>NC_138955.1:17206250-17897500 GCF_965226115.1 Aulonocara stuartgranti
ATGTATGGCTAACATTAAATGTGTAAACTACCAACTTCCTCCATATTTTTTGTTTAAAGGAAATCATTGTTATTGATGTGGACTTTATCCTGTGTGTGTATTGTTCAAGTAGTTTTGTCAGACTTTCTTTCGTTTTTTAAAATAAGCATTGTGTAAATTTTAACCACAGTCTGGTTATTTCTAATAGCAATAACTGCATTATATCCCTGTGATTTATTACTAATTCCCACCTCCTCACTTAACACTAATCCAACATAGCAGGTATGCAAAGAAAATGAATGCATATATTACTGGTACCTCTACAGTATTACAAAAATTGAAACAGCACATTTTGCATGCATAAAAATATGTCAAACAGAAAAGTGGTCAGTACGAGGAAGCTGTCAAAAGTATGTGACCTGATTTGTCTTCCGTTGAAATATAGCTCCTGCTACAAATGTTGAATATCATAATACCTTCATCTAAACTCAAGGAAAATACATTTTCAGCAGACCTCTAAATCTGCATGGGAAGCTTCCCCCTTTTTTCATCATAAGTTCACTGGTTAAAAAAAGTTATTAGATGTTTTCAATTTATACAATAACTTAAATTTCAGACAATTTGTACCTGTAGATATCCTGGGGTAAACGTATTTGGGTATTACATGAAGAGGCCTGGCCTCCACTATCTTGAACAAAAATGGCTGAGGTTTTCTAAACAGGAGCTGCTTTGCTCCATGATAAGCCCTATATGTATGTATGCATGCTCCATAAAATACAAAATAAAATCTGAACTGCTGGTTGAGCTCCTCTTGGCAAATCACAAAGAAATAATTCAAGTCCTTGGCTGAACACAAAACACATCAACAGGACTCTTTATGTGCTTTAGATTCAGGTTAATTTGTCAGGATGCCCACAGTGCTGCACAGTTCCAGTTCCACTTTACAGTGTAATCAACCTTTTATAATAATAAGTATAATATAAATAACATTTTAACATATATAGTATTAAAAAAATAATACTTGGCATAAAAGTGTTTATTTGTACCAAAATTATATATTTCACATAATTATTTGTAATGTATTTCGACATTTTGTTCAAATCTCCCTGTAAAACAAAATTCTTCTGGCAAATATCGTATTAGATTATAAAAGACTCTCATGTTAAATTCAATTTTTGCCACCACATGTAGTTTTGGATTTCTCACTGTCTTTTTTTAAAAGCATAAAGTAAAATACTGTCTGCATGAGCCAGAATTTAGTCCTTGCCCACTGTTTGTACAGTAAAGAGATGTGATTTTTGTAGTCTCGCATGCAGACGAATACAATCAATCGCTTTCCAAACCTGTGGCCTAAATTTACTCTGCCTCTCTCCATTGGTTTTAAAGTCACAGTTTTGCTTGTGTGCATATATGTGTGTGTGTGTGTGTGTGTGTGTGTGTGTGTGTGTGTGTGTGTGTGTGTGTGTGTGTGTGTGTGTGTGTGTGTGAGAGTGAGAGAGAGAAACACAGCTGCTGTATTCAGACCAGCATGGAAAGATGCATCTAATATGCTATATAAACAACACTCAATTCCTCAGTTGCTATCACTTCTATTTTCTTCTTCTCTATTTGTCTCTCTTCCTTTCCCAGTTCTCATCTTTACCTCTCTTCTCTCAGTGTTGTCACACCTGGTCTGTCTTTCCATAAAATCAGTCTACATCTGCCCACTCTTTACTTTGACTAATATTTGTTTCTCTGTATGTGTATGTTTCAGTATGCACCACTTCTAAACAATAATGCACTTGTGAATATTTATATTTTTATTTAGAATTTTCTATGCAGCCCCACTTTAGGTGTAGTACATTTTGAGATTGGGTATTACAAGGATTAGGATTAGATTAGATTAGTATTTGAATATACCTGTAAATAACAAGGTTTTTGACCTTGTCACTTACAAATCCTTATTTTTCCACAATTCTGTTCAACTTCCATTCTCAGCCAAAATCCAGACTTGGATATAAGTAAGATAAGTGAGATTAAGAAAATGTTTTAACAATATTCACCCATACTTTTTTTTATTGTTAGTATGCTGCACTCTGGCAGTCAAAATAATGGTTTGCACACAAAACTAAAAAATAAATATCCTGATTGAAAGATGATAAATTACAGTTTTGTTGTCCACCCTCTTAAAGGAAAGCAAGGAACCGCTGCTGTTGTATTAATATTTTAAAATACTTTGGAATTTGTACAATTAAGCTTTGAATAAAAATTATCTGTTTGAAATCACAGTCAAATGTATAAGAGTTAGTCAACATGGTCGAAACTTGTAAAAAAGTTATAATGATTTGCATTTAAATAAATGTGCACTTCACATAAAAAATGTCCTTTGATCCTTATATGGTAACAAAAATTTAAAAAATGAAGTACTAATTGTTTAGTATTTACTCTGTATTGAAATATTTATTTATCGAACTGTGAAGTACTAATAAAAGTTGCCCTTTTGTGTTTTTCTTGTGATTGATATAAATGATATATACACACCATGTGATTCAAGTATGCATTACGTTTGCAAGAAAGGTTTTCACACATTTAAACAGTGGAATAGCTTGTAATGCGTTTTGAGTTTCACCTGAATTTTAGTGCACAGGCTCACACAAAGTATCCATTCATTTGGATCAGAAACGTTTTCTTTTATATTAAAACATATTGATTTTTTTTTCAATCTTATTTTTTTTTTTGTCTGAGCTGCTGTGTTGTTTTCAGAAAGAAACACATCAGAGAGAAAAACCTTTGCTTACACTATTTTGATTATTTGAAACGACCACATTGATTTTTTTGGTTTTTTAACCATATGGGTCTGATTGGTCGGATCTGTTTATTTTCAGCTCAAAAGCTGGAATTTTTGAGCTTGATTGAAAAATAAAATCATACAAATTCATCAAGCAAAAGTATGCAGTCCATGTTAATGGCTGCATTACAAACAGTTTTATCTTTAAAATATTTTCAAAGCACAAAATAGTAAAACAAAATCCCATGTCTGCTATGTACAGTAAAGGTCTTAATTGTATTCCTGGGTCACTATATTTTGAAGAAAGCAATCCCTTTAACCTACTGCTATTGACATGGCCATACAAACTGTGAAATATTTCTGCAGGCTCAAAAACGCATTAGAAAACTAATGTTTAAAGTGACAATCTCAATAAGAATAAGTCTTTAGACTGTTAAGAAAAATATTTGCCTAAGAAAAATCTGGAAGCTTTGCATGGGTTCTCTAAATGAAAGTTTTGATCTTGATTGTTCCATTAATCTACAACTTCTGCTCCAGAAGTCAGTGTTTGCCAGCTAAACTAACTGACAATCATGCATGTGTGCATGCTCTACAAAACCATGTGAGCAGAATCAGCAGATATCCATCTTCTGGGTTGTAATCTTAAATCTCTCCTCAGCCTGTTCAGTGGTGTTGTGTACCCGCAGCCTAACTAGATTATCTGTCCAGAGCAGCTGATGTGTGTTGCTTTGTTCTGTTGCAGCCTATTCATTCTCACTGTGTTACGCTGTCAAATTACTTCACAACGCATTATCTCTGGGAATCCATCCCCACACACAAAAATATACAGAAACTTTATAAACACACAGTCTATGACTATCAGAAGAGACAACACGGGGGAAACAAAATACAAATCATAACTACATCTCCTTCCAACTCTAGATCTCTTTTTCTGCTTCTGTCACATACATCAAGCTGACAAACTACCTGGTGTATGTGTCGGAATGTGAAACTATAAACATGAAATACTAACTCTAACCCAGTAATACTGGACTTTCCAAGAACTTATTATTATTATTATTATTATTATTATTATTATTTTTATCAGTTGGGAGCCTTTGCCAGTTGTCATAGGGTGGAAGGCAGGGTACTCCCTGGATTGGGCACCAGTCTACTGCAGGGCTAACACATTACATGAATTTCTTGAAGGAAGAAAGCCAAGTACATGGAGAGAGCACTTTGAAGGCACAGGGAGAAAATGTAAACTCCACCCTGTAATGTCCCTCCGAACTTGGAACCATTTTAGCAATTTTTAAAAGCTCTGGGGGCTTCTTTAAGCTCATAAAGAGACCACACCGCTCCTCATCTTGACAGTCCAGGTGCTCCACTTTTGTCTCAGTATGTAGAGTGTGGTTTCACACATAGCAGAACTGCTCAATTACAGTTAGCTGGGAGTGTTGTGGGGTGGAGGAGGAGGGCTATGAAGATGCAAAAATACTTGTAGCCATAAAAAATGGGATCTGTTGGGGTAAATATACAAAATTTTTAATCCAAAGAGGAGAAGATTCCATTTGTTACAGATGTCCTTGTTCAGAAAAACAGGCAATTTCATTTGATTTATTTGCATTCTATGGAGATTACCATAAAGAGACACACAAAGACAAACCAAACATAAATTCTTGGTCTGTAACACCTTGCAAACAAAATGTTTCTGACTGACATATTGTTAATATTAAGTAACATCTTTTGCAGATTTGAAAACTATGCTAAAAGATATAAAGGAGTGAGACAGCATGTTGCTGCTTGGAAGGGGAAGGTAACTGGGTTTTGCCTCATGAGGAATAGGAGCCATTTACAAAAAGTATATATCTCTTTTGTCTTTGTTTGATCCAACTGCCATTCTGTTATCAGAACAGTTATTTCTCTTTTAATGGGCAAGAAGTCATAAAACTACTCAGTCAGGCCCATCTAGAGCCCTAGAGTAAAGTGTGGGGCTTTATATCCAACAGCTGAGGTTAGGCCAAAATTGGCTCATGCAGCAGGACAATGATCCCAAACACATCAGTAAATCTTCAACAGAACGGCTGAAAAAGAAAAGACTACAATACCTGGTCAAAGTCCAAACCTCAGCCCAAATAAAAATGCTGTTGCTCTTACTGTATAAAGAGTAGCACACACTTCAGTAAACTGAAGCAATACTGGAAAGAAGAGTGGGCCAAAATTCATCCACAATGATGTGAAACTGATAAAATCATACAGAGAACCATTAGTTCAAGTTATTGCTGCTAAAGGTGGTTGTACACACACTGCTTCTGTAGACTTGGTAAGGAATTGATCATTTTTTATTATGTAGTACTGGTTTGGAAAACGTTAGAAGTGAAAGAAGGTTTAGAATCATGATGAAAAAAGAACCAAGTATAGTTATATAGACTCCTGTGTTCTTAGTCTGGTTATATTTATTTTTACTTGAATTCATCAGCGTAATGTAGTGAGTGTAACACTGCAGAGTAAATCTTTCTTTCTAATTTAGCAAGCTTTGTACCTATGACACCTGAGTTTAATAAAAATACATGTATATGCATATATGGAAGTAACATTGTGCCAGCAGTAAGCAGTGTGGAAGTGATGTGCTTGGGACATGATAAACAATCTGAATGTATAGCGGGAGGTGGATTTTTATTACCAAATGAATGCTGAATGAATTCGCACAAGTTGCTTTGAGAACCGGAGTTAATGAAACAAGATTAATGACAAGGAAAGGTAGAGAAAAGATGACACTGTCTGACCATGACATCAGCCTCATTAAACTGTGCTTTTTTACCATGTGCGAAACATTCTCACACAACATATCAAGTATCTCAAGGCACGTCTTATGCAACACCATTCTACCGAAGTAGAATCTTCTTTAGTCCTCTCCTCACAGTTATACACACTGGCGACACACAGGCAGTCTCGCACCGACAGAATCACATGTGGTTGTGCATATCCAAAGCTACCCTCATCTTCTCTGTTGTTTGCAGTCCCCAGTGTTTAAGCATTTGAAGTAGAATTCCTGGAAGCCATTTTAAACCTGCCTGCTTTGTACCTGATATCAAAGACACAATCCTCAATTATTTGACCATGAAAAGTCTACATATATTCAGGTGAATTCTCAAGCCATTATGTCTTGAGTTTTAATATCTAGATGATATTAAAACTTGGATGGCCCAAAGTTTTCTAAGATTCAATTCAAGCAAAACTGAGGTGATTGTGTTTGGTCCTAGTGGACCTTTGACCCCTCCACTTTTGATTTGGGACCCCTGGCAGAGTATTTTAAACCTGTTGTCACTAACTTGGGTTTTAAGATGGATAGTGATTTTAAATTGAACACTCAAATTAGGGCCACTGTCAAGTCCAGTTTTTATCACCTAAGGCGATTGGCAAAGCTAAGACCTATTTTATCTCGGCTGCATTTTGAAACAGTAATCAATGCTTTTATTTCATCTCGTTTGGATTACTGTAATGCACTGTATTTTGGAGTTAGTCAGTGTCTTCTCTCTCGTCTGCAGCTGATCCAAAATGCTGCTGCACGACTTCTAACCGGAACCCATAAGAGAGACCATATAACTCATATCCATTGGCTGCCTGTTCATTTTATAATTTATTTTAAAATTTTAATGTTTGTTTTTAAATGTTTAAATGGTCTTGCTCCACCTTATCTCTCTGAGCTTCTTCATGCTTATGCCCCTCCTAGGTCTCTCAGGTCAGCTGACAAGCTGTTCCTGGAGGTACCCCGGTTTAAGAGGAAGCTCAGAGACAACAGGGCCTTCTCTATTGCTGTTCCAAACCTCTGGAACAATTTGCCTTAGCACATAAGAGAGGCTCCATCATTGTCTTCCTTCAAAGCCCGTCTTAAAACTCACTTTTACTCCCTGGCTTATGACAAAGTCTTTATTTTTATTAAATTTACATTTTTTTTATATATATACTATTTCACTATTGTTATTTGTTATGTCATGTGTACATCACTTTGTTTTCAGCTGAGAGTTGTTTTGAAAGTGCTATATAAATAAATTGCTTGCTTGCTTTCCCTTCTTTGTACAGTCTATCATTATTCAACAAACTGCATAGATCTGAACTGTAGGTATAAAAAATGAGTTATTAATATTTTCTGTGTCAGAAAAATTTTACACTAACTCTTACTTAGGATTCTAAAGGTTTAAAATATTTGTGTTTAAGCAGTAGTGCATCTACAGTGAGGGATATAAATTATTCAATCACCTGCTGAATTTGTAAGTTTGGTCACTTACAAAGGGAAACAAATGCCTCTAATTGTATGGTTGTTTCATTTTAACAGACAGAATAATCCTGAAAAAAAAAAACATTGTATAAAAGTTAGAAATTGATTTGTATGTCATCATTTCAAGTATATAATAACCACAAATTGATTGTGTGCCTGACACATAGGTTACAATCAATCAGTCAATTACAGATACTTCTGGTCTCAACTTTTGTGTATAAAGCACACCCATTTGCAGAATCAACCTCCACCACCATGGACAAGGCCAAAGATCTGTCAAAGACATCGGGCAAAAGACTGTAGATCTCCTGAAGGCTGTAATTGGCTAAAAAAAACATTAGCAAGAAGCTTGGTGAGAAGCTGACAACTGATGGTGTGATCAGGACTTGTGTTTGTGATTCAGAAGTAAGAAATAAAAAATGAGCATCGGTCGACCTTGGTCTGAAGCTCCGTTCAAGATCGTGCCTCATGGGTGAAAGTTAGTGCGAAAAATGTGGTGGATCAGTCCAGAAGTACACGGAAGCAGCTTGTTAATGATCTGAGGACATTTGGATCCACAGTCACCAAGAAGACCACTATCAACACCCTACGCTCTAATGGATTGAAATATTTCAGTACCCACAAGGTTCCTCTACTCAAGAAGGCACATCAGGTCCATCTGAAGTTTGCCAATGAAGATCTAAATGATTCAGAAAAGGCTTGGAAAAATGTTGGTGCTTAGATGGAACACTTAGAACACTTAAGCTACAAGTTGTCAAGCAACAGCTAAGAAATCTAAAGGATTTAGAGAGTTTCTGTTAAAAGGAGCGGGGGGAAAAATCTCTCCTGGGTTGTTTGGTGACCAGTTACAAGAAAATCTTATGACTGTGTTTGGCAATAAGGGTTTCTCCACCATTTACTAAGCTATGCTTTACTGGGGCATCTTTCTTTCCGAATATCTAGTGTGTAAAGGCCCATTCCCAGAAACTATATTCTAGTGGCATGATGTGTTAGTAAAATTGGGTTTGTCATGTTAAAAGTCAAATTGTTTTTGCACAGCAGTAATCTGCAAAGCTGATTATGAAGGGGAAAAAAAGCTTTTTAAGTGTCTGAAACTACCTTTGTTGATTTGATGATTGGTTTATGAAAAAAAAAAAAAACCTAAAGCTAAAACTTGTCTCAGTGTCTTTGTTTAAGAAAATAGTGAAAAGGAAGAAGAAAAAGAAAAAAAAGGAAATGTAAACTAGCTGATTAAACAAATAAGCTGCTTTGGTTATATTTTATAAATACATACAGCCTACATCCTTTCACAGACCTTCAAAGAGTTGAATTGAAGTTATCAATATAAGTAATAAATAGGTGAAAAAAATGCCGAAAGAAGTTAAGGAAACCTTCATGCTATATTTAAAATGCAGTCACTGTTGATTATTATTTCTGTCAACAGATTACAATTTAGTTTAAGAGGCCTGAGAGTGTTTCTGTCAGTTGTCGCAGGATATAGTTAAAAAAAAAAATCACAGTAGTAATAATGACTATTAGTGGAAAAAATAGCATATATGCAATATGCATAATTAAACTGAAAGCTAATCCTAATGACATGTGGGACCCTATGTGCCCCGGCCCAATTAATGCATTGATGACATTGTTTGTTAATACTGCTGGGCATAAAGGAAAGATCTTCCTTGGCTTCTGCTCCGCGGCTGCTGAGTGAGCCCTCATCTGGGACTCTCCTCAGCTCTTACTGGAACAGTGGCGCGGCTGCCCCTCTGTTGGTCTTCCATGGTCTCTTGTGTTCTGGGGGCCTCTGGATGTCTGGAGTTTTGATCTCCTCCATACCCGTTTCACACCCTGGAGGACGGGGCTGTGGCCCCCCCACACTCCCTAGCAGATCATTACATGGAGAAACCTTTGGAATGCAAGCATGCTGATCCACACAGGTATGCACACATGGGTATTCACAGACGCGGACTAAAGCTTTCTTGGCTGCTGCCTCAAAGCACACTGTGCGCTGTCTATCTTGCGTGCTGCACAATATCGTTTATTACTTAGTAAATACTGATATCTATGACTAGCTAGTTTATTGTGATGGTGCTTTGTTTTCTCTATTATTATGTTGCTCTTTGTTGTTTGCTGTCTCCTCTGTTTGTTTGTTTGTTTGTTTGTTTGTTTTTTCTCCATACAGGTGACCCAGGAGTTTTTTTTTTTTTTTTTTTTTTTTGGCTCTCTTCCCCCCCCTTGTCACCGTCTCTTCTCCCCTTGGGGTTTCTTTCTTTCTCTCCCCCTCTCTCTCTCATTCATTCCCCCTGTCCTATTTATTAAAAAAAAAAAAAAAAAAAAAAAAAAAAAAAAAAAGGAAAGATCTTCTACAGTGTGTTGAATATTACCTGCTTGTCATCAAAGGCAATCTCAGACACATTGTTACAGAAATTGTTTCATGGTGGTTCTTCTGTTACAGAGTATGAACCATTTTAAGATAACAACAGAAAATCTGGTTTTATAAGTAATATCCAAGTATTTTCTTCTTACTATTTAATATGAATTTTTAATGTTCTAGTTTTTCAAACTTCTGTTTCATTTTATTTCATGTGCCCTTTAGATGTGGTGTAGTGTTTGTTTTTGAAGTTGCTGTTTTAAATGAAAAAAAAAAACCCCAAACACTTTCATGCTGTGCTAGAGTGGAATTTTGTTTCTAGACATGCTGTTTTAGCATGATCTGGCAGGGGTGATTTTACACTCTTTATTTTCTGGTTTCCTTTCTTTTCACTACAGGAATGTAGCTCTAAAGGAGTCTATTTAAATTCATATCATAGTAGGACTCACTGATTTAGTTTACCTTCCAGTGTTTCTATAACAACATGTTCTTTTTTTTTCTCTGTTTCTCTCTCAGTCGAGAAGGAAAGATGGCAGTTTAGGCTTTAGCACTTGGAACTGTTTATTTTTGCGTGTGTTCATAAGATTGGTTTGACCACTGGTCGTATTGTTGCACCTCAATTACTGTTCCTGGTCTGAAACTTTGTTGATGTAGCTATTGAGTCTGAATATACCAAATTTTATTCTTTCCCCTTCTCCTGTTCTATTTGGCATTTGTAGCATGGATATATAATAAATACAGTGTTGGGGAGTAACGGAATACATGTACTGGCGTTACGTATTTAAAATACAAAATATGAGTAACTGTATTCCGTTACAGTTACAGTTTAAAAAGGTGGTTATCAGAATACAGTTACTTTGTTGAAATAAAGGGATTACATGGTGGTCTTTTCCTATTTCATATGTTAGGCTATGCCCTCTCTATTTTTGGTAATTCCACACCAGTGGAAACCCGAAAAAAAACCCCGCATTAACAGGCTCTAATGATTGTGTCTCAATCTTGAGGTCCATCCCACCTCTACTTGCGGTCCACATAATAATAATGGATTGGATTTATATAGCACTTTTCAAGGCACCCAAAGCGCTTTACAATGCCACTATTCATTCACTCTCGCATTCACACACTGGTGGAGGCAAGCTACGGTTGCCATATCGCACCATCGGCCCCTCTGGCCAACACCAGTAGGCGGTAGGATAAAGTGTCTTGCCCAAGGACACAACGACCAGAACAGAGAGCCCGGGGATCGAACCGGTGACCTTCCGGTTACAGATACGCTTCCCAACCCCCCTGAGCCACGGTCACCCCATAATGAAATGATGAAATATTTTTAAGAATTATTGTTCAAAAAATGATTTAATATGAAGGCAATAGGCAGAGTGTTACAGGTAGAGCATTAAAGAATGTAGCCTCATGGGCAGTGTAGCCCAGTTGTAAGTAAGCTATTGAGACTTGACTGTACACTGTGTTCGTGTTTTCCTCCGAAACAATAAGTTCCGTTGGAGCAGCCTTTCAACACCCCTCTCTGTCTCTTGCTAGCAAAGTTGACCCAGACAGCAAAGTAAAGACGAATTAGCCAGAGGTCCCTTTACTATGGTTCGGAGCGGCGGACCTGTTTTATATACATGCGGAATAGTTTTCTATCCGGTTGTTCAGTGATGACGCGACGAATCCTACTTCCGGGTCTAAAGTAGTCTGCGTTTAATATGGCTTTTGTGTTGTTAACATGTTTAATGTTATGTATTTTCTTCTATTTGATCTCAAAAAGCTCCTAAAACAGTCAGTGATCCCTGTTGACCTCCCTCGGCTTTTATTACCGCTAATCATTTATTTAAGCTCAGTTTTTAAAACCTTAGGATGTAACTACAGCCCAGCCCATGCAGCAGTATATGAATGACTAACCTTGTATTGTGGATGGATTATCTCAGTTGTTCTCCTGGCTGAAGTTTGGTCCTTTTACAGCATCCTGCCATGCGATTACATTTGTTCCTGACCACCGAGAACACTCACGTTAACTTTTATCGAGTGGAAAAAAAGTTAGCTTGTTTATATTATGCTAACATAGCTGTTTCGCTAGCGGTCACGTAGCACATCATTATATACCAGCTAGCCCAACTTCAGTAACCCTACAAACGTCACTGCTGTTTAGTTTTCTGTCTTCATTTATGTTGGAAGTGATAGCAGAGCTGTACGTTTTAATTTGTTTCCAAAACCCCGCAGTCAGGACATGCTATATTGTATTTAGATAGAAGCTAGCGAGCTAACTCCCTGCTAACTTCTAACTCCGTTAAATGTCATAAATTCCGTTTTCATGGATGCCTTGATGCCAAACTCAATTGTTACACCTGGTAGAGCAGAACGCTGATCATTTTATTAAAGATGAAAGACTTTAGACAGTTTTTCAACTCTCAGTAATGCCATAGTGATCGTTTGATATATGGACCTGCAGCGGAGTTTAGACCCAGACACGGCTAGTGACGTCAGACTGAACAACTGGATAGGAGATCGCTGCAAAAAGTGCAGCCTTACCTAATGTCCACCCTACTGTTACTCATTTATATTAAGATTTAAAAATTTAGTTTGGAATTGGTAGGTATTGGTATGGTGAGTAACCTTCAGTAATAGTAATAAATCACCCAGCAATAGTATATTCATGTAGTTGTAAAAAGCATGATAACATATTAAGTAATCCAAAGTATTCAGAATATGTTACTCTCATTGAGTAATGGAACGGAATACGTTACAAACTACATTTTGGGGCATGTATTCTGTAATCTGTAGTGGAATACATTTGAGAAGTAACCTTCCAAACACGGGGGAAATATGAGAACTAGAAATCAATTTTAATTCAAGTAAAAACTTGAATCGAAAAAAAGTCTATTTATTTTCCATTAGAAAAAACTTGCATATAAAAGATTTTCGTGAGGCAGCTTTCAAAATATTATAGAAATCTCTTTTAGACAGCCACTCCTTTCCATTATACTGGGAGCTTTGCACTGGCTCAGTGTAGAGTCAGGTGTTGAGGAACCAGGGCACCCTGATGAGAAGTGGCCTACATCAGGGTGCCCTGATGTAGGCATCGGTGGGCAAGAGACAAAAATAGGGTGTTGTTCAAATACTACTACGCAAGTAACCCTGGAATGGATGTAGTGGTTCTGAATGACAGCAACATCAGGAAGAAGGAACATGAGAAACTCGAGAAATAACAAGGGCTCAGAGCAGAGCAAATGTAGAGGGTGAAGGTAACAGTGGTCCCAGTGGTAATCGGAGCACTAGGTGCGGTGACCCCCAAACTAGGCAAGTGGCTCCAGCAGATCCCAGGAATAACATCAGAGATCTCTGTCCAGGAGAGTGCAGTCCCCAGTTTATTTATTTTTAGTTATTTTTTTTATAAATAAATAAATTAGGCAGCAGACTCGACCATCAACATTCCAATTAGTAGATGACCTGCTCTGCTAATTTATTAATCCCTAATTTCCTTCGGGATTAATAAAGTATTCTGATTCTGATTCTTCTGACCTACAGCTACCCCAAGGCCATCTCTGGGAGGCCATCTTCCTAATCTGTGGAGGCTTTGCTCCATAGATTGTTGCTCTGACACTAATTAACTAATGTGACTAATCTTTCTGTCACTTGTAGAGCTTCAGGGTGTTGGACTTCAGGTTGAAGCCTCCATACATTATGAAGTGTTTTTGTGTCTTGACACTGGTGAGTCTGATTGCAATGTGTTGGCAATCTGCTTAATTTTATAAATTTGATGGCAGTTATTAGCAAATCTTCAATAATCTGTCTGAAATTGATTGCATTCAATCCCAGTCCAACTGAGCTGATTTTGAAAGAGGCCGACTCTCACCGGAGGACCTGTATAACTGGCTTATGGTTGAAAGTGGTCGTGCAGAAGTTGAATGTACTGCATCGTCAACCTCTGGGCAACCAGGTGGATGTGTTGACCACCTGGTGGATGTGTTGACCAACACATCCACTTGTAAAGCAGTCCCTGTCAACAAACAAATTCAATGCAATTGAAAAAACAACATGGCAACCTCTACTTGGACAGAGGTTGCCATGTTGTTTTTTCTCTACTGTGACAGAGGCCTAAAGAAAGATGATGAGAGAGAGAGAGAGAGAGAGAGAGAGAGAGAGAGAGAGAAAATACAGCAGTGGGAGGAATAGAGGGATAAAGCAGAGGGGGTAGAGTCAAATAAAAAAAAGACATTCATAAAAGACTTAGTGTAAGAAAGGGAGAGCAAAGAAAAGTCATTTTTATTATTGGGGTTTTACCTAAAATCCTCTGATATCTGCATTGCTGGCAAGTGTGGGATTTTTGTCCCTGCAAGAATATTTTGGCATGTCAGTAACCACCTTTGTGCATCATAACAAAACACACTTAAGAATGAAAGAAGACAGAGGAAAGGAGAGCAGCAGAGAATGAGAGAAGGGTTGGATGAAAGACATTGGAGAGAAGAAAGGATTTAGAGGATACACTGACTAGTGAGACTACAATCCAGGGACACACAGCCTGTTTTTTCTTTTATGAAATCTGAGTGTCTTTACTTTGAGAGAGAAGGAAGGCCCACCTCCCTCAGTACGATTCAGATATTCTGCATCCACAAACAGCCACATTTGTATTAATCATTTCACAACGGATAAACATGTCTTTTGCCAAATTGATTGGTCGGTCAATTGCACCACAAGTAAGATTATTGCATTCAGAAAAATTCTGATAATTGTGTCCCCCCAGTGTTGCATGCCATAGCTATCAAAACAAGCAATGACTATAGAGAAAGATTAAGCCTTAAAAATGATGATCAAGACATTCAATATTTGATGACAGTAATATAATTGTTTCTACCCATCTTCCTGTCTGAGTCAGGACCATTTCTGTCTTTGCTTCAGTGATATGAATATTGAATGCTTTCTCTCTGTGGGTTTCCATTTTGGTGTATAAGGTCTATAATTCCCTATTGACAGTCTGCAAAGGTAGAAGCCATTAGCAGTCATGCTGTGCACTCAGTGTGTATATTTGTGTGTGTTCCTGAGTTGAAGGTCAGGAAAAGGGGAGGCAAACACCATCACACTTGTCAATCAGAACACGACAGAGCAGGAGAGAGAGAAGGAGGTGGTGGAGACGCAGAGAGGACGTGATGTTCTGATAACTTTTGAAAAAACGAGAGAGAGAGAGGGGAAAGGAGAGAATACTCCAAATAGAGTTAAAAAATAGACAGGAATCAGTTCAGACAATGAATAATTGAAACAACGCTGAACTTAGTTGTTAAGAACTGCTTTAAAAGGGGACACAGCCGCACCCAAACACTCCACACTCTGTAACCCAGATTCTTTTCTCTGATCTTGGTGTCTGAGTATGTGTTTTGCTGTTTTTGCCATGCATATCAAATGCTGCCGGGTTATTAAAAACAACTTTTAAAGGTGGCAAAATGACTTGTGTTCACCTAGAATCACTGAGGGAAGTAACTTAAACACACAATAACCTTCCTTTGCAACTTAATTTTGTTTACTTGTGATTCTAATCATGGCCTAATACCTTTTGTTTAGTGTTTTTGGTTTTGGTTTTTTTTGCATTTCCAAAATAGGAGGCAGGGCTTTAAGCTGAACAGCGACATGATCCTGGATTTTCAGTTTTCCTGTGTTTTTGTCAATTTGTATTATGATCTATGCATAATATCTCTTTGCTAGTCTTAAGTTTTTTTCTGATGGTCCCTGTTTAGTTCCTTGATTTATTAGATATCCTCTTGTGTCTTTGCCCTCTGTGTCTGTGTTTATATGGTTGTGTGAGTTTGTGTCTTTTTTTCCTCCTTGTGTTTTATTCATTTATGCTCTGCCTCTCCTCTACTCCTGCATCATGTTCCTCTGTTTCCTGTTTTATTGTGAAGGTCTCGTGTTTCCATGTTCATGCTGTTCAGTTTTGCTTCCCCTGTCTCATTATGGTTATTCGTGTCAGCTGTGTTTCCTTGTCTGTTCTCATTTCCTCGTTATCCTGTGTGTTTATGTCAGGATCTCCCTCACAGTTGTGTGTCTCTCCCTGTGTTTAGATTTCCCAGTTTAGGTTTTTGTATTGCTTTTTCCAGCCATCAAAAAAAAAGCTGACAAACAGATCTGAAATGCTCATGAAATCATTTGGATCACTTGGATCTCGAGTTGGATCCCACCTGGCTGCATCTGTGTTTTTATGCTATGATTAGTCTGTATTATCAAAGTCTACAGGTTAGTGAAAGTGCTTTGGGATTTTGCAGAAATTTAGTCTCACATGTGCAAACAAAAAGAATACAGATGCACACATTAGCACACAGGCAATGGTTACAGTACCTTTATTAAAATCTAGATTGCTCTTTTTTTGTCACTTGTCCATAAATTTTGCAGGTTTATATCCCATGTATTTGTTGTAAACCAGACCTTCTGCATAAATAGTGTGTTTAGATTCATGCAGAGAACAGCTGCCTCAATCTCAAAGTCCTCAAACAATCTCTGCCAATTTCTAATGGAAATTGCTCAACCTTATATCAATTAACATATTGATTCTTCTCCAGCTGCCTCCCACTGATCTGAATTGCAATGTCTTTTTCAGGGATTAAGATTTCTGTAAAACCCACTGTAACACGCCATTATTTTTATTAGAACTGGCTCTCTCAACAGGTGTCTTCATTTTTGACACTGTGATTTGTCATGTGCTTAGTAGATAGTGTTGGTCAGAACTGAAAGATCTAGCTGCATCTCTGTTCACGTAGGGAATTTGGGCCAATGTCTCCTACTTTCAGTGGAAATTCTTGAATTTACTTACATTCTTTATCTCTGTTTTCTAGGACCATTGCTCACCATCCAGCCTGCAAACTCTCCAGACCAGCTCTGCATCACCTGCTCAGCCAACCACAACCTGTCACGCTCTCTTTCAGCCAGCTTGCAGTCAGCTAATTCGTCTGCTTGTACCTCTGTCTATAGTCAACCATAGCTCAACAGTAATTCAACTGCTAGGTCCCTGGGTAAGACATTACACACACCCAAGCTTTTAAAGAAATCTTGTCAGTCATTTTGTTCTAGTTTCTATTAGAAAATAGAGGTAAGTAACCAACTATTATAAAATGAAACTGTGAGATTGTTTTATTTTTTGAGTAACCAACCAGCACTTTAAGAAGCTCATTGTGTTTTGAGAGAAAAATTGTAAATACTTACAGTGACACTACAGTAACTCTTACATTAAAAATAAATAGCTGTAATTTGATGCATTAATATCATTTAAACAGTGTCATTTGTTTGAGTATGCAGATGGCCAAAGACATCTGAGTGTTTATATGACTAATGGCAGGACAGATTGAGAAATGGATGAAATCCTTTTTATGCGCGTTGCAAATAGTGTCAAAAGAAATCGTAATAGAACTAAAGCCCGCTGCTGCGGCACGAGATATATTATACTATAGTAGAGACCTGTAGTATGAAAAACTCCCACTGGTCACACTGCAAGATAAAAGCCAAATCCTTCATGTCGTAAACGGTAGTTGGGATGCCAGACTCGAATTCCGGTGGCTTAAAACAATCTCGGTCTTTTTGATACCTACCGATGTCATCACTTTTCTGAGTACACCCAGGGGCTGCATTTGCATGATGTGATTGGACACTGCTGGAGACTTCTCTTGTGTCTCTTGAGGCATTCAGCTCATAGTGGGAAGCAGTAACCCACTATGATCAGAAGGAGGAATTTCTAAAAGAGCATCACTGCACTGATAGCTTGCTGATACTGAATACAAGCTTAAACAGGCATCTGAAGGGTGTTTACTGCAATTCTAGTGTGTGGGAAAAGGGCTCTTGTCCAAAAAAACCTACAAAGAAAAGTGTGACAGTTCTAAGCTGTATTAGACTGAGGATCAGGGACTAGCTAACATGACCAAACAGCAAGTAATTTAGCATGACATTAAACTTTTTCATTTTTTTCTGTAAAATACCAAAATATATTTTTCTATATTTTAGTTATGTGTTGATAGAAAAGTGTAACATCAAACAGATGTTTGATGTTACACTGATACATAACTGGATGAGGAACTCCACGGTGAATGAGCTCAACCAAACAAAGATAATGCAAATAAGCACTCCATTTATAGCTTTATAATTGTGTGTTAATGTATTTATCCTACACGTTATGATAGAAAGGTCATTGGTAAAGGATTTTCAGACATTTGGCTTTGTATAAACGATTATTTAAATTTCTGTAATATTGCACACCTCACTATAAAAACAGAAAAGATGCTACAAAGGCTTTGCGCCCCGTGTATAACGGTAGTCCCAAGGTCACCATGGAACAGATTTGTACCCTTTCATTTTCAGCCTGTCACATGCCACTGGGTTTGAATGGAAAACCTGCACACTCCTGGGCTTTGACAGAACATAGTTTGACACCACAGCACCATGCAGAACACAGTGAAGCACAATGTCAAAAATAATGCCAGGTTAAAAGTCCATTCTACCAGCAGACATTACTTCATGACAAGGGATGTATTTTATAGGAGAAATTAGAACAAATCTGATAAATTAGACAAGAAAAAAAACTTTAAAGGCACTAGTAAAGTAGTAGTAGCAGTGAAAGAAAAGCTTATTTCTTCTTGCAGACCCTTTGGCTTTCTTGTACTGTCAACTCTATTCTAAACTGAAACCCAACTCTTCAGTACACCAAAAAGTGCAATTTACCTACATTATATCATACAATTGAATGAATGAGTCCCTGAATATTTTTTTAAAGGAGCTTAAATGTTATTATTGGTCATCTAAACCCCATACTTAGGGCAGGGATAGCTCAGCAGGTAGCGTGGTCGCCCCATGATGGGAAGGTTGGGGATTTGAATCCACTGAACGGCTACCATGAACTACCCCATCATTAATAAAGTACACATTATTATACTCAAAAGGGATGTAAAGTCTGTCAATTTGAATTGTTATTTCTATAGATCAAAAGTATATTGCAGTCATAACTAGGGATGGGTATCGTTTAGGTTTTATCCGATACCGGTGCCAAATCGGTACTTTTGAAACGGTGCCGGTGCTCAAACGGTGCTCAAACCGGTGCTTAAAGAATGGAGAACACAAAATTGGTCCAAAAACCTCTCATGCTCAGCTGTTTTTTGTAAAAAGATAACAATGTTAGCCTTTTCTGCAGCTATGGGGCATATATGGTATGATTCTTGGCTGGAAGCAGTGCTTAAACAATGGAAAAAACACAAACTTTGTCCAAAAACCTCTCATGTTTAACTGTTTTCCACTTTTTCTTTGGTCATTTTAGCCTTTTTGGCCAGGGTGAAGGGAGCATCTGCCATCAAACAAGAAGACAGCCGCATGTAGCTATGACGATGTTTGCTAGTTCACCTTACATGCATTAATGTAATAACGTGGTTAGCCTACTCAACGTAAATTACACACGAACAACATGAAGCTACTCACGCAGAGAAGAACGGCTGCTGCTGCCATCATCATCCTCATCATTTCTGCTACACTGGCAGGGCTAGGGGCCAGGACTCTCCTCTTCGGGTTTTTGGGGGATGTTGCATAACAGGCAACCCACCCGCAGTAGATGTGCTCGGTGTGAGGTCTCGCAGCAAGCTATCAAATACGGCGCATTTCTGGGCTTTTAAAAAAAACGCTATGCGTCGCCAGGTGTTTCATCGGATTTGAGGTGTTACCTCCTTTGACAGTATCACAGTATCAGCTTAAAGCACTTGTTGCAGGCTGCTGAGTTTGCATATTTTGCTGTGAAGTACAGCCGGACATTTTTAATCTGTAGCTCTGCTCTAAAAGAACGTACGTACCTGGGCCCGCCTACTATTCTCGGAAACGTAAAATGATTGGCTAGAAGTGTATCACAGCTCAGGAAAAAAAAAAAGCACCGAAATAAAGCACCGAAATGTGCGCTGCTTTTCGGTCTGGTTACTACCGTTTATGTCAGAACCGGTGCCATCATGGCACCGGACACCGGTACCCATCCCTAGTCATAACACTGTGTTATTATCATTTACATTGAATCCACAGAGCTAGTTGTTCAAATGCTTCTTAATGTTCATATAACAACTTTGTTTTTTGCATGCATGCTCTGCAGAGGTCAACATAAACATCTGTTTCTTTAGCATGGATCAAGCTCTAAAAGCACTAGATCTAGATTTCCTTAAACAGCCCCAGTGCTTTAGGATCAATCTCAGGACCCCAAAACATGCAGGCATTGTAAGGATTGTACAGACAGACAAATGTGGCTGTATTTTACGGTGAATCTTGTTTGAAAAATTGAATACAAAAGTAAATCCTAAAAGTGGTTCCGCACAATACTTCAAGTTTCCAGGGAAAAGTCAGCTGCTTTGTAATGTTGACTTTGTTGGCTATTGTAAGTGTTTCTGATGGTACACAAAAACCAAACTATATCACTGTTTCTTGAAGAGTAAATTTTAATGTAAACATGCATAAAAGCTCTGACCTTTGGGTGAAAAGCTTTTATACAGCATGTACTGGATAATATGAAGGTAAAGATGTGTGTAGTAAACAGGAGAAAACTTGGTATTAATGGAGACAGCTGTCCCAGTCCACATGTCTTAATAGCACCCAAAAAAGAAAAGAAGAGAACTTTACAGTCTGTGCTAATGTAAAATTCATCCAGAAGTAGGTGACAGCTGCTGTGACTGTACTCGGACGAATGATGGATACAGATGTCTGACTGAATGACTCCCATGTGTGAGTAGGCGTCACTTTATATGTAGTGTGTGTTTTTTCTCTGTGTGTGTGTGAGTGTTTCACTATGAAGATAACTCGGATGGAAATGCATCCTTTATGTGTATGCGTGTTTGCATGTGTGTGAGTACTTGTTTGTTTTTTGGTTTATGTGACTGCAGTGGTGAAAAATGATGGATGTGTATGACAGGTATCTTCGTGGTGATGGATGGCTGGCATTTCGTATAGACGCAGCTGGCAGAGTTTCAGGTCTTGGCAAAAATGATATGACTGGGTTATATTGGTTTTCCACTGGGGGTAAATTTGAATAAACATAAAGTTAAAGTTTTAATGATGCTGTTGGAGAAACTGGGTCACGGTACTGCAAATAGTAGCAGGTTCTGGGAAAAGGGGAAAAAAAACTGCAGTAAAATCTGTCAGCTTTTTCTAGGTAAAATTTAAGGGATGGATAGAAAGTAGATACAATTTGGTAGAGATGTTTTGAAAACACTGCTACCTTTCAGAGTTTTTTTTTTGTTTTTTTTTTTACTATGGAACAAAATATAAAGAATTATGTAATAAACAAAAAAGCATGCAAATGATTCTAAGTTTACAAGATTTTTTTTGTATTTAACTGAGCTAGATTTGTCATGGCAACTTTGCATATTCTCTCAGCCAGCTTCATAAGGTTGTTAACTGAAATTGCTTTTAGAGGCTGCCCCTGCATCATAGTATTCCAAAATAGCCTTTGGAAAACAAAAAGATAAAATAATAAGAAAAAACAATAGCCAGAACCCCAGGTTTTAAATCAAATGGGATAGTTTGGTAGCCATGCTGGTTATAGTATGAAACATTTTTTGAATGAGAAGATTTATACAAAGCTCTGAGTGGGACTGTAAATAAAATTTGCATTATTGATAACCACTTATTCCATCTGGCCCCAGGTTCCCTTTCAGTCAGCCATCAGAATGCAACCTAATGAATCATTCACATTTCCTTACGCTACATGTTTATCCACTAATAATGGCTGCAGGTGGATAGTGAAGTCTTGTAGTTGTAGTTGCACAGTTAAGAATTCAGCATTGAAAGTATGTGATTTCTTGGCCAGGTTTCTTGAAAAAGAGAGTAGTCCTGGTTAAATAGATAAAATAAAAAAAACTATTTTACGATGGTAATATTGAGCTCAAAATGCACTTTGGGCACACATGATTGTTTTATCTTTTTATTGTGATTCATTTTTTTTGTCAGTGACTTACAAAGGTTTAATGTCACTAAGCAACAAGCAATAAATCTTTTTTGGCTGACTTATTCAACTGAAATTTCTGACTAACGTTCACAACAGCATTCGCAGTAATGAAATAGTTTTTTATAATAATATCTAGGGGTTAAAAGTTTTAGCACCTTCAGTTATTGAGCAGTTAAACCTGGTTGACATTAATGTGTAATTGTTCATGTGCTGCGGCCTGGAGTTACTTTCACTTAACCGCATGGATATGGAGTAGTAAAATAATCACATCTCACATTCTACTTATACTGTAACACATCGTTTTTCTTTTTAATCTGAGTGGTGTGTTCACAGTGCAAACATCATTTTTGGTACTTGAGCATCTATCTAGTGCTACTGATGAGAAGCAACCATAAATGAATATGAGTGACGAGCGTTGGCCAGTTGGTGGTATGCAGTTTGACGACGTTACATTTTAGTACCTGACCAGATTGCTTGGAACCCCAGCCGAGCAGGTACTATTTTAGTAATTGCTACCTACTATGATCTAATGGAAAACCCTAAAAACTGTGACAAGTTGATTTGAGTAGGTAGAAATGGAAAAAGGCTTTAGGCTCACACCTGCAGAATCTGACTCTAATACCTGAATACAGCATGCATTGGAAGTAAGCACACTCTGCTACAGAAAAAAAGTTTCTTACCAAATCAGTTTAGTCACATTAATTATCTTTTTGCACAGATGCAACGCTTACACGAAAGAGGTTGTATAATGTTGAAAGGAAGTGTTGAAGGGTTACATTTTCAGCTACAATTTGAGCCTGCTACATATTTATTATAATTAGCACTTGCATTTTGAAGTGTAATGATTAAGCTATTAATATTTCTGTATTTCTCCTTTTGGATTTATTGACAGCTTCTTGTTAGATTTTGGCATAATTCTCATAATTGTGAAATAAGGTCACAGATTTTTCCTTTTTCTTTTGTGGGTGCAGTGTGCTTTTCTTTTTCATTTAAGATGTTTATTCATTTATTTTTTAGTACTTATTTTGAAAATGTCATATCTTCTGCTCTGATTCAGAGTTTTCCGAAGCTAGAAGAACAATATTTATTTCCATGGTGCAGAAAGCATCTATTTTTACCCTGGCAAACAGATGAACACAAGAAATAGAATAACAGGTCTGGGAAGTTGCAGAGGAACCTGAGGGAATAGAATGGAAAGTAAGGAGAAGGGTGGGGGCACTCATTTGGGAAAAAGAAGTGACAGGTAGAGGTAAAGGAAGAGAATGAAAAGAGCACTGGAAGAGAAACAAAAATTAATGAAAAGACAGAGATAAAGAGCAAGTCACAGAGAAAAAAGGAAAAAAAGAGTAAACAGAGACTCTGAAAAACAAAGAGGAACAAGAGAGAATCAATCTGCCATCAGGCTGCCACAGCCACAGACTGATTACAGCTGCCTGCAAAATACCCTGTGGGGGGTGGGTGTGTGTGTGTGTGTGTGTGTGTGTGTGTGTGTGTGTGTGTGTGTGTGTGTGTGTGTGTGTGTGTGTGTGTGTATTGATTAGCACCAACCCTTTGAGTGTTACAGCGTGAGGTGTCCATGACTTACCCAATCACTGATGAGAGGGACCCTGCTCACTTCCTAGCCACCACCCCATTCACTTAAAACACACACATGCAGCAGCACACACACACAAAACAGACAGCTAAAAGCCATTGCAGCAGCATCTGGTGTGGGTTTGGTTCATGCTGTGGGACCTCCCTCCAGGCACCTGACAGTCACTAATGCTGAGCAAGCAGGGAGTAAGATGGAAGTGAAGTCACAAACATACACATAAGAAACAAAAAAGCACATACAGCACCTAACCTTGCACTTCTGTGCAAATGGTCTGCTTCTTACTCTCCTCAGTACAAATACACCTTTTAATACATACACAAAACATTTTTCTTTTGTCCATTTACTTTGACAGGAACCAACACTTTCTTGTGCTTGTGTGCTCATTCCAGTGGTCAGACATCAATTTGTTTGTTGTCAGTTATGTTTAGCATGAGCAGCATTGATGTCATTTATAGCCAGTTTACTAACAAACTAATACAATCAATCTCAGGCCAAAGACCAATTACTATTTTCAATCAGCAATTCAGGAAGGTGAGTTGGTGAAAAATAAGGGGGGGGGGAAGTCAGGGGGAGACTTATCATACTGGCTGGCCTAAATTTTGGAACCACCTTAAATTATTTTATCTTTGTGTTCCTAATGTCTAGTACATGTTGTGATCGTGCTAGAGACAAGTTGAGATTGGAGTCTGAAAATGCATGTAAACAGAGGACTATTAAGGTAGAGTGACTTTTCAGTTACAATATTGTTTTTACACCTGGACATACAGTGGGGCAAAAAAGTATTTAGTCAGCCACCGATTGTGCAAGTTCCCCCACCTAAAATGATGACAGAGGTCAGTAATTTGCACCAGAGGTACACTTCAACTGTGAGAGACAGAATGTGAAAAAAAAATCCATGAATCCACATGGTAGGATTTGTAAAGAATTTATTCGTAAATCAGGGTGGAAAATAAGTATTTGGTCAATAACAAAAATACAACTCAATACTTTGTAACATAACCTTTGTTGGCAATAACAGAGGTCAAACGTTTACTATAGGTCTTTACCAGGTTTGCACACACAGTAGCTGGTATTTTGGCCCATTCCTCCATGCAGATCTTCTCGAGAGCAGTGATGTTTTGGGGCTGTCGCCGAGCAACACAGACTTTCAACTCCCGCCACAGATTTTCTATGGGGTTGAGGTCTGGAGACTGGCTAGGCCACTCCAGGACTTTCAAATGCTTCTTACGGAGCCACTCCTTTGTTGCCCGGGCGCTGTGTTTTGGATCATTGTCATGTTGGAAGACCCAGCCTCGTTTCATCTTCAAAGTTCTCACTGATGGAAGGAAGTTTTGGCTCAAAATCTCATGATACATGGCCCCATTCATTCTGTCCTTAACACGGATCAGTCGTCCTGTCCCCTTGGCAGAAAAACAGCCCCATAGCATGATGTTTCCACCCCCATGCTTCACAGTAGGTATGGTGTTCTTGGGATGCAACTCAGTATTCTTCTTCCTCCAAACACGACGAGTTGAGTTTATACCAAAAAGTTCTACTTTGGTTTCATCTGACCACATGACATTCTCCCAATCCTCTGCTGTATCATCCATGTGCTCTCTGGCAAACTTCAGACGGGCCTGGACATGCACTGGCTTCAGCAGCGGAACACGTAAACACGTATGGGGTGGCTGTAGCTCAGGTGGCAGAGCAGGTCAGCCACTAATCAGAAGGTCGGTGGTTCGATCCCAGGCTGCATCCTGGCTGCATGGCTGTATTCTTGGGCAAGATACTAACCCCGTGTTTGCCTACTGGTGGTGGTCAGAGGGCCCAGTGGCGCCTGTGTCCGGCAGCCTCGCCTCTGTCAGTGCGCCCCAGGGCAGCTGTGGCTACAATGTAGCTTGCTATCGCCAGTGTGTGAATGTGTGAATGACTGAATGTAGTGTAAAGCGCTTTGGGGTCCTATGGACTAGAAAAGCGCTATACAAATGTAGGCCATTTACGTCTGGCACTGCGGGATTTGATTCCCTGCCGTTGTAGTGTGTTACTGATGGTGACCTTTGTTACTTTGGTCCCAGCTCTCTGCAGGTCATTCACCAGGTCCCCCCGTGTGGTTCTGGGATCTTTGCTCACCGTTCTCATGATCATTTTGACCCCACGGGATGAGATCTTGCGTGGAGCCCCAGATCGAGGGAGATTATCAGTGGTCTTGTATGTCTTCCATTTTCTGATGATTGCTCCCACAGTTGATTTTTTCACACCAAGCTGCTTGCCTATTGTAGATTCACTCTTCCCAGTCTGGTGCAGGTCTACAATACTTTTCCTGGTGTCCTTCGAAAGCTCTTTGGTCTTGGCCATGGCGGAGTTTGGAGTCTGACTGTTTGAGGCTGTGGACAGGTGTCTTTTATACAGATGATGAGTTCAAACAGGTGCCATTCATACAGGTAACGAGTGGGGGACAGAAAAGCGTCTTACAGAAGACGTTACAGGTCTGTGAGAGCCAGAGATTTTCCTTGTTTGAGGTGACCAAATACTTATTTTCCACCTTAATTTACGAATAAATTCTTTACAAATCCTACCATGTGGATTCATGGATTTTTTTTTCACATTCTGTCTCTCACAGTTGAAGTGTACCTCTCTCTGGGGACATCTCAGGCCCTCCAAGGTTTGGAGGCCTATCTCCACCCACCACCACTTCCCCTGCCAGTGGCGGACTCCCTCAGGCGTCAGTGCGTTGGTGGTTCTTTGTGTCTGGGGGTGGGCGTCCGGGTACACACCGGCTCACTCCTTGGCGGCCGCTTATCGGGGCCTCTCGGCCTGGGGCTCGGTCACTCAGGCACAACTGGCTGCCGGCGGAGCTCACGGGTGCGTCACTGCAACTCCCCCTGGCTTCTGCTCCGCGGCTGCTGAGTGAGCCCTCATCTGGGACTCTCCTCAGCTCTCACTGGAACAGTGACGCAGCTGCCCCTCTGTTGGTCTTCCTTGGTCTCTTGTGTTCTGGGGGTCTCTGGATGTCTGGAGCTTTGATCTCCTCCATACCTGCTTCATACCCTGGAGGACGGGGCTGTGGCTCCCCACACTCCCTAGCAGATCGTTACATGGAGAAACCTTTGGAATGCAAGCATGCTGATCCACACAGGTATGCACACAGGTGTACACACGGGTATTCACAGACGCGGACTACAGCTTTCTTGGCTGCTGCCTCAAAGCACATTGTGCGCTGTCTATCTTGCGTGCTGCACAATATCGTTTATTATTTAGTATCTACTGATATCTACTGCTAGCTAGTTTATTGTGATGGTGCCGTTTTTTTTATTATGTTGCTCTTTGTTGTTTGCTTTCTCTTCTGTTTTTTTTCTCCATACAGGTGACCCAGGTGTTTTTTTTTTTGTTTGTTTGTTTTTTTTCTTTCTTCCCCCCCTTCTCACCGTCTCTTCTCCCCTTTGGTTTTCTTTCTCTCCCTCTCTTTCTTTCATTCTTTCTCCCTGTCCTATCCCCCAGTCATGTCTGCCCCGTTTGTAGGTCAATCAAATGGACCAATATGGCAAGGCCACGATGATCCACTTGGTAAAATAAATCCGCTTGGCATCTTTCTTGGCCTTAAGACAACAATTCTGATGGCTAAAGATCCAAACGGGACAAAAAAAAAAAAAAAAGAAGTGTACCTCTGGTGCAAATTACTGACCTCTGTCATCATTTTAAGTGGGGGAACTTGCACAATCGGTGGCTGACTAAATACTCTTTTGCCCCACTGTAAACCTGAAACAACAGAGGGAGACAGAGATGGAATTGATCAGATTCCCCGTGAAGTGTACGAGTTCAGATAAAAACATGGTGCTGTGATCATAAATCTCTGCTCCTGCTAAACGTGATGAACGGATGGACCACCAGGATGCAGGTTTTTGACAGGAAAACAATATTAAACAATGCCATAAATAATGTATGAATGCATGTTATCTTGTTATCTTTTCTTGACTCTGTTATCACTTCTACTTTTGCTCCCTAAGACAACACATAATCTACATGACAGCTAACCATAAATGGTACAACACCTTGTTGATGTGTTCGCAGTTTGACTGCAGTGTAGGTAAATAAATAGAATAATGTTTCATGTCTAACGCATTTATGCTCACAGAAAATTCTGTCACACAACATCACAGGCTGGGGCACATTGATAATCCAGAACTAGATCTTATTTAAATGCCTCTTAAACAGCAAGAGCCTCAGATAAATATTTCAAATATAAATGTAATGAATGAGTGCTTGTCCTCTGTGATGTACCCAATGATAAGATTGCTCCAATTATGTTATCATGGATGAGTGGTGTGTGCTTCAGACAGTAGCTGCATTGCTGCTCTTCTTCTTGTTTGGCCCACCAGTAGCAGTAGGTGGTTTAAGACTAATGGGAACAATATTATGATGTCTCACAAAGACACTGTCATAACACGTTGAGCAGTTAATGAGTCTCATTCTGAGAGAGTTGATGAAAGAAAATATATTATAATGAGAACATTAATATTATTATTGTAATTAGATGTCTGGCATGAGGCATTAACTTTTTATGTCTCATATTTACTTCATGTTTATGCTAGTTAGATAATAGTAGGAATGGAAGACTGAAATATCTTGACAGCTTTCAAATGGCTGTAAATGAAATTTGTCAAAGATATTCAAAGCGCCAAGAGGATCCATATTCCTCACGTCTGACTATTCTGTGCCTTTTTAAGTCCCCTGAACATCATTTGGATTGGTTTAGAGTTTAGAAGTCTAGGAAGTGTGTTACTGAAATGAATCTATCAGATCACTATTTCCTTTTAACTTAATTCCTAAATCTAAATCTTCTCTTATTAATTATTTATTAAGATATAAGAGCTAAAAAAAATAAGCAGACATGATTACCGTGAATATGCAAATACTATTTAAACACTGTGTTTGAGGTATGTAGTGTTTTCTGTCATTTTTTTCTGCTGTTACAAAGGTATCGCAGATCATGTGATTGGACCATGTTTCATAGGGTTAGTGTAAATATCTGTAAAAAGAGTCTTTTCATATTCTGCTCAGCTTTGCAAATATTAGTGGTGATTAGTGTTGCAGGGTAAAGAGCGACCTGATTGAATTTGATCAAATTCCTCCCATCATAATTTTCATTACAGTAATTAGTGTGGGAAAGTAAAGCAACAACAGCAAAACATTGTGGTTTTAATTACACTAGAGTGGGAAAATTAGCTCTTGTTTCAAAATTACTGAGCACACCTGACTGACCTGTATGAATCAGTATTCAGTTTGTTGACAGTGGAGAGTACAGCATGATCAATAGGAGCATAGGAGACTTGAAGGGGGAGGGGGGTCCTGAAAGCACATTTTAAACAAACACACTAGGTTGCTTTGCCATATAAAATCTCATGTTGATAGATACAATACATAAGATTGTCAGACTGATGTAGTATATTGTTTTGCCTTAGTCTAGTTGTCATATTATGATAAGATTTTTTTTTTAATGGCACTAACAGAAGATCACATATCTCTCCAGTTTTCCCTTGTCTTTATTGTTTGCCTGTAAATTTAAAAACTCATTTAAAAATTAATTTTTTTAATTTAGGGCACTACATGGTCAAGTGTCTCTGAGCTCATGTATTCTGATGTATTCTTTTATATGTTCTAATTTGTGTTTTCTTGCAAAACACTTTGTGATTTATAAGTGCTATACATATAAATATTTTTTTTCTGCTTGCTTACTTACTAGATCAGGAATGTTAAACAGTGGTTTGTCAAAAGTCAGATTATGGGTGCTGTAGTTATCAAGTGGCCTTGGTTGCTGTTGTATTCTTTCAACAGTTCTCTGTCCTTTGGTGCAGATGATTAGCTTTCTCCAGAAGTAGCTCAGGCAGTCATAGCACCTGTTATAAAGAATTAGATGATATTACAGAGAAATACAGTGATTCACTTGCAGTAGCATATACTCTGTTTCCTCAGATACTTTGTGATAAATAAATTCTGACACTGATTAGGCCATTTCACTGGATACATATATAGAGAAAATGCTGTTATTTGAGTTTCTAACTTAACTGATGTCAACCAGCCTTGTATGTTTAACTTAAATTACAATAACTCACTGTGAGCTGAAGACAACACAACCCGTGTCTACTGCTAGGATTAGGTAGACAAATCACTGACTGTGAAAACATAGATATATATTTCCACTAGTTAATATACTAAATTTTTATTTTTTTTTAATTTTGGGAAAATGTATACTCCAGTTCCAATAAACTAGTATTGCTTGCATATAATTGTCACTCCACTCTCGTACATCACGAATTTTAGTACAGTTGTCTTTCCCCCACTGACAGATTTCATCGTCGTTTCTGCATTTACATTTACGGAGTCACCCCTACTAGGAAGGAAAAAAAGTGACATAAAAAGTGACATAAAAAGAACCACATAAAGTATAAAGGATATTTCATTTTTTTATGAACTGACGTGAACGACTCAGATGATGCAATATAAGCAAACTGTCTGCTTTATTTTAAGTACTTTGAACATAGCTTTGAACAGAGTCTTTGATTGATTGATACCGTAGTATAGTATGTCAGCTGAGTTCAACTTGAAGTGCATCAGTGATACAGAGTCTGAATCAGTAGGCTCAGGCTGCTGATATACATATTTACATATGTAGGGCCTTGACCCATTGTTGTGATCTGTACGCTCGAGTGGGATGGCCTTCGTTGTCCTCCAGGAGGTTTGCTCACTGGTGCATCTTTATTTATAAGGCCCTGCTTGGACAAATGCCCACCTATATTTGCGATCTGCTCACACGGAGAAGTACTGTTTCTTACAGCCTGTGTTCAAGCGATCTTTTATTGCTCAATGTTCCATTTGCCAGAACTGAACTGGGAAAGAGGGCTTTTACTTATGCTGCCCCTTTCACATGGAACATGATGCAAAAAGACTGGAAGATAGCAGATCTTATTTCATTAAATGCTTTTAAGTCCAGATTGAGAGAGCCAGAGAAAAATGTTTTTAAAATGTAATTGTTATTTATAATATGTATGTAACTTTGTAATTTCAACGTGTTGTCGCCTCTTGGCCAGGACTCCCTTGCAAAAGAGGTTTTTAATCTCAATGGGACTTTTCCTGGTTAAATAAAGGTTAATAAAAAAATAAAAATAAAAATACATAATTTTCACAAAAAAATGGCAACACAGTGGCATGGTAATACTGTTGCTTGATAGCAAGAAGGTTTGATCCACTGTCTGGCCAGGGCCTTTTGAGGCTTCTGGAATTTGCATGTTCTCCTTTTGTCTGTGTAAGCTCTCGCTGAGTACTCTTCTTCCTCCCACAGTCCAAAGACATCTGGGATTAGGTTAAATAGAGATTCTGAATTGCCCGCAGGTAAGAATGTGAGTGCAAATGGTTGTCTGTCTCTTTCTATATTAGCCCTGCAACAGACTGGTGACCTGTAGAGGGTGTAGGCTGCCTCTTACTCTATGGCAGCTGGGATAAACCATGAATTGGATAAGCAGAAGAAACTGAATGAATGGATGGATGGACAAAAAGATGACTGTACAAGACAATTGCCTGTTCTTTAAAATGTATTTTCTGTAATGAGCTAATGTAAAGCATCAAAACATTCTGACAGTAATCTAAGTAATTTGTCTACAGCTCTTATATAAGAACAGTCAACCATTTTCAGCTGCGTGGTTTACTGATTTTTTTTTTCCAAAGAACTAAACTATGCATATAATATCTGAAAAGTAATACCTCAGTTACCTCAGTTACCTTAGTTTTACCAAAAAAACAAAAACATGATAACACTCGCCAACTAGGAAGCCTGATGCAGGTGCTTGACCTTAGCGCCGGCTCCCATTCAATTTATGTTTTGATGCGCCAGTGCAGACATTGTGTGGGTGTTTTGTTATGATTGTAAATGATATGCAAAATCATGCAGATAAACATATCAGTAGCAGCCTCCTGATTTATGTGCTGTAATAGTGTTTTGTTCAGACAGAAACATACATGTAAGTTTTACTGTTTATTCTCTGAAGTGTAGCCAGAGCAGTTTATCTGATTGCACATTGTTCTGTATGTATAACAACATATGGCTAATAGTTTTGGTTTGTCTGTAGCTCTGCTTGTGTTATCAGTCACATGCTCTAGCAGTTCATACAAAGAGGAACCATGTGGCTTCAGCAACAGAAGTTGATGGCCATTAAGATTTCTCTCTCACTTAGCAGTACAGACTGCAATTGCAGTACACATCTCTCATATGTTGGTTTTGTTCATATTGGGTTAAGAGGGTTTTTTAGGATAGATCTTATATACTCATGAGGATTGTTTAAGTTAACCGACTTGAAAGTAGTGACATTAATAATCTTCTCAGGACGGAGAAACGATCAAACTTGGAGTGGGCTGAGACATAGCAGCAGTTGTAGTTCCAAACTTCTGGCAGTAATGCCAAACATGCTGCTTGCTAATCTAAGGTTAGTTGGAGTGCTGACTTATACAGACACTCTTCTAGTGTCAAGCAACCTTTAACCCACTGAATATTTATGGAGGTCTTAAAGCATTAGCAGTCACAACAATTATGCATTCTAACAATGCAAAAGCACAGTTCTAAATATAAGAACTGGATCATATGTGAAAGAAACTCCTTAAAACACAAAAGTTTCTGAATATTTTTCATAACTTGCACAACCATTTCTTTCATTGATCCTGCAAAAGAGAATACTTAAAACCATTTTGCTCATGGGAACATTTTGATATTACAATTATATATCACCTTGGAGCTTTGCTTTTAGGTAACAGGCATTGTTATACTGCCTCTTAATAATGTGAAAATATAACATTGAACCCTGAAATAATTAAATATTAACCTATCTGATTTTGTTTTGCTCATTTTTATTCAGGTCTGTTGGCCCTCACAAGTCAACTAAAATATGGCACGCATAGATTTTACACAAAACCCCAGGATAATCCATTCTCTATATGACAATTAACCAACAGTACAATAGTGTCCCAAACCCCCAATTATTCCTAAAACAATATTTCTCTTTGACAAAAGCTGTAAATTATAACTTCAAAGAACCACACACAGACACAAATATGTAAACAACCCCATTTCCACAAAAGCTTTGCACTGTATAAAATGTAGACCAAATGAAACTATAAAACCACAACAGAAGATAGAAATAATATCATACGAGTAAAAATAGATTATTTTGAGTTTAATGGCAGCAAAGCATCTTAAGAGAATTGGATCAGGGCTATGTTTACCACGGTGTATCATACCCTCTTTTTTTTAACAACAGCCTGTAAATGTTCTGGAACTGAGGAGACGTTTGGAGAGGAATTTTGTCCTGTTCTTGTCTGATATAGGATTTCTATATTTTATTGTTAAGAAAACATGGGTTTAAGAGATTTTTATTTGCGGTCCAGCAATTTCAGTGGACACGTGTTTGGGCTGATGCTTACTGATAACTAAAAGCACCAGTTGCTCGGATTTGTCTGCTGATTCAAAGATATCCGGGGAACCGTACAGCGCTCTGACTACTGCATCCAAAGCGTTTATAAAATCAACAAAAATGTTATTCAATGCACTGTTCTTGCAGTCGTACTAGTATAACGATCATGTCCACAGTGGATGAAAGACTGGAAGCCACACTGGCTTTCAGGAAAAAATTCTTGTAATATATATTTCTGAAGGTGACTGAGGATTTTGGCTACAGTAGCAATTTAGCAGCAACAGCAAGAAGGTAAATTTCACAATGGTTTCCACAGTCTGCACAGTGCACAGTCTTTTTTTGTTTGTAAATTGTGAAGATTTAAGCATCCTCGTATCCTTGTTTTTTGAACAGCTGGAACAGTTTTCCATGCTCCCAGCACTTGTTGAAGTATTTTCTATCTTTCCGACCACTGTGTGTGGTCAGAAATGGGGTTCAGATCAGGTGAACGAGGTGGCCATGTCATTAGTTTTTCTTCTTTTATACCCTGTCTTGCCGGCCACGCTGTGGAGTACTTGGACGCGTGTGATGGAGCATTGTCCTGCATGAAAATCATGTTTTTCTTGAAGGATGCAGACTTCTTCCTGTACCACTGCTTGAAGAAGGTGTCTTCCAGAAACTGGCAGTAGGACTGGGAGTTGAGCTTGACTCCATTCTCAACCCGAAAAGGCCCCACAAGCTCATCTTTGATGATACCAGCCCAAACCAGTACTCCACCTCCACCTTGCTGGCAACTGAGTCGGACTGGAGCTCTCTGCCCTTTACCAATCCAGCCACGGGCCCATCCATCTGGCCCATCAAGACTCACTCTCATTTCATCAGTCCATAAAACCTTAGAGAAATCAGTCTTGAGATATTTCTTGGCCCAGTCTTGACGTTTCAGCTTGTGTGTCTTGTTCAGTGGTGGTCGTCTTTCAGCCTTTCTTACCTTGGCCATGTCTCTGAGTATTGCACACCTTGTGCTTTTGGGCACTCCAGTGATGTTGCAGCTCTGAAATATGGCCAAACTGGTGGCAAGTGGCATCTTGGCAGCTGCACGCTTGACTTTTCTCAGTTCATGGGCAGTTATTTTGCGCCTTGGTTTTTCCACACGCTTCTTGCGACCCTGTTGACTATTTTGAATGAAACACTTGATTGTTCGATGATCACGCTTCAGAAGCTTTGCAATTTTGAGACTGCTGCATCCCTCTGCAAGATATCTCACTATTTTTGACTTTTCTGAGCCTGTCAAGTCCTTCTTTTGACCCATTTTGCCAAAGGAAAGGAAGTTGCCTAGTAATTATGCACACCTGATATAGGGTGTTGATGTCATTAGACCACACCCCTTCTCATTACAGAGATGCACATCACCTAATATGCTTAATTGGTAGTAGGCTTTCGAGCCTATACAGCTTGGAGTAAGACAACATGCATGAAGAGGATGATGTGGACAAAATACTCATTTGCCTAATAATTCTGCACTCCCTGTACTTGTACAGGCAATCAATTCCAGGAGCTGTAGTCATATGTGCATATGTCTGTGTAAGCTGGCTGGTAGCACCAACTGTTTCTTCAAAGCTTGGGTCATCAGTTTTCAGAGGGATTAAAGCTGCTGTCCCAGTTATAAGCTGACACACACACATGTGTCTAAGGCCATGTGAAATTATCCAAGGCTACGATGGTGAAAAATACACACATTTTGTAGGCTTGGGAATGTCAGTGTGTGCTCTTATATTTCTTATATTATTGGACATAAATCTCTTCAGTTTCTGTGTGTGTTATCAGTAACTTTTGGCTCCAAAAATTCTGCATAATTGAATTTCCCCATTTTAAAAAGAAAATTCAGATTTAACTTTAACACATAGTCTAAGGTCGGGGTTAGCCAAGTTATGGTTTTTATTGGAAGTTATGGTAAGAATCATTAAAGTTTAATATCTTCTCCATGTGTATATGTGTGACATATAGAGACTGTACTTAAAGGACTGTTTCCTTAGGTCACAATCTGTGTATGTGTGAATGCACATACTTGTGTCCTGCACTGCAAAGGCATTTTCATTGTTGTCTTTACTGATGTGTACCACATTTTGTGAAGTAATAGGATCAAATAATATTTGGCGTCAAATTGTTTTTTCATTCATTTGTTTAGTTTTTTGGTCTGTCTTTCTACTCCATAACTGATTACATTAACCAATAAGTATTTAAATAATTTACTGCTTTTGTCTCACACATGATCACTTCAATGTACTTCAATATATGTCTTCACTTGACAACAAGACAAAGTTTTGATCGTGCAAATCCAATGGCATGACTAAAAACGTGCTAGCTTTGCTTTGGATCTATTCTGCAGGTTTTTTTTTCTTCCACTTCAAATTCCAGAAATGAGCCTTGAATCATTCTTGTGTGGGTACTTAGCATGTTTTCCATAAAGCAGAGGTATTCGATTGCAAAGGATGCTGACTCAGCACCGCCATGGGCCTACTGTGGATCTGAAATATTCATGGTGCCTCAGATACATTTTCAAATTAGTAGAATGCCTCTAGCATTAATGGACCTGTCCAGAATCATGAAGAATACAAAGAATGCTTAAGTCTGTGTGTTATTTCAGTGTAGGGGTACACTCGCGTGTTCATAGGCGGCGATGCTTAATTCTGCTGTGTTGCATGTTTGCAAGCATCAAAATACAGTGGGGCAAAAAAGTATTTAGTCAGCCACCGATTGTGCAAGTTCCCCCACCTAAAATGATGACAGAGGTCAGTAATTTGCACCAGAGGTACACTTCAACTGTGAGAGACAGAATGTGAAAAAAAAAATCCATGAATCCACATGGTAGGATTTGTAAAGAATTTATTTGTAAATCAGGGTGGAAAATAAGTATTTGGTCAATAACAAAAATACAACTCAATACTTTGTAACATAACCTTTGTTGGCAATAACAGAGGTCAAACGTTTACTATAGGTCTTTAGCAGGTTTGCACACACAGTAGCTGGTATTTTGGCCCATTCCTCCATGCAGATCTTCTCGAGAGCAGTGATGTTTTGGGGCTGTCGCCAAGCAACACGGACTTTCAACTCCCGCCACAGATTTTCTATGGGGTTGAGGTCTGGAGACTGGCTAGGCTACTCCAGGACTTTCAAATGCTTCTTACGGAGCCACTCCTTTGTTGCCCGGGCGCTGTGTTTTGGATCATTGTCATGTTGGAAGACCCAGCCTCGTTTCATCTTCAAAGTTCTCACTGATGGAAGGAGGTTTTGGCTCAAAATCTCACGATACATGGCCCCATTCATTCTGTCCTTAACACGGATCAGTCGTCCTGTCCCCTTGGCAGAAAAACAGCCCCATAGCATGATGTTTCCACCCCCATGCTTCACAGTAGGTATGGTGTTCTTGGGATGCAACTCAGTATTCTTCTTCCTCCAAACACGACGAGTTGAGTTTATACCAAAAAGTTCTACTTTGGTTTCATCTGACCACATGACATTCTCCCAATCCTCTGCTGTATCATCCATGTGCTCTCTGGCAAACTTCAGACGGGCCTGGACATGCACTGGCTTCAGCAGCGGAACACGTCTGGCACTGCGGGATTTGATTCCCTGCCGTTGTAGTGTGTTACTGATGGTGACCTTTGTTACTTTGGTCCCAGCTCTCTGCAGGTCATTCACCAGGTCCCCCCGTGTGGTTCTGGGATCTTTGCTCACCGTTCTCATGATCATTTTGACCCCACGGGATGAGATCTTGCGTGGAGCCCCAGATCGAGGGAGATTATCAGTGGTCTTGTATGTCTTCCATTTTCTGATGATTGCTCCCACAGTTGATTTCTTCACACCAAGCTGCTTGCCTATTGTAGATTCACTCTTCCCAGTCTGGTGCAGGTCTACAATACTTTTCCTGGTGTCCTTCGAAAGCTCTTTGGTCTTGGCCATGGCGGAGTTTGGAGTCTGACTGTTTGAGGCTGTGGACAGGTGTCTTTTATACAGATGATGAGTTCAAACAGGTGCCATTCATACAGGTAACGAGTGGGGGACAGAAAAGCTTCTTACAGAAGACGTTACAGGTCTGTGAGAGCCAGAGATTTTCCTTGTTTGAGGTGACCAAATACTTATTTTCCACCCTGATTTACGAATAAATTCTTTACAAATCCTACCATGTGGATTCATGGATTTTTTTTTCACATTCTGTCTCTCACAGTTGAAGTGTACCTCTGGTGCAAATTACTGACCTCTGTCATCATTTTAAGTGGGGGAACTTGCACAATCGGTGGCTGACTAAATACTTTTTTGCCCCACTGTATCTCCTAAGGTTAGTTAACTACAAAGTCACAATATAATAATCATATTATGGGAAAATGACTGAATGAATCACAGATACCGTGTCGAAATAAAAACATTTACTGTATTTGCAACACCAGAAATTCAATTCATATAATATAAAACTACACATGCGTTCTTACTATATATGGTAGCAAAGTACATGATATCTCACTAGTTACTGCAGTTATCATTGTACCCTTTTCATTTTCCAACGAGCAATCTACGAATGATCTCTGTATCTATTATTATAGGGTATACTGTACAATATAAAGCACCTTGAGGCGACTTTTGTTGTGATTTGGCGCCTAATAAATAAAATTGAATTGAAATTAATTGGCTGTCTACTTTATTAACAGACAATACTTTAGAGCTGAATCAACTGTTTTCCAGAAAATAATTTGAAATCTGAAAAACTTCACCAAAGTGAAATTTATTTGTGCCTAATTAACCTTTTTAATTTAGAGGGTAAACAAATGCCTTTTCACAATGAGTAAACGGAGGCTAATGTTACTAAATCTGTTGAAAAATCTGCTCCATTACATTTGATTATGTAGAAATGAATCAGTACAATAGTACATGCACGTGTTATCATAGCAGTATTGATAGCCATGCCGTGCAACCTTCTCAGAGGGCGGGGAAAGTTTATTAAGGTTTAGCATGAGAGCAAAAAAGTACATTTTCAGTCTTAATGATAATAAAACAAGAAGTTGCTTATTGGTATTTCTATACGATTGAAAATAAATCAGTATTATGTTATGTTTTTTTTTTCTTTTTAGTAGTGTGTGTGTGTGTGTGTGTGTGTGTGTGTGTGTGTGTGTGTGAGTGCGTCTATGTGGTATGGATTGACATTTGACCTGCGCTGTACCTGGGCTCCGGGGACATTTCGACTTTTTGCTGTGTATTCATGTGTCCCCCTAAAACATGACTTGTAAATGCATTTTTAAGTGTCTAAATAATAATTTTTTCTACTTCTTATGAGGTCATTATTTATCTTTTGACCTGTATTTGCTTAAACTGTAGTGTAAATTCATTTATTAAACTATAATTAAAAGATTTTCTGATTTTCTTAAAAGTCCACCTATACCCCTCACCTGATTTTTGTGTATTCCAGTGTATTGCACAGCGACGTTTCGAGTTAGAGTGGATGTGTGTAGGTACTGCAATTTAATACACATTTTCAATACACACGGCCGGAAGTCATTGTGATTGGTAGGCTATATATATAGGCGGTACCTACAGGAAACGGCGCCACAACTTTCGCGCGCGTGCCCTTTAACAAGTGTATGTCGACGGCAATACGAAGACGGATTAAAAACACAAAGGTAAGCCTTTTTTAATGTAAAATGCACCATGACTTTAATACTATATGAAATTATAGGTGCACAGGCCTATATTAAACTGGTTTAATTTATGCTTTATGGACTGTTAGTGAGTCTTTGAAGAAGTAAAACGGCCCCAGCGTTTGTCATTGAGTAAATAAAATAGGGCTGACGACTAACCGCGTCAACGCGATAAAGCGGGCTAACCCGTGTTAGGATTTACTCGGTGTTAAAGCATTATTGTGGCTTAAACGTGTTAATGCCGACATCGCGACTAACGCGATTAACAATTAAACCAGCGCAGTCTGAGTCAAAATCCCTGATGTCGCTGTTAGCTAATTTCGGGCAGTTTGTCCAATGTCTGTCATTCTGCTGACAGCCCTAAAATAAAAGCAAGGGTATAAGTGTATTTAGTCGTGTATTTATTTATATGCCTGAAGAAAAAACTTCTTACAGTTTTGATGCCTAAGCTTTCTCAGTACTTGTATCACTCTCTGCAGTCGCCATTACAGAAATGTCACATGTCGCCATTTTGAGTACTAGGCCTTTAACATTTTAAAAGAAGGCATAAATTAGCACTATGAATAAGTCAGCTGTGTTTATGCTGTAAACTACACTACTGCTAGTTCTGCTACTACTGATGATGATGACAATGATGACGATAATCGTAATACTTTATATGCTTTGGTAATACAGCCAATCGTACAGGAGAACATGCGAAGGAGACGCATTCCTCCACGGGAGGATGCAGTCTGTCATGTTTCTGCTGGAAGGGACAAACTGGGACTTGATATCCACTACATAAATGCCTTCAAAGGTAAGTGGGTCTTTAGTTTGGATTAGATTTGGAGTTTGTCACTTTGTCTTTTGTCACTCACTTGGTATGCCTCTGCAATTCAGGTCGGGGCATTTTCACGACTGTTCCATTCCAAAAAGGAGACTTTCTTTTGGAATACAGAGGTAAACTCATAACAAAAGAAGAATGTGAGCGGAGACACAGAGTTTATCATGACAGCCTGAAGGTGTTCATGTTTGAATTCAAGTTTGATGGAAAACTCTGGTGGTGCGTATTATATCAGTGTAGTTTGATTAAGATTAAATGACACATTGCTTTTGATTTATGAAAAAAAAAGCTTCCTAACTAACTAGTTAAGCTAATACTTTTTTGCCTAACCCCACAGTGTGGATGCATCTCAAGAAGATGGGTCATTAGGCAGACTTGTCAACGACAACCACATCAGTCCAAGTGCTAAGATGAAAATATTAAATATCAATGGAAAGCCCCATCTATGCTTATTTGCAAGCAGAGACATAAGTCCAGGCGAAGAAATAGACTATAATTATGGTGACTCGGATTGGCTCTGGAGATGCAAGGTATTTCTACAATTGTACTTTTTGGAACTGATAAATTGCATACCCTAAGCCATTTTTACATTTGTACCTACTCAAATTGGCTTAACGTGACTTAGGGCATCTAGTTTTTCACTGAAATTGAGTATCACCTACTGTGCCTGGGGTAACTATAGCAATGCAGCCGAGCATCCAGTGATATAAATGCCACAGCAAGCATGGACGTCAAGGTGACAAAATGCCTGCTGCTCAGTCTATACTTTAGTGTTCAATTCAGGGATCACGCTGTTAATTTTGGTCGCTATTTCAAACATTTCAGAGTTTCAAAAATGATGGCTTGGATTTTCACGAAGGAGGCGCACTCATAACTTATCGAGTGACACCATTGACCAGCCACCTGGTGGCATTCAGTCTATGTCAAATTTTCTGATCACTTTGGATCACTTGGAACCTTGGTGCAGTAGTTACTGAAAAACTACATGGTACTATAACCTACTGGAAAAACAGGGATAGGTACTAATGGAAAACAGGCAATTGTGATGGCTGCCACATCAAAGCCCTCTAAAAGCACTAAAAAAATATCAGCAGGTATGCAGAAATAAAAAATGGCTTTCGGTTTCTAAATTTTAACAGTGATTGATGTTTAATGTGATTCTACACAGCAAAATCTCCAGTGTTAAATTAACACTGGAGAGTGTCTATAAGGGTCCACACCTCTGAGTGTTAAATACAACACTGTTGAGTGTTAAATTAACACTTTTGACAGTGTTATATGTTTAAAAGTAACCTAGTCAGTTTTGAAGATTAACAATGGCTAACACTGAGCAGTGCTGATTTTCTAACACTGGAAAATAACTCAAAATGTTAGAAATATTCCAGTGTTAGAAAATCAGCACTGCTCAGTGTTAGTCTTTGTTAATCTTCAAAACTGACTAGGTTACTTTTAAACATATAACACTGTCAAAAGTGTTAATTCAACACTCAACAGTGTTGTGTGGACCCATATAGACACTCTCTAGTGTTAATTTAACACTGGAGATTTTGCTGTGTAGCCTCTTTAGTTAGATTCATTTTAAATTTTGTCCCTTGAAGATAAATGGGCCCTAGTGACAGTTCGTTGCTGCTACAGGTGATTGTTTTACTCCTTTAGCAATGGCTTAAAAAATAAAGAAATCACACTGACTATTTGTCTCTTAATCATAGGGCCTTAAATTCTCTATACATGACAGTGAATATTTTAAAGACAATAGCTTGAAACTTATCTTTCTCATACAGTTTATTTAATGTTTCAAAAGCCTCTTCAAAAATGCACTGTATATTCATTCTCTATCTGTTACACACGAAGACTGAGACCAGCCAGATTCAGAAGACTGTGAGCTGCCTAAAGCCGCAACCAAACAGCTTTCCAAATTATTGTAGCCAGTATTTTTTTCAGAAGAAAACATTTCTTGAGTGGAAAGCCCCCCCCCCCCACACACACACACACACACACACACATGCAAATTAAAGACAGAAGCACAGGACTGCCCAGTACAGTTGCAAGAAGAGCACTTGGTCTAATCTTTGTGCCATCTTTTCTTTGTTGCAGGATCTTGATGAAGAAATGCCTCAGCAAGGCTCAGAAGCCATGCATTCTTCTTCAGTGCAAGATTTTGAAGAGGTAACATTGACCTAGGACAGATTTTAATGAATGTTTCTCATGCACGATGTGTACCTTACGCTATTTGCCGATAGTGAAATGGTCTATTCATCCTCTTGAGTGATGCATTTTTAGTAACTGTCAGATTACTGTTCTTTTGTCTTCATTCTCTATCTGTTACACACGAAGACTGAGACCAGCCAGATTCAGAAGACTGTGAGCTGCCTAAAGCCACAACCAAACAGCTTTCCAAACAATGATCTGGACCTGAAACATCCAGAGCCTGAAAGGGTAAATATAATCCAGTGTACCACTTAATGAACTAATAATTTAATCTATCATCATTCTTTATGGATGCTGTGTGTGTGTGTGTTTGGCAGTCACCTGGGTGTGATGTGATTTACATGGACCGTGGCTTGTAGGTCCTTTTCATTGTTTCAAAGTGCAAGTCTGGATAACATCTGAGTGTGTGTGTGTGTTAACCACCCAAATGTGACTTAGGAGGACCACACTGTTATTGGGGGACTCCGTCAAAGTTTGCTTCATGGTGACATCACTCTGGTTTTAGGAGGGGTCTTCTCGTATGTCTTGACAGTTTGACCTACAGCATGCAGAGCTGACTGCATGTGCTTTGTTTCTATGTTGAAATTTTTTGAAACTCAGGCTTGAACATTAAGATAGATAGTACTATACAACTTCTTAACTTGTTTTAGGCACTTTTTACTGCTGTAATGCATGGGCTCTCTCTGGCTGTGTACTCTGGCTTCTTCCCACAGTCCAAAGATGTAGCTTATGGGGTTAGGTTAACTGGTGATTCAAAACTGCCCTTTGGTGTGAATGCAAATGCTTGTCCTTCCATGTTAGACTGGCGATCTGTCCAGGTTGTACTGCCCTATGGTAGCTGGTATAGGCCCCAAAACTGCTACCCCACAATCCTGATAAGGATAAGTGGAAGAGGATGGATGATTGCAAAGGAATCAGTTGTTAATTATTGTAGCCAGTATTTTTTTCAGAAGAAAACATTTCTTGAGTGGAAAGCCCCCCCCCCCCCCCACACACACACACACACACACATGCAAATTAAAGACAGAAGCACAGGACTGCCCAGTACAGTTGCAAGAAGAGCACTTGGTCTAATCTTTGTGCCATCTTTTCTTTGTTGCAGGATCTTGATGAAGAAATGCCTCAGCAAGGCTCAGAAGCCATGCATTCTTCTTCAGTGCAAGATTTTGAAGAGGTAACATTGACCTAGGACAGATTTTAATGAATGTTTCTCATGCACGATGTGTACCTTACGCTATTTGCCGATAGTGAAATGGTCTATTCATCCTCTTGAGTGATGCATTTTTAGTAACTGTCAGATTACTGTTCTTTTGTCTTCATTCTCTATCTGTTACACACGAAGACTGAGACCAGCCAGATTCAGAAGACTGTGAGCTGCCTAAAGCCGCAACCAAACAGCTTTCCAAACAATGATCTGGACCTGAAACATCCAGAGCCTGAAAGGGTAAATATAATCCAGTGTACCACTTAATGAACTAATAATTTAATCTATCATCATTCTTTATGGATGCTGTGTGTGTGTGTGTTTGGCAGTCACCTGGGTGTGATGTGATTTACATGGACCGTGGCTTGTAGGTCCTTTTCATTGTTTCAAAGTGCAAGTCTGGATAACATCTGAGTGTGTGTGTGTGTGTGTGTTAACCACCCAAATGTGACTTAGGAGGACCACACTGTTATTGGGGGACTCCGTCAAAGTTTGCTTCATGGTGACATCACTCTGGTTTTAGGAGGGGTCTTCTCGTATGTCTTGACAGTTTGACCTACAGCATGCAGAGCTGACTGCATGTGCTTTGTTTCTATGTTGAAATTTTTTGAAACTCAGGCTTGAACATTAAGATAGATAGTACTATACAACTTCTTAACTTGTTTTAGGCACTTTTTACTGCTGTAATGCATGGGCTCTCTCTGGCTGTGTACTCTGGCTTCTTCCCACAGTCCAAAGATGTAGCTTATGGGGTTAGGTTAACTGGTGATTCAAAACTGCCCTTTGGTGTGAATGCAAATGCTTGTCCTTCCATGTTAGACTGGCGATCTGTCCAGGTTGTACTGCCCTATGGTAGCTGGTATAGGCCCCAAAACTGCTACCCCACAATCCTGATAAGGATAAGTGGAAGAGGATGGATGATTGCAAAGGAATCAGTTGTTAATTATTGTAGCCAGTATTTTTTTCAGAAGAAAACATTTCTTGAGTGGAAAGCCCCCCCCCCCCCCCACACACACACACACACACACATGCAAATTAAAGACAGAAGCACAGGACTGCCCAGTACAGTTGCAAGAAGAGCACTTGGTCTAATCTTTGTGCCATCTTTTCTTTGTTGCAGGATCTTGATGAAGAAATGCCTCAGCAAGGCTCAGAAGCCATGCATTCTTCTTCAGTGCAAGATTTTGAAGAGGTAACATTGACCTAGGACAGATTTTAATGAATGTTTCTCATGCACGATGTGTACCTTACGCTATTTGCCGATAGTGAAATGGTCTATTCATCCTCTTGAGTGATGCATTTTTAGTAACTGTCAGATTACTGTTCTTTTGTCTTCATTCTCTATCTGTTACACACGAAGACTGAGACCAGCCAGATTCAGAAGACTGTGAGCTGCCTAAAGCCACAACCAAACAGCTTTCCAAACAATGATCTGGACCTGAAACATCCAGAGCCTGAAAGGGTAAATATAATCCAGTGTACCACTTAATGAACTAATAATTTAATCTATCATCATTCTTTATGGATGCTGTGTGTGTGTGTGTTTGGCAGTCACCTGGGTGTGATGTGATTTACATGGACCGTGGCTTGTAGGTCCTTTTCATTGTTTCAAAGTGCAAGTCTGGATAACATCTGAGTGTGTGTGTGTGTGTGTGTGTGTGTGTGTTAACCACCCAAATGTGACTTAGGAGGACCACACTGTTATTGGGGGACTCCGTCAAAGTTTGCTTCATGGTGACATCACTCTGGTTTTAGGAGGGGTCTTCTCGTATTTCTTGACAGTTTGACCTACAGCATGCAGAACTGACTACATGTGCTTTGTTTCTATGTGGTTTGAAACTCAGGCTTGAACATTAAGATAGATAGTACTATACAACTTAACTTGTTTTAGGCACTTTTTACTGCTGGTAGTGCATGGGCTCTCTCGCTGTGTACTCTGGCTTCTTCCCACAGTCCAAAGATGTAGCTTATGGGGTTAGGTTAACTGGTGATTCAAAACTGCCCTTTGGTGTGAATGCAAATGCTTGTCCTTCCATGTTAGACTGGTGATCTGTCCAGGTTGTACTGCCCTATGGTAGCTGGTATAGGCCCCAAAACTGCTACCCCACAATCCTGATAAGGATAAGTGGAAGAGGATGGATGATTGCAAAGGAATCAGTTGTTAATTATTGTAGCCAGTATTTTTTTCAGAAGAAAACATTTCTTGAGTGGAAAGCCCCCCCCCCCCCCCACACACACACACACACACACACACATGCAAATTAAAGACAGAAGCACAGGACTGCCCAGTACAGTTGCAAGAAGAGCACTTGGTCTAATCTTTGTGCCATCTTTTCTTTGTTGCAGGATCTTGATGAAGAAATGCCTCAGCAAGGCTCAGAAGCCATGCATTCTTCTTCAGTGCAAGATTTTGAAGAGGTAACATTGACCTAGGACAGATTTTAATGAATGTTTCTCATGCACGATGTGTACCTTACGCTATTTGCCAATAGTGAAATGGTCTATTCATCCTCTTGAGTGATGCATTTTTAGTAACTGTCAGATTACTGTTCTTTTGTCTTCATTCTCTATCTGTTACACACGAAGACTGAGACCAGCCAGATTCAGAAGACTGTGAGCTGCCTAAAGCCGCAACCAAACAGCTTTCCAAACAATGATCTGGACCTGAAACATCCAGAGCCTGAAAGGGTAAATATAATCCAGTGTACCACTTAATGAACTAATAATTTAATCTATCATCATTCTTTATGGATGCTGTGTGTGTGTGTGTTTGGCAGTCACCTGGGTGTGATGTGATTTACATGGACGAAGTTTATTAGTTGATATCTGCAACTGAATTGAAAACACACCTTTCCAACTGTCCAAAACAAATAAATGTTGCAATATTTTGCTAACAGTGTCACAATCATCGTCTGGTGTGCACAACAATATCATCTTTGGACAAGTGCATTCAGTGTGTGGGACCGGTTTCCTCCCTCAAGTGGCTTGGCTTTAAGTGCAAAGGTGAGACATTTAGTGAATAGGTACAGTGTATAGTAAAAAGCATTAATAGAGTTCAACAAGTTAAGACGTGCTGAAATGAACACTGCTCCCTTTTTAATTAATGGGTGGTCACGTCTAATTAAAGAAATGCAGTATTACCTCATTGGTGCAGGACCTTGTAAAAATGGTATACTTGGGATTGTCCTCAATTCCCCATTCCATAACATAAACTGCTCAAAATAATAAAGGGAACACTTAAACAATGCGATGTTACTCCAAGTCAGTCACACTTCTGTGAAATCAAACTGTTCACTTAGGAAGTAACACTGACAACCAGTTTCACATGCTGTTTTGCAAATAGAGTAGACAACAAGTGGAAATTATAGTCAATTCACCATAATAAAGGACTGGTTCTGCAGGTGGTGACCACAGACCACTTCTCAGCACCTATGCTTTCTGGCTGATGTTATGGTCACTTTTGAATGCTGGCGGTGATTTCATTTTAGTGGTAGCATGAGACAGTCTACAACCCACACAAGGGGCTCAGGTAGTGCAGCTCATCTAGCGTAGCACATCAATGTGAGCTGTGGCAAGAAGGTTTGCTGTGTCTGTTAGTGTAGTGTCCAGAGCATGGAGGTGCTACCTGGATGTGGAGTAGGCCATAGGAGGGCAACAACCCAGCAGCAGGACCGCTACCTCCACCTTTGTGCAAGGAGGAACAAGAGGAGCCCTGCAAAATTACCTCAAACAGGCCACAAATGTGCATCTGTCTGCTCAAATGGTCAGAAACTGACTTCATGAGGGTGACTTGAGGGTCCAGCATCCACAGGTGGGGATTGAGCTTGCAGTCCAACACCATGCAGGATGTTTGGCATTTGCCAGAAAACACAAAGTTTGGCAACTTCAGCACGGGCACCCTATGCTCCTCACAGCTGAAAGGAGGTTCAAACTGAGCACGTGACAGTCTGGAGATGCCGTGGGGAATGTTCTGCTGCCTGCAACATCCTCCAGCATGATCATATTGGCAGTGGGTCAGTAATGGTGAGGGGTGGCATTTCTGTGCCTGCCAGAGAGCCTGACTGTCATTGGGTAACAAGATGAGGTCCTCGGACCCTTTGTGAGACCACATGCTGGTGCATTTGGCCCTGGGGTCCACCTAATGCGAGACGACACTGGGCCTCATGTGGCTGGAGTATGTCAGCAGTTCCTCCATGACAAAGGCATTGATGCTATGGACTGGCCCGCCTGTTCCCCAGACCTGAATCCAATTGAGCACATCTGGGACATCATGTCTCACTCCATCCACCACAAACTGTCCAGGGGTTGGCAGATGCTTTAGTCCAGGTCTTGGAGGAGATCCTTCAGGAGACCATCCGCCACCTCATCCCGAGCATGCCCAGGCATTGTAGGGAAGTCGTACAGGCATCTGGAGGCCACACACATTCAACTACACACTTTCATGCCACTCAACTACCTAAAGAACAAAGTATTTAATAAGAATAATTCCTTCATTCACATCTGGGATGTCCTTTTTTGGGGGGGGGAGGGGGATTAGCAGTGTATGTGTAGTCATTAAAATATCCTTAATGTGAACAGTTTTGTTTTTTTTTGTTTTTTCAGCATTTGACATTACTGCAATGCTTTGACAAAAAACTACTTCACTTAAATAGAACTGCAAAGCTAAATTAAGTCTATCAAAATGTGTTTCAGTTTGTTTAGGGGTCTGGCACAAATCTTGCCTTGCAAAATTGGCAAATCAGAATTGCCACCAGTCAACACAGGTGTGTATCCCATTCATATTTGGCTTGACTTTTTTTCAGTTTATTTTTTACCTGTCTAAAGTATTGATCAATTAAAAAAACTTTTGTTCTTACATTCCAGAAAGAAGAAATTTCTGAATATTCAGGGGAGGATGGATTGCCACATTCAGTTCTGGATCAAATATCAAGCGATGATGATGGCAACCACAGCATATCAGAAGAAGAATATGTGCCAGATTCAGAGTCATATGATGAAGATTCAGATGAAGACATCTCATTATTGCCAAGCACATCAAAAGGTCTGCTATGCCAAGATGACATCTCCAAAGCGCATGAACAATCAGATTCAACGAATTTAATCCACAACTTGACAAAGGACAAGCCACAAGATAAAAGTGAGCTTTGCGAAACTGAATCAGAAAAAATGACTTTAAGTAAAAGAAATTACTGCTATTTTTGTGGCAAACCACAAGCTAAAATTTCCCGCCACCTGAAAACGCACAAAACGGCTCCTGATGTTGTGCATGCATTTTCCCTGCCTAGAGACTCAAACGAGCGTAAAAGTCTGTTAGAGAAATTGAGAAATAAGGGAAATTTTAAGCATAATGCTGCAGTTTTGCATGGTGGAGTGGGACCACTGAAAGTGAAGAGAAGACCCAAGATTAAAGCAGTAGAGGGAAAGTTTGCTCATTGCTTTTATTGTCAAGGGATGTATGTTCGCAAGGATCTTTGGAGACATGTCCGCAGATGTCCTAACAAACCAAAAGATGACACGGATAAAGAACCTGGAAGAACCAAAGTACTCGGCCTGGCTTTAACTCTGGAGTCTCAGTGTTATCCGCAGGTGTCAAGTGGAGTCTGGAAGGTTCTTGCTGTTATGAAACAAGATGAGATTGCCTCAGCTGTGCGAAATGACTTTACTGTTATTCAGTTTGCCCAGTCCCTCTACAATAAACATGGACAAGACCCTACAAAGTATGATTATATACGACAGAAGCTTCGTGAAGCGGGACGTTTGTTGTTGTGTCTGCGCACAGAATTCTCAGTGCATAACATGGAAGAAGCTATTAAGCCTGCTAATTTCCAGAGAGTTGTGCAAGCAGTAAAGAAAGTTTCAGGTTTTGATGAAGAGACACTGTCATACAAAACTCCAAGCCTTGCGCTGAAACTGGGACATACACTGCATAAAATGTCTGACATTATCCATTGTCGTGCCCTCATGACAGAGGATGAAGCCCTAATCAAGTCCACTGATGCGTTCAAGAAGTTGTATGTCTCCAAATGGTCTGAGATGGTGTCTCACCGTGCCTTGAACACATTGAGTGAGGCAAAGTTTAACAAGCCATCAACATTGCCCTTTACAGAAGATGTTCGGATTCTCCATCACTACCTTCAAAAATCTGCAGAAAGTGCCTTTTGCAGCTTGGAGAACGAAGCCACAGCTCAGAATTATGCCCAACTTGCACAAGTTACACTCTCACAAATCATTGTGTTCAACCGAAGACGTTCTGGAGAGGTTTCAAAGATGCGCCTCAAAAGTTTTCTTGAAAGAGACAAAACAGCACTCCACACAGATGTTGCCATGGGGCTCTCAGAAATGGAACAGAGACTCTGTAACTATTTCTGTAGAATAGAAATAATGGGAAAAAGGGACAGAAATGTTCCAGTTCTGCTAACACCAAGCATGCTGGATGCTCTGTCACTACTGGTTAGTAGGAGGCCTGACTGTGGTATTTGTGCCACTAATATCTACCTCTTTGCAAGACCCCGATCAATGAGTCATTACAGAGGAATGGACTCCTTGCGTGTTCATGCACACCAGTGTGGAGCAAAGCAGCCTGAGTATCTAAGATCGACACAGCTCAGAAAACATGTTGCCACACTCTCACAAGTCCTTAATTTGAAAAACAACGAACTTGATCAGGTTGCAGATTTCCTGGGTCATGATATCCGCGTTCACCGCGAATTCTACAGATTACCAGTTCCCACAACACAGCTGGCCAAGATTTCCAAACTGCTTTTAACACTGGAAAAAGGACAACTTTCCCAGATCCAGGGGAAATCACTGGATGAGATCAAAATAGAAGGTTTGTATTGAAAGGAGCAAATATTAGGGCAGTAGTTGAATATTATGCTTTATCAACCGAATTAAAACCTAAAAGCACAGACCATTCTGTTAAATGTCCATGATTTAAGGTTCTTGAAGTCTATTGTTTCATCACTTTGCAACATTTGGCAAACTGCAGAGTGGTGGCCTTAAATAGTAAAACTATGTACTATAATTTCCAGTATTTGTTCTGTATTTTGTCATATCTCGTTGTTAATGTGAGGTTTTTGGGGGGTTTGTGTTTGGTTTTTTGGGGGGGTTTTCCCACAATTTCTCAGATGAAATTGCATTAAGTGATGCTGAAACAAAGGACAGTGAGAGTGAATCAGATGATGATGACACAGCACTCACAATGTTGGCGTGTGGCACCAGTGAGCCTGTACATGCAGTAGCTGATTCCACAAACACAGCGCAGCTCCAAGACACTGTAGATTGTGGTAAGTTACCACTAGCTTGGTTTCTGTGGATAAAATGTTTGTTACAAATATTAAAACTTAATCAAATTGTGTAATCAGCAGATGAAGGACCACTCACAATGCCTGCAGCAAGTGAGACTGCTGCTCCCTCTGAAGGTAAGGGGTGCAGTTGGTTCTCTAAGCTTATTATTGTTTCATCACTTTGCAACATATGGCAAACTGCAGAGTGGTGGCAAAAAGTCACTTGGATGAGTGACAAAATGTTTCTCCCACTGAAAACGCTACGTCCAGATTAACAGAATCAACGTTTTGGGATTTACTTACCTGGATGATTGAGCATGCATCAAGAGACTTTTATTCAACTTTTTATTCAGTCTTTTATTCACAGCGGAACACTAAATGTCTCATTTTAGAAATTTGATAAATTTTCAAAGAGAATTTTAGCTCGTTTTGATATTGATGGTAGCAACACATTTCAGAAGTTAGTACAGGGTAGCATCCATTCTTTTAACCACCAAATGTTTTTTGTTTTTTTTGTTTGGTTTTTTGTTTGTTTTAACTACTACTACTTTATATATCTTCCAGAGAAAAATGCTGCTCAATCCCACAATTCCCGAAGAGCTCCCAAAAACATGTGGTCCAAGGCTGAGGTTGCTGCAGTGATGAGGCATTTTAAAGACCACATAAACGAAGGGAAACTAGCCACCAAAAATGAATGCAGTCATTGCAAATTGGTAGAAGATCCGGTGTTGGCAGGAAGAACAGTTCAAAACATAAGAGATTTTGTAAGAAACAGAGGATTAACTGCAAAAAGGCAGAAAAAAATGAACTAAAATAACTGTTTAGAGAGCTGTGGTTTTACATCTTGGTCAGATTGCCAATTGTTGTTAACACTGATGTTCTGTTTAAAGAAAAAAAAAGTTCTTGTTAAATACAGAAGTAGTTTGTATTTCATAATTTTTACATTTAATTTATTTAGGGTTTTTTTTGACGGGTTATATTTAAAATAAAAAATTATAAATGCATATTTTCTCCCCTTAATATTTACCTTTAAACTATTAAAATTCATTTTAAATGTTTTTAATTTTTCTGTTTTCTATATTTTTATATTTCTGTGGGAAGCGTGGGCATTTTTGTCCATAGATTTCTTTTTTTATTTATGGTTAAAATTAATGTTCAGATCCAAGAACACTAATAAAATGATGTTCCAGTAATCCTGTGTCCTGTCAGATGTGTATTCATGGTAATGATGAGCTATTTACATATTACATCATTGTCCCTTTAAAGACCCAATATTGTTTTTTTTGGACCTCATAAAACACATTGTTGTCAAGTGGACAATGTCTCCAGAAAACACAATAGAGTCTGGTTGGTGTGTATCAGTGTATCTAGACTTCTATAGGGAGTGTATGAGGTCTGAAGTGACCCAAATTTTTTTCAGATTTTTTCGAACACTTTAACCTCGCTCCCTTGGCTCTAAGTCCTTTCAAAAGGGTAGTCCACTTAAACCACCACCGGGCGGATTGACGTAGTATAGTCCCGCCATACCACATAGACCCGTATGTGTGTGTGTGTGTGTGTGTGTATGCAAAGCATATAGCAGCAACACTGCTGCTATATGCTTTGCAAATCCAGTCCTAATGACAGAAAGATGTAAGATACATAACTGATGTTAGAAACAATGTAACAGCATGCATAACTCGTGTCATATTAGGTACCTTGTTTGATATAATAAAATGGGGGGGACATCAATGTCATGGGTTGCTAGTTTAAACTGCCAAACCTTGACACTGAAACATTAATATTTTTGTAGTGTCTGTCTTGTTTTTAGAAAAAATGTGTGTATTTAACCTTTTGTTAAACAGTTTTGTGACCTGTTTACTTATCATCCATCTTTATTCTTCAGCTTCCTTTCATATTGATGATGCTAACAACAAACTTTGCAAAGGCATCATGAACGGAAGGTCGGCGGTTCGAATCCACTTAACGGCTACCCTGAGGTACCCCTGAGCAAGGTACCGTCCCTACACACTGCTCCCCGGGCGCCTGCTTAGTGGGCTGCCCACTGCTTCACAGAGTGAATGGGTCAAATGCAGAGAAAAACAAGTAATTTCCCCATGGGGATCAATAAAGTATCCATTATTATTATTATTATTATTATTATTATTATTATTATTATTATTATTATTATGAACATTTTGCATTCATAATTTGCAAAACTTCCTAAACAACCAAATGTCATGTTCTCATATCATTTTTTGATTGGTCAGCATGGTACATTTTCCACCATCACGAACGGGCGTTTTTTTTTTTTTTTTGCTCATAAGCAGAGAGTGCTTGCTGCGCTGTCCTTAGACAGTAAACGTGATGAAACTATTGAGGAAAAAACGAAGCGTATATATTGTTTATCATCTACATCATGGTTTTACGTGGCCTATCGACACAATTTAAAAACTGGTATATATCACCTTGTTGCTTTGTCATCTTGAAGTGGTCATGTGATTGGCTTACCACAACTCCTTTATTCTTCCTCAGTCAAACAGCAGCACTCATGCGATTGTTTTGCCCCCCATTAGCTCCAGGTGCTACTTTTTTTAATTCATATATATTTGAGTATGTTTCTACGCGTATATGTGTAAGTAATGGTACTATATCTGTGTCAGTGTCGAGCATGTGTTTTATTTCTTTTGCCTCTTTTCCCAGTAAATTATTATTATGATTTCCAACAGAAGTTTAATAGGGGTGGTAATATCTGCAGATGTGTATCGCAGTGTTTCTCCATAAATGGGTTTTAGAAAAGGAAGCCAGTGTCATTGTGCAAATTCTTCCATGATCTTGTCTTTAACTTATAAGTGATCACCTCCAAACATTTAATATATGGTTTTCATTGCACTGGATTTCATTTAAAACCTCCATGCCTTTTTTCTGTCATCATCGAAAACATTTGCACATGCACAATTTTTAACCTAAAAGTGTAAGCTAAAACAGTTAGTTATATAAAATTACATTTAATCTACAATAACTATAATAGACAACTCTATTGTGCAGGTCATTACTAGTCTTGAGAGCTTGAAAAGTAGGCAGCTGTCTTCTTTGGTTTTTGAAGATGTTTGGCCTCTCATCTGCAGAGTCTTCAATTGTATAACAAAGGAGCCTCTTGAATGACAGGTGAAATATTTTCAGAAACCTACAGACAAAAAAGAAGCCCACTGGACTTCTTTTAGTTTAGTAAAAAATATAGGCAACTGGACTTCTGTAGGTTTTTGAAGATTTGGGTCTGATCTAAGAGACTTCTTTAGTTCCAGACCAAAGAAGCCCCTTAGGCCAGCGGTCTCCAACCTTTTTTGCGCCACGGACCGGTTTATGCCCGACAATATTTTTCACGGACCGGCCTTTAATGTGTCGCGGATAAATACAACAAAATAAAACTAGTACCGGTACCGAAAAAAAGATTTATTCATAACACACGTGAAAAGACCCAGGAAAACAGAGTTAACGATCAAAATGATAATAAAATAACGCTGAAAACCGATAAAAACCCTGAAAACCATACATTTCACACCTGAGCCTCAACTCTCGCGGCCCGGTACCAAACGACTCACGGACCGGTACCGGTCCGAGGCCCGGGGGTTTTGAAGATGTTAAAAATCAATGGAAGCCCAGTTGCCCTCTTGTCAAGCTCTTAAACTAATAAACAATGTTGTTCCTCAATGCTTACTTAAACAGAGACTGCTGTGAACTGTCCACTTTTGTTTTCATTTCATATTAATTATCACTTTGATAAAACAAAGCTCAAAGAGCTCCAGGTCAAAACCCCAGGGGTCAAAAGCCAGTGTTCTCCGACTGCCAGTCCCAAGATAAATGGCTAGGGTTGTGTCAGGAAGGTCATCCACATAAAACTTTGGCCAGACATATAGATCATCTGGATTAAGAATTTCAAACTGGATTACTGGAGCCCAGGTTAAGATGGACCTACTGTGTTACTGCCCAACAGGCTGGTAGAAACTGTGGTACTCTTTGCCAAAGACAAGGGAAACGTGGGAAACCCCCAGCAGCCTTGGCCTATTGCAGCATAACTCAGGGAGGTTCACCGTATCCAGCCCCGCATGTCTGCTTTATCAAAAAGGAAAGTTTCTAGCCTAATCCTAAAAGTAGAGAGGTTGTTTATCTCCTAAATCCAGACTGCGGCATGGTTCTTGGGAAGAAGGGTCTGATAGCTGAAAGTTCTGCCTTCTATTTTCCTTTTAAATATCTTAGGGACCGTGAGCAAGCCATCAGTCTGAGAGTTAAGTGGTCTTTTGAAATGATATTTTATTGTGGGGTCTTTAAGAAAAAAATGGGCCCAGATTTTTCAAGACCATGTACAGGGAGTGCAGAATTATTAGGCAAGTTGTATTTTTGAGGAATAATTTTATTATTGAACAACAACCATGTTCTCAATAAACCCAAAAAACTCATTAATATCAAAGCTGAATGTTTTTGGAAGTAGTTTTTAGTTTGTTTTTAGTTTTAGCTATTTTAGGGGGATATCTGTGTGTGCAGGTGACTATTACTGTGCATAATTATTAGGCAACTTAACAAAAAAACAAATATATACCCATTTCAATTATTTATTTTTACCAGTGAAACCAATATAACATCTCCACATTCACAAATATACATTTCTGACATTCAAAAACAAAACAAAAACAAATCAGCGACCAATATAGCCACCTTTCTTTGCAAGGACACTCAAAAGCCTGCCATCCATGGATTCTGTCAGTGTTTTGATCTGTTCACCATCAACATTGCGTGCAGCAGCAACCACAGCCTCCCAGACACTGTTCAGAGAGGTGTACTGTTTTCCCTCCTTGTAAATCTCACATTTGATGATGGACCACAGGTTCTCAATGGGGTTCAGATCAGGTGAACAAGGTGGCCATGTCATTAGTTTTTCTTCTTTTATACCCTTTCTTGCCAGCCACGCTGTGGAGTACTTGGACGCGTGTGATGGAGCATTGTCCTGCATGAAAATCATGTTTTTCTTGAAGGGTGCAGACTTCTTCCTGTACCACTGCTTGAAGAAGGTGTCTTCCAGAAACTGGCAGTAGGACTGGGAGTTGAGCTTGACTCCATCCTCAACCCGAAAAGGCCCCACAAGCTCATCTTTGATGATACCAGCCCAAACCAGTACTCCACCTCCACCTTGCTGGCAACTGAGTCGGACTGGAGCTCTCTGCCCTTTACCAATCCAGCCACTGGCCCATCCATCTGGCCCATCAAGACTCACTCTCATTTCATCAGTCCATAAAACCTTAGAAAAATCAGTCTTGAGATATTTCTTGGCCCAGTCTTGACGTTTCAGCTTGTGTGTCTAGTTCAGTGGTGGTCGTCTTTCAGCCTTTCTTACCTTGGCCGTGTCTCTGAGTATTGCACACCTTGTGCTTTTGGGCACTCCGTGGCTATGGGGGTTGGGAAGCGTATCTGTAACCGGAAGGTCGCCGGTTCGATCCCCGGGCTCTCTGTCCTGGTCGTTGTGTCCTTGGGCAAGACACTTTACCCTACCGCCTACTGGTGTTGGCCAGAGGGGCCGATGGCGCGATATGGCAGCCTCGCTTCTGTCAGTCTGCCCCAGGGCAGCTGTGGCTACAACTGTAGCTTGCCTCCACCAGTGTGTGAATGCGAGAGTGAATGAATAGTGGCATTGTAAAGCGCTTTGGGTGCCTTGAAAAGCGCTATATAAATCCAATCCATTATTATTATTATTAGTGATGTTGCAGCTCTGAAATATGGCCAAACTGGTGGCAAGTGGCATCTTGGCAGCTGCACGCTTGACTTTTCTCAGTTCATGGGCAGTTATTTTGCGCCTTGGTTTTTCCACACGCTTCTTGTGACCCTGTTGACTATTTTGAATGAAACGCCTGATTGTTCGATGATCACGCTTCAGAAGCTTTGCAATTTTGAGACTGCTGCATCCCTCTGCAAGATATCTCACTATTTTTGACTTTTCTGAGCCTGTCAAGTCCTTCTTTTGACCCATTTTGCCAAAGGAAAGGACGTTGCCTAATAATTATGCACACCTGATATAGGGTGTTGATGTCATTAGACCACACCCCTTCTCATTACAGAGATGCACATCACCTAATATGCTTAATTGGTAGTAGGCTTTCGAGCCTATACAGCTTGGAGTAAGACAACATGCATGAAGAGGATGATGTGGACAAAATACTCATTTGCCTAATAATTCTGCACTCCCTGTATGTGAGAAGGATTTTAAGCTTAATCTATATTTAACAGAATCAAATTACTTATAATTTCACTGTTAAATAATTTATTAACAACAAACAGAAGCCAATACTGGGGAAATGAGCTCTCTTTCACTCTGAAAGAGATCGCAGGCTGCAAAAATGTATCTAGAAAGTTTTGGAAGGACTTTGCAAAGGCAATGATTAAATGGTGGAAGCCAAAGAATGGTGTGCAGAGGTAGGGCAGAATTTGAGGCTCCGGGCAATAGTGAACAGTTAACAGATGATTTGGAAAGTGTAGCTGAACTGGTCAGAGAATTTCCAATAAGGTATCTGTACTCTGGACAGAGAAAAGAAGACAAAGAGACTTGGTGATCAATTGGAGAAGAACAGGAAAGAATTCAATGAAGGATGAGATGGAATTGTTCTAACAAGCGAAGAGAGTGTGCTAAGAAGGTGGAAAGTACTCTAGTATCAATTTTCAAGAACATGAATAAGTAACTGTGGTATTGTATCAGAATGTCAGGACTAGAAGAGAATCCTGAGGGGGTGCTGGGAAGAAGGACTGCAGTGAGGTGTGGTTTCAAGGTGCGGGTGGAATTATATTGGCATCTGAGTCTATTCTTGTATCAATCATGATGGTTGTTAGATGAGGTCAATGGACTATGATGTTTGCAGATAACAGTGTGATCTGTAGTGAAAGCTGGGAGTTGGTGGAAGAGATGCATGCTATTTCTTCCATTTGAATGAAATAAGTTAAAAACCATATCTTACTCTAATTTTGTGACAAAGCCCTATAGCCTGTAACATGTATTTTTTTTTTTCCTTGTCGGCTTTTGTCAAAGCTAATATAAAATCAGTAAGGTTCTTGAAATACTAGATGAAAAAGAATAAAAATGTATTTTTATTTCATTGGTTGATTATAGAAGGTTATATCTTTGTAGTCCAAAAACACAGCACAATTGTGCATAAATTTGACTAAACAGAAGTCAGTCATCCCATTCATCCATTAATGATTCCAACATGTCAGATTCCTCTTTTCCTGTTTATTCTTTTGATTAGCACATGGTTTTATGTTAAATATAAGCCTAGCGGCTTCAACCACCAGACAAATGGAAATTAAGGTGAAATATCCTAGCATTCAACAGAAACCAGCTGCACTAAAATAAGGAGGAAATTAAAGATATCTAGCTTCAAAATGCTAAAAGAGCAGATGATTTGAATTAATTAATTTGGTGTAAAAGTAGAGGATAAAAAGAAGATAAGGAAGGAACTCATGGGATTTTTACAGAGTATCTCCAGTGTTCAAATATTGTGGCTAGTAGCAGCACAAAGACAAGCGCTTCTCAGTTGCTGTTGTTTACAGGATTATGAGCGAATGATAACATTCATAGCAATTTCACAAGTTTAAGGTGATGTGCTATTAGACCGACCATGCAAATAATTTTAAATTCTACTATAAACCTTTAGATTTACATTTAATAGAAAAGGAAAATTAGATATATTGAATACACGAATGATGTTGTGTCAACCAGAAAACCAGAAATTCTGACTCTAAGGAATTTATGAAAAAAAAAACATGTGAAAATTATGTTTTAATTCAGGGGTGTCAAACTCAAATACACAGTGGGCCAAAATTCAAAACTGGAACAAAGTCGCGGGCTAACATTAATATTTATTGAAAAATATTTATTCCTCCAGATATAAGAATGAATCTTTTCTTATGAACTCAAACACGTTTTGCTGAAAAACTGAATATGGAACAAGCAAAGCTTAATACTAAGCAATATATATATTAGCTGTATAATACCAGTAGGCCAGCTCTAAAAGTAATTTGGTATGGCTCAATCACACCACCACACAGTACTGACCCACACATATGGTTCTTACACACACACTGGACTTTCTGGATTTTGTTTTTGCACAACACTGGTCACTATATTCTTCATTTCCGGTTAATACTTGTACAGCTGCTGTTATTGTGTATATATTTATTTATATTTAGATTTCTTCATACATTCTTATATAGTTCTATATTGTGTATTTTGTTGTACAGTTATTTTATTTTCAACTTTAATTTATATATTTTATCTTATTCTTCCCAGTTAAATTTACCCTTCATTCTAATTTGTGTTGTACAGTTATTTCATTTTTAACCTTAATTTATATTTTATTCCTTCCTAGTTAAATTTACCCTTTTTAATTTTTCATATTTATTTCCTATCTTATTCATAGCCTTTTCCTTTTTTGTTTTCTTTAGGTCACGAGCAGTTGTCCAAGCATTTCACTACATATCGTACTGTGTATGACTGTGTACGTGACAAATAAAATTTGAATTTGAATTTGAATTTGGCTTCGCGGGCCAAATGTAATTAGGCTGCGGGCCAGAGTTTGACACCTACAGTGGGGCAAAAAAGTATTTAGTCAGCCACCGATTGTGCAAGTTCCCCCACTTAAAATGATGACAGAGGTCAGTAATTTGCACCAGAGGTACACTTCAACTGTGAGAGACAGAATGTGAAAAAAAAATCCATGAATTCACATGGTAGGATTTGTAAAGAATTTATTCGTAAATTAGGGTGGAAAATAAGTATTTGGTCACCTCAAACAAGGAAAATCTCTGGCTCTCACAGACCTGTAACGTCTTCTGTAAGAAGCTTTTCTGTCCCCCACTCGTTACCTGTATGAATGGCACCTGTTTGAACTCATCATCTGTATAAAAGACACCTGTCCACAGCCTCAAACAGTCAGACTCCAAACTCCGCCATGGCCAAGACCAAAGAGCTTTCGAAGGACACCAGGAAAAGTATTGTAGACCTGCACCAGACTGGGAAGAGTGAATCTACAATAGGCAAGCAGCTTGGTGTGAAAAAATCAATTGTGGGAGCAATCATCAGAAAATGGAAGACATACAAGACCACTGATAATCTCCCTCGATCTGGGGCTCCACGCAAGATCTCATCCCGTGGGGTCAAAATGATCATGAGAACGGTCAGCAAAGATCCCAGAACCACACGGGGGGACCTGGTGAATGACCTGCAGAGAGCTGGGACCAAAGTAACAAAGGTCACCATCAGTAACACACTACAACGGCAGGGAATCAAATCCCGCAGTGCCAGACGTGTTCCGCTGCTGAAGCCAGTGCATGTCCAGGCCCGTCTGAAGTTTGCCAGAGAGCACATGGATGATACAGCAGAGGATTGGGAGAATGTCATGTGGTCAGATGAAACCAAAGTAGAACTTTTTGGTATAAACTCAACTCGTCGTGTTTGGAGGAAGAAGAATACTGAGTTGCATCCCAAGAACACCATACCTACTGTGAAGCATGCGGGTGGAAACATCATGCTATGGGGCTGTTTTTCTGCCAAGGGGACAGGACGACTGATCCGTGTTAAGGACAGAATGAATGGGGTCATGTATCGTGAGATTTTGAGCCAAAACCTCCTTCCATCAGTGAGAACTTTGAAGATGAAACGAGGCTGGGTCTTCCAACATGACAATGATCCAAAACACACCGCCCGGGCAACAAAGGAGTGGCTCCGTAAGAAGCATTTGAAAGTCCTGGAGTGGCCTAGCCAGTCTCCAGACCTCAACCCCATAGAAAATCTGTGGCGGGAGTTGAAAGTCCGTGTTGCTCGGCGACAGCCCCAAAACATCACTGCTCTCGAGAAGATCTGCATGGAGGAATGGGCCAAGATACCAGCTACTGTGTGTGCAAACCTGGTAAAGACGTATAGTAAACGTTTGACCTCTGTTATTGCCAACAAAGGTTATGTTACAAAGTATTGAGTTGTATTTTTGTTATTGACCAAATACTTATTTTCCACCCTAATTTACGAATAAATTCTTTACAAATCCTACCATGTGGATTCATGGATTTTTTTTTCACATTCAGTTGAAGTGTACCTCTGGTGCAAATTACTGACCTCTGTCATCATTTTAAGTGGGGGAACTTGCACAATCGGGGGCTGACTAAATACTTTTTTGCCCCACTGTATGTTTTAATTCATGCATCATAGACTGCATGCAGAAATGGAGATCTATTCATCTGTAAAGTAGGTAATGTAGGCAGGTTTTGGTAAACAGGTCAGATTATACAGTATGTAATCCCATTTAAATCTTATTACAATATCTTTTCATCAGTGCTTCTCTCAAACCATTTATTGTGTGGATGCCCTCAATGGGCATCCACACTATTGAGTTCCTGTTTCTCTTTATTCTTTATTATTCCGGGTGTTTCCGTACACTTTTCGCCGTGGATCTACTTCCACAATTTTTGTGCTATTTTCACCGTTCAAACTCTATACTGTTCTGCTCTTTCTGCTAATGCCGGCTATGACTTTTGGTGTTTATTACTATTATACTTTTTAAAATATTACACTTTTTTCCTTTAATTTGTCCCATTGAAATGAATGGGAAACTTCCACAATTCTGCTAAAACTTTCTTGTCTTTGAAACTTAACTACTGCCTCATACTTTCACCTAGAAACTCCATTCAAACTTTAAAATGTTCTCAAATGATTTGGCTATTCCTGTATGATTCAGCTTTTTCAGATCTTCTACCGTTTTAATCTTATCCCTCTTTGAGTTTTCAGTTGCAAAATTGTGATTTTTCAGAAAATACATGCGTTGCTATGGTTGCTATGCAATTAACTCAGAGGGGACAGTGAAACTGTTTGAATTTTCTCTTCATGTCCAAACAACTTCTTGCTACTCGCTCAATTTCCACTCAAGCCCCACAAATTATACATCAAAACGCAGGTATTTTTGCTGGCTTTCAGAAAATGTCCCTATCATTGTTGTGGGACTCATAGATATTTTGCAAATCTCCTCAGAGTAACACAAAGTCAGAAAACTCTCCATATAAACTCAATGGAGAGTTTGTTCAAAATCACCGCTGGATTTCTCTAATGAGAGGCATTTTCAAATTGTCATATCTCCTTAACGAAGCAAAGTTAAGACATGAGGCTTGTCCCCGTATATGTTCAGACACTCCTGACGCTCACAATTCAAGAATTTCTTTCTCACCTATTACCGTTCTGAAATGAGTTGGACTTGTTTGAGGGTAGGAAATTTGTCCCTCGCTCAGATTTCATCAGATTTCAAACACTGGAAATGAGGCACTTTTTTCTCTCGTCATATCTTTTTGATGGATTTCCACAGAGCCCTGAAAATTTCCATAACTGTTCACCAAAGCCTGCTGTTTCTTACGGTGAAAGAATGATTTTGATGCTCCATATAGATTTAGAGTTACCAAAGGTTGTTTGAGCGCAAGTCAAGGCAGTTTTTGCTTCGCCTCTACTCAGTTACAGTGTATTACAAGTCATATATCTTTAATAATTTATGTTTTATCTCTGAATTATGAAGACCTGAAGATTCCCCCATCTCTTCTGAATAAAACGATGCCTGAATGACCGTTCTAGCCTCTACGGTTAGGAAATTATGGCCATTTGTTCGAGTGGAATCCTGAATGTCAGAAATACACTGAAGAAAACTCACACCTCTCTCTGTGTCTGTGTCTGTGTGTGTAAGGGCTGACTACAGCAGGTGCAGCTAATTTAACTGACCTACATATACCAAGCCCAGACTCTCCACAGCTCCTGTTCCCTTTAGTCTCTGTGTATGTGTGTCTGTATATCAATATTTCTCCTATGTTTAGGTATTACTCCTCAATCATAGTATTTCTGCTAAAACAAAGTACTTCTGCTACATCTTAGTACTTCTGCTAAATCATAGTATTTTTGAAAAATCATAGTATTTTTGCAAAATCATGGTATTTGTGCAAAATCATGGTTTTGGGGCCAAATCATAATATTTCTGTTATTTTATAATATATGTGCTGAATATATTATATGTGCCAAATCACAGTATTTATACCAAATTATAGTATTTATGCCAAATTACAGTATTTCTGCTAAAAAGCAGAAATAGTCCTTTTTAGCAGGAATTTCTGCCAAAATATAGTATTTATGTTAAAACATAGTATTTCTGCTAAATCAGAGTATTCCTGCCAAATCATAGTATTTGTACTGAAACATAGTACTTCTGCCCAATCATATTATTTGTACTAAGTGATAGTACTTGTGCCAAATCATAGTATTTGTGCCAAAGCATCGTATTTGTATGGAGTCATAGTATTTCTTCTAAATCATAGTATTTCAATCAAATCTCAGTAGTTGTTGTTAAAACGCAGTATTATTGCAAAATCATAGTATTTGTACCCATTCATAGTATTTCTGCTAAATCATAGCATTTGTGCCAAATCATGGTATTTGTGCAATAACATAGTATGTCTGCAAAACCATAGTTTATCCCTTATGTTATAGTATTACTACTAAGGCATAGTATTTCTGCCAAATCATAGTATTTGTACTAAATCATAGTACTTGTGCCAAATCATAGTATTTGTTGCACATCATAGTATTGGAACCAAAACATAGTATTTGTCCCAAAGCATCGTATTTGTATGGAGTAATAGTATTTCTTCAAAATCATAGTATTTCAATCAAATCTCAGTAGTTGTGTTAAAATGCAGTATTATTGCCAAATCATAGTATTTGTACCCAATCATAGTATTTTTGCCATGTCATTGTATTTGTGCCGAATCATGGTATTTTTGCCAAATCGTGGTATTTGTGCCCAATTAATAATTCTGTTATGTTATAGTATTACTACTAACTCATAGAATATCTGTTATGTTATAGTGTATCTACGGAATATAGTATGTGTGCCAAATCGTAGTATTTATACCAAATCACAGTATTTGTGCTAAAACATAGTATTTCTGCCATATTGTGGTATTTGTGCAAGAATATTGAACTGTTATGTTATAGTATTACTACTAAGTCATAGTATTTCTGCGTTGTTATAGTATTTGTGCTAAAACGTAGTATCTCTGCCAAGTCATAGAATTACTGCAATTTCATAGTTTTTTTAGGAAATCTGTTATGTTATAGTATTACTACTAAGTCATAGTATTTGTGCCAAAGCATCGTATTTGTATGGAGTCATAGTATTTCAATCAAATCTCAGTAGTTGTTGTGAAAACGCAGTATTATTGCCAAATCATAGTATTTGTACCCAATCTTAGTATTTCTGCTAAATCATAGCATTTGTTCCAAATCATGGTATTTGTGCAAAAACATAGTATGTCTGCAAAACCATAGTATATCTCTTATGTTATAGTATTACTACTAAGGCATAGTATTTCTGCCAAATCATAGTATTTGTACTAAATCATAGTACTTGTGCCAAATCATAGTATTTGTTGCACATCATAGTATTGGAACCAAAACATAGTATTTGTCCCAAAGCATCGTATTTGTATGGAGTAATAGTATTTCTTCAAAATCATAGTATTTCAATCAAATCTCAGTACTTGTGTTAAAATGCAGTATTATTGCCAAATCATAGTATTTGTACCCAATCATAGTATTTTTGCCAAATTGTGGTATTTGTGCCCAATTAATAATTCTGTTATGTTATAGTATTACTACTAAGTCGTAGAATATCTGTTATGTTATAGTGCATCTGCGGAATATAGTATGTGTGCCAAATCGTAGTATTTATACCAAATCACAGTATTTATGCTAAAACATAGTATTTCTGCCATATTGTGGTATTTGTGCTAGAACATTGAACTGTTATGTTATAGTATTACTACTAAGTCATAGTATTTCTGCCAAATCATAGTATTTGTGTGAATTTGTATACTGTAATATCACTGTAGTATGTAGTGGCTAAGTAGGGGGTGTTTACAGTGTAAATAGGTCATCTCTTGTGTTGGAGTGCCCTCTTGTGGCGCCTTTTGGGTAGTGCCTTAGTAAACGTGAACCCTGTAAGAAGTGGTATCAGACTGATTTGTAGTGGAGGAATTTGTTGCCAGTTTTCTTAATCATAGAAACCACACCATATCACCTCTCCACATCCTCCTACTGTATGCCATGCCTCCCTGTACCATCCATCTGACCGCCAATAAACTCCACCTGTGGTAATCTAATCCCTGGATGTCAGCCTCTCCTTCTGACCGAGGATAGTTACTATTGCAGCACCACCCAGCATTAAACTGACGTACACCATTCTGTACAATAGTATTTGTGCTAAAAAGTAGTATTTCTGCCAAATCATAGTATTACTGCTATTTCATACTATTTAAGCGAAATTACAGTGTTTCTGCAAAAACATGTTTGAGGGGTGGAAATCTGTCCTCTCATTTTTCAAACTCCGAAAATTAAGCCATTTCTTCTCTCGTCATGTCTCCGCGACGGAGATACAAAGAGCTATGTAAATCGCAGTCAAAGTACACCAAAGTCCGCTGATTCACCCAGTGCAAGAATTATGCTTCTATCCCACCTAGTTTTTGAGTACAAATTTATACACTATCACAGACCGGTAATTCATATTGATAATTTATTACAATTCTGCAAAGTTTTATGATTTTAGCAGCTTTTCTAATATGGACCTCAGATTCTTGTTAACAGTCTATGGCAGAAACACATACAAGTACACAGCCTGATGAAGCAGACAGAAGCAGTACCTCTGATTGGTTCAGAATTTTCACCTCTTATCAGCACAAATCTCAGCCTCTTCTGCTGTTTTCATTAAAATTGTAAGCTTTTCCACCTTTTTTCAGTTACGTGAGAACCAGTTTGGCTCAATGAGTAGCTGAAAAATATCAGCCTCTTCTTCTGTTTTAGCAGGATTTCAGAGTTCAGCTTTTTCACTTGTTTTAAGCACAAATTTCAGTTTCATTACCTCATTTCACAACAAAGTTCTTCCTCTTCACCTCTTTTCTGCTAATTTGAGCTTCTGCTCCACAGTGCACATTGTCCCTCTCATCATATCTTTGCTTGTGACCAGAACTCATTTGGCTCAGAGGGTAGGGCATCTGCAGTGAGACCCGGTGGCAGAGGTTTGAATCCTACCTGTGACAGTTGCTACACATATTCCCTGCTTGCATGCGCTCTGCTTTCTTGTGTGTCACTGCTCTCCAGTGTGTCATTACACATACAGCCATCTTCAGCAAGCACTTCTGCTTCTACACCTCTTTTCAGCTCATCTTTTTGCTTCTTTGCCTCTTTTCAGCAGAAATTCTTCTGATTCACCTCTTTTCTGCCAAATGTTTAGCTTTTTCACCTCTTATCAGCACAATTCTAAGCAGCTTCTGCTAATTTCACCACAATTGTCACTCTCTCCACCTCTGCTTTGTGTGAATGAGTTTGGTGCAGTGAGGTGAATCGCTGCCTTTAGACCAGAAGGGCCAGGTTCAAATCCTGCTCAGGGCAATGTTTTTTGTTTTGTTTTTTCAACTTTTTCAGCTTTTTTCAGCAGACATCTTCAGCGTTAAGGCATCCACACAGCATTTTCGCAGGAAATGCAAATTTTTCTAGTTTAGTTTCAGTTCTTGCAAAGGTCATAGGTATACTTGATCTATCCTATAATCCATCCATTCCCTCTATAAACTGTATGTCCCCTTATTTATCCATCCAGCACATAATCTCTCCATTCTTCTTGCACTCCTCTCTGTCTATACTTTCTCTCATGTATTAGTGGTAGACATAGTTTTTACTTTCACCCAAATGTATGTTAGTTTAACTTGATTAGTTAAACTGGTTGTTAGTGATGCACTGACAACATGTCCAGTATTAACACGACACTTTCCCAGCCATCCGTTGAGATATGCTTCAGCCTATTGCGACTCTGAATGATGACGCAAGTATGTGTGGAAATTGGTGGATGTATAGATGAAAACAAATATTTGAGGTTGTTAAAGAGAATGAGAGTGAAAGCATCATATTTACCACTGTTGTGTGTCAAAGACAGCTGAAGAATGGCACGCCTGGTGGAGGGGACAATACAGTCATAATAAAAAAATAAAAAAAATAAATTTAAAAAAATTAAAATGACAAGTTTTTGACTGTCCTTCTGAGTGTTTCTGCCACCTCCTCTTAACCACTGAATACAGCCCACGTTAGACTTTCCACAGAAAAATCCGCAAATACTGAATTCTCAAATAATGAACCATGAATAGGTGGGGGTCAACTGTACTATAGTGGGTGATCTAAAACAAACTGAGCACAACAATGTTGCACCCATTTTTAACAAATCTGTCCTACCTTAATCTTTCTAAATCTGAAGCGAATACTTATTTATATATGATATAAATAAATCATTATATATGATTATAGAGATGATTATGGAGATAATCATACGTCAGAATCTTAGGACTTAAAACCACGTAAATTCAAAGTTGAAGTATCATATTCAATTCTCACAATGATAGCAGTAAATTAGTAAGTTTAAAATTTCTACACTTCTATTACAATTCGTAAAGTAAATCTCATGAAAATCCCTGTAGACATAAGGAAGTTATTATCAGTTTTGTAGGAAATTCTGTATCTCTCAGTGCTTATGTACAGTAATTATTTAGTTACCGCTAAACATTTTGTAGTATTCTGTTCTTCAATAATATTTAATGCCTTATAATTAAAGCATCACTCCAGAATTACCTGCTAGGATTCTTCTGTAGCTCAGCTGTTATGTTTTGAGCCCAATGTTAACCTTATCCTGCATGATTGACTATTTGGCTGCAAGTTTTACATGAAGACAGTGTTTGAGCAGACTTCTTCAGGCTGTAGATGAGTATACCAGCACCCCATTGGTTTCTTACAGTTCTGAGCTGATTACACGCTGGACACCTACCATTTTCAAAGTAAAATCACTGTTTCCTGCCCTCAGTCTTGTTCATTTTTTGGTTCTGCAGAACAGCTTGGACTCTGCTGTATATACGGTAAATGAAAGCATAATTTCTTTTGAAACCTCCGTTTTTTTCTAGCTGTACCTTACCTGGCTGTTTCAGTCATCAGCCACGTTTCCTATTACAAGTGTTTTGAAATTAAACTGTCACATATTCCCAGTCAAATATTGCAGGGAAACAACATGATCAGTCGTTTACGTCCCTGTCAGTGCTTTTGTTTTTTTTGGCTTATTGGTATGTTTTTATCATATTGTTCTGGGCTCAAACCAAACAAACAACTGTGCTCTGGTATTGTTTGCAGGATTAAATAAAAACCTGTGGGCTGGAGGGAAAAAAATTTGATCTTTTGTTTTTACCACTACAACCTGCTTCTTTTGTTGTTTTATGATAATGCAGTAATACATGGTAGTATTCACAACATCAAGCACAGTTGGACTTCTGAGTCTGTTATGCTTCTGAAAATTATATCTATATCTGTATCTGTATAGATATATATAAATATAAACACAACAACACCAAAACATTTTAGCTAGGACAATAAATATCAGTTTATCTGTGCTTTTCGCTTAAAAGACATGCCGCATGGGTTTGTGCATGCATCCATGTTCAGGTCTCTTAAGCAGAAGATTAAAAATACAAATATAGTTTTGGCATTCGTGCCTTTAAAACCCTGTGTTCCTGTGTGAATAAGCAATGCTGAAAACACAAACACATACAGAACCTCCCTGTCTTTGTTAGCGTCCAGCAAAGTTGGTACTTACTGGATTTCCAGCTCCCCGTCTAGGGCCAGGCCATAACATGAGCGAGGCACTCGCTTCCCCCCCAAGACCCAAGCAGTCACACGAAACCAATCCGTTAGATATGAGGTGATTTATTTACAATGTGAATAAAGAGAACCAAAACGGGAGTGTCAACACTTCAGGGTGAGCCAAGGCCAAAACAATAAACAAAACAAACCTACACAAATCCCGCACCCCTGACCTTACCAAAACAAAGTCAAAAATAAAGACACAGTCTGACCTCCTTAACTAACTCAAAACAGGAGAAAACGGGTGATCAAAAGAAATGGCAGCTCACCCCTACCCACTCCACTTCCACAACTTTCAAGCGTATACTGCAGCCAGCGGCTACCACAGGACTACTGCTGGGTGATGAGGAGAAACGCGAGGGCCTCTCCCGCTGTAGCACTCCAGCCTCCTTTTAATGGGCGGGTCCTCCAGCTGGATCCAATCACGCCGGGGCAGTATATCCACGCACCAATCGGAACAGGGCCCTGGCACAGCTAAATTAACATAGAAAAAACACAACACCTGCACAAACAAACACATGGACATACAAGTTCGTAACACACATAAGTAATAAAGCCACTGTTCCAATATCCTTTCCTCAGCTTTGTGACCACATCATAAATAAGAAACCGCTTCACCATTTATGAATAAATGAAGGAATCCTTCTGAGATCATGGAAGATTACTGCCTTGTGAATGACTTAAACTTTTTATGTTATTGTATTGTCTATCTAAAAATAACTTTTCTGGGATTTTACTTTGTGTTCCATGTGAGTTCACATGACTTGCAATGTGGGTCTGGTGACTAGTGCCTCCAAAAATTGTTCTGCATGAGCGCTGTGGGCATGTGTGTGGGCTGCTCAACCTGTTTCATTTTTTATATATTGTTGTGCCTCCCAGTTGTAACTGAAGTTCATTTATGCTTCTCCTTTGAATCCAGATTTGTGCGTATGCATGTGTTTGCCTCAGTGCTGACTGCCAGGACAAGCAGCAAAGCCTGGTCCCACTCTTCATATTCAATTCAACAACTTTTATGTAAAATGCTCATATGAAAGTCAAAGCGCAGTGTTTATGTAAGAGTCAACAAGCGTTAAAAGGACTGCAGCGTGTTCTGTTGGGTACTGAGACATGGCACACTTTGGCATTTGGCATTTCCTCAGGCTTCACATGCCGTGTGTGTGTGTGTTTGTGTGTTCCTGTTGTGAATCTGGGGTTGAGCCAGGGCAACAGTGGTAAACTGAATTATTTGCATTGATGTCAAATACAATTTTCAAGGTTTTTCAAGCATGGATTAAACAAGCCTGTTGACATGCAAATGTATTGAAAATAGGTTCGCTGCCTGGTTGAGATACGGCGGTAGGGAGAAGATAAAGTGAGTTAAATCAGTAGAATACGGCAAACACTGAGATTTATATCTATGTAGATCTAAAGTTAATGGCCTCTGGCCTGCTAGATTAAAAAGTTTAAGTGTGAGTTACCATCTGACCTCAGGAATTCGCATGATAAGGTGGGGCCAGGTTTCACCATGAGCTCACCCGAAACCCTGGCTGATTGGGACCCACACCCATTTTCACACCTTGGCTCAGGCGATCATCAGGGGGTCCTTTTGTCCCAATGTAGGGGGATACTACCACTAGGTTTAAATCTGGGACTCTCCACCATTTGACCTTAGAACTGAAGAAGCTTCTCGGATGAGAGGTGAAACGTCTTCAAGCAACTTCAAGTCCAGACGCCTTTCTTTGCAAGCTCCTTTGACTACAATGACCTAGATGACTGAGAACCTTCACAGACATACTGTGAGTTACCTTGTTATTCTCTCAGAAATTTAGTTTTCTAAGGTCTAATTTAGCTTTAGCTACGTTAACTTTCCTTTGACAAATAGTGACCTTTTCCCCCCAATAATGGAGACATTAAAGTTCTATAAAGAGTCTAGCTGCAAATATAAAATGGGCATTGTTATCCTGGACAGCTATATTTACTTATTCATCTAGTCAACATACTAGTGAACTAATACAAGCCTCACCACCCCCCCCCCCCCCCCCCAAAAAAAAAGTCATGTCAAAGGCAAATTTCTAATGACACAATAGAGTGCTGTCAGTAAGCATTCTGGGACTTTGATACAAAAATTAGAAACTACCCCCCCCCCTCCCACTCTCACACACAGTCACATACACACACACACACACACACACACAAGCTCTCTGCGAAAACATATCAGCAAGGCATTTCACTACAATCCATTTAATGATGCTTGAGCTATTTACATTTTCACCACAGTGTTGGACTGAGCAACAGATAGAGCCAAGCTATTGCTATCAGCAGAGCCAATCTGGCTTGATTTATTACACCCAACCCAACAGCTGAGAACCATTTCTTTGTGGTGCCTCAGACTGAGCACACCAATGTGGCAAATGGGTACCATTTCTTTGACTTTATTACCTCACAGTTGTTTGCTGGTTTGGCCATTTCACCAATATTTATTTTACTCTATATTTGTATGCTTGTTGGAATAATAAGACAAAAGCTATCTGTCCAATTTTCATCAAATTTGGTGGAGAGTTGGGGCATGGCCAATGGAAGGCCATGGTACCAAATTATGGCCTTCAGCAAACAAATCTGTATTTCAATAAATGTCTATCACATTTGTTATTACTGCAAAATAGCAAATTGAATGTCGTTTAAATTTTAAAGTTAAGTCAGTTTAAAACAAATGTTTTATAAAACAGCAACATGAATTAACTGCCAGTATAAATAAAGCAACAATATTTGAACAATATATTAAGTTGCTTTTAATTTCAAACTTGGCACATATATCCTGGAGGTTCTTGAATATCAGAGCAGTTTGTAATTGATTTTTCTTTCTGAACAGCAGATAGCTCTGTTGACAATTGAATTATTCATCAGTTATCAAATACATGATGATTTAGACGATACAATATTAAGTCTTTTACATTTGTTCTAATTTGTTTAAGGTTTTTTAACGGTTAACTCATAGCTCTTAGTGTTTGTTGCAAAGTGATTCAATAAAAAAGGAGGCAAGCTGTGTGATCGTGACCATTCTGCTCTCTTCACTGCACATATTGACCGAGCAGGGTGAAGAACAGCTGCTCTTGGTCAATGTGATTCCTGAAATGCAGAGCTGCTCCCCTCCAGGTTTAATAAAGGCACAAGCATGAAGATATTCTTTCCCAAATGGGATATCCACTAGATGAAAAACCCCTTAAGTCCCACCTGCTGCTTTAAAGTTAAATTCCCAGTTGGTTATAAGTTTCACCTCAGCATCCACAGTGCTGAATAAGCAACCACTAAAGCAAAGTTACAGCTACATTTGATAATATCTTTATTTTTTTTTTAAGTAAGCACTTTATTTATCACTGGTACTCAAAAAACATGCTCTTTTTTGTGCAAGTTTGACAGCAAATTTACAAGTGCTCTGTCAAAATGCACAGAGAAACTTTTTCTGATCTGGTATCCATGTTTGCAGGATGCCATGGCTTTCCAAACCTATTGCAATCACTGTTGTAAAATAAATATGATTTTTAATTAGATAAGGCAACCTTTAATCTTAAGGAAGAAAAGTTATTTAGTCTTGGGGTTGAGAAAAAATCAAGAATAGGGTTTATGGATAAAGGTTTATAAACTCTAAAAAGCTGACTATTTTTTATTTTTTTTCTTTATGGACAACAGATGGAAGTTAGCCCTTGGTTATAATCTGGTATGTTTACATTCATGTAATTTTTTTACATTTATGTTCATTAACATGCACTGTCCTAAATAAATAAATTAAACATAAATTAGACTCCTCTGAAGCTTATGCAACCCACACCCTTCCCATCTCAATTGCACCCAGTACACTCAGAGCTCCATCCAAGCTTCAGTCTTAATCTTCACCACCAGCATCTAAATTCTGTTGGGTCCTGTCCTAAATCCTATCACCGCTGAGATTCCATTCTGTCATGATGGGTCATCGGAGTCCAATTGCCAAATTTCTCTGTCTGAACATATATTATGTTCAGGTCTTCCAAACGATCTCTCCTTAGTATTAGTATTAGTATTATTTGGACACTTAAGAATTACCATTACTCAACATCCTCCTTTGATCCTGTTTTAACTGATGTAGCCATTACAGTGTCAGTATGAGTCAAACCTGTTTTTGTTTTGGATCCTTGATTCATGTCCTTGATTTAGACAAATTTAACACCTCTTATTTGGTTTTCATATATTTATACATGGAATGCCAATAGTATTTACTCACCCATCCAAATCTGTGAATCCAGGTGTTCCAATCACTTCCATTGCCACAGATCTATAAAAAAACCAAGCAGCTAGGCATGCAGACTGCTTCAGCAAACATTTGGGAAAGAATGGGTCACTCTCAGCTCGGTGAATTTCAGTGTGGTTCCATAATAAGAGGTGCTGTGCAACAAGTCCATTCGCGAAATTTCCTCACTACAAAATATTCCACAGTCAGCTGTTAATGATTGTGGAAAAGTTTATAATAACAAAGAGGAAACGACTGAGAATGACAGCAACTTAGTCAAGGGGTGGCAGGTCACACAAAAATTACAGAGTCACCAAGTTTCTCAGAGTCAATCACCTCAGACCTCCAAACTTCATGTGGGCTTCAGATTGGCTCAAGAACAGTCCATTCAGAGCCAAACCGCTGCATCCAAGCACACTGCAAATCATTGGACGCAGAGCTGTAAAGCACACCACAACTGGACTATAGAGCAGTGGAGATTTGTTTTTGAGTGGTGAATTACCCTTCTCCATCTGGAAATCAGATGGATGAGTCTATGTTTGGCGGTTGCCAGGATTACGGTACTTGTCTGACTGCATTGTGCCAAGTGTGAAGTTTGGTGGAGATGAAAGCTGTTTTTAAGAGGTATACTCGGCCCCTTAGTGAAAGGAAGTCTTCATGCTTCAGTACACCAAAACGTTTTTGGACAGTTTTATGTTTCCAACTTTTCTGTCATGCCTGGAGTGTGAAGTTTGCCTGTTGGCTAAATGCTACCATGTGAAGTAATTCCCTCTTCAAAATAATTTGGGTTGGTCCAGCCCAAACATCTTGGCTGTAGTTATTTCATCATAGATACTTTTTCAAGGAAACACATGACCACTAAACTACTGACAGACTCTAAATGGTAATTATTAAACAGGTCAACCAGTTAAATGTCCTTTCAAATAGTCAATTAATGCAGGCAGATAGAAAAATGCAGGTCTTACTTATTGAATTTATGCATGCTTAATCTGAAGAAAAAACAAAGATTGAACATTAAATATTTTATAGCCTTTCTAGATGGTAAAAATTTGACTTTTTTTTTCTACATTCATAATTCCATCACTTTTGATAAGACCAAACCACAACTGAGCCTTCACTTACTTGCTGTTGCAAAAATAGATTGAACTTGGAAGGAAAAAAAAATTGGAGTTTTGCTGAAAATCTAACCCTGGTTATATGTCAGAATATCATAGAACCTGGAAGCAGATTGGTTTAATGAGGCAAAGAGTCTTCTGCACCTGCACTTTCCTGGATTATTAAAAATGGCAGAAATGTATCATAATTACATCACTTGCAGCATAAGAAAAAAACATGACAAATGTAACACCTTAAGTATTTTTAAGATGGACTGGTGGCAGATTACCACTATATAATGTGATTAAATTATTCTAAGTAGATAATGCCAGATGATAATCACAAGCTATTTAATACCTTGTTAAAGCAAGACGACTGAATTAAAAATATAAAAATAATATTAAGTGATTATAAATACAAAAAACACGCCTCAGCAAGTAAAACCTATATTTGCATAATTTAAACATTCATCAAAAATATCATTTGTAAATGTGACGTGATTTAAGTAGGAGCTGAACAGCTATTCCAGCTAGAAATGAAGGCACACCAAATTAATTTTTTGCTTTTTCATAGTTAAGCTCTCATTGAAGCTATTCCATACACCAGCTTATCAGTATTAAGTTTGTATTAGTAAATTATTAGTTTGTTCTGTCTTACAAAAATGTATGTTTTAAAAGTATTGTCTGAGAGGGAAAAAAACCCCATCCCTATGATGAAAGTACTTTGTGATGGCTTTGTGTCATTGTGAAATTAGACACTGTTTCTTTAGAATACAGTTACCATTACAAACAAAAGGTAATTTACAGTGTCCATTGTTATTCTCATGGCATTAAGGAATAATTGTGCTTCAAAACCTCAGTTGAAAATAGTACATTTCAGTAGGAAAGGTTAAGGGCATTTTAAAATAACAGGCTTAAATGATGTCTGTTAATGCTATTGAAAATTAACTGCCCATCCAAGATGGAAGGGATTATAATAATACAATACAGATCATATAATAACAATATTCTGTATGCATGATCCAAAAATGGTTTCCTCAGTCATTTATTTTAGCTCATAACTGTTTTGCTAATGTCTCATCCACTGGAAACTCTACTGTGTTGTTCTCCGGCTTTTGTCACTTCTTTTTGTATACAAAAGAAAAAAATGAACCATTACAATGGTTCAAGGTTCAAGGTTCTTTATTTGTCACATGCATATACAAGTATAACACACAGTGAAATGTAGCCTGACACGCTCCTCGACATGTGCAAAAATAGGGGGGGCTGTAGAGGAAGAACATTATATTTATTTATATATATATATATATATATATATATATATATATATATATATATATATTAGGGGTGCAACGATATTCGTATCGATATTGAACCGTTCGATACAGTGCTTTCGGTTCGGTACGCATATGTATCGAACAATACAACATTTGTAATTTATTTTATCAACTTTCCTTCTGACGATGCTGTCTGTGTTGAGCGCTCAGTGAATCTGCGTTCGACTACTCCGCCTAGGCTGCACTGTCGAGCACAGATTCACTGAGCGCTCAACACAGACAGCATAGTCAGAAGGAAGAGCGCAGGGCAAGCTAGCAAGACAGAAGTTAAGCTCTTCTTGCAACATGGACCTCCCCCACCCTCATTCAGATCTGGCGTTTGGAATTATTTTGGTTTTCATGTGACGTATGACCCTGAAGGTAAGCGAGTCATGGACTAAAGTAAAACAGTATGTTGGATGTGCCATGCAATGCTCAATTACATGGGTGGGAGCTAGTGTGTTAGCGCAGTTAGCTCGTTAACGTGTTGGCCGTCTAGCCCCATGCACGGGGCGATCGGCGGTAGCTCGTTAACGGAGATTTGCCGTGTTGTGGCGTTAAGGTCATTTCAACGAGATTAACCTGAAAGCACTAGTGGGAACACAACGAATATGACTGCACATTTACGCCGACATCATCCTAGTGCAAAGACAAAAACAACAAGCATGCTACTAACTTTAGCCGAGTCATTTAGCACTTAGACCCCCGGAGAGCAGTCATTTTGGTTTTCTACCTTAGACCCCTGCGGAGTCATCATTTTGCGTTTCTACCTTTAAAAGCCGGAGAGCAGTCAGTCAAATGCTGGAGTCGTTCATATGTATATTAGGTCGTTACCTAGGAATTCTGGAGGGAGGGGAGTGGGGGTGAGTGATTGAGGGGGTGGGGGAGTGGAGTGTTGCATGATGTCTTGGAAGCGGTTTCGTGCCATAGTTCCAATTATCTGTGGGTTTCCCAGGTTTGCTGACCAGCAGTCATTTACCGATGGAACCCTGTAAACCCCCCGCAAGATGACAATTGCAATAAATGCCATTAGTTCAGGGAGGTCCATGAACCAATGAACATGCTCCATGCACCACTCAGCAGGCCATTTGTAAATATGTGTACAAATGGTTGGTTTTTTGTACTGTTTTCATCAATAAATGTCAGCAACAAAGGACATACACCCATGTGTGTTGATTTCTCCCTAAGATGGCAAACTGAAACACTCCAAGTTGGTGACTTTTGGAGATTTGTTTCCCTGGATGATTGAGAATGCATCAAGATGAAACACAAAAGGAAGCTCACCGCTTTTGTTGCTGCCATAAATGCCATTAGTTCAGGGAGGTCCATGAACCAATGAACATGCTCCATGCACCACTCAGCAGGCCATTTGTAAATATGTGTACAAATGGTTGGTTTTTTGTACTGTTTTTATCAATAAATGTCAGCAACAAAGGACATACACCCATGTGTGTTGATTTCTCCCTAAGATGGCAAACTGAAACACTGAAACACTCCACTCCCCCACCCCCTCAATCACTCAGTGAGTGATTGAGGGGGTGGGGGAGCTGCTAAAAGCGGTGAGCTTCCTTTTGTGTTTCATCTTGATGCATTCTCAATCATCCAGGGAAACAAATCTCCAAAAGTCACCAACTTGGAGTGTTTCAGTTTGCCATCTTAGGGAGAAATCAACACACATGGGTGTATGTCCTTTGTTGCTGACATTTATTGATAAAAACAGTACAAAAAACCAACCATTTGTACACATATTTACAAATGGCCTGCTGAGTGGTGCATGGAGCAAGTTTTGGGTGGCTTGCGACCTAAAATCCAAGTACACAGATGCAAAAAAAATCAGGCCACTGTGCAATGTGTTCACTGCTACAGGTACACATGTGGTAAATGCAGACGACAGATACCGTGGCAGTGCCAGGATTGTGAGTGATTGCTGAAAATGTTGAAATGTACTCACTCACTTTTTATCATTATTTGTAAATATGTGTACAAATGGTTGGTTTTTTGTACTGTTTTCATCAATAAATCTCAGCAACAAAGGACATACAAAGGACGTGTTGATTTCTCCCTAAGATGGCAAACTGAAACACTCCACTCCCCCACCCCCTCAATCACTCACCCCCACTCCCCTCCCTCCAGAATTCCTAGGTAACGACCTAATATACATATGAACGACTCCAGCATTTGACTGACTGCTCTCCGGCTTTTAAAGGTAGAAACGCAAAATGATGACTCCGCGGTCAATTTAGCCAATTTAGCTTCCACTTCCACCATTTGACTGCTCTCAGGTTTTATAGGTAGAAAGGTAGAAGCCTGGGGATGCTAGTGTTAGACAGCTGTTAGCACATGATTCTCCTTATGCTGCTGAGAATATAGCCCAGAAGAAGCGGATAGTATAGCTTTTATTTTGGAAAGAGACATTTCTCTGTAATAAACTCTCTTTTCCAAAGATGAGTGATTCCTCAATCAGATACAGGGCTTGCAATATCGCTAGCCCGACGTCCTGGGGCTAGCGATTTTTTCAGTCGGGCTACCACAATCTATCTCTTCCCTGCCCGTCGGGCTATTGTAGGAAGGAAAAATATATGTCAATGCTTTTGCATTCTTTCAGAAATGTAGCTGGGTAATTATGTCATTGGCATCGGTGAGCCACTGTCAATATGTGACATATTGAAATCGCGTTTGAATTTGCGCTTGTTTTTTTGCTTTCACTTTGCAATCGTGCGAACTGTGTATAGAGAGCGACGATGATAATTTGTGCACCAATTCCTCTGACATCGTCTTATTAATCGTTAGCTTACTATGCAAACATGACAAGTGAAATCTCCCGCAGCTTAAACATGTGAGAGGTTGATCGCGCAGAGAATCGCTGAGCTTATGTGAGTGCGTGTGTAAAAGCAGCAGTATATATATATTTTAGTTCTGCTGAGCCAAATAAGACAGGTCAGGGTGAAGAAGTGACAGCCAAAGAAAAGCTTACCACAAAACGGAGAAGTTATGACAAATCAGACTATAAGGCAAAAAGAAAGTGCAGCTTTATGGTTTCATGGACAAAATCATTTCTGTGGCTGCAATATGACGAGCTAAATAACCATGGCTGCACATAAGTGGTCCGCAGGTGCGCATTCGCTGTCAAAATAAAAAACACGCACAAGAGTTAGGGTTAAATTTAAAAACTGTACTTTTGAGTTAAAATCTATATTTATAATTTTAATAAATGACAAATTAAAAAGGCGTGAACATTTTATTTTGTATCGAAAAAATATCGAACCGTGACACCAAAGTATCGAACCGAACCGTGAATTTTGTGTATCATTGCACCCCTAATATACACTGAACAAAAATATAAACGCAACACTTTTGTTTTTGCTCCCATTCCCCATGGGATGGACGTAGAGACCTAAAATTCATTCCAGATACACAATATAACCATCCCTCCCAACAGTGGTCACAAATCAGTCCAAATGTGTGGTAGTGGGCACATCTGCTATATTGAGATAATCCATCCCACCTCACAGGTGTGCCACATCAGGATGCTGATCTGACATCATGAGTAGTGCACAGGTATACCTCAGACTGCCCACAACAAAAGGCCACCCTGGAATGTGCAGTTTTGTCTCACAGCAAAATGCCACAGATGCCACAAGCAATGAGGGAGCGTGCAATTGGCATGCTGACAGCAGGAATGTCAACCAGATCTGTCGCCCGTGCATTGAATGTTCATTTCTCAACCATAAGCCGTCTCCACAGGCGTTCCAGAGAATATGGCAGCACATCCAACCGGCCTCACAACCGCAGACCTCGTGTAACCACACCAGCCCAGGACCTCCACATCCAGCAGGTTCACCTCCAAGATCGTCTGAGACCAGCCACCCAGACAGCTGCTGGAACAATTGGTTTGCACAACCAAACAATTTCTGCACAAACTGTCAGAAACCGTCTCAGGGACGCTCAACTGCATGCCCGTCGTCCTCATCGGGGTCTTGACCTGACTCCAGCTCGTCGCCGTAACAGACTTGTGTGGGCAAATGCTCACATTCGATGGCGTCTGGCACGTTGGAGAGGTGTGCGCTTCACGGATGAATCATGGTTCACATTGTTCAGGGCAGATGGCAGCTGAGAATGTCCCAGTTCTTGCATGGCCAGCATACTCACCGGACATGTCACCCATTGAGCATGTTCGGGATGTGCTTGACCGGCGTATACGACAGCGTGTACCAGTTCCCACGAATATCCAACAACCTCGCACAGCCATTGAAGTAGAGTGGACCAACATTCCACAGGCCACAATTGACAATCTGATAGACTCCATGCGACGATGTGTTGCACTGCAAGGGTCCAGTAACCATCACAGTGGCAGATATCCAAGAAAGGGTCTCCAGTATGAAGAGTTGGACAGCACCAGGGCCCGACATGGTTCACACCTACTGGCTGAAGAAGCTGACTGCACTCCACGAGCGTCTGGCAGCACAAATGAACCAGCTGCTAGTTAACGAAAGACACCCGGAATGGCTAACTGAAGGCCGGACGGTCCTGATCCCCAAGGACCCCAAGAAGGGACCGGTCCCCTCCAACTACCGACCAATAACCTGCCTCAGTACTACATGGAAGCTCCTGTCAGGTATCATATCGGCTAAGATGAACAGGCACATGGGTCAATACATGAGCGGGACACAGAAAGGAATTGGCAAGAATACCAGAGGTGCAAAACACCAGCTACTGGTAGACAGAACAATCAGCCGAGACTGCAAGACCAGACTGACCAACCTGTGCACTGCCTGGATTGATTACAAGAAGGCCTATGACTCAATGCCCCACAGCTGGATACTGGAATGCCTAGAATTGTACAAGATCAATGGGACCCTAAGAGCCTTCATCAGGAACTCAATGGGGATGTGGCGTACAACACTAGAGGCCAACTCCAAGCCCATAGCACAAGTTACCATCAAGTGCGGGATCTACCAAGGAGATGCTCTGTCCCCACTGCTGTTCTGCATAGGCCTGAACCCCCTCAGTGAGATCATTAACAAGACTGGCTACGGATACCGACTACGGAACGGAGCAGTTGTCAGCCACCTCCTGTACATGGATGACATCAAGCTGTATGCCAAGAGTGAACGAGACATCGATTCACTGATCCACACTACCAGGCTATACAGCAATGACATTGGAATGTCGTTCGGACTGGAGAAGTGTAGTCGGATGGTATCAAAGAGAGGGAAGGTAGTTTGAGGTAGGGATTGAACTACCAGAAGGCAACATTGCAGACATAGAGGACAGTTACAAGTACCTGGGGATCCCGCAGGCAAATGGGAACCATGAAGAGGCCGCTAGAAAGGCTGCAACCACCAAGTACCTGCAGAGGGTCAGGCAAGTCCTGAGGAGTCAGCTGAATGGTAAGAACAAGATCCGGGCCATCAACACATACGCCCTGCCCGTGATCAGGTACCCTGCTGGGGTAATAAGCTGGCCAAAGGAGGAGATAGAAGCCACTGACATAAAGACAAGAAAGCTCCTTACCATGCATGGAGGGTTTCACCCCAAGTCCAGCACCCTGAGGCTGTACGCTAAGCGGAAGGAAGGGGGCCGGGGACTGGTGAGTGTCAGCACCACAGTCCAGGATGAGACAAGGAACATCCAAGAATACATTGGGAAGATGGCCCCAACTGACCGAGTGCTCAGTGAATACCTCAGGCAGCAGAAACCCAAGAAAGAGGATGGAGACGAGGAACCATCATGGAAGGACAGGCCCCTGCACGGTATGTACCACCGGCAGATAGAGGAGGTGGCTGATATCCAGAAATCCTACCAGTGGCTGGACAAAGCTGGACTGAAAGACAGCACAGAGGCACTAATCATGGCAGCACAAGAACAAGCTCTGAGCACAAGATCCATAGAGGCTGGGGTCTATCACACCAGGCAAGACCCCAGGTGCAGGCTGTGTAAAGATGCCCCAGAGACAATCCAGCACATAACAGCAGGGTGCAAGATGCTAGCAGGCAAGGCATACATGGAACGCCATAACCAAGTAGCCGGCATAGTGTACAGGAACATCTGTGCTGAGTACAACCTGGAAGTCCCGAGGTCAAAATGGGAGATGCCCCCAAGGGTGGTGGAGAATGACCGAGCTAAGATCCTGTGGGACTTCCAGATACAGACGGACAAAATGGTGGTGGCTAACCAACCGGACATAGTGGTGGTAGACAAACAGAAGAAGGCGGCCGTAGTGATCGATGTAGCGGTTCCGAATGACAGCAATATCAGGAAGAAGGAACACGAGAAGCTGGAGAAATACCAAGGGCTCAGAGAAGAGCTCGAGAGGATGTGGAGGGTGAAGGTAACGGTGGTCCCCGTGGTAATCGGAGCACTAGGTGCGGTGACTCCCAAGCTAGGCGAGTGGCTCCAGCAGATCCCAGGAACAACATCGGAGATCTCTGTCCAGAAGAGCGCAGTCCTGGGAACAGCTAAGATACTGCGCAGGACCCTCAAGCTCCCAGGCCTCTGGTAGAGGACCCGAGCTTGAAGGATAAACCGCCCGCAGGGGCGTGCTGGGTGTTTTTTTATATATATATATATATATATATATATATATATACATACACACACACACACACACACACACACACACACACATTGGGTGAATGTGCAGTAGTAGCAGCAAGCAGGTGAATTCTGTACATTAATAAGAATAGACATCTGACTATTTTACAGGATAGACAATATAAACATATTTAAAATTAAAGGAATTTGAAATGTACATTGTTCCTTGGTTTAGTGTCTGGAAGAGAGTCCTGTCTCAGTCAATTATAGATGATGTGAGATGATGTGAGCGGGCGGGTGTGTGTGTTTATGGCCCGGATGGCTTGGGGATAGAAGCTCCTCTTGAGTCTCTCTGTCCTTGCCCGGAAGATGCGGAACCTTCTACCAGATTGCAGAAGTTGGAACAGTTTGTTGCCAGGATGGGACGGGTCCTTCAGTATCTGTGCTGCTCTAGTCCGGCATCTCCTGGTGTAGGTGTCCTGAAGCGGGGGGAGAGCAATCCTGCAGCAGCGTTCTGCTGTAAGGCTCACTCTCTGGAGAGCTTTTTGGTCCTTCACACAGCTGTTCCCAAACCACGATGTCATGTTCTGTGTGAGGATGCTCTCCACAGCGCCTGTATAGAAAATCCTGAGGATCTTTGGAGAGACCCTGAACTTCCTCAGTTGTCGTAGGTGATACAGGCGCTGCCTAGCCTTTTTGGTCTGGGCCTGAATGTGGGCAGCCCATGTCAGGTCTGAGGAGATGTGAACACCAAGATACTTGAAGGACTGCACCCTCTCCACTGGAGCTCCATTGATGATAATGGGCTTGTAGTCTCTGTGCTGACCCCTTCTGAAGTCCACTACCAGCTCCTTGGTCTTGCCGACGTTCAGCTGGAGGTGGTTGTCCTGGCACCATGATGCCAGATTCTTCACTTCATCCATGTAGGCCGCCTCATCGTTGTTGGAGATGGCACCCAACACCACTGTGTCGTCAGCAAACTTCACAATGGTGTTGGAGCCATGGGTGGCCACACAGTCTGAAGTGTAGAGGGAGTAGAGCAGTGGCGAGAGGACACATCCCTGAGGTGCTCCTGTGTTGATGGTGATGCTGTTGGAGAAGCACCTGCCCACCCTCACCACCTGAGTTCTGCCAGTGAGGAAGTCCAACACCCATGCACACAGACGGCTGTTAAGTCCCAGATCCCTGAGCTTTGTGAACAGTCTGCAAGGCACTATTGTGTTAAACGCTGAACTGTAATCAACAAACAGCATTTGCACATAGTTACCCTGTTTCTTGTCCACGTGGCTGAGAGTGGTGTGTAGGACGTGGGCGATGGCATCCTCTGTGGATCTGTTGGATCTGTAGGCGAACTGCAGTGGATCTGTGGTGTCTAGGATGGAGGAGGAGATGATGTTCTTCAGCAGCCTCTCAAACACCTTCATTACTACCGAGGTCAGTGCAACTGGCCGGTAATCGTTCAGGGATGAGGGTTTGCTGTTCTTGGGCACAGGGATGATGGTGGATCTTTTGAAGCATGTGGGGACCACAGACTTCGCCAGGGACTCGTTGAAGATGTAAGTGAACACACCTGCTAGCTGGTCAGCACAGCAGCGCAGCAGACGGCCGGTGATGCCGTCTGGCCCCGCCGCTTTCCTTGTGTTCACTCTCCTCAATGCCGCTCGGACGTCATGCTCCGCGATGCTGGTCACCGGTCTCACGCTGATGACGTCACTGTCCTCGGTAGTCAGGCGGTAGATAGCATTAGCCGCCTGGCTGACCTCGAAACGGGCGTAGAACTGATTCAGCTCGTTGGTGAATGCAGAGTCAGCGTTGATCAGCGCAGTGTCCCTGGCTTTGTAGTCCGTAATGGTGCGTAGTCCGTGCCACATACTCCGTGTGTCGCCCTGGTGGAAGTGGGACTCCACACATTCCCGGTACCGGCGTTTGGCATCTCTCACCGCGCGCCGCACGCCGTATGAGGCCGCTTTGTAGGCGCTCATATCGCCAGTGGCGAGACCCGCTTTGTAGGTGGCGGTCCTAGCGTTCACTGCAGTGCGGATCGATCTGTCCACCCATGTTCTCTGGTTTGGGAATGTGGTGACTCTCGCAGTGGGGATAATCTCCTCCGCTAGCATATTGACGAAGCATACTGCTACTTCCGTAAACTCGTTGATGTCGACTGCGCATGCTCTGAACATGTCCCAGTCGACGTCGTTGAGTGCGTCCTGTAGCGTAGCTTCTGATTGGGCAGTCCACCGTTTTACCTCCCTCGTGGTCACGTCTTCCCTCCGTATGCTTTGTTTATACTGGGGAATGAGGAAGATGGCGTTGTGGTCAGACTTCCCAAAAGCCGGGTGTGAGACAGCTTTGTAGCCCTGCTTGTATGGCGTGTAGCAGTGATCCAAAATTCGATCCCTCTCGTTGGACACGAGACATGCTGGTAAAAGTTTGGCATGACTTGTCTGAGGTTCGCTTTGTTAAAGTCTCCTGCTACAATGAGGGCTGCACCCGGGTCCTTGTTTTGAAGCGAGTTCAGCACATCATGTAATTCGGACAAAGCCATACCTGTGTCCGCTTGGGGTGGGATGTAGACCGCCGTGGCGATGACCGAGGTGAACTCACGGGGCAGATAGAAAGGGCGGCACTTAATGCTCAGGAACTCCAGATGTGGCGAGCAGCCACTGGAGAGAGTAGAAATGCTCCTGGCATCACACCACTTTCTGTTTACCATGAAACACACTCCTCCACCTTTGGTTTTGTTCGACTCTGCCGTTCTGCCGTGGTTCATTTGAAGATTTTTTTCTTTAAACTGTGCATTCTCCATCCCTTTGAAGCTGGTCTAGTCACATCTGTTTTAAGTGGATCTTTCAGTGCCCTTTGGTCAAACTGGACTCTTGCAGTATTCAACCTTTATATGTCCAGTTATTTTCTGGGATCTGCAGCTGAAGTAAATGTGAAGTCAGTGAGTCTGGAGAACGAGACTTCAGTGCAAAATTATCAGTCAACCTAGCATGGCTGGGAAGCGAGCTAACAGATTAACAAACTCCAAATTTCTCTCACTAAATGAAGCACAAACTTTGTGGATATGTTGGCAGTGCTGTACCACATAGAAAAATAACACTTTACTATAAATTATTTAATATATTAAGGTAAGGTAAGTGGACAATAACCATATCCAACTTCTTAATAGCAATGAACTGGTCTGCATTGGTGCATCATATCTTTATTCTCTTCCCCCTCCTGCCCCCCCCCCCTCTTTCTTAAATAGATAACTATCATATCTGATATCATATCTCACAGTACAATAATATTGAATGGGTTGCATTGTTGTATTTTGTCATGTTTCTCAGGTCTTTGTCTGAATTTCTACGAACATTATTGCTAAGGATTGTCTTATTGCATTGGAGTCACACTGGGTTAAATATGTACACTTGGGTTTTAAGGGGTATTTATTATTTTCTTCTTTTTTTGGGGTTGTATGGAAGCCCCAAACGCAATTTCATTGTTCTTGACAATGACAATAAATAAATAAATACTAAATACTAAGTTATGACCATTATGATAGCTGCTACAATTTGACAAGATGACAAACAAGGACTAATTTAAAAATCTGGACGATCGCTTGAGGATTAGTGTATGCACTTGTATTTCCTGAAAGTATAAACCAGCTAAGACTTATGTGTAGCCATGGTGGGCTGGTTTTCGCATGACTATCAGGAAGAAGTCGTTTTCTGGTCATTATATAAAACTGACAACAACAGAGCAAAAGGTCCAGCTGCTGTACTGTACTGTACTGCTGTAGGGTTTAAGGAATAACAACTACACAACGAATAGGGACACTTCAGCTATCCATTATATCTGGTATGTAATACACTGTAGAACCACTCTTGCAACATTCAGTGTGTCCTAAAAAACATTTTCTGGCTAAATAACCGTAATGAGATGAAATGAATTGCCTCTCTCTTATTTTGTTTGTTCTTCCACTCTTCTCAAGCTGGGTCAGCCACAATCTGTGACCTCTTTGTGTGCGGAGATTGTTTCATTTTTTGCTTTGCTCTGACACGCTTGTCTCAGGAATCTAATAATCCCCCAGCAGTGACCTTTAAATTCATTGATAATGATTCTTTAGATTTTTTTTTATTATTATTTCAACATCCCTTGAACTCTGTATCATGAGAGGCTTTTTGTTGATGGCTGTACCTTTACTGCATATAAGTAAGGCATCAAATAAGTAAATAATATGAAGGAGTACTTATTAGTTCTTGAGCTGTTGCTTGTGTTTGTTGATTTGTTTAGCAAGGAATCAGTAGTGTCTGGTTTCTACAAAAACAAAGCTTGATATATAAACAAATAGCATCACATCCTCGATGCTAAGGTCACTAGTTCAAAATAAGACTGACTCTTATGTCTTGATGCATGCTAGATCATCCAGGTAAGAAAATATTACTGATGTTGCATTTTCAGTGAGAGAAATGTTCAATAGCCATGAGTACCATTCACATAGAGTTGGGGAATGGCTGTAATCACAGCACTGTAAGATGGTGAAAGCTGTAGCATCTAAGATAGGCCCCCTCCTGGTTTCAGAGATGGTCTTTCTGACTCCTCTTTCAAACAGCATTCCTCCCCATCCAGGATGTGTACCCTACGCTCTCATCATTGAACAAGTGGTCACTGCCCTGTAGGTGTAATTAGACTGTGGAGTCCTGGCCTGCAGGTTTTCACAACATTCAGAAGAGGCAGGTCTTCTGAAGCAGAAGAAAATCATATCAAAAAGGCCCGGGGTAAAAGAAAGACTGTTAACTGTTACCTAAACAAAAATCGTTAATGATCCCTAATCTGTCAGGTAAGGGAACAGTTGAGCTACATTTTCTCAAAACACCTGTTTCTGGAGCTTTCAAACCTCAAAACACACTACTCCACAAACAGGTCCACCCCGAGGATCGGGTTCATCAGAACAGAGTAATTTAGTGCATGCTGTTAAGTGCAGGAGGATGGATGTGATATATACATCGGGGAAACCAAACAACCTCTGGCTAAATGGATGGCACAACACAGAAAAGCGTTATTTCAAGTTGTTAATAGAAGTGGTTATACAAGCAATGAAATCGTTAGAGGCGTACTTAATTTTTCTAAATTTTGCTTTCCATTCTCTATAACGCAGAACACAAAATTCCATAATCTTGGCATATATTTTTGTTTTTTGTGTATTGTGTTACCACCCTTCAAAAACAACACTCACAAACCTCATTTTCTGTTGCATGGTGCAACACTAACCCAGCTCCTCCATACCAACATTCCCAGAGGCTCAAGTTCTCCTTTGCTTGGTTATAAAACAATGAAACACACACAGCATGACCTGAAGGACTACAACATGAAAGAAGGCACAACGGCTCTTGCATCTCATTTAATCCACTCTTCTATCACTCAATTATAGTTGCTTCTCTGCAAAAAACAAAAAAATAAGTTTCATCTTGCTCTTGACTTTTTTTCTCTCCTTAGCTTTGTTTTTTCCCCTTCATCCTCTCCTTTTGCTCGATCTCCTAATTTACCTTCATCTGTCCTTTCCATACATTGTTCTCCTTTCCTCATCCCCTTTACATCAACGCTCTGCTCTAATCTTTCCTCCACCCCTCTGCCCTGCTCTCATCACCTCGCCACTATAGTGTCTTCTTTTTCTCCTCCAAAGGCTCGTGGTCTTGTTTAATAATTGATTCTGGCTGTCACAGTGTGCTGATAAAGACAACAGCAGGGCCATTAAAAGTTCCTCGCCTGTTCTTTCTTCCTGTTTTTTTCCCCTTCACTTTACAGACATACACACATACACACCAACTGTCTCTCGTCTCCCCCTCTGTTTTCTCACTTCATTCGGTCTCCTTTTCATCCTCCCCTCTTTCTCTCCACCTCCTCTCCGCCTCTCCGTCTGCTTGTTCAAAACAGTCGAAGCTGACTACTCCCTCTGAGCCCCTTTTCTCTCTTTTTTTTGTCTTTACCTCCATCATCGCCTTCATAGCACGCTTCCCAGTTCATCCCTATTGTTGCACCCTTGGTTATCTTCAGTCATGTTAGTAACAACTGGCTGATGCTCTTTTTGATGCACAACAGGCGGATGACACTGTAAATTGTACAGAAGCACACTCAACCACTGTTGTTACACATCACACAGAAATACAAAAATATACCTGTCATTCTCTTTTGTACTCGACTTATGGAGTCACTGATTCAAATTTATTTTATTTTCTGTACTTCTTGGATTGTGCAGTTGCACAGTTGTTCCCTTTTCCTTCTTCTTTTGGCTTTTCCTTTTAAGGGTAGGTGGATCCTCCACCTCAATCCTGTCCTAATACCCTCTTCTGTTATACCAAAACTCTGCATGTCCCCCTTCAGAGCATTTATTAATCTTTTCTGTCCTCTTCTTTTTTTGTTGCAGCCGGGCTATATCTTTCTCCCTCTCGTTGACGGACACATGTATTCTATCTTGTTTCCGCTGACTTCCATTCCCCTATTCTCCAGAGCATACCTCCACTTCTCTTTTCCACCTGCTCCCTACTCTCACTAGAGGTCACAATGTTGCCTGCAAACATCATAGTCCATAGAGACTCCTGCCTGACACCATCTGTCAGCCTGTCCATCATCACTGCGGATGTAATGGTGATGGACAGGATGATTAGCATGAAACATGAGAGAGAGAGAGAGAGAGAGAGAGAGAGAGAGAGCTTATTTGACCACATCCTCCCATCTCTAAAAGTCTTTTTTTGTTCTTTTGCATTTCCTCCACTTTGTTTTTATCATTACTAAATGATGAATTCAGCACTTGCACCTTACTAATGTTTATTAGTATGAGTGTGACATTATTATAAAGTGCTACCCCCAAACATTTACAGGCTGTTGATAAAAGAAGATGAGCTGCTCCAAAGTGGTAAACATGGTTGTGCTCCAAGTTTTTTTTTTAAATTTTTTTTTTTTTTTTTAAGTATTGCTGCCATCGAATTGAAAATGAGCTAATGTTTTCTTAAAATAACAAACTTTCCCAGCTCAAACAGTTAATGTGGCGTCTATGATGTTTTGTGAATAAAACATGGGTCTATGAGATTTGCAAATCATTGAATCTAGTTTGTATTTCAGGCAGCATCACAACATTTTTGTAATTGGGGTTGTAACATTTTAGTGATATATGCACTCGCACACACATACACAACATTTTACACTGATACAGTATACACTAACATTCTCGTAGGGCTATCTGCAGCCCATTTTAACCACAGTTTATAGTGTTTTATCCATCCAGGGACTCCAGATGGAAATTAGCTACTAGCCAAAACTGGTACAAAACATCTTTTTCTCTTTTGTGTGATTAATGCATTTGTAACTAGTCCCTGAAAGAAATACTGAATAAATAAACAAGCAAAAATAATGCACACATGCTGCACACACATACACACACCTGTCTCTTCTTATATCCGGACACAAACACACGCAAATGCTGTCATACAGACACAGACACACACTGACTGCCTTTTATACACACTCTCCCCACAATTCAGGGAGAGGCGTAACAGCACTAATCTGTCACGCTCTGTCTCTCCCATTCATTACAGACACTATAATCCAGCACACCTCCGATGTGATCAGCCTCCAATTAGAAATCCATCAAGCCCAAGGTGCGTTTAATTGCCTTGTCGGAGCCACACTTCCCAAGCCACCACCTTTCTCTTGCCCAACTCTTTGCTTCACCTCACCGTGAGGTGTACTCCTCCCCAATAGCAGGATGTAATTTCACATTGACAGTGTTGCGCTATTGCTGACAACAGTGTTTATCTATCAAATGTTTGTACTAACAGATTGAGAACTGAGTTCCCTGCAAATGAGTTCACTGATTGAGGTAATGTTGATACTCTAATGTAATTGACTCTATGTCTGTCTGTCGGTATGTTTTAAATAGTGACATGAGAAACATTAGCGTTCTCTTACACATAGTGTTATAGGACATTAATTTGAATGCCTTAAGTTTGGAGTGATTAGGATCGTGTTTTCACATTAGCGTGCAAAGTTTAAGCTCAGAACACAATCAACATTTCTGTTTTTTTATTGAATTATTCAAAGATTGCACCCTGTGTAAACCTAACAAGTTTAAAGAACCTTAAGATAATAGATTAATGTTGTTTAGTGAAACATAATTTAAAAAGTGAACACATTTTAGTAAAATGAGCATGTTTTGGAACATCAGGTGCTTCAGTTAATGGACATAAATGTCATACAAATAAACCTCCACAATACTAAAGGACTGAGTTGTGCATGTCCATCCCGCTCAGATGGTGCCTGATAATGATGTAAAAATCTGCAGCACATTTCAATATTTCTCTTGCTGAAATCATCCATCAAATCAGCAGTGTTACCATGTTATTCAGAGATCTGAACCACAGTGGATATTTTTCCAACCATGCTTCAGTTTTTGCATAGATTAGCTATGTATTTTTACCCAGATGTCTTGTACTCAAATAATGAAATGAGTCAAAAAAAAAATTTTTTTGTCAGCAAAGTAGAGTCCTTTTTTTTTTTTTGTTTTGTTTTGCAAAAAAAAAAATGTGTTTGCAGCAAAAAATAATTCTCTATAAACAAACTGCTTCATAACATTATGTACATTTTGTGAAATGGCAGTGAAACACAACTAAAATAAAGATGTTTTTTCCTTTCCCAATAAATGGAAAAAGATAATTCCCAAGAAACATAATAGCCAGAACAATGAAGATATAATGTGATTTCCCAAATTAAAGCACAACCAAATGTGTTAAGCAATGATTGCATCAACTGCCTTTAAATTCTTGACCATAGGGCAGCAAATGCTAAGTACATCACCGTGAGCTGAGTGAAAATACAACAGAAAGGTACTTCGATCACCTCTTAGAAAACCACAGAGTTAAAGTCTGCTGCTGTCAGTCAGTCAGTGATGACAGCAGAAGGGATAACATGCCCCTGGGGGAAACACCTATGTGGCTCAGTTGGCAAAAACACTGTTATCTCAACATTTTATTGGGGTTTGTATTCAACGTGGTAGCTGAGTCACATATTATTGTTGTTTTTACTGTGATCTGTTATTTATTACACATTAGTTTCACAGTGAGATAACACACTGCAAGAGCATGCACACTGTCCAGTTAAACCCATTACTGGAAGCATGATACCTGCTGGACAATCCTGTAATCATTCCTTAAACACTCAATGAGCTTATTAGCAGTTAAAGCCTTTGCAATCTTGACACATACTGGCTTTGAACTTGATGTTAAAGAATAATACATGGGGATTTGAAATTAATCCAAAACATCACAGTCACTTTGATACCCACAATAAAATAAGGCTGTTTTTTTTATTCATTTATTTTATAAGGAATTTCATCATAACTTGTTTTAATGCATGAAAAATGACAGATTACCACTAGCTTCAGGAAATCACTGAACATTTAGATAAAACCATAATACCTGATATGTGTTACTGCTTTCTTCAAGGACTGTTTGTATGATTATCCGGAAACAGAAAAACTATTTGTAGAACATTTGTAGAATGTAAAATAAGAAATACCCACCTTTTTAAACCAAAATGTCAGTCATGCAATGTGAGGTGGGACAGTGTTAGTTGCTAGAAAGATTTTTCATGATAAATGCGATCTAAGTTGGTTTACAACCACTTTTCACAAATTCCCAGAAGTTTAGCAAAAGAGCAAATTTGCATGATTCTATCCAATACTGTGAATATTAGGACCCAAATCTTTAAGATACACAACTGGCCAAAAGAATGGAAACTACTTAATAAAAAAGCAGCAATAAACCCTCCAACAATACATACCAAAGTGGGAAACATCTTAAATAAGACATTTGTTTTTATTTCTTGCATTAATTCAGTCAACGCAAATCTAAATTTCATCTTTTTTCTTATTATCTCTTTGGGGGTGTTGGATTTGAATCAGATTATTAAGCAGCATGATTGATGTGTATCGTGATCTATGTACTGAGTCTATTCAAGCTGTAATCTTAGATTTGTTTGTTGTTATTGATAGACCAGTGTTTCATCCTCAGCTAAGCTTTGACAGAATACTGAAGAGCTGAAGTCAGAACTTTCAGATGTTTGCTGCAGCATTTTTAATATTCTTTAAATTAAGTTTATTTTGATTTGAGGAAGTAAATATTCCAGTAACAGTTTTTAAAATTCCACAATGAAAAAAAGAAAGGATTCTCAGCCTTGTTAATAAATTGATTTATAACACAAAGCTTTAAGCAATCTATTCTGTGTGAACAAGCTTGGAACTATTTGTGAATATCGTAAAAAGAACAGTGGTTGGCTTATCTTGCTATGGCATAAAATATCAAGAAAGAGAAGATAAAGTGTTTCAGATGTCATCCATATACTCACTAAGAGTCCTTCTGGAAAACAAGAGGGAAACGACCATGGGAAACAAAGAGAAAAGCAGGGTGAGTGGCAAAAACAAAGACATGAATAAATGAGAGGTATTGACATACGAGAAATAAGAGGCCAGACAGGAGAAACATGCAGACAGGAGAGTGAAATTAAACACCTGCATCATGAAAATCTTTAAGAGATGGATTGCATGTTTCACTTCTATTACTCATGGTGTGCTACAGGATTCTGTTTTAGGGGCCTTATTATTTCTGTTATATGTGGCATTTGTTATTGCTGCTATGCATATGACTTTCATCAATATATCTCTTTTAAGCCCCCGGATGTTTCTAAGCTGCTGATCCTTAATTGGTGCTTAGACTATTAAAAGTTGGATGGTGGACAACTTGTTCAATGTAATTTAGAAAAAACTCAAATCCTCGTTTTTGCCCCTTTTCAGAGGCAAGGGAAACTCTTGGTCCCCTGGCTAGATGTGCAAAATCATGTATCAAATCTCTAGTTCACCCTTGTTTTTTTTATCCATTAAGAAATATTGCCCCATTATAAGTCCTATTGTTTAAGGCTGTGACATTTAAATAGTTATTCATGCATTTATTTAATCTCATTTAGACTACTGTAATTCAATATTTGCTTGTCCAATAAAAACTACTTGGAACGCCTGCAGTTTTTCCAAACACTGCTGCTAGTATTCTGACAAAGTCTTCCAAATACTCTGATATTACACTGTTGCTGACCCAGCTGCACTGGATCCCCACTGAATTCGGAGTCCATTTTAAGATTCTGGTTTTGACCTTTAGAACTCTGCATGGACAAGCAACATCTTACATCAGTGAACTTTTACATCCATACGTCCCCAGCATGTCCCTGAAGTCATGTGATCAGAGCCTATTGGCTGTGCGTCACATGAGGCTAAAAACTGAAGGAGACAGAGCTCTTGCAGCAGTTGAACTTTGGAACTCTCTCCCGCTGAGCTTGAGATCTGCAGACTTTATGGCCTCTTTTAAAAAAAACATAAAAACAAGTCTTCTTTTTTTTCACTTTTTAGACAGTTTTTTATGCACTGATGAAGCACTTTGTGATGTTTATCTTGACAAGTGTGATTACTATATTTTCATTGCTATGCTATATTTTCATTTTAATACTGTATCTAAAAACTTTATAGATATATTTTTCATCATAGATTATGTTTTTTAAACTGTGCAGTGATTTTAAGCACCATGGTCCCTAGGGATGGGTATTGATAAGATTTTTGCAATTCCGATTCCATTTTCGATTCTGTTTAACGATTCGATTCTTTATCAATTCTTTTTAAAAAAGGAGAAAACTAAGGTAGATTAGCTTAGAACTTTGTTTTATATCTTCTCTTTGAACAAGGTAGAAATTTAGGAGTAACATGGCCTTACAAACCCAACAGTGAGATCTTAAGAGATCCACAGCCTATGGCTCTTGAATGGGGTGTCACAGGGTCCCCAGGAAAAAAAAATTGTAAATGTAAAATAATAAAATAAATATTCTTGTGTAGCAATAACAAAGTATAACATAAATTATTCTGTAACAATTACACAAGAATATCCAGTAATGTCCCTGCCTACAATTAAACACATTCACTTACCTAAAATCGGGGGCATCTGCTGTGGCAAATGGGTGCAAGCCTTTTACCACAAACTTAGTCACTGCTCGGTGACATTCGTCTATCCTGGCCTGAAAGGAGACGCTACCGGTAGACTGCAGCAAGAACTGCCAGCGAGCGCCAGCCAGACTCTGTCTGTCTCATCATGGTCACCTAAATGCAGCGCACAGTAATGGCAGGTTTTGTAATAAGGCAGATTGCGTTAACATAATATGCACCGTTAGTTGATTATTTACCTGCCGCATTAACTGGAATTTAAAACACGACATTCATTTAAGGTTATTGCGTATTTTGTGAGCAAATGCTTTTGCATATTCGTAGTGTTTCCTCCCTTAAATGAAATATCTACTTTGCAAGTATTGCAAGTTGCCCTGTGGTCATCCATTCTTATAAATTATAATCAAACTTTTGAGCGTTTGAGCCACTTAGGTGCCGTGTTTCCTGCCAGGTAAATGACGCTCCGCAACGTGGTGACGTCATTCGGGGCGACTGGAATTGATAAGGGAATCATTTGCAAAAATGGCAAACAATTCCAAGGAATTGAAACAGTGGGAACCGGTTCTCAACAAGAACCGGGTTTCGATACCCATCCCTAATGGTCCCTCTCCTGCTTAGCTTTAAGCACATTTATCCGTGATTTAAAATTAAAAAAAATCTTTGAAATGCTGATTCACTGGACTACACGGTGCCCTCTTACATATAGACATATCTCTTGATGATATTATGAAGAACAGACTCTGGTCAATTTTACCTGAGAAATGTTCTGAACAGCTTAACCATGCTGTATTTCACAGAGAGAGAAAGTCCCTCACATATTTTTCTTTTGAAAGACTGCTGATCAACAGATCAAATGCATCACTGGCTCACTGGTTTTGCTTGATCATATTAAGCTCTAAAGAAATGCTCATGCTTTAGGGAAGTGTGTGTGTGTGTGTGTGTGTGTGTGTGTGTGTGTGTGTGTGTGTGTGTGTGTGTGTGTGTGTGTGTGCGCGCGCTTGCCTGAAGTCAATAAATTGGATAACTACTCATCCATTTGTTAGCCTGAGAAAATGTGGAAATAGCCTTTTTGTTCACTCTATTTAGTACAATGATTTGATAAATCTCTACTTGCATCTCATCAATGTCTAATCCACCTTAATTAGATTAATTTATTTTCATGAGCTGCTGTAACAAAATTTGTTTTAAAAAAACTAAAGATAAAAATACACTCATCGGTAAAGTGAATACATAGATTATCACTTTAACTTCACATTAGAAAATATCATCATTACATTGGTCCCCTGTAAGCTTCAATTTAATGTAATCAGTCGCTATTTTATCTCCAATTGGATATCTTCATTTCTTTTAGGTTGTGTTTTTTTATAGTAAATTTTTTGATTGTTTTGATTGTTTTGTTACAGATCCTCAAATTAAAAATAAATACAAAAGGTAGAAAATGTAATATATATTTTTAAAATATAGAGCTAAGTGGAACTAAGGTGCACAAGTGACAAGTGAAAATAGCCATGGTGTCATAGAGAGCTCTCAAATGACTCTCTCATTTGACTCTCGAATGACTTAATACCCAAACAGAAAAGATTTCTTATGGTGTTACAGTGGGGCAAATGATAACTGCAGTAACTAGTGAGATATCATGTACTTTGCTACCATATATAGTAAGAACGCATGTGTAGTTTTATATTATATGAATTGAATTTCTGGTGTTGCAAATACAGTAAATGTTTTTATTTCGACACGGTATCTGTGATTCATTCAGTCATTTTCCCATAATATGATTATTATATTGTGACTTTGTAGTTAACTAACCTTAGGAGATACAGTGGGGCAAAAAAGTATTTAGTCAGCCACCGATTGTGCAAGTTCCCCCACTTAAAATGATGACAGAGGTCAGTAATTTGCACCAGAGGTACACTTCAACTGTGAGAGACAGAATGTGAAAAAAAAAATCCATGAATTCACATGGTAGGATTTGTAAAGAATTTATTCGTAAATTAGGGTGGAAAATAAGTATTTGGTCACCTCAAACAAAGAAAATCTCTGGCTCTCACAGACCTGTAACGTCTTCTGTAAGAAGCTTTTCTGTCCCCCACTCGTTACCTGTATGAATGGCACCTGTTTGAACTCATCATCTGTATAAAAGACACCTGTCCACAGCCTCAAACAGTCAGACTCCAAACGCCGCCATGGCCAAGACCAAAGAGCTTTCGAAGGACACCAGGAAAAGTATTGTAGACATGCACCAGACTGGGAAGAGTGAATCTACAATAGGCAAGCAGCTTGGTGTGAAAAAATCAACTGTGGGAGCAATCATCAGAAAATGGAAGACATACAAGACCACTGATAATCTCCCTCGATCTGGGGCTCCACGCAAGATCTCATCCCGTGGGGTCAAAATGATCATGAGAACGGTGAGCAAAGATCCCAGAACCACACGGGGGGACCTGGTGAATGACCTGGTCACCATCAGTAACACACTACAACGGCAGGGAATCAAATCCCGCAGTGCCAGACGTGTTCCGCTGCTGAAGCCAGTGCATGTCCAGGCCCGTCTGAAGTTTGCCAGAGAGCACATGGATGATACAGCAGAGGATTGGGAGAATGTCATGTGGTCAGATGAAACCAAAGTAGAACTTTTTGGTATAAACTCAACTGGTCGTGTTTGGAGGAAGAAGAATACTGAGTTGCATCCCAAGAACACCATACCTACTGTGAAGCATGGGGGTGGAAACATCATGCTATGGGGCTGTTTTTCTGCCAAGGGGACAGGACGACTGATCCGTGTTAAGGACAGAATGAATGGGGCCATGTATCGTGAGATTTTGAGCCAAAACCTCCTTCCATCAGTGAGAACTTTGAGGATGAAACGAGGCTGGGTCTTCCAACATGACAATGATCCAAAACACACCGCCCGGGCAACAAAGGAGTGGCTCCGTAAGAAACATTTGAAAGTCCTGGAGTGGCCTAGCCAGTCTCCAGACCTCAACCCCATAGAAAATCTGTGGCGGGAGTTGAAAGTCCGTTTTGCTCGGCGACAGCCCCAAAACATCACTGCTCTCCAGAAGATCTGCATGGAGGAATGGGCCAAAATACCAGCTACTGTGTGTGCAAACCTGGTAAAGACCTATAGTAAACGTTTGACCTCTGTTATTGCCAACAAAGGTTATGTTACAAAGTATTGAGTTGTATTTTTGTTATTGACCAAATATTTTCCACCCTGATTTACGAATAAATTCTTTACAAATCCTACCATGTGAATTCATGGATTTTTTTTTTTCACATTCTGTCTCTCACAGTTGAAGTGTACCTCTGGTGCAAATTACTGACCTCTGTCATCATTTTAGGTGGGGGAACTTGCACAATCGGTGGCTGACTAAATACTTTTTTGCCCCACTGTATATGGTGGAGTGACTGTTTTGTTGAATATACTCCTATGGCTGTCCAACATGAGATGGAGAGGGTATGAACAATTGTCTGATACGATCCAAACATTGGACAGAATCCTCCATTTTAAAAACTCAGTGTCAACTTCTCACACCAAACCCACAGCATTAGAAGATGAGATAAGATAAGACTTTAATCATCCCACGCCGGGGAAATTTGTGCGTTACCACAGCTCAGGTACAAATAGCAGAAAAATATAAGAGTATACCAAGAATATAAAGTCAATTGGACTTGCAGATCAGTTTATTGAATCTATATTATTGGTAGGCAAACTGGAGAGGGTCTGTCACTGTGGCCTGGAGCTTGTCCAGAATGAGTTTATCCAGGGTCTTCATGATGTGTGATGTAAGTCCCATGGATGCATAGTCCTTAGCGCCACTAGGATGTGATTTCTTCAAAACGGGCATGACCTCTTCCAAACCATGCAAATTCAGGCTCATCCTAAAGATGTGATCAAATGCTTCACTTGCTGGGGGGCACAAGCTGTGAGAACCCTGAGGCTCATGTCAACAGAGCCTGCAGACTTGTCTGAGCAGAGTGTCATCATGCATACAAAGTCTGGCAAAAGCCAAAAAAGATGAATGATTTAGTATTTAGTATTTATTTATTTATTGTCATTGTCAAGAACAATGAAATTGCGTTTGGGGCTTCCATACAACCCAAAAAAAAGAAGAAAATAATAAATACCCCTTAAAACCCAAGTGTACATATTTAACCCAGTGTGACTCCAATGCAATAAGACAATCCTTAGCAATAATGTTCGTAGAAATTCAGACAAAGACCTGAGAAACATGACAAAATACAACAATGCAACCCATTCAATATTATTGTACTGTGAGATATGATATCAGATATGATAGTTATCTATTTAAGAAAGAGGGGGGGGGGGGGCAGGAGGGGGAAGAGAATAAAGATATGATGCACCAATGCAGACCAGTTCATTGCTATTAAGAAGTTGGATATGGTTATTGTCCGTGAGAGGGGGGCAGAGAGTTCAGGAGCCTCACAGCCTGTGGATACAGGCTGTTGGCCAGTCTGGATGTTCTGGCCTGTATAGACCTGTACCTTCGCCCTGAGGGCAGCAGATGGAAAAGGTGGCGCGCAGGGTGATGTTGGTCCCGCAGGATACTGTGCACCCTCCTCAGACAGCGAGTGGGGAAGATATTACTGATCTCTGGCAGACTTGTTCCAATAATTCTGCCAGCTTCTTTCACCACCCGCTGGAGTGCTTGCTGATCGGCCTTGGTGCAGCTGGGGAACCACACTAGAAATCCATACGTCAGAACGCTGCTGATGGCACAGTTGTAGAAGTTCAACATCAGAGATCTGGGAATGTGTGCGCTCCGCAGTCTCCTCAGGTAGTAGAGGCGCTGTTGGGCCTTCCGTACAACTGAGGTGATATGGTTGCCCCAGGACAGGTCCTCGGTCACAGTTACCCCCAAGAATTTAAAACTGCTCACCCTCTCCACCGCCTCACTGCCAATGAAGAGAGGCAGATGGTTGTTATGGCCCCTCTTCCGGAAATCTACAATGATCTCCTTGGTCTTTTTGGTGTTTAAGACCAAGTTATTGTCGTGGCACCATGACTCTAGTTGTTGCACCTCTGTCCTATAGTTTTCTCATCATTGTTGGATATAAGTCCGAGCACTGTAGTGTCATCTGCAAACTTAACAATGAGATTGGACGCGCAGGAGGAAATACAGTCATGGGTGAAGAGAGTGTATAGCAGAGGGCTCAGAACACACCCCTGAGGGGCACCGGTGTTGACCACAAGGGTGTTCTTACCCACTCTGACACTCTGTCTACGGTTAGTGAGGAAGTCCACAATCCAGTTGCACAGAGAGGAGTTAAGTCCCAGTTGGTGGAGTTTGGGACGGAGTTTGTATGGCCGGATGGTATTAAAAGCCGAGCTGTAGTCTACAAAGAGGAGCCGTGCATAGGTGTTCCTGTGTTCCAAGTGCTTCAGTAATGTGTGCAGCACTGTGGCGATCGCATCCTCGGTTGACCGGTTCTCCCTGTATGCAAACTGGTGCGAGTCCAGGGATGGTGGAAAAGCAGCTCTGATGTGTTTAATGACCAGTCTCTCCAGGCATTTGGCGGGAATGGGGGTGAGTGCCACAGGTCTGAAATCGTTCAGACATGTGACATTTGACTGTTTTGGGATGGGAACGATGGTTGCTGCTTTGAAACAGGATGGTACCAGTGAACAGGACAACGAGGTGTTATATATAGAGGTGAAGACGTCCGCCAGGTCCGCAGCACAGTCTTTTAGCACCCGGCCCAGCACTCCATCCGGCCCGGCCGCCTTCCTGGTGTTAATGCTCCGGAACACACGCCTCAGCTCATGAGTGCTCAGGACCGGAGCAGGGTCGGTTGAGGGGAGAGGGGACAGGACAGGGTCGGTGTTCTCCCTGTCAAAACGGGCATAAAAGAGATTTAGATCCTCAGCCAGAGTAGAACTGTCGGCTGAGGGTGATGGTGTTCTTCTTTTGTAGTCCGTGATAGCCCTGATGCCCTCCCAGACCTGCCTTGGGTTTGTGTTGTTCTCAAACCTGGCCTCGATACGCCTCCTGTGCTGCTGCTTGGCAGTCTTGATGCCTCTTCTCAGGTTGGCCCTGGCAGCACTGTATGCCTCCTGGTCCCCGGATTTGAAAGCGTTGTTCCTTGTTTGAATAAGTTGTTGAACTCCGTGTGTCATCCAGGGTGGATTATTAGGGAACACACGGAATCGTTTCCAAGTTGTTACATTGTCCACACAGAAACAGATGTAGTCCAAGACAGTGGAGGTGTAACTGTCCAATGCGACATGATGTAAAATATATATACCAAATATAATCTGTTTTAAAGTCAGTGTCCACAATTTGAATGTGACATATTACAACTACATATTCAAAAGGAACGATTATGGAGTAAGGAGGAATCTATAAATATTGAAAGGTAACTGATGTGCAGAGGGGATTGCACTTTATTTTATATTGTCCTCTATGTAATGATGTATATGTAAATATTGTTTTAAAAGTTGATGTTCTTTAGGTTTATATAAGTTTTAAGAATTGATAATTAAATATGTATTTGATGAAAAAAATTGAGAAAAGTGAAAAGAGAAACGTAACATCTTATGTAATCGAAAACATTCTGTTGCTGCTTTAATGAGAAGTAGACGACTTTTTGAGATTGTTGCAGACCATGAAATAAATAGACCAAGAATTTAACTCCAAATTTAACATTACCACGTATTGTTGATCAGGAATCTAAAGTACTTCTAAGGTACTATCATCGACCAACAGATAACTGGAATACCAGACTGCATTCCATCAGAACATTACAGCATTTCTTTGATTTTTTGAAGTGTGCAGTTGTGGTTGTTTGAGGCTATAAAAGGACAGGAGTGCCTTGACCTTTAATTGTATATACAACCAGTTTTTGCATTCAAATCTTATTTTAATTTTCATGGTCTGACCTAAAGAGAACCAATATGGGGGAGGGATACAAAACCTTGTAACCTTTTTTTCAGTTTCTCCTGTTTCCATTGTCTCATTTGCTTATTCTGGCCTATTGAGTCACATCGACACATAAACAAAACTGATTTCAGGGATGACATATCAGTTTTATAAAATGAAAGGCATTGTCAGAATTCCCTGTGATACTTCCGATTAAAGAGCTATATTAATGTGAATATGATATGCAGATTTCCACTGTGACAGCTTAGGTATTGTCTGTCAGATTGAAGACAAAATGAAATCTGCTTTCCATCAGCTCACATTTCCCTCAGTTCTTACTGTTTTGTATGTCTGTCGAAGAAAAATGGTAATTTATTATAACTCACAACAATTACACTAAATACTTGTTACACTACACCTGCCCCCAGATACAGTGGTTGGCAAAAGGTTAGAAAGAGGTTATTTCCTGCTCATTAAAGCCTAATAAATGTCCTGTACATATCATTGGGTCATCTGATTAATACTGTTGAATTGAACCATAATGTTAACAGTACTACACTGTATATTTTATATGCTTAAAAAAACACAACTCAGTCTTCCTAGATGAATGCACAGAAAATAACTCTGCTACATTTTTATTTTTATTTTAGTTCATCTTTACACTCGTTATTTCACTTAAGGAGAAATTGATTTGTGCATTTCTTTCTTGATTCCATTGTTCAGTTCACCTGGACCTGTCACTGTTACTACTTATGAAGCAGTGGTAACAGCAGGTCAGGTGGAGGCTTCAGCTTCATGAGTTAAACCAGACCGTTGCCCTTTACACCAGAGCTTTTCACATTGCTAAACCAAAGGACCCTTTAAACTGCATCTGATCTCTGCACTACTTTGGAAGCAGAAGGGAGAATACTTGTGGAGGAGGGGGTTAATGGACCTTGCAGGACTGAGTTGGCCACCATGGCAATAGTTATGGCATGCTTGACAGGGTTATTAGCTGATTGTCTGGTCACAACAACTCCCTATGGCAGAAGCTGATTCAGCTGAAGGTGGTGGCAGATCCCTGAGGTTGTGCCCGATAGCAACATTGGAGACTGCAGAGGAGCTGGAGGTTCAGATCAGACTTCCACTAGTTCTTTCCCCGCATGAACACTAACATCCAGGCCACTAATCGACAGTGTTGGGAAGGTTACTTTTAAAATGTATTCCACTACAGATTACAGAATACATGCCCCAAAATGTAGTTTGTAACGTATTCCATTACATTACTCAATGAGAGTAACGCATTCTGAATACTTTGGATTCCTTGATATATTGTCATGCTTTTTACAACTACATGAATGTACTATTGCTGTGTGATTTATTACTATTACTGAAGGATACTCGCCATACCAACACAACTAGATTTTTAAATCTTAAAATTAAATGAGTAACAGTAGGGTGGACATTAGGTAAGGCTGCACTTTTTGCAGAGATCTCGTATAGAAAACTATTCTGTGCGTATATAGAACAGGTCCGTGGCTCTGGACTGTAGTAAAGGGACCTCTGGCTAATACGTCAGGTTCCGTGTCGGGCTCGTAGCCGAAAACTAGCTTTACTTTGTTGTCTGGGTCAACTTTGCTAGCAAGAGACAGAGCGGGGCATTGAAAGGCTGCTCCAACGGAACTTATTGTTTCGGAGGAAAACACGAACAAAGTAAACAGTCGAGTCTTAAGAGCTTACTTACAACTGGGCTACACTGCCCATAAGGCTACATTCTTTAAGGCTATGCCTGTAACACTCTGCCTATTGCCTTCATATTTAATAAGTATTTGAATAGTAATTTCAAACAATATTTCGTCACATCATTATGCAAGTAGAGGTGACGTGGGCCGCGAGATTGAGACACAGGCATGAGAGCCTCTTAATGCGTGTTTTGTTCGGGTTTCCAACGGCGTGGAATTACCAACAACAGAGAGGGCATAGCATAACATATGAAACAGGAAAAGACAGCCGTATAATCCCTTCATTACAAAGTAACTGTATTCTGATAACCACCTTTTTAAACTGTAACTGTAACGGAATACAGTTACTCATATTTTGTATTTTAAATACGTAACAGTACATGTATTCCGTTACTCCCCAACACTGCTGATCGAGATAGATTGTTTGGTTGTAAAGGGCTATGTAACAGCCTAAGAGTATATATCCATTATAATTTGGACATATTCCATTCTTACTGAGAACAGCAAGAAGTAAATCTTGTTTAGGATACACCAGCTGCTGTTTTTTGTTTTTGTTTGTTTGACTAAATCACGATATGTCTTGAGTCCCAGCGCCCCTGGTACTGGGGGCAAAGGGGGTGAGCTGCAGTTTAAGCCTCAGTGAAGTTGAGTGTTTTTTTTTTTGTTTTTTGTTTTAATGTAAATATGTGTGGTATCCACAGAAACCTCAAAATCTCAGCTAAAAGCTGATATAAACAATTTCTACAACCACCAAACATCGCGAAAGCAACAAAATTTTGCAAAATGTGCCTAAACACAGTGACGCCACAAACTCACTTATCTTTATGTAACCAAGCAAACGACACATTGTCTAAAAGCAGAGATCTCACAGATTCCAAAACTCTAAGTTTCATCACGTCACGACCAAAATTCACTGAACCAACGGCAAAAGAAGACCACAAATATACTTCATGTTCGATAAACAATAACATGGACTCAAACCTCCCGTGCCGTTTCTCTTGCTGAAACTCGTAACATAGCTGGTTTATTTAGTTTTCTTTGGTGTGTGGGAGACGTTCACATGAAGTTTAAAACACTCTTAATTTTGCAATGGATGACTTTTCACCTGGTGGAATAATTTTGTGGTACTGCTGCCTTTTGCGGCAATAGTTTTACAGCATGATTTGCAAATTACCGCATTAATTATCGCAAACAGCGAGTCTCATTCTCTCACTCGTCTGAAACTCCCACTGTCACCATATTTTCCTCTATTTTGTAGTATATAAACACAGAAGAAAAACAAATGAGAACTATGACTAAAGCCTGTTTTAACATTTTAGATATAAACAAAGTTTTTGAGCAATCGACCTGCTTGCCAGTCTTTAACAACTTCAACATTTCTCTGATGATGTCACAATGATCCAAGATTTGACTTTACACTTTACACTCTGTTCTGATTCACAGCTACACTAAACAAACAGAATCTACTTGACTTGTAGGTGTGTGGTAGCTCTCAGTTTGGTGTAGGCTGGATAATAAACAGTTAAAACTCCATGATAAGCATGTGTAATTATCTGTATCTTCCTGCTTCTTTCTCCATCTGCGTGTGTTTGTCTTGTTTCAAAATTCTTGCATGCCAGTACACTCGCCTCTCTGGCTATATGTGTGCACACACGCAGCATCTGCTCAAATTAGCAATTCAACTATACATTGAAAGCATACAAACACTGCAGCACACCCATTCTCAAACACACCTGCAGAGTGCATCCTCTGACTCTCACATGAGTGATTGGCCACGAAGTGATTAATCAATTCTTGATCTTAAATGACATGTTTAAAATGTAGGATTGAGACTATAATTAAAATGCATATGTTAATCATAATATAACTGCATTTAAATGTTAATGTTTAACAATTAGAATTAATAATTAACATCTGCATGTCGAATCGGGATGTTATCGCATGCAAAAATGATATATTTAAATAACTGACTGAGAAACTGACTATAAAATATGTGATTTTGTACCAGATATGGAAATAAAAAAAAAATAAAATAAAATACAGTAGCATAGCACTTAATATTATTTTGTATTTTAATTCTTGCAGTCTGGGAAAAATGATTAGTACTGTAAATTTACCACATATAATTAGAAATGACAGCGTGAGATTGGTGCATATTGATCTATCAAGTGTTTTTTGAAGATGAAAAGATTTAAATGCATAATACATGCAACTGGTAGCATCTTCATAAAAAAGACATAATTCTACCACATGATGTGAAATTAGCCAGTAAAATTGTGTACAAACATCTAATTAATACTTCAACTTAACATTATTATGTTTATTTCAAATAATCAAACATTTCCTCTGAGTAGCGCCATCTATGGGATGAATACAAATATGCAACTTTTACACACATGCTGCGTGCACATTAAAGAGAAACGTTGAACGTCAATCACATGCCATCTTGACACCCAAATACTAGCTTTTTCTAGCTGGTCACTAGACTGATTTTGTCCAACCACAAATTCAATTTTCAATGCATAGACACAACATCATGATTTCTTATTTATTTTCTGAAAGAAAACAAACTGTGGCCTATTACACGTGAAAATGGGCCCTGCAGATCACTCGTAGAAAACTAATAAATCAGGAAACTACCAGACAATTTGTCTGTTGTGCTTTAAGGACACACCTAACTTGGGCCAAACATTCTGTGCATAAATTGCTAAAAGCTAATTTTCAGCATTTCAAATTTCTTCTTTGGAAAGTTGAAGAAGCATTTTTGATACTGTGATTGCAACAGAAATCTAATCAAAGTGTAATTTGTCAGAAAATGATGTGCTTTATTTTATTCTTTTCTTTTTTTCAAGAAGCTTGTACTTTTCACGAATACTCTGACTTATGATTTTGGTGTGATTGGCAGCATCAGAACTCGTGGCAAATCTAATTCTAGGGGAAAAAAACATCATACAGAGTGAATTCTGATCAATCCTGTGGTTAGACGCTAACATGCAGCATGGTTGTGTTTTGACAAACGTAACCTGCAAGGATTTCTCTCCTGATTATCAGGAACAATTTACCTTACAGAGGTTAAAATGGTTTTAATTACATTTTAAAATCAGCAAGCAAACACCGACCGAGTCGGTTGCACTGCTCCACATACAAATGCATCGGACCAGGTTTAATTTGACTTAAGGGCCTGAGGGAATAATTTAGAGTCAGGTTATTCAGCACACATTGCCTTTCGTGTGTTCAAAATAATGAAGCTGATAATCTAAAACGTTTTTCTGTCTGCCCGGCGGTAATGAAAGGCTGTGTATGGAAGAGTAGGTTTATACATGTATGTCAACAGGATTTGAATTTGAGCAGGGAAAACTAGCTAATCTTTTCTTTCCTAGATGCAAATTTATTTACTGCATAGCATCTACTCGCGTGTTGAGACGGAAGCATGTCAATGAGACTCGTGTCTGTGAGTATCATGTAAACATCTTACCATGTCCTGAGGGCAAAATAGCTTGGTACCTGACAACGATGTCAAAGCACACTCATCCAAGCAAAGTGAATTACCATCATGTGGCTATCTGGTATTCCATGTTATCCATAGGGAGACTTAAATATTCCCATTACAGCATATTTTTCTTTCATAGGCGTAATTTGCAATGCGCCGCTGCTACTTATACTGCAGAAAGAAAAGACGCTCATGTAATTCACCTGCTCATTGCTATGCTGATATTATGCAGAGTGAAGGAGAGTGATTGCTCCGCCAAACATATAATTTACTGGATGCTTTTAGCCAACGTACCTATAATGATCCTAATGTATGGTTTTTGATGCGTGCACTGCAAGATGGTTCTTTGCACTGTAAATGAATTCTTTATGGTGCTATGAAAATATTTTAGCATAAAGAGCATTTATGATGGCAGAAGGTACTACACTAAAAGCATTCTTCTTCTTCTCTTTTTAGCCGGTCCCTTTAGGAGTCACCATAGCAGATCTGCGTCCATCTCACCCTATCCCTAGCACCCTCTTCTGTCACACCAACCCTCTGCTTGTCCTCCTTAACTGCATCTATGAATCTTCTCTATGGTCTTTTCCTCCAGCTTGGCAGCTCCATATTCAACACCCTTTTCCCAATACATCCACTGCACATATCCAGACCATGTCAGCCCTGCCTCTCTAACTTTGTCTCCACACTGCCCAACCTGAGCTGTCCCTCTGATGTATTCATTTCTACATCTGTCCATTTTGCACCTTACCACTGTTGCTGTCCTCATAGACAGACATGAGGAGCACACTGCCTTGTGTCCCCTTTGCTAGGTTGTTGTTGTTTTCCTAAAACTAAAAATGAAATGAAAAAGCATTTGCTTTGAGATCTATTCAAGTTAGTCTTTTGTGCAACTGACTGGTATTTGGTTGTTTTTTTTTTGTTTTTTTGTTGTTGTTTTTGTAAACTCACTGTTTGTGCATGTTTCTATTGCGGACATTGTTTGGCACCACTTTGTTCCACCAAACAACTTTTAGATGAATTGGAATTTGTTTTTGCTAACCTTCATTGTCTTCAACTGAATGAATTCTACTGACTTGTGTTCCACTGTGTTTTTTTTTTCCACAGTATGCCTTATTCTTAAAGTTTAGAGCTAAATGATTTCTACATGATTTGCACTAAGTGTATAAACCATAATTTAAGTAAAAACATTACATGAATGAAAAAAAAAACAGTTGTAAATTGCACTTGTGTGTGTGAATGGGTGGATGACTGGGTGTGTAATGCGCTTTGGGGTCCCTAGGGGGGACTAGTAAAAGCGCTATACAAATACAGGCCATTTACCATTTACCACTTTGAAAATTTGTAGCATGTGCTTTTTGTAAATGTTGCATTTCCAGATGATTTCCACTAACGTTTTTGCACCCAGTCTTGTATGTGCTTTGTCTTGAGGGGACACTTTGGTAATACAAGATTAAGCTGAACAAAGTGTGTATGTGGCTCAGTCATTAGGTCACACTGTTTATAGCATTTAGCTCACAGCACCACACTGCATGCTTGTATCATTCATTACCTTGTTTCCAAACAGCAGGGAAGCCAAAAAACCTCACATCTTGTGTGCCAAAAGAGTTTTCTTTAGGCACTAGGAAGGAACAGGTGCCATGTATTTCCCTGTGTCACTAGCTGGTATTTCCTCATTCTCTTTCCATCCAGGTACTCCCCCACATTTCCTCTGCACTTCTATTTCTCATTTATTTATTTTTTCCTCATCCTTTGTTTCTGTTTTTCTTAACTCAATTTTTTCATCCACTGGAAGTTGTAAATGAAGCCTGGGTAGTTATACAAGCATGAATAACCTACTCCAGTTGTGTTTTTTTTTCCCTTCCTGTGCAAAAGCACCCACAGCTTCTAATCTCCATTCACAAAACACACACACACACACACACACACACACACTGCCTGTTACGGCCCTAGCAGGGCCTCCCCCTGAAGGTGCCTGTGTGGGCGTGTCCTTCAATCTCTTCTGTCTGAGGTGCCACCCTTTCTCTTTTACACAGCTGACTCCCATCAGTAATTAAGTATTTAAGCCCAGGGAAAGGTGAGCTCTGGGGCAGAGTGCCATGTGAATGGTTACAGCGAGTGAGCTGTGTGTTTGATGGTTGCTGCTAGTGAGCTGTGGGTGTTCTGTTGCAGCTTGCAAGCTGTGTGTTTGCAGCTAGTGAGCTGCTCTCTCTTTTTGACTTACGTTTTACTTTATTGACCAACGCTTGAGTTTTGTTTGTTTCCTTAAATGGTAATAGCGGCTTGTCCGTCTCTTTTAGTTGAATATTAATAGAAACTTTAATAAAACTCTTTCATTTAACCATTTTGCCTCTGTCTCCTTTTTCTGACCCGGACACATTTTGTTACTTCCCCCTCACCGCCTAGACCCCTCAAGGGAACGTAACAATGCCACATAAGCCATCTGGTTCCTAATACACAATTATATGAATAACAATGTGTTATGTCCCTCTGCAGCCTCTAATCTGCTCAGTGTGTTCAGCTGGTGCTAATTGGCCACACCTAGTCAGGTGTGGATAAAAGCATACCTGAGGCAAGCGTCTGGGGAGCTGACTTGTCTTTGCCTTGGTGGCAGCAGTCATTTGAGCCAACCTGCTATTCCATTTTAAGATAAAACCTCTTCTCACCCATGCTCTGGTATTCGTCTCCTTTTTTATATTGCGTCTTTTGAGCTGGGTCGTAACATAAGTGGCAGCTCGTCCTGGATATTTGGACATTTTAGTGGAGATTGAATATCAGTTTTTTGTTTTGCTTTTAAGTGGGTGAGTGATGGTGGTCACTGTAATTGCGCAAACTCCCTTTAGTAAGTGTGTTTCAGCTGGGTGGCTGTGCTGCCCTTCCATCGAAGCACTTGTTTGTTGTTTTGCTTTTTTGTTTTAGTTTATTGTGTTTGGTGGTTATCCTGGGTGGGGGTACGCTTCAGGGTTTGGTGGGAGACTGTACCCCGGTCTGCTGCCTATCCTTGAGTTTGCGTTTAAAGGTGCCTCGAGCCCGGTACACCACTGAAGACTAGACAGGTAAAGTTTTATTGTTTTTTAGCATTTTAGGATGGGAGTTGCACATAGTAAATCAGTGGCACCAAACTTGGTAGGAGGTTTGAGACCATTCATGATTATGGTCTGTAGCTGAGGCAGGTAGGCTGTTTTTAAGTTGGCATTGTGTGTACACCATGTGTGTGCATATGTCAGTGTTGATGGATGCTAATGAGATCCTTGTGAGGTGAGTGTTTTGTGATGTGACCTTTAGTGTTGTGGGGAATATGGCTATTTTCTTGGATCACTTGTGAGTGTTGTTGGCCAGGTGATGGCAATAACACTGTGGGGTGCTGAGCCACCCTTGATGTGATCATTGTGTGGCCATAGCTCTCCATTTTGTGGTTGGTCACTAGTGTGCTTGATTTCCTGAACTTTTTGGATTAAAGTAACTTGTTGTGGTATAGGGCCACTTGTATGTGACTGTTTGTGTGGTGGAGACAACAGATCACTTAGTTGTGATTATTTGTTGCTACTTTTGGTTTTGTGTTGTAGCAGATCAGGGCCCTATTTCAGGAAGCCGGTTTAGTGCAAACTCTGAGTAAGTATACCCCGAGTGAACGAAAACTCTGGGTCTTCGGTTTCACAAAGCGAGTTCAGATGAAGCCTGAGTGAGTCACCATGATGACACACTCCATGAAGCTAACCTGCCCCCTAGCAGGTTTACTGCAACTAACCCTGACTTTCTCCGCCTCTTTGTCGGAAACCTGACTGTAGGAAGTGTCAGACATGGCGTGCCCCTTCCTTGAAGAGCCAGTAGATGTTGGAGCCCAAATTCTCTGCAGAGCTCTTCGCCGGGAGAGAGTGGTTAGAGCGCGTTTGGACATTTTATCATTCCCTGATGATTTCCTGTGTGAACGTTACCGTTTTTCAGCACAATCCATAATTTATTTGGATAACATCCTCAGGCCTAATATTGCCCATGTGACACATCGCGGACATGCTTTCAGTTCATTACATATTATTTGTACTGCACTCCGTTTTTTGTTTTTTTTTTTGTTTGTTTTTTTTTGCAAACGGGAGCTTTCTGTACAATATTGGTGATGCTGAGCACGTTTCCAAGGCTACCGTCTGTTGGGCAGTCAGCAATGTTACAGTTGCACTGAAACGTCTCCTGCACTCGTTTGTGGTGTTCCCCGGTCACAGACCCACAAGATTCATCAAAGAGGGATTCCACAAAATTGCAGGTATCAGGATGAACAAAACCTAATCCATGATGTGGTGATACATGAACTACTACTTACATGTTGCAGCTATTTTCAGGGTTCCCAGGCGTGATTGGCTGTATAGATGGCACTCACATTCCAATCATTGCTCCTTCAGTAAATGAAGGAGACTATGCGAACAGGAAGTCTTTCCACAGCATTAATGTACAGGTACATAGTTCCCTGTAGTATTTCACACTAACAAGTGATGTCATTATAGTAATGGATGCTAATTTGTGTTCTCTGCACTGTGAAGATCATATGTGATGCTGCCAACATCATCACAAATGTGGAAGCCAAGTGGCCAGGCTCTGTTCATGACTCACGAATTTTCCGTGAATGTACACTGAGCACCAAATTTGGACATGGTGGGTCGAAAATACTTTGAAATATACAGAGACCAATTGCTACAGGGACGTTTGCACTGACGTGTATCCTTCTGTCCTAGGAGAGGTCACTGGCTACTTGCTTGGTGATAGGGGGTATCCATGTTTACCCTATTTGCTTACCCCTTACCCTGACCCTGAACCGGGCCCACAGCAGTGATATAATCTGGCCCATTGCAGGACACGGGCCAGAGTTGAAATGACCATCGGAATGCTCAAGGCCCAGTTCCAGTGCCTGCAAAGACTCAGGGTCGCCCCAGAAAGGGCATGTGACATTATTGTGGCATGTGTGATTCTTCACAACATTGCCACAATTAGAGGAGAACACTGTCCATCTGAACCAGACATCAGCAGTGATCCACACGATGTACATCCTGACCCACCCACGAACATACAGGATGGAAGAGTAGTCGGAGACACCATACAGTGGGGCAAAAAAGTATTTAGTCAGCTACCGATTGTGCAAGTTCCCCCACTTAAAATGATGACAGAGGTCAGTAATTTGCACCAGAGGTACACTTCAACTGTGAGAGACAGAATGTGAAAAAAAAAATCCATGAATTCACATGGTAGGATTTGTAAAGAATTTATTCGTAAATTAGGGTGGAAAATAAGTATTTGGTCACCTCAAACAAGGAAAATCTCTGGCTCTCACAGACCTGTAACGTCTTCTGTAAGAAGCTTTTCTGTCCCCCACTCGTTACCTGTATGAATGGCACCTGTTTGAACTCATCATCTGTATAAAAGACACCTGTCCACAGCCTCAAACAGTCAGACTCCAAACTCCGCCATGGCCAAGACCAAAGAGCTTTCGAAGGACACCAGGAAAAGTATTGTAGACCTGCACCAGACTGGGAAGAGTGAATCTACAATAGGCAAGCAGCTGGGTGTGAAAAAATCAACTGTGGGAACAATCATCAGAAAATGGAAGACATACAAGACCACTGATAATCTCCCTCGATCTGGGGCTCCACGCAAGATCTCATTCCGTGGGGTCAAAATGATCATGAGAACGGTGAGCAAAGATCCCAGAACCACACGGGGGGACCTGGTGAATGACCTGCAGAGAGCTGGGACCAAAGTAACAAAGGTCACCATCAGTAACACACTACAACGGCAGGGAATCAAATCCCGCAGTGCCAGACGTGTTCCGCTGCTGAAGCCAGTGCATGTCCAGGCCCGTCTGAAGTTTGCCAGAGAGCACATGGATGATACAGCAGAGGATTGGGAGAATGTCATGTGGTCAGATGAAACCAAAGTAGAACTTTTTGGTATAAACTCAACTGGTCGTGTTTGGAGGAAGAAGAATACTGAGTTGCATCCCAAGAACACCATACCTACTGTGAAGCATGGGGGTGGAAACATCATGCTATGGGGCTGTTTTTCTGCCAAGGGGACAGGACGACTGATCCGTGTTAAGGACAGAATGAATGGGGCCACGTATCGTGAGATTTTGAGCCAAAACCTCCTTCCATCAGTGAGAACTTTGAAGATGAAACGAGGCTGGGTCTTCCAAAATGACAATGATCCAAAACACACCGCCCGGGCAACAAAGGAGTGGCTCCGTAAGAAGCATTTGAAAGTCCTGGAGTGGCCTAGCCAGTCTCCAGACCTCAACCCCATAGAAAATCTGTGGCGGGAGTTGAAAGTCCGTGTTGCTCGGCGACAGCCCCAAAACATCACTGCTCTCGAGAAGATCTGCATGGAGGAATGGGCCAAAATACCAGCTACTGTGTGTGCAAACCTGCTAAAGACCTATAGTAAACGTTTGACCTCTGTTATTGCCAACAAAGGTTATGTTACAAAGTATTGAGTTGTATTTTTGTTATTGACCAAATACTTATTTTCCACCCTGATTTACGAATAAATTCTTTACAAATCCTACCATGTGGATTCATGGATTTTTTTTTTTTTTTTTTTTTTCACATTCTGTCTCTCACAGTTGAAGTGTACCTCTGGTGCAAATTACTGACCTCTGTCATCATTTTAGGTGGGGGAACTTGCACAATCGGTGGCTGACTAAATACTTTTTTGCCCCACTGTATGTCACAATCATTTCCTGTGACCCGTCACCTCAACATGTTACAAGACGAATACACAGATTCTTTGGTCAACTGGATTTATTGGTCGCCCTGTATGTCCTGTACACAAGGTATAAATAGGTATATTAGTATGTTGTACAAACACTGACATAATTCGTCCATCTCTGACCACTTCACCCACCCTTAACTGTTGTTCCAGCAGTAAAATCTCCAACTTGGACTTTTGGATCTGCTGCTTGAGGTGTACCATTTCCATGTCGCACTTCTGTATTTTCTTGACCAAATATGTCTTGTACAGCTGCTTTACAGGGAGCTATTGCAACACAGGACATAGCATTGACATCCATAGTACATGCCTACTTAGGTTGGTTGTGACTCAGTGCTGAACATCCTACTGTGGAAAGGTTTGTTGGAGGAGTGGCTGGACCCTCTTCCTCTTCATTTCCATCATCACTCTGTCAGGGACATAGTAAGTCCATGGTGTTATCATAGTACCACATTGTATTCAGTTGTTATATTTTCCACTGTAAGATGTAAACCTCATGGTGTGTCTCTGTTGCGTCCTCCTCTGTAACAGTTGTCATTGTTTCGTCATCATTTGCCTGTAGTGGAGACATTAACAACATTGCTGTTCTACTGTTGACACATGTAGTCTGTGGAGTATTACGAGTACTCACAACTGCATGTTGGTCTGGCTCAACAGGGAGCTGCACCAGATGCAGTACACCAGGGGTGCTCAATCCCAGTCCTCGAGAGCTACTGTCCTGCAGCTTTTAGATGCATCCTTGTTCCGACACAGCTGAATCAAATGAATGGCTTGTTATCAGGCCTTCTCCAAACTTGATGGCATGCTGAAGAGGTGATCAAACATTTGATTCAGCTGTGTTGGAGTAGGGATGCATCTAAAAGCTGCAGGACAGTAGCTCTCGAGGACTGGGATTGAGCACCCCTGCAGTACACCATCACCATCAACTGAAAGAATATGGGGTTCATACAGGTCACTCATAACTTACTAGGGCCTAACTGGCAATTAACAGACATACCAATCACCGTACACCTCATTGTCATTATGCTCTCAAAGACAACCGACACTGAGGGAAGGCAAAATCAGTAGGACAATAACTTCACTACAACATAGTTCATTTTGGTAAGGAGTTCATCAAATGAATGTGTCGCACTGCAAAGGTGACTGTGAAGAAAGGATGTATGCACATCATGTATTGTTTTGGATTTACCTCTTATGTAGGCACTTGTGTCTTGCGGGGTTATTGCCTCAGAGGATGTCCCCGCAGAGATGCCTTCAGCCACTGGGCGCCCACTGTTTTGGCTGAGGGCCAACTGCTCAGCCTCTGTGAGTGGTGGTGGTGGAGGACCCCCACCTGTTTTTCGGGCATCCGCTTTTTTTCTGTTGGCTATAACGGCTCATATTTGAGCATACAGAGTAAGCAAATATGTACTTGTAATGTGCTCAGATAATTTCAATGAGTGCTTACAGAAAGACAATGAATGTAGCCTCTAACTGCAATTGATTTGCATGGGACAAACAGACCAAGCACTATGGCTCGTAATACAATTACACCTCACCTGTTTGGACTATATTTTTGTATTTCATTTTTACTTGCTGCCAGGCACGTTTGGGGCCTGTTGGGTTGCACCTGCGCTCACATCACATCACAACATTAAATGTATACAATGATAATAGATAGGATATAGTACATTACCGTGTTAAATGGGTGGAGATCCCTAGATCAATGTTTACATTTGCACTCACGCATTGACTCTGTCGGCTATGTTTTGCCATGCATGCTCCCTTTCTTTTGCAGCTGTGGCTGTGTTACTTTTTTTCTGCAAGATGTGCATGTTGTCGGCATATGCTACCATCAGGGTTTCGGCCTCAAGCGCTGTGAAATACGTCGACCGCACCTTCTTTCCCTCCGTCTCCATGGTGACTCGCTTGATCTGTGCTCCACTGATCAGGGCTTTATGTATCCTCGTGCGCTCGCTTAACTTGGGGTTGACGCAACTCCGCGTTGATTGAACTGATTGTTATCAGCCTTTCTGAAACCGAATATTCCGAGTTGGACAGTTCGGGGTTACTCAACCCTGAGTATCGTTTTTCACTCTGAGTTTTCTAAACCAGCTTCCTGAAATAGGGCCCAGGTAATCATTTTGGGTTTGTGACTGTTGTGCTCCTTTGTGTTGGTCACATGTTACTTTTTGTGTGTTCAGTGTGGCAACTTCAAATCCTCATGCCCATCCATGCTTAGAGATGCCAACTATAACGTGAACACTGTGCTTCTGTTAGCTTTAACTTTTATTCCAGGTTTGTGGGTCAAGGACCTGAAGGCTTCAGAGGGGCTTTTAATAAATTTAGGGGTCCTAGAGGAACCCTTTTAAGGGAGGAGGTGTTACGTCCCTCTGCAGCCTCTAATCTGCTCGGTGTGTTCAGCTGGTGCTAATTGGCCACACCTAGTCAAGTGTGGATAAAAGCATACCTGAGGCAAGCGTCCGGGGAGCTCACTTGTCTTTGCCTTGGTGGCATCAGCCATTTGAGCCAACCTGCTATTCCATTTTAAGATAAAACCTAGTGATGGCCAAATGAAGCTTTCCGAAGCACTGAAGCTTGTATTGAAAAACGGTTCATTACTCGAAGCTTTTCAACACAGTCCTCTCCGGTGACATCTGGTGGTGAAAATTTTGAAGAGCAGCTTGAATCTGCAAAATAAAACGGACTGCTCAATTATCATTGCTCACTCAAGAGTGGAGTTCTCTCTGATATTGGGCCACCGTTCCGTTGCTTTGAACATGTAATTGGTTTTGTTTTCTCGATTGGGGGGCTGAAAAAAATGTAATGCGTATTTGCGTAATACATTTTGATCAATAAACTTTCCCTATTTAAACATGCACTATGGTGTGGCCTTTCTTTGCTCATAACTCCTTGATGTTGGTAAATACAATAAGTGAGCAATATATATAATATACATATGAGAATGCACAGCACATTATGGAGTATGCCCCTGCTGTGAAGTCCTGCCTCCATCTACTTGTCGTTTAATCACTGGACAGCTGGACAGGTTCATACAAAATATTAGATTAGGCCAATTGTCCTATACATATTTTTGACCTAGGGGTGGGATTGATTGTGAACTGGAAAGGGAAAATGCTTAGGAAGCTGAGTACGGCTGCATCGTCACTGATTTGTAGAATCATTTTGATTCGATACAGGATCCGATTCAATTTGATTGGAATCTGGAAAGTTTTGCCTCAGTCAGAAATATTACAATTCTGGTCATGTATCAGTATATATCCATAATAAGAAAGCTGACACATGTGAGACTTAATTAGAGATGTAAACAGAGAGTTATGAAACCTGCAGCTGCAGAAGCCAGCGAAAAAAAAAAGAGGCAAACACAGCGCGGACCCGACGACACACCAAAATCTGACTCTGACGCGTCGGGTCCGCGCTCTGTGTTCACGTTTGTATGCAGAATCCGTAAACCTGCTCCCAGTTACTGTTTTAGCTGTATGGTGTTTGACGACATGTTGTGAGGTTTAACCTGAGATGCTGGCGTTTCAGGCATAATAACGTTAATTTACAAATCGACACGGGATTTTAATGAATCAATATCACTTTATTCAATTTAGCATGGATTGTAATCAGAAAAGCGATAATCAAAACCCACCCCTAATCAAGAACTTGCAAAGTAAAAACATGATCTATGTCAGGTAGCCCTTTTGTTATTTACATTTAAAAAGAGGATTAGTGTTACTGTGCGCTGGCTGAGTCTGTTTCTTTTCTTAGAAATAGTTTCTCCTGCCCTGGAGAAAATCCACTTGCATGGAACAGAAGAGGCTGTGGAGTGCAGGAACTACACTGTAAGTTGGTAGATATGCAGGTATCCCTGGGTCCTGCAGACTATCACCTAAAAACAATAAACAAAATGATTTTCTAAACTGTGTAGCAATGTAATGTACATATAGTGTCAAATACATTTTTGTAGTCTTCATTAGCTTTAATTCACATGGAAGTGTTCCTAAAGTCATATGCTGTAATGATATTTACATTATGAAAACATGATTTTGGACATTTCAAGTTTTTCACTTCGGCAGATAAAATGAATTGAGCAAAATCAACTCAAAATATTCCCACACGCCAGAACGTCCTCTCTTCCTCGCTGGCTCCATATCTGTCAGTGGAATGATCACCTCGTCGCTATCTGTCACCATCAACACACTCCACGAATCCCGTGGATGATTCACTTCCTTATATCCGTTTGAATCAGGTACCGAAGCAGTTACGTGCGTAATGAAGCTTCGGACGTCACTGGTCACGTGACTTTTGCCAAACGAAGCAAGCCTCGACACAGTGCTTCTGAACCAGTGTGTTGTTTTTTTCGACACACGCTCCGGAGCGTCAGCTTCAAGCGGGCCATCACTAATAAAACCTCTTCTCACCCATACTCTGGTATTCATCTCCTTTTTTATGTTGTGGCTTTTGAGCCGGGTCGTAACAAATGGAAACAACATCTTGATCAGATTTATGAGCTCTACACACATTTTCTTCTGTTCATCACTCTTTCCTTTTCTATTCTTGGCCAGAATACAAGAGGTCTCCTGGCTTAGATTTGCTTTGGGTCTAAGCGAAACAAGGAAACAGAGGGAGTTAAAGAGTAAAGTTCCCTCAACCTCTCTTTCTTTATCTCTTCTGTTGCAAAATCTTGTGAAGTCTGTGAGTCTATGAGTGAAGTCTATAACGATGTAAGCCAATGCCAGTTGTCGTAGTTGTAGTTGCCGCATATTTCTGCTTCTGTTTTGAATCATTATATCATATCATGTCACTGTTCAAAATTAGTCCCAGAAGAGCCCCTTACTTCTAAAATGAATATCTTTTTATTAATTTTCCTTACCAGCTCCTTCCTGCTCACTGTCACTACGGAAGAAAGCTCATGCTGGAGTGAGAAAGCTGTGACATTCTCTTGACAGGGTCGCAGACATATTTATAAGCTGCTAAAAACAGTTTAGATTTATTTGTGCAAACATACAAATCAGTAGATGATGAATAATACAATTAATTGAGCCCTTATCACCTGGGTTAAATTACACTGCAATCATACATTTCTTGCAAAACTAATCTAGCTTGTGCAAAATAAAGTATTTTCATCAATGCCGCACAGACAGACCATTAAGCATAGCAATCACCAACTACACACTCAAAAGTATAGATGAAGAGTACCTGTGGCTTTTGCTTATTCTGTATGTACGGCATAGCAGTATGCAGCAACCTTTAATCAAGCATGAAGTAAATGGACATAGACACAAGTACCAAACTGTTGACGCACAGATTTGTATTCAGAACATTGGGTCAACTCGTGAGATATTGCTGTTCTTGCATTATTGATTTTTCAGTCAATATTATCGATCATTTAAAATTTAATCCCATGTGGTCCGACTTTCTCTTTATATTCTCCTAAGCACCAAAACTTGCTTTAGATGTTTTTAAAAATCTGCAGCACATTCTTTAGTTTTAATGACCTCCTTCTTTTTTCCTGCTTTTTTTTTGTTTGTTTCAGAATCAGATATTTCAAGTCAGATACGACAATATCCTATAATTAATTGTATAAATATAACAGCTGACTTAATTATGTGATAATTAATCAAACCATAGCGAGAATGTATTGGGGAAGAAACTGAAATATCAATTTTCCCGTGTTTCCTTAAAATATAAACATCCTTTTTCTTATGTTGCTGTTGTGGATTATGGAATTGCTCAGTTCAGTGGTAATTGAGGCTCAGTTAGGGAAGAAGCAGTGTAAATTTAGAATTGGGAAAGAAAAGGAACACAAGTGACTTCCTATCATTTAGTCATCCAAAGGATGACTAAATCACTCTGGAGCTCACTAAATGAAGCAGCGTTATCCTTGTCTGAAAAAGTAGAGCAGCGAAAAGTTTGGTTGTAATAATTGTATCAGACACTTCATCAATGTCCTCAATAATTGGAGTGAAGTTTAATTTGGAGGTCATTAAGCATTACCAAAGTAGGACAGTCATTCACGGAGATGTGATTGCTATTCTTTATGTAGTTTCCACAAAAGCATCGCTGGCACTTGTCAGTTGATATCAATGAGAAAGGTGAAAAAAGAGCAACAGGCGTAATGATAGAAGATTGATTTGTACTGATGACCTCAGAATGTTGACCTTGCTTGACCCAGTTACCTATAACGGGCTTGTTTTATTCAAATTGTGTGAAAATGCAAAAAAAGGTCCACAATGCACATGACACAGAATGTTCAAAAGAAATTTTATACACAACATAATACCGTCAATAATGCTTGACACTGTGTCGAGTGTGAGTATTTCCTTCTGTCCATTTTCGCATCTTTAGGAAAGTGCTTCATAACTCTAAATGATGTGGATTCATACAAACTGCTTAAACACCATCCTACAGGAGCGGATAGATGTACATAACATGATACTGAATGGCCATTTCCACTTACATTTCACTGGTCCATTCTCTCTAGCTGTTAGAGAAACTCAATGTTGCACATCTATGAGGCATTTAGTTCAAATCAGAATAAAAAAAACACTCAAGTATTATTGCGTTCATAATTATTATACTATGAAGGGAAATTACTTTGACTCATCTAGGCTAAACCAGGTCTGGCAACAAAATTCACTTCACACAAAGACAGCTGAGAAGCTTTGTTTTGTTTTTGTGATTTTTTTTTTTTTTTTTTTTTTTTTTTTTTTTGTGTGTGTGTGTGTGGTTCAACAGATTCACGCAGCTCTGTGGATAAGAATTAATTTTATGTCATATACTGGTCAATTCCCTTTGCGAAATATAATTTCAAGGGATTTTCCGTTTTTTGATTTTGCAGTAATAAATTCCTTTCTGCAGCATATCCAAAAGTAATGTCAATCTTAAATTAAAAATAAAGGCCTCCTGTGGAAAGCTGAGAGAGTTACAACTCAATAGAGAGTCTAATCAGCAACAGAAAAAAGGAAATTGGTGTGTGTGCGTGCGTGCGTGCGTGTGTGTGTGTGTGTGTGTGTGTGTGTGTGTGTGGGAGGGGGTGAAGGAGTGAGGGGGGATGACTCCTTTCAAGGAGATGAAAGAAGAAAGAGAAAGAGGGAATGGGGAGATGAAGAATCAGCCGTTGTCTTGAAATGTGCCCCATGCAGAGTTTGTGATGGGCTGTTACTACATGGAGCAAGCTTATACAGCAGGCAGACCCTGAATCAAATATGAAAACCAATTCTACCAATGCAACTTCCACACTGACGCTGTCTTTATCAAAACTCTGAGTTCTTCATTCAGCTCACAGAGACAGACTGCAACATTATTATACGTGCTGTCAATACTTTTATAATCCAGTCTTTCCTCATATAATTTCTTCAGCTTTAGGTCAGTTAAGACCAAAGATTACCTTCTGATGATGACAGTAGATGTAACTTCAAAGCAAAAAACAACATGTATATATCTAAGGAGTGAATTTAATGAAAAACTTTTAAAGCATTCATTTGAGATCTTACTATGGAAGCAGAGAGCTGCCACGCAGACAAAAGAAAAATAGAGCTATATCACATTATAACATGAAAGCGTTATTGTTCTAACAATATCCTTTTCATGTTAGAACAAATTCAAATTCAAATTTTATTTGTCACGTACACAGTCATACACAGTACGATATGTAGTGAAATGCTTGGACAACTGCTCGTGACCTAAAGAAAACAAAAAAGGAAAAGGCTATGAATAAGATAGGAAATAAATATGAAAAATTAAAAAGGGTAAATTTAACTAGGAAGGAATAGAATATAAATTAAGGTTAAAAATGAAATAACTGTACAACACAAATTAGAATGAAGGGTAAATTTAACTGGGAAGAATAAGATAAAATATATAAATTAAAGTTGAAAATAAAATAACTGTACAACAAAATACACAATACACAATATAGAACTATATAAGAATGTATGAAGAAATCTAAATATAAATAAATATATACACAATAACAGCAGCTGTACAAGTATTAACCGGAAATGAAGAATATAGTGACCAGTGTTGTGCAAAACCAAAGTCCAGAAAGTCCAGTGTGTGTGTAAGAACTGTATGTGTGGGTCAGTACTGTGTGGTGGTGTGATTGAGAGACCGTATCGCCTGCGGGAAGAAGCTCCTCCTCAGTCTCTCTGTGTTGGTCTTCAGGGAGCGGAATCGCTTTCCTGACCTCAACAGAGAGAACAGTCTGTTGTTGGGATGGCTGAGGTCCTTCACGATCTTCCTGGCCTTGGTCCAGCACCGCCTGCTGTAGATTGAGTGCAGGTCAGGGAGCTCGGAGCGGATGGTGCGCTCAGCTGACCGCACAACCCTCTGTAGAGCTCGTCTGTCCTGCATGGTGCTGTTCCCGAACCAGGTTAAGATGTTTCCCGCCAGGATGCTCTCTATGGTGCACGAGTAAAAGTTCCTGAGCACCTTGGAGGGCAGTTGGAAGTCTCTCAAGCGTCTGAGGTGGTAGAGACGCTGTCGGGCCTTTTTCACCACGGTGTTGATGTGACAGGACCATGACAGGTCCTGCGTGATGTGAACTCCGAGGTATTTGAAGCTGTCCACTCTCTCCACTGGGCACTCGTTGATGACGGGGGTCTGGTAGTTCCTCTCCTGCTTAGTGCTGAAGTCCACTATCAGCTCCTTTGTCTTACTGACGTTTAGAAGGAGGTTGTTCCTCTGGCACCAGTTCTCCAGATTCCTAATCTCCTTCAGGTAGGCCGTCTCGTTGTTATCAGAGATCAGGCCCACCACGACGGTGTCGTCAGCAAACTTGATGATGGTGGTGGAGCTGGTAGTGGCCACACAGTCATATGTGTACAAAGAGTACAGCAGGGGGCTCAGAACACACCCCTGGGGGGCTCCCGTGCTGAGAGTGGTGGAGGCTGAGACATGTCCGCCCATCCTTACTGCCTGTGGTCTGCCAGTTAGGAAGTTGGAGATCCACTGACACATAACACATAACAACATAATCTCACATTATTACAATATACATAATTATCACGTTCGTACAATATAATATTTATATTGTAAGAACGTAAAATGTTTTTGTTATAATGTGATAATTATGTATATTGTAATAAAGTGATATTATGTTGTTCAAACCTGAAAAGTATATTGTTATATTGTTGTTGTTTTCACGTTATAATGTGATATAACCCGTTCATGTGTTACGCCTGTCTATGCGTTGTGTTCTATGAAAGTAAGAGTCAGGAGACACCAGTGGGTCTTTGGCTCTTTACTGTACATCTGCAACACAGAAATAAAGGTCTGAGCTGTGTGTGTCGTGCGCCTGCATTCGCAAATAAGTAACACATTTGCTACATGTAGCTTTATTTTTCTTTTGCCTGTGAGGCAGCTCTACACTTCTGTATGTTACTTTCATTTTCTCTATGAAACAATATTTTCTTTATGGTTAATAATATAGATTTTCGTGAAAAACAAATACAAGCCCAACATACAAAACTTAGAGTTAAAGTAGTCCATTTTTCAGGTTTGTAGCTTGAAAATCTCCAGTGGCTTTCCCTTCCTTCTCTGACAGAAATAGTTATAGGCTTCTTAATAAAGTTTGGTACTAGGTTCAATTTGACTGATTTAATGAGCTGTGAGTTTTAAGTGCTTTGCTGTGGGGTGCAGATTTTCTGTCACCATGTACTCTTGTTCATTTAGCAACTTTTAAGAACTTTTCTCTCTAACTTTTTCTTTAATAGAAATCTTAATAACCACATGAAAGCTTCACTTTTTTGTGTTAATGTAATTCTGCTCTGGATTATGCAGTAAGCTCAAACGAAGCTGTTTTATAAAATGATGCAGATTAAACATTTCATTCAAAAAAGCTCTTTAAAGGAAATAGGCCAGCAATTCAAAAAAACAAAATGTAAAAAAAAAACCCACAATGTTTTACCAGCAGCAGTTTCAACTGCTGCTGCTGCTGCAAACTGGACATAAAGTGAGAGGTAACTTCAAAAGAAAGCCAAAAAACAAAACGGCGCTTCAAATGCAAATTACTTGAATGTGATGTATAGAATACTACAAATTCTAAGCCAAGCGTCTTGTTGCTTTCATTTAGACTTGCTGTTATGGACTGCACAATTCTGTGAGCTGATTCTTTATAAACTCCAAGCAGGAAAAACACTTTACAATATCTATCATTTGCCCACGCATAATCATACAGCCTGGTTCAGGTTCTCTGAGAAGAAGGCAAGCGCACAAACCCACACAAAAAAGTCAGGTTGATGTTTATGCTGTATATGCTGGATTTCAGCACTATTTATTTAGTCTTTATTTCTTGCTTTTAAGACAAACAAAGCACACTTGTTTCTAGTTTCTCTAGGTTTGGCAGAATCTACTGAATGATGGTTGTCTTTTGAATGCTACTTCACTTGTGTCACTCAGTGGATTCTTAGAAAACTGCTCGACACATTTGTCACACTGTAATGTGGTTGACCGTGTGGCATATGCAAGTGACTTTTGCAGCAGCACTTTTGTAGATTTAATGAAGCAGAGCATTGCCAATATCAGGATAAAACAGTGGCGTGCACTCTTAGCCGTCAGACAAGGACATAAACATAATACTTCATTGCTTTCCAAGTAAAGGATAATTGCTTACAAGAACATGCTTGTCATTCTCAATCAAAAAAACACTTGTATTTTTTGAAGGTTGTAAAGAACAGATTTTTTTTTTTTTTTATGTTGAGTGGGCCATTCATCAACCTTCACACAAATATACTGTAAGCCAGAGCTAACACTGCTGCTAATGTTATTTTCCTACTCCTACATGTTTTTCTGTATTATCATATTTTTAGTCCTCAAGAGAAATGTGTAACTTGATACAGATAATGCAAACACTTGCAAAGACATTAAGTCTGCTTTTTTTGTCATATGGCCTTCTTTCTCATCTCAGCATTACTCCATCATGATAACAATGGTGTTGCTGTGATTTTATGTGTTGTATTACTTATGTAACAAAACACTATCAAAATGCTGTATGGGTAAAAGATAATTGAAATTCAAGCAGCACATGGTGTGCAGGGGGGTTGCTGGCTCTATCGGTGTATCTCATTGTGGAGTCTGTTGCAGCATCTTGCAGTGGAGTCTATTAGGAGTCATTTATTTGAGCTGTATGGCAGATTGATGCTAATTGTAGCTCTGAATCCATTTACTGTCAGTAAGCAAGAAAGACGGGGTGAGAAATAAAATGGGAGAATAACCCTGATATCTGGGCAAAGCAGCTCAGTGGTGTAGACTGTGTAGTTAAAAAAATAGACTACCTTTTTTTTTTTTCTTACCCAAACAAAACTTGTAAAACTTCACTTAGGTGATAATACAAAGTTTGAATGCAACCTTATATAACAACAAGATTGCCCTGTTACATCATGCCAGTACAAATCATTATGTACAAGTTATGCCCTTTAAAAACTTATAATTTTTGACCTTTGGAACATTAGAACAGAGATATTTAAGGTCAGGAGGGATTTTGTGAGTCATTGGAAAAATGGCACCTCCACAGCATGTGCTATCTCACAGGAGAGAAAAGGATGAAAACAAACTGATGTCAGGTTTGTAAGATTAAATAAGTCTGAATACATTGAAAGAAAACTAGAATGGCACAAAGAGAAACTGTGTCGTCTAAGAGAATTGTTTGAAAAATTGCCTTTTATTATTAGACATCTATAATATGATGTTCAGTCAAAACTATCAAGGTGTTGAGGTACTAAGGTACACATGTCAATAGCAGATCATGTCTTAAAAATAGCATAAATTCTCTCCTAAATAAACAATAATAATGGATAAACATGCTGCCGATCAGTATGCCACAAAAGCTAAAGTTACAAAGGATTTATTCGTGTCTTTCACTCTAAATAAGCAATAAAGAAACAGAGGTACTTCATTTAACACTAATGAAAAATGACTGAATTAAATACTTTAGATTAATAATATGAATTCAGCAAAAGTACAGTCTAGCTTTGGAAACTTGTCTTAAATCAAATACAATGTGAAAAATAAATAAATAATAAGTTAAAGAGCCAAACTGTGTGCCTGTCTGTATTTATTGGACCCACCACTACTACAGCTATCAGGACTGAATGATTAGTTGACAAGTGACTCTTTCATGTTTGTGATGGAGTACGTTAAAGCCGGCTAAAGATGCAGACTGAGAATCAGAAAATCTGTGCACACAAAAACAATCAAGCATTGAATGCAATCATGAACAACTAGATTTTCCAATTTTGTAAATGCTTGTTATCGTCACTGTTTGCAGAATCTCTCAAAGCTACGTCCAAAATTGCAGTTTATTGGACAGTTTCTGTTCTGATGTATAAACTGCAAATAAACAATGTAATAATTTGTCCCAAATCCTCCTCCGGCAAACCTCTCAGCTGTGAGGTGAAAACCCCAGATCAGCACAGCCAAACAAGCCTGGAGGTGTGACTCCCAGTCAGTCAGCAGAACCTCCACCCTTATTGATGCCTTTGTTGTAAATCTAGTTTTTGATCTTTAAGAAGAGTTTCTTGTATACCTAATGTGTTTTTTTTGTTGGTTTTTTTCAGAGGTTTAAAACAAATGTGCCATCCAGAAATACAGGTTAAAACGGTGTCATGCAAAGAATAAGTGAGATGTTAACAGGATCGCAGCTGTCTTTTCTGGACCACAGTTCAGTAAAAACTGACTGAGGCAAATGGACACTTGTGGTCAGTGTAGTTGAAATTTTCAATTCTTTTTGGAAAACTTTGATGCTGCATCCTCTGTTTTAAAGAGGAGAGAAACTACTCAGTTTGTTATCAGCATTCTGTTGAAATACCTGCATCTCTGATGATATGTGGGTGCAGTCCCAACTTTTATGATGTGCTATCAAATTAAATTCTTTTTTGCGTATTAGCTCAGTTTAAACATCTGAAATGTATTAATGTTTTATTGCGAATAAAATATGTTTTTGAGATTTACAAATCATGACATGCATTCAGATTTTATTTACATTTTACACAGCACTTTTTGGAAATGGAGTTATAATAAATATTTATTTATAAAATCATAAAACCAAACCAAAAATGCATAAACCCCATTAGGGATGTTCTGTAGTGAGATTAAAAAAATAAAGAAAATCTACAAAAAAAATAGTAACACATTAACGAGCTAACAGCCCTTACGCGTTGACGCTGTGCAGCCCTCGCACGGGGCGATCCACGTTAACAGGGATTTGCCGCCTTAAATCGGTTATGGCGTTAATGTCGTATTAAAGAGATTAACGCTGACAGCACTAGAAAAAAATCTAACTAAAATCTAAATCTAACTGTGATTACAGAAATCTAAAAGTGGTAAAGTTTTGTTTCTTTGGCCGTATTTGCATGTCAGTCGGAGCACATGTACAGTACAGTGTCCGAGGCATAGATATCTACTGGGTGCTGTATGACAGAAAAAAATGACAGCATGGCTGCATCAAGGGATCACTTGTCTTTGTGTGTCACATGACTGACAACTGTCACTGAAGCTGTGCTCTCTTTGCAGTTGAAAGGCTTTGCTGTCATGATTCGTGACCATCATCGATGAAGAGCTAGTCATCATCAGTCAGTTATTTACAAGTCTTTTATATAGTCTGCTGTTCAGTATCCACATTCTGAGAACTGCTGGTGAAAGAGTTCAAGTCCAGCAGCATGCATGAATATTTTGCTATAGCACATTTATTTAATAAAGTGCCAAGAACTTCAAGTATTACTTTACCTCTACTGAGGCAGGTAGGCCACATAAAAATAAAACAACACGCTTCATCATCCAGAAAATATTAAGCTGTAGTCTGCCTGCATCACCAAGGCTTGACAGTGCACAGCCAGGAAATGTTTCTGCATGCAAACAAATAACTGTACTAACTCTAGTACATGAATGGCAACCCTTGAAGCTCCTTAGTGGTCTGTGAAGGCCATAAAGCACGTATGTAATACTAAATGTATTACCACTAGAGTTTAGTCTTGAGATGTTGGCTCAGAGTCGATTGAATCCTGACAAAAAGTCCTTTCAGCTTTTGTCATGCCATGCTTCTTTTTTTTTTTTTTTTTTGCTTTTTTGTTTTTGCACATTTTACCTGAAGTAGAATTTAATGTTTGTTATTAGAGACCAAATGACCATTACAGGGGCACTACTATGCATGTTTACTTAAAGCAGACTGGGAAACTGGTATAATTAGAACAACTTTTCATCCACGGTGTTCACAGCTGTCCACATGGGTCTTTACAAGACACAGAAAAACCCAGCTTTAATGCACAGGGTTTGGCTTAAGTTGCTAATGACCTTTATTAGAATGCTCTTGTGTCCCTTGCAGGCCAGTGATGCAATGTAAAGATGTCAGGCATCATTGTGGATGGTAATCTGACATCTCTTTCAGTATGACATCATTATTATTGGCTTAAAGAAAGTAGGAAGTGCAACAAACCTTCAGAGAGAATTGAAGCAGGTACAGGTCTGTGGAGTTTTTCAATACCTTTATTGATTTTTTTGAAATTGCATGAATATTATGTTCTATATGTATGTTTTGTTCAGATCTATGGCCTGTCTGATCTCTGCCTTTTATCAGTGTTGTGCTAGTGATTAGGTCATCTTTAAACATAGTTCTTTATCTGCCATCAAATTGACCAGATCGCTATCTGCACATTGAAGTCCAGAGCAATGTTTTCCTGTGGATTGCCTGGTATTAATACTCAAAAAATACACTAACCCAAACTATATTCCAAAAATATATGTCTGAAAAAGTAAAGTTAAACTTTTATTTGTGTTACAAATAAAGTCTTCTGGATTTGTTTTATCATTTTCATGAGTCCTGTTTACTTATAAATAATACAGAGGCATTTGGACTTGCACCTTCTACAGCATCCACTGGCAGAGGGCATAGATCTGTAATTTGGTGTGCAGATGCATCAAGTCATCAAAATGCCTTAGGCAAGAGATTCAATGATGTGCTGGCAATGAGGATAAATGGTTCTTATTACCTCTGTGAGTTGCATCTCCAAGTTAAGGATTCGTCCCTAAAGTCAAGTCTGTGAGCAGGAGTCCATCCCCCTCCTGTGAAAAGTCACGCAGGGGCTTTAAACCATATGAGTGCATAAATATGCCTCCTGAGGAGATATTGTGTTTTATAACGATTCACATAGAGACTATGATGTGGAGATTTGAGTGAAAATTAGTTCAGGTTTAGGTTCATCGTGCCCATTATACCATTGCTTGTCATTCAATGAATCTCCACATTGTCAGGTCACTGTCCTCCCTAAATACCCTCATACATAGTGATGGATGTGGCCAGTTTCCAATAAGTTTACCTAGTCCAGAATGCATAGTCAGGAGGTGCCATTAATCTGAGTAAACTCCATTGTATTGATCTGCTTTGCTCAGAGAGCACTATTTGGGAGGGCAGTAGTGTTTTCTGTCTGTCTCTGTACACTCAGACAATAATTTAACATTAAGGGCCACACGAATACTTATTTATTGTTCACAAAGTATTTACAAATACTTACATATACAGTATTTAGGAAACATTATCATTCATATATTATGTGCTGCAAAGTCTTCACTTAAATCCTGTGTTATTATTGCTAGCAGGTTACCTGAGATCCATGCAAACTACAGAAATGAAATCACGAACAGAGTGAAACACAAACCGGAAACAGCCACCGTTTGTCTTCAAAGTCAAAGTTGCTGCTTTTGAAATGTGTTGGATTTAGCATTACAGCAGAACTTATACTGTAAAGTTAAACATTCTGTTTCCAGTTAACGTTCTAATATTCCATATTTTTAAGTATCAGTACCACTCTGCTGAATGAATAAATACACATTTTTCCCTACCGACTAGATATTTCTCGGGGTCACCGACCCGTCTCTAGGTCTGTGTGACTGAGGCTGCGGATGAACTATTTTTAATCTATTCTCATAGCGTAGCTTTAAGGTTAGTGAATCAGTTAGCTGTCGGTAGGCCAGTCTACCATTTTGATCCAGACTGACTATCTTAATAGATATTGGATTAATGTGGAATCGCCAATCCCTAGAGGATGAATCTCATTTTCTTTTGTCTATTAGATGGCCAGCAACAAAGTACTGATTACAGATCCTCAGACGTTTAAACTAGGACATATATTCATTTAACTAAAATCCTTGTTTTTATCAATCTCCTTTTAATGTTGTGACTTTTGATTGGGGTCATAGCTGTTTTTATATGTGCTGATACAAAGACAAAGAATCCTAACTGACACAGTCTGCAGCTTGTGTGTTACAGATTTAACAAGGATAGTAAAGAATAAGACAACCCCCTTTTTTGGCATCTTTTATTTTTGGTAATTATTGCACTCACTTGCAATGACTGTCTCATTTGCAACCTGGTAGTTGTTGAAATGAACCGCAGTGACTGAGTGTAATTTAAATCTCCCTGTATTTAAAGCTCACTGTTAGTGAGGTCGTGGATCATTAGCTGTTCTTCATCTTCAGTCCTGTCTATCACAATCTAATGAATTATAACAACGTATAAATATATACTGTGTCTAAGTCATATTTTAGATCCAATTATAGAACTGTCTCATGAGTTCTGACACCCTTATTAGTAACGCTCAGTGTAAAAAAAAAAAAAAAACATTTAGGTAACACCTTTTAGCACCTTTAGCTGGTATTGTGTGGTGCTTATTGTCTGGTGCATCACTTCATAACAGCAACACTGATGTATGATTAGAGTAAACTGAAGTTTACTGTAATTCTGCACTCAAACACAGAGAGCCTTCTTCAGTCAGAACCATCAAAATAATCATCATATCATGGAAGAAATTAAAGTTTTAGTTTAGACTCTTTTAGTTTAGATCAATGTAAACAAATTGTGAACCTTGACGGAAGCTTCTGAAATCATAAATCCATAAACCATAATTTCCAAGCCCTATAAGGAATTCAAACTTCAAACAATAATTAGGATAAATGAACCTTTCATTTAACCCAACAGTTACAGCTTAGAGGACATGGTGTTATTTTCTTTTACAGTACACTCAAATGTAAATTATCTATTTAAGAATTTAAATCCATTTTTGGGAAAGATTTTAGGATTTTAGGCATTTATGCAGGGACCAGCTGTTAAAAAATGTTTTTACTATTCCTCTGTTTTACATTGGATCCACAAATTTCATTTAATAGTTATCTCTGTATCTCTACATTAGCTTAAAATTGTGATACAAGAATGCTAACAGAGAGAAATTACTCACTATAATTTTCTCATACTTTTGTGTGCAAATGTTTACTTTCTTTTTGTTTTCATTTAAAAGTTAATAAGAGTAACATTTCCTAAATTCCTAAATTTAGTGTAAGAAAAGAAATAAACAAGAAGTGAGATGGGGAGGCTACAAAGATCCCTGTCAGAGGTGTCAGAGGGACAAGTTGAGAAAAGCAATGGTGAACAAGAAAGAGATTAGAAGAGAAGTTCTCCAGGTTTAACTTACTATCTGCCTTTATCCTGTAATGACCCCGCTGGCTCTCTTTCTGCTGTGACTTCAGCTATGAATATAGACAGACCTTTAATCACTGCTTTGTGTATCCCACTGCAGATAATGTTCATCCGCTGAGTGCAGTGATAACAGTCGCAGGGCAGAAGCTTACGCGAGAAGCTTTACCCAAAATGTTCATTCATACATTACATTTACTTCACAGTACACTTTTTTGACTGTGGTTAGCAGCAAAAGCTCATAGCAGAACGTTTGTACCTGTAAAGCGTGATGCTGTGGCAAGTCCAGCTGTCAATTGTGTTATAATGAGGTAATCGGTTTATACCAGTTTATACCTAACAGATACCTTGGCATAGGGCTTCTACTCGTTTTGTGTGCTGATCCAATACCAGTGATAAATCAATGAGCTCCCTCTGTGAGGAGCAGCCTGGGAATTATTCATTTGTCTTTAAGGCAACCTTAACTTGAACATTGCTTCTCAAACCTTGCAGCGATTAAATGCAACCAAGAGGATACATTTACTGAATTGGTATAAATTAGTAACAGACCAAATGACAACAGAACAAAAATGGATAAAAATAAAAGCTCATATTCAAGTTATTTACCTAATTTATGTGCACTAGTCTCACTTAAGCTCAGTGTCATAGGCTACATCATGCTGCTGTTTACGGTCACATTACGTAAAGCTGAACCGATAAGAGATGAAGTGAAATATTAATGGAGCTGGTGAAAACACATAATGTTACTGCACATGAATGAAGTGAGATAGACGTCCCTGTTTTTCCACAGTGTGAACTCACTTGACTAAAACTGCTGAAAACATACAAATAAGCTTCAGTGAATTAGCAAAACGCTGTGCTTTGATATTAGCTTCCTCTACGCCACATTAGATTTTGTGCTAGCTACTGGAATGTTGCTGGAACAGAAAGAGAGAGAGAGAGATTATTTTTATTTCTTTTTATTTCAAGGAACCCTGAAATGATTGATCAACACCCGCAACAGAACAGATGTGCATCATATGAATACATCATTTTATGAAGAATAATGAATAAACTCAAAAACATATCTCAGCAGCCACAGTGACAAACATGTAATGAAAAATAAACCATATACTTTTTATAACATCAGACTATCCCTTTCTTAAGACACACTTGCAGGCAGCCACATTGACAGCACTGCATTACCAATGTAAACAGTTGCTCATACTGATGCAGGCACATGACAAAAGTAAATGGAAAATGGGAGAAAAAGGAAATGCTGTTCAAAATATTTTATTTGGCACACAAAAATGGCGGTGTTGGCATTTGCTGCTCCTGTTTGCTTCACAAAGAAATAGTTCAAATTGTGCTGAATTTAAATGGTTTCAAAAGAACAGTGCAGTAACCGAGGGCCAAGTGGATTGAGTTCATAAGCTCGGGAAAGTCTGCCTGCTTACATTAGTTTTATTTGAATACTGCACTACTGGGTGGTTTTTTTTGTTGTTTTTTTTCTTTACCACTATAGTGTTGTCATTCTGAAAACGCAATGTTGGTTTGTCAGCTCATGCACAATGGATTAAAATATACGTAAGATAACCATCTATTGCTTTACAAACTCCAGCTCTAGCCAGAGGTTTAAGCCTTCATCTATGCTTTGGACTTCCTTTTACTCGTAAAGTGTCACCAAGAAGTTTATATTCACCAAGGGCTGCTAGAGAATGCAGCATGATAATTTATAGGTCAGAAGTTTTTCATGATTTAACATCTACAGTAAGGGATAGATGAATGGGTAGACAGACAAACAGATGGTTGGGCAGGCGGACACACGGATTAACTTGGATATTGTATATGTATTTTATTATGACATTCATTGTTCTCAGGGTATATTTAATGATGTGTTTTGAGTCATCGTGAAGATTACTATGAAATCTGGTAATACAGGGTTTGCATTTCAGTTATTTTGCCAATCCTTGGACTTTTCATCTGCCATGTAAGAACTGGATAGTGAAATCAGGTATGCATAGCAGTTTTTTTTTCTTTTTTTATATCAATAAATGATCGAGAATTAGGATATACATTTTATTGAATAAATTTCTCTGTGTTACATAGGCTTAAGCAGTTTACAGTGATCAACAAATAGAAACATAGTGATGCATGGAACCGTCATGAATGAGAAATGATATATGACATTCATGTAGTAAAGAGGCTGCACAATTTTGTTTAGTATGTCTTGGTTCTGAATAGTTTGCTCCAACAGCTGACTCACCCACTCCTGTTTTCCCCTTCTCCCACTCACTGCCTCTTCTATAGTTCAGAGTTTCTGTTCAGTGTCTAGTGAAGATGTAGAAAGCATTCTGTGGCATCGTGGTCATGCTCAAGTGCCTCTTTTGTGTGAGTGTACTGAGTTTGAGATAGATTACATATGTTTTAATCTGGATATACAGGATCGAATCAAAAAATAGGAAAAATGATCTATAACCTCTGCTAATTCTAAGCTTGTGTGGACGCAGTAAACATGATGATGTCTTAACATAATGTATACGCAACAAATGACATATTACACTTTCGTTATTTATTTATTTATTTAAGAAATATATAATATAAACCAAAGTGCAGAAGCAGTGTGTGATAATTACATACACTCCATGATTCACTAGCCCATAAAAAAGATTTTATCGCCAATAATTTGAAGCAACTTGAAGTAAATGTTTTCTGCATGACTTTATCAGTCACTCACATTCTTCTGAAGGAATTTTAGCTCACTCTTCCTTAAAATGCTGCTTTAGTTCATTTCGGTTTTCAGGCATTGATTTATTCACAGCTTTCTTTAGTTCCCACCACATTATTTCTGGTAAGCTGAGATTTGCACCACTGTGACTCTTTTCCTTTGTGGCCATTCTGTTCTATAGTGGATTGTACTTGGGATCATTGTTCGGTTTCATGACTCAGTTTTGTCCTAGCTTTAGCTGTTGGACAGATGGGCCCATGTTTGACTCCAGAGTACTTTGGTATAGAGGAGTTGGTAGTCAACACGATGAATGTAAAGTGCCCAGGTGCTATGGCTGAAATACAAATCCACAGCAGCACCCCTCCAGCACCGTACTTCACAGTTGGTATGAAGTGATTGTGGTGGTATGGTGTTTCAGTTCTGGCTACCGTGGTGCTGTGTATTATGGCTAAAATCTCCACACTGGTCTTGTTTGACCAAAGGGGAATTGTTCCAGAAGTCTAATGGTTTGTCTGGATGCAATTTTACAAAGGTAAGTCACATGAAACGATAGAAATAGTCTCACCACATTGCAGAACATGAATTAGCAAATTCAAGATTCTTTATTTGTCACATGCATACAGGGAGTGCAGAATTATTAGGCAAATGAGTATTTTGTCCACATCATCCTCTTCATGCATGTTGTCTTACTCCAAGCTGTATAGGCTCGAAAGCCTACTACCAATTAAGCATATTAGGTGATGTGCATCTCTGTAATGAGAAGGGGTGTGGTCTAATTACATCAACACCCTATATCAGGTGTGCATAATTATTAGGCAACGTCCTTTCCTTTGGCAAAATGGGTCAAAAGAAGGACTTGACAGGCTCAGAAAAGTCAAAAATAGTGAGATATCTTGCAAAGGGATGCAGCAGTCTCAAAATTGCAAAGCTTCTGAAGCGTGATCATCGAACAATCAAGCGTTTCATTCAAAATAGTCAACAGGGTCGCAAGAAGCGTGTGGAAAAACCAAGGCGCCAAATAACTGCCCATGAACTGAGAAAAGTCAAGCGTGCAGCTGCCAAGATGCCACTTGCCACCAGTTTGGCCATATTTCAGAGCTGCAACATCACTGGAGTGCCCAAAAGCACAAGGTGTGCAATACTCAGAGACATGGCCAAGGTAAGAAAGGCTGAAAGACGACCACCACTGAGCAAGACACACAAGCTGAAACGTCAAGACTGGGCCAAGAAATATCTCAAGACTGATTTTTCTAAGGTTTTATGGACTGATGAAATGAGAGTGAGTCTTGATGGGCCAGATGGATGGGCCCGTGGCTGGATTGGTAAAGGGCAGAGAGCTCCAGTCTGACTCAGACGCCAGCAAGGTGGAGGTGGAGTACTGGTTTGGGCTGGTATCATCAAAGATGAGCTTGTGGGGCCTTTTCGGGTTGAGGATGGAGTCAAGCTCAACTCCCAGTCCTACTGCCAGTTTCTGGAAGACACCTTCTTCAAGCAGTGGTACAGGAAGAAGTCTGCATCCTTCAAGAAAAACATGATTTTCATGCAGGACAATGCTCCATCACACGCATCCAAGTACTCCACAGCGTGGCTGGCAAGAAAGGGTATAAAAGAAGAAAAACTAATGACATGGCCACCTTGTTCACCTGATCTGAACCCCATTGAGAACCTGTGGTCCATCATCAAATGTGAGATTTACAAGGAGGGAAAACAGTACACCTCTCTGAACAGTGTCTGGGAGGCTGTGGTTGCTGCTGCACGCAATGTTGATGGTGAACAGATCAAAACACTGACAGAATCCATGGATGGCAGGCTTTTGAGTGTCCTTGCAAAGAAAGGTGGCTATATTGGTCGCTGATTTGTTTTTGTTTTGTTTTTGAATGTCAGAAATGTATATTTGTGAATGTGGAGATGTTATATTGGTTTCACTGGTAAAAATAAATAATTGAAATGGGTATATATTTGTTTTTTGTTAAGTTGCCTAATAATTATGCACAGTAATAGTCACCTGCACACACAGATATCCCCCTAAAATAGCTCAAACTAAAAACAAACTAAAAACTACTTCCAAAAACATTCAGCTTTGATATTAATGAGTTTTTTGGGTTCATTGAGAACATGGTTGTTGTTCAATAATAAAATTATTCCTCAAAAATACAACTTGCCTAATAATTCTGCACTCCCTGTAGTTATACAAGTACAACACGGAGTGAAATGTATCCTGATACACTCCATAACTGTGCAAAAGGGGAAAGCAGAAAATTATGTACATTCAGTGAATATATATAAGATAAGATAAGATAAGATAGAACTTTATTAATCCCTCGGGTGGGTTCCTCTGGGAAATTCGACTTCCAAAAAGCACAGCAACGACCGAAGTTACAGTTACAGAATTGTTATATATATATATATATATATATATATATACACACACACACACACACACACACACACACACACACACACACACATATATAAATACAGAGACAAATATAAATAAAATATACAAAGGGGATAAATAGAATAAATAGGAATAAAAAATAAAAATACAAGTGAATTGCACATTTCAAGTATTGAGTCTATTGCACTGTTGACTATTTACAAAAAGTATTGCACAAGGTATTGTACAGTGAGGTGAAGAGGCACTACAGCTTAGTTGTTCCCCCCTCCTTTGTCCTCCTGTTTCCCCTCCCTCTCCCCTCCAGGGAGGAGTTAAACAGTTTGATGGCGTGTGGGACAAAGGAGTTTTTAAGTCTGTTAGTTCTTGTCTTGGGGAGAAGCAACCTGTCACTGAACAGACTCTTCTGATTGTTTATGGCCGTGTGCAGAGGATGCCCAGCATTGTTCATAATGTCCAGCAGTTTCTTTAATGTCCTTTTCTCTGCCACTGTCACCAGAGTGTCCAGCTTCATGCCGACCACAGAGCCAGCCCTCCTGATCAGTTTCTCCAGCCTGGATGAGTCCTTCTTTGCTGTGCTGCTCCCCCAGCACACCACAGCATAGAAAAGTACTCCAGCAACCACCGACTGGTAAAACATCCTCAGGAGCTTCCTGCAGATGTTAAAAGACCTCAGCCTCCTGAGGAAGTACAGTCGGCTTTGGGCTTTTTTATACAGGTGCTCTGTGTTGCATGACCAGTCCAGTTTATTGTCCACCCACAGCCCGAGGTACTTGTACTTGTTGACCACCTCCACCTCCTCCCCCTCTATCTGAACCGGCAGTGGACCTTCTCTGGACCTCCCGAAGTCCACAACCAGTTCCTTAGTCTTTGAGGTGTTGAGTTGCAGGTGGTTTGCGTGACTCCATGCGACAAAGTTCCTCACCAGACTTCTGTACTCCTCTTCCTGATCATCCCAGATACACCCCATGATGGCCGTGTCATCTGCAAACTTCTGAATATGGCATAATTCAGAGTTGTAGCAGAAGTCAGAGGTGTACAGGGTGAAGAGAAGAGGGGACAGCACAGTTCCCTGTGGTGCTCCTGTGCTGCTGACCACAGTGTCAGACGTGATGTCCTTCAGCCTGACGTACTGTGGTCTGTCGGTGAGGTAGTCGGAGATCCAAGCCACCAGGCAGGGGTCCACCTCCATCCTGTTCAGTTTTTCCTGAAGCATACAGGGCCCCCCGCATATTTGGGGGGGCATTATGTGCAGTAAGTGGCATTGTGTGGAACAAAAGTCGGAACAGTTTGTTGCCAGGATGGGATGAGTCCTTTAGTATCTGAGCTGCTCTAGTCCAGCATCTCCTGGTGTAGATGTCCTGAATGGGGAGAGCAATCCTGCAGCAGTGTTCTGCTGTCTGGATCGCTCTCTGAAGAGCCTTTTGGTCCTTAACACAGCTGTTCCCAAACCAGTAATGGATGTTCTGTGTGAGGATCCTCTCCACAGCGCCTGCATAGAAAGTCCTGAGGATCAGTGGCAAGACCCTGAACTTCCTCAGTTGTCAGAGGTGGTACAGGAGCTGCCTAGCTTTTTTGGACTGTATCTTAATGTGGGCAGACCATGTCAGGTCTGAGGAGATGTGGACACTGAGATACTTGAAGGACTGCACCCTCTCCATTGGAGCTCCATTGATAATAATGAGCTTGTAGTCCCTGTGCTGACTCCTTCTGAAATCCACCACTAGCTCCTTGGTCTTGCCGACGTTCGGCTGGAGGTGGTTATCCTGGACACAATGATGCCAGATTCTTCACTTCATCAATGTAGGCCGCCTCATCGATGTTGGAGATGGCCCCCAACACCACAATGGTGTTGGAGCCATGGGTGGCCACACAGTCTGAAGTATAGAGGGAGTAGAGCAGTGGCAAGAGTACACACCCCTGTGGTGCTCCCGTGTTGATGGTGATGCTGTTAGAGACGCATCTACCCACCCTCACCACCTGAGTTCTGCCAGTAAAGAAGTCCAACACCCATCCACACAGACAGCTGTTCCTAGATCCCTCAGCTTTGTGAACAGTTTACCGGGCACTACTGTGTTAAACGCTGAACTCTAATCAACAAACAGCAGTCTCACATAGTTACCCTGTTTCTTGTCCACGTGGCTAAGGGTGGTGTGCAGGGCATGGGCGATGGCTTCCTCTGTGGATCTGTTGGCTTGGTAGGCGAACTGCAGCAGATCTGTGCTGTTTGGGAAGCTAATCACCTTCATTACTACCGAGGTCCGTGCAACTGGCCGGTAGTCGTTCAGGCATGAGGGCTTGTTGTTCTTGGTCACAGGGATGATGGTGGATCTCTTGAAGCATGTGGGGACCACAGAGTTTGCCAGGGACTCATTGAGGATGGAAGTGAACACACCTGCTAGCTGGTTAGTGCAGCAGACGGCCGGTGTTGCCATCTGGACCCGCCGCTTTCCTTGTGTTCACTCTCCTCAGAGCCGCTCGGGCATCGTGCTCCGCTATGCTGATCACGGTTCTCTCGCTTATGATGTCACTGTCCTCAGTTGTCAGGCGGTAGTTACCATTAGCCGCCTGGCTAATCTCGAAATGGGCGTAGAATTGGTTCAGGTCATTGGTGAATGCACAGTCTGCGTTGATTGGCGCAGTGTCCCTGGTTTTGTAATGCGTAATGGTGCGTAGTCCCTGCCACATGCTTCGTGTATCACCCTGGTGGAAGTGAGACTCCACGCGCTTTCACCACCAGCATTTGGCATCTCTCACTACGCGCCGCGCACTTAATGAGGCCGCTTTGTAGGCGCTCATATCGCCAGTGGCGAGACCCGCTTTGTAGGTGGCGGTCCTGGCGTTCACTGCAACGCGGATCGATCTGTCCACCCATGTTTTCTGGTTTGGGAATGTGGTGACTCTCGCAGTGGGGATGATCTCCCCGCTAGCATGTTGACAAAGCTTACTGCTACTCCCCTAAACTCGTTGATGTCGACTGCGCATGCTCTGAACATGCACTCAACGATGTAGACTGGGACGTCTTGTAGCTTAGCTTCAGATTGGGCAGACCAGTGTTTCACCTCCCTCATGGTTACTTCTTCCCTCTGTATGTTTTGTTTATACTGAGGAATGAGGCATTGTGGTCAGACTTCCCAAAAGCCGGGTGTGAGACAGTTTTGTAGCCCTGCTTGTATGGCGTTACTGTGCAATATGTAGGAAACATCCTGAAAATTTAGTCCCAAGCCTAGATATTCTCCAGCTTTACTTAAACATAGGCTGGACAATATACTGTTTTTACTGCTTGATTGATACAAATTGGTTACTTCAGTGGCCATGAGCGTTCAAAACACTGCGATTTAGGAAAACATGCAAAAACACTTTATAAAATCCCTTTCCACAATTAGTAGTGCTTTCACATTCAGGCATTTAGTCAGCAATTATTAAAGCTGAATTACTCTCAGGAATGACACAATTTGAAATTATTCTAAATAAGAACCAGCTCCTGATTATCTCTTGTAATTATCAACCCCATTTTTGGCAAATGAACATTTTGGTGTCATTCATTGTGTCACGAAACATTATTATGTCAGTTTTTAATGAAATATGAAGTTGCTGTTTAAAGTGCTTTTACAAGGTAATTACCCCAGAAATGGACACAGTAGTCATGGATTCTTTTATTGTTTCCATGTGCAGCCTCTGACAGAAATGGAAATCAATGGCCTGTTTTCACTTTATGCTGTATAGGAAATTATTTCCACAATAATATTATTTTCTTGAGGGTGTAAAGACTCAGACTAATTCTCTGACATTTTCTTCCCTTTACTTAGTCTCTCTCATGCTTATGTCTCTCATGCCAATGTTTTGGAGCTTACAATGTGTCAGCCATGCCCGTATGCGCCTCTTTGAGAAACTCTAAATTCGTTGGTCATATCAGAGCATAGAGTTTATTAGTAATGCCAGCCTTGCTGTTGTTCAGTGCTGAACGAATAAGAGGCTTGCAGGGGAGGCTTATCTGTCAGGGTGCACACGCAGCAACAGACACATAGCCCCGTACGCAAACACAAAGTCAATACAAAAAGGCAAATATGTCGGCAGAGGCTCAAAAAAGTCAAAGGAGCATGCATGTAAGCACAGATAGTAACACAACTGTTGGCATATGTAATGTATGGCATGTAAAGACAAAGGCACTCTAAACATGCAGACACACAGCTCCCTTTGGTCATGGTGAAGTGTAAACAAGTAAAAGATGGTTTCAGAGTGATTGTGGCCTTGTATTGTTAGGTACAGCATGAATAAGAGGCTTGCAGGGAAGGCTTATCTGTTTGCCAGCGCACACACACACTCTTTTCTCACTCACATGTGCACAAACACACATCTATCCTAACTCAGATAAGGCTTCTAAAACTGTGTAGATAACATTGCGAGGCAGTGTATGGCACAGATTTCACCATGAAAAGAACATGTACATGGGAGCATACACACATGCGCGATGGGAGCATACACACATGCGCGCACACAGACACATGCACACAGACGCACATTCCAGTGTTTCATGGTGTCATGTTAGGACAAAATGTTCAGGACTGTTCCATAAAATAACACATTCAGGCAGTTCTCCTTAACTTTTCAACATCTCTTATCGTGTTGTTAAGAGTAATGTTAGCATCTAGCTTTATTGCAGTAGTGCAAAGTGTGGATCAGGGAAATTATTTTACTGCTATTGGTAAATAATCATCATCATTACTATTGCATTAATAATATAATTTACAGTATTGATATTGTATTCAGAGGTTTAAACAGTGTGTGTGTCTTTCAGAAAGACTAAGTTGCAGGCTGACAGGAAGTTGCAGAGAGTTTGCAGAAGTGAAAGCAGAGTCTAAGTTATTCCGAGGAGCAGGCTAGACGAGGCTATTTGAATTACTAGGTTATTCAAATTGTCTGTTATACTTTTATATTCTTTCATTAAGTTTTTAGTAGAGGTTCTCGATTAGAACATTTATTCAATATAGTACATATAGTTTCAGTTAGGTTATTGTATCTAAGGATGAGCCTCGGTTCTGGTAAAAGGTCAGAAGTGCAACGGGTGAGATGAGAGAGCATGTAAGGTCAACACATACACACACACACATTAGTTAGACTCATTTATAGGTGAGAAGTTGGTCATGTTTGTCTCTGGAAAGAGGAACAGCGTCTGGCAGGATGTGGGGCTCGTGTTCCAGACGAGATAGAAGACAATGTTCTTTTAAAAACCGTGTTAAAAGTCATTGTGGTTTTGATTTGACGTATGTATATTCTGTCTGTGACGTATGAAGGGGCATCATTAATTCAAACCCTGATGCTATAAAAATCTGTGTATGCTTTGATTAAGTTGAAGATCAATCCCTATCTGCATACAGAGTGGTCTTCCCACGCATGTATTCATTAAAATCAATTGTTTGACCAAGATCTTCTGGACCAATGGTTGTTTGTACTCTCCTTCCTCAATATTTGAACCTTAACATTTGGGAGCTTCGTCCGGTGGTTGAGGAGGGAGAGAATTGGAGGTGTAGACGGTGAAATTCGGTGGTCCGTTGTGGTCAGACAGGCAGGCGTGACCTGGCAACCAAACTGAGGGGACAGGCGCCTTTATAAAAGAGGTAGGCACAGGCCTGTTGATTTTATCCGAAGTGTGCTGAATTGGATGATAAAATTAAATGTCTATTCAGTAAAAGTTGCCGGTAAATGTCTGCTTTGATTTTGATGAGAATCTCATGACAGTACTGAGGATTTAAAGCAGTTGGACTGCTGAAAATGATTGAATGCAGTTGGACCGCTAAAAGGATTTAATACGGTTGGACCGTGGAAAGCAGTTGGACTGCTCAATGATTTTAGTATGTTAGGGAATTTGGTTATTTTTTGGTTATAAGGTAACTCTAAGAGTCTGCTTCCTTAAGAGTGTGTGTGTGTGTGTGTGTGTGTGTGTGTGTGTGTGTGTGTGTGTGTGTGTGTGTGTGTGTGTGTGTGTGTGTGTGTGTAATTTAGTATGGATAAAAAGTGTTTCTCAGCCTTATTATTTTCTAACAAAGCTGACTGTGTCAGAGCTGTCAAAACTTTGGCTGATAATGAACCTCATACTGTAGACTGTCTGTAGATCCATGCGCTATAGATGACTCAACAGTATAAAAAGCCTACTTTACTGCCTTAGTGTCTTACCCATAGAAATTTTTTTTCAGGCTTAACACTAGAATTACTGAGCCTTTTTTTTCCCTAGTGCAAGTCCCTACTACTAGATTTACTAGCCCTGCGGAAATTCCCCCGACCCTAACAGAGAGATTCAGGTCTTTCCTTACCTGCAAAGCTACTTTCCTTCCTTACCTGCAGCGTACAATACACCATGGTAGTTTCTATGTGCAATATTTCTCATATGCAATATTAGCTCTTGTCAATCCTTGTCACTACATTGCATGCCTGTCCATAAACTTATATACACAGAGTTGTACATATATTTGTATAGCCACACCTTACATAATATACATCAAGTCTAGTTACACACACACGCACACACACACACACCTATATATATATATAGATAGATACATGGATAGATATGTGTGTGTGCATATATATAATATGTATGTGTGTATATGTATATATGCGTGTGCATATATACACGTGTGTGTATTTATGTTTCCAGATTGTTTGTATAGGGCACTGTCTATACTGTGCTCTTTGTAACCATGTAATAGTTTTATTTAATTGTATTTTATAGTTCCCATTAACCTGTCTTCCACCATGTTTTTAAGCAGGTTGGTCTGTGCTCACATACGCTAAATTGTTTTCCTTTTTAAATTATTCTTTTATATGGTAAATGGTAAATGGCCTGTATTTATATAGCGCTTTACTAGTCCCTAAGGACCCCAAAGCGCTTTACATATCCAGTCATCCACCCATTCACGCACACATTCACACACTGGTGATGGTAAGCTACATTGTAGCCACAGCCACCCTGGGGCGCACTGACAGAGGCGAGGCTGCCGGACACTGGCGCCACCGGGCCCTCTGACCACCACCAGTAGGCAACGGGTGAAGTGTCTTGCCCAAGGACACAACGACCGAGGCTGTCCAAGCTGGGGCTCGAACCAGCAACCTTCCGATTACAAGGCGAACTCCCAACTCTTGAGCCACGATCCCCTTTCAAATAATAGCAATAACATAGTATATTGGAATATACTGTCAGTGAAAGTATAGACCAAAAAGAAACCACATACTGTGGACACAGTAATGTTAACTGTATAAAATAGGGTTGTTGTTTTTTTGTTTGTTTTTTTACTTGTGGGGTTCGGTTCACTGTTTCACTAATGCTGAGGCATCTAAGACTGCAGAACCAGCTGACTGAGTCCCTGCATTGTGCTGAAATAGTTGAGCTCTTTGATCAAAGCTCTCTGGCTTGTTTAAAAATGTAGTAAATATCAAAACAACTTACTTTTGATCTCATTATAAGTAATAAAATTCAGGCAAGTACTGGTGTCGTTCACTTAATAAGAGCATCAATGCAGTCTTGTTGTGACTCTAGCACTATCCACTGTATTGAAAAGCTCTGATCTAACAGCCTGAAATGGCTCTGCTGCCTTTTTTTTTTGACTGCTAACTTCTTTGCACAGCAGGGCTGTCTGTCTGCGCTGGCATATTGTACAAGATGCTTAAATTACCTCCAGTTTTAGCAGCTATACTGAATTTAATGAGGGTGAACTCTCATTAATTCAAGTTCCACAACAGAATAAAAAAAGGGCAGGCAGGGGATTACTCATTAGTCTGCTTTCTGTATTAATAATATGCAGCCTGAAGTCGTCAAAGTATATTTCTTTTTTGTTCTTGCAAGTTGCAGTTAATTATCAGAACATTTAATAATGTCACAAATAATTACATTATTTCTTAGTAGTGTTATGTACTACCATCAAAGCATTATGGCTTCGGAACTGAATGAAGCAATGTGGTCAACAGGACCCTGCAGAGGAATTTCAAAATGAATCCTTAAGTGTAACATTTGTTTAAAATTCTATCCTTGTAACTTATATTCCTGATATGTATAATAGAGTGAATATGTGGACACACTCACCTGTATAATTCAGGCTTCATTGTGTCAATTAACTCTGGTGTTTAACAGGAACACTTCCAGCTTTTGGTTGTGTTCGCTTTCTAAATTTGGCACACAATGATCCAATTACATGATACCAACCAGCTTGAAATTTTCACATAAATCCCCTGCAGTACGGTGAATTTATGTTCACTGGATCAACTGTATTATGTGAAGGTTATGCTGCACTTTTATCATTTACAAACAAGATTCAATCATAGCTATAACCTGGTAATAAGTAACTTTACAAGACTGATCAGAAACACAGGATCTAATCCTATTTTCTTTATAGTAGGATATCCTATATTCACCTATATAATTATAATAGGGATAAAATACTGTTTAAGTTTTCAAATTACTGAAAATTTCAGCGGTCTGATTCCAAAAGCATCCCAGGGCTGAGACGATCAAAAAATCTGTGTTATCAGTCCTCCTAAGCTTAAGAACCATTTCCCTGCACCACTATAGCTTAAGATGCGCTTAGAGATGATACCAAACCTGCAGGAAGCGGGAACATTACACTTTCATTTGATTCATCTGCCAGTTTCTCCCCTCGTGATCCTCAGCTCCCATTTCCTGCTACTGTAATCATCCTTTCTCGATGAAATACCACTCTCCCAAAATTTTCTTTTATTGGGTGTTGCACATTGTATGCCTACAGAATGTCATTTACAATGGATGAAAAGCATACTCACAAAACTCACACCACCACTGCTTTTAAGTATTTTATGTGCAGGAAGGAAATAACTTCCTGCAAGAGCAACTAAACTGATCAAAGTTTTCTGTCTTATAAAAAGCCGTAAACAGCAGTAAGCTGAAAGCTGCCGAGATACAAAATGTGTTTCCCCGTGTGCAATTAGACATGCAGTTTGTGATCTATTGGTTTTTTTTGTTTTGTTTTGCTTTTTTACTAAAGCTAACATATACAGTACAGTAGCTTTTTGTTAAAATGCTTAATATTCATGTTGTATAGTACATACGTTGTAATGATTGGAAAGTTTTAGTTTGATTAGTTTTGTCCATTGGTGTACATTAGTACAAGTCCTTTTTCCTGTTGCCTTGAGCAGGGCATCTAGTGAGATCATTATGCATGCTCTAATTGTTTTTATTTTATTTTTAATAAATAAATAAATATATAAAAGATTAAAAGAAAAAAATCCTAGATTGGGTCATTCGTGAGTAGGTAGGCCTACACCCTTGACCACTCATCTCATCTGTGTGCAAACGGATTGCAGTCAGTATTACCTGCTGCCATCTGCAAAAGCCATAACAGCTAATCAATAGCTTGATCCATAGTGACAGAAGGCTAAAGCTTCGGCAGCTTATGTTGATACTTACAGTGCTTTTGTGCTCCCATCACCAGGTTTTGCTCCAGTGGATCGAGGATGACACAAACAGTACTTGTCCTGGGGATTTTTGTAGCTTCAGTTACAGCCAGTTCTATGAAAATAATGTGTGACCAAGTCACATTCTGGTAAATGAAGAGAATTTAAGAGATTATCTCAAGAGTCTACGCTGACAGCTACAACAGCTTGGACTGTTCTAAAAGGCTATATCTGTAAAGTAAATGTTCTGAGGTGATACAGAATAATCAGAATCCCTGGGGGATCAATAAAGTATTCTGATTCTGATTCTGATAATACAAATATCACTGAACTACAGCTGCTTTACACTGCCTCACACCACATCAGACCTTATCTTCAATTGGTTACTGGATGTCTACCTCTGTGATCACTGATCCAAGTCTCAGTGAGCGGATTTTTATCTAGCCATCCAATTATTTCCGTCTTACCACTGTTTCCAACATGGTCCCCGGATGATCATACAATCAATGCACTGATCGGCACTACTGGAAGTCTCTGCTTTTCTGGCTCAGAGTGTCAAGAGGATCGGTCAGTGACTTTCCTTATTATATATGAAACTGCAGGTAGGACTGATTTTAGTTTCAAATAAAAATGACAGAAGATTAAAAAAAAGAAAAGAAGTACTGTCTATAATTTGACAGGACATTTGTCAAAATTTGTCCTACTTTATCCAAATTCACTCATAAACCATGTCCCATGGTGATTAATGAAAATAACAACATCACCACCATCTAGAGGGACAGCCAAAGGATTAAAGTCACGATGATGTGTTTGTCAGGACCATAAATGTGTATATATTATCCTTGTACAAAACTAAGTGGGAATTTTATCTGAAGGTGTTAGCATTCATTTGATTATACTCATAAAGTTAACCTAACCACAACAAAGTGACACTTCGGGATCTATGCCATCACTGCATAGATTATCATGAATTTTAAAAATGCCGTAGTAGATGAGTCTGATTAGGTTTCAAATGGTTAATCGATTGTTGATTTCACACATTTGTGGGCTCTTGGCTAACAAATGGATTGTGATTTCAGCAGGGAGCAATCCCATCAGCCAGCTGACAATGTCTCACTGATTTTAACATATGTTAAGAGCTAATCAATAAACTGATTGGCAGCAGCAGTAGCCTGAAGGTTAGACTTTGTCCATTTATTGTCACGGCCAGTCAGTTTGTGGCACTGAGGTCATACATGTAACGGTAAACATTCAGCTCTATTAAGCTGACATTCTGTGGGGATGTAAAGTAGTTAGTGTAGCTGACATCAGCAGTTCTTAAGTGCTATTTGAGTCATAACAGGAAAATGACCTTATTTAATCCCTCAGATATGACTTCCGTCCAACAGGACATTCCAATTCAGCATTTTTTAATAGACTACAGCAGTGTTCACTCATAACAGCTTTACAACTCTTTAACAAGTAAATCACATAGAAAAAGATACATTTGCACAACATTTTGGGTTATCGCTCATTCACCATGCAAATTTATGGACAAATTATTATGGAACATGCCAGGTTAAATGAAAACTCATTAGCCTTCAAGGCACCTAACCCAGCAACCCTGTTGATGATTTGGAAAGACTAGCCCACTGATTAATTAAACATTAATGATTACAAAATGAGAGAATCCATTAGTCAGTAATGACATCTTGACTGTATGGCAAAGCTACACAGAAAACTGAAAGTGCTCACTGCTTTTTATTTATTTTTTTATTATTTCCTTTCTGCTCCAGCAATCCTAACCATAGACCACCCAGTCTCTGATTCCATGGACCACCACCATTTCTTATCAGTGTCCTGCAGAAAAGCCATATCTTAAATTTTGGCTTTTGTGGAATGGAGAGCTGATAAGACCCCATACATCTGAGCGGATCCCCTGTGAACCACTGAATCTGATATCCCTGCAACCTAGCCTTAACAGCTTTAATATATTTAAGGTATGTGACGCTTTGCAGTCTGGATCATGTTCTCAGACTACATATCCACTTGTCTCAGAACATCATGTCGACTGTGAAGTGGGTACATAAAAATCAGAGAAGATCCACTTCAAACTGTATAAATTCTCTAATCTCTGTCAGCAGCTTCACCTCTCCCCTCCATGTCCTTATTTTCTCAGTGTTCTGCTTATCAACCCAGAGAGGGGTCACTTGATTACTCACTTCTTTCTTTTCTTTAAGCCACAACCATCTGTCACATAGAGACATAGGAACAAGGAGAAAGTGAGTTGAATGACAACATGACAGGTGATGCATATTTGAGCCAGAACAGATTGATGACCACCGTCAAGACTAACTGGCACGGGAGAGGGAGGCATAGACAAGAAAAATAATTTTGATAAAGAGGAGAAAAATATATGTTCGTGCGCTCCACACATGGAATAAAAATGTTTCAAATAAGAACTTCCACGCACCTGTTCTGAGCATTGTAAAATACCACAGGGTTATCGGTGAGTATTCCGGAAGTATAGTCGTTTTATTTCAGAATAAAAGCGCAACAATTTCATACACAACGTATTCTGGTACTCTGGTCATCAGCGTTAACGTTGTTGAATATTATGGTTAGAAACTAACAATCACACCTACCAGGCTCTCTTTTGCTCTCTCTTAAATTGATAGCATTTTGTTTAGATACAAGTTAAAATTAATTTACCATATTAAACAGATTATTTTAGTTTAATTGACTTAATGCGTTTGTTAATTGGCCCACGTTGGCTAAAGATAACCCTCAGTTCTCTGCATTGCATAGTCTGCAGTCCCCTTAAAGCAGGGTGGGCAATGAATTTTCCCAAGCGTAACATTTGAAAATGGGACAGAACTCAGTTCTGTTCAGTATCTATTTATGTCTTTATAAGCTTGTTGGCGCAGTTCTCCACAACAGCCTGGTTTATTGTGTAAACCAGGGGTGTCCAAACAACTTACTCCGGCCCGCGGTCCATTTTTAATTGGCCCACAAGTAATTTTATAAATAGAATAGAATATGGCCCGCACTTCAACTTTTACTAGAGTATTGCACTTCTTAGTTTTAACACCAGGGGAAACTACTGTTGATCAAGGCAGTTGCTCCACCAAAAAGGACAATCACAGAAGAAATGTACCCCAAGTTACTAAACATGGCAGAACCAAAGAAGCGAAAGGTAGAAAGTGAATGCAGAAAATTTCAGACACGGTGGGAGAGTGAATATTTCTTCAAAGAATTCAAGGGGAAGTGTGTCTGTTTGATCTGCACTGAAACTGTGGCAGTTATGAAAGAGTATAATGTACAACCTCATTATGAAACCAAACATCAGGCCTATGCATCCTACACTGGTGCTGAGCGAGAGCAGAAATTAAAGCAAATGGTAGCTCTCCTGCGGGGTCAGCAACAGTATTTTTTTCGTGCTCAAATTGTCCAGGAAAAGGCTCCAATAGCCAGCTATGAGGTCGCCCAACTCATCGCAAGACATGGCAAGCCTGTTTCAGATGGAGACCTCATAAAACACGGCCTCGTTAAAGTCACTGAAATAATGTGCCCGGAAAAAGTGCAGGACTTCAACAACGTCAGCGTGTCCAGAGATACAGTTGTGCGACGCACTGAAGACTTGTCAGCCAACATTAAACTGCAACTGTCTGATGAAGCTGTGCTTTTGATTTTTACTCCATCGCATGCGATGAGAGCACCGATGCCACAGACACCGCACAGCTGCTAATTCTTTTGCGGGGAGTGGACGAGAGCATGAGCGCTTTAGGTGAGTAAAAATATATATTCCACAGTACCCGTGTGTTAATGTGCAGGTACACATGCTTCAAATATCAATAATGCGCATCAATTCTGTCACTACCGTGCTTTTGCGCACAACTCTCTTATATGCACAGCGCACGCACACGTAGTCAGCTGTTCTCATCTGATGCAGATTTGCTCCTTGATCAAGTAACATTTGTCCGGATTTTTGGCACGAGTGGCGTACGATCAGCACCGCAGCTGGATGGCCCGATTTACATACCCAGCACAGCTGATACTCACCAGAATAATTTACTAAAATTATATACACTCCTGTTATTAAGTCCAGTTCAGTCTGTTAATGTTGATAACCGTTTCAAACGAACGTTAATAGGTGTTGCTAAGCCTAATAACTTAAATAACAAGCTTGAAATGTACCCGTCCCATTTTCCCCTTTATTGTTTTTTCTCTGTGCTGTAAATCTTCTAAGAAGAAATCTGAGGCTGCTGTTCTGAGAATGAGCTACCAAAGCTTTTTCTGGATAAATCAATAAATTTCTATTTCCATTTATGGAAAGCTGTGATGAAGGCAGTTTTGTCTTTAATTATATTCAACAATATAACATATTCGATCACTTTTAAGTGATTTTTCTAACTTTAATACACTAAAGTTAAGGTTATATACCTAATTTCTAGTAAGTGACCCGGCCCCTCCTATATTTTTATGTATGTGGCCCTCAGTGAAAAAAGTTTTAACACCCCTGGTGTAAACCCTTGGGAAGATTCATTAAGTGATTGGTAGCAGAATTCATGTTTACATAGGAACATCGTGGAAGCAAAGGGATCCTCTATGGGCAGACAATGACAATCAGACACTTAAGGGCAGCCTCAGACATTTTTATATGACTACTTTATCAAGAGCGGATGTAAATTAAACTTCACATTCATGGTATGGAGGGTGCCTGGGGTGGGGGGTGGGGATTCTATTACCATTCAAAAGTGAAGACTTTTAGGAATTTGGGAAATTTTGGAATGCATTTTGAATGACATGCAGACTTGCATGGGCGGATAGATTCCTCAAATGGTATTCCAGCCATCTGCCACTGTAACACCAGTGGTGCAATTTTATAAATGTTCCTATATCCAGTCACACTGTCAGATTCTGTCCTTATCCTAAAAACCAGTTCCATGTGGTTAAAAAAGTACTTGAAAAGCGCCACTCGCTGCTTTTATTTTGAAATCTGTATGAGGAAGCGATGTTCTCCTCTCAGATGAAACATGGCACTTGTCGGACCTGACACGCTCCGGGGATTAACGGTAACAGAGCAGCGACCTGCGAAGAGGATCGCGAAGCAGGTTAAGCTTTCAGTGAGCGAGTAACCGGGCGGCAGCTTGGCCGGGACGTTACTGCTCTTTTTATTCTGCTTCATTTTCTGCCCTTTTATACATTTTCCTCTTCTCTTTAACTCCTGACTGCAGCAGAGACCCACAGAGTTGAGAGCGGGTGAGCGACGGGAAGAGAGACTCAGAGACAGAAAGAGAGAGAGAGCGAGAGAGAGAGGACAGCAAGAAAGAGAACGGGAGGGAGTGGGTGAAAAAGAAAATCCCAAATTCGATATTAAAAGCTTGTCGAACAAGCCAGGAAATGTACTGGTTTGGATTTTAAGTGCTTAATAACCAACAAACTCTCCCTAACCCGCGGAATTTTTCTGGATTAATTTGAGTTTTCCACCCCTTTTTTCCTACCTGGGATATTTTCTGCCTTGCAGCGGAATTCTCCCTGTTTCACCTGCCCTAGGTGAAAGAGGGAGGAGAAGGAGCGGAAGAACAGGCGAGAAATAGAAGACAAAAAGAAGGAAGACAGAGAAGAGGAATGAGACGGGCGGAGGGCTGAGAGAATCACTCCAGTTTTCTCTCGGATCGGATTCTTCCCTTACCAAGCGGATGGAGGGATGAAACCGGGAGAGAAGAAGACGGGGGAGAGTGTGAAAGAGAGAGGAGCGAGAACAAGAGGAGGATGTAGTCGTCGGGCGCTGTGAGAATGCAAAACGGACGCACCCCTCCGGAAGATCGGATTGAACTATAAACCTAAACGGAATTTACAGACAGCCAAAGGATATTACGCACATTTACTTCGATATATACGTATATGGGGCATATTTTCGTATTTGGAGCATATTTGTGTGGAATTACAACTATAATTGCCACTATCTTCGCAATAATGGGATTTGGAGAAATAATTGAGCGCTGACAGCCGGTGAACGAAGAAAACCTATCCTTGAAAGAGGTAAAGTTTAAACTCTTTTATTTCTTGTTTAACGCACAAAATGAAGGCTCGGCTTTCTCTTGCCCTCTCTATCTATCCACCTATGCCTCCAACTCTTCCTTCTCTGTGCCTGGGTCTGCTGGAGCCGGGGAATGGTCGTCTGTTGAGGGGTAAAAGAGTTATTTCTAGACTCCCGTGCGCTGACATTTAGTCTGGATGCTGATATGCTGCGGGAAGGAGGCAGAGGGGGTGTAGTTTGATAGCATTGGGTAGGTGGCTGGAGGGCACAGAGAAGGGGCTAGTGCATTAAAGAAAACCACCACTGAGAACATTGCAAGGTCAAAATTAAACCTGGCGTAAGTTACAAAGGCTCTGTGTGAGTCTGTGGAGGTAAAGCCTACATTTTGAGCAGCTCTCTCCGTGTGTGTGTGTGTGCACGCGGGCGTTCGAGCCCGCGAGCTCAACCAGAAAGAATGAACAACTTGAGCGTGCGCGCAACGTGCGTCTCCAGCGAGAAGAAAACCCACTAAAATGTCCATGCAGCGGTTATTAAAGCGCGCAGGTATCTGCACTTCAGCACGCCTTTTTGTGCAGTACGCGCCACACCTTTACCTGATACCTGAAAATAAATAAAATTAAATCATGCATCAGTGTTTGTGCGCGTGCGTAAAGCAATTAAACCCACACACAATGTAACTAGAACACCACAACGATTTAGCTTTAGTATCCACCGTCTGTCAGTTTCAAATAATGACAGGGATGTTTTGTGTATGTTTGCGTGCGCTGGCACGCGTGAGACAGCGAAAGGGGGGGCGCTACCGCTGAATAGCATAGGCCAGTATAGTTTGTGTGCACAACATAAAAAGTACAATATCTAAATAACAAGAAATTGTATCCATTTATTGATTAATTTCAAGGTTTCTTGCATTTTCAACCCATTGCGCTGATCTTGACTCTGCATCAGAGCAGATTCTGTGCTGGCCCATCAAAAGCTGCTCGGCTGCTGTAAATGTGGCATCCACAAAGATATAAAGTCTACAGGGTGATAGTAGATATGCTTACACAACAGAAGCAAACTGCCAAAACCACAAGCCTTACACATATTTGCTCAGCTCTGGAGTGTGGTCCACTGGCGCTCCATGTAAACATGGTCATCCATGCCTGCAGTTCAAAAACCATCAGTTAAGTTTAATGTTTGTTTTACGTATCATTTTTGACAGTGTGTAGCTGGAAGGTTGAATATCCCTCCAGCCCACAGGAAGTATTTGTATAAAGAAATGAAAGCAGTTTTGAGCTGGCATTGTGCTCCATCCCTTGGCTGAGACTCATTCCTGCATTATAATGTATGAAACACAGAAAAAACACACACAAAATGGCTGCAATGAAAGTGGCTCTAATAATAAAATAACGTTTATGATGGGATATGCTGTTGTTTGTTGCTGTCATTCCAAAAAAAAAAAAAAAAAATCCTGTCCACAGATGTCCTTTCAGGGGGTTCATTTAAAGCAGAATGAAAATTATTCACCAATTATGTGTATTTTTTTTTTAATTTATTATGCCTGTCATAGAAAATTTTACTAATCTAACCAAATTTGTTCCCATGTCATCATTACCCTGTCTGTGGGGTTTCTTCTTTTGTCTTTCCCACGGTTCTGCATTTTGCTGGATTGGAGTTTCGTCAGTTTGTACTAGTACAGTACAGTAGCTTGCATTGATTGATCAAGGCAATAAATTTATGCACACGAGCCACTCGTGCTGGTGCTAATGGCCCGTGGATATGGAGGCATTATGCAAATGAATCCCCTGCTCTAGAAAAAGAGTGTGGGTGAATGAGCGAGGAGAGAAACTGGTGATTTTTGGTCCATTTTAGTTGTGTTTAGCCTCCTCTTTATGCCTGAAAGGAGTGGTTTACCATGCCATTAGGTTTTGGATAAATGACACTGCATGTGTGTTACAAACTGAGTTTTCATTTTGAAAGACTTGGAATGAGTTTCTATTAAAGCTACTTCAGAATAGTTGCTGAGGTTTGATTTACCTGGGTTACATCAGTGTAAAATTTATAGCATTTGATGAGCATCTGATGGGCTTGTAAGGCTTGGTTTATGCTTTTGTGTGTGGTGATGTCTATGAAATTTCTCTCAGGCGTAGGTGTGATTCAGAAGCATTATTCTTTACCTTGCATTACCACAACCCCAAAGCGAGGTGGTGAGGCTGTTATTTATTCTTTATTAAGGCCATCTTTTTTTCCCTCTGTTTATCTGTCTCCAACTTTTTCCCTCTCTCTTTCCTCTCTCTGTTTAGCTATCTGACAGAGGGCTGCAGGATCCTGCAGAGTGGGTGGTGGAGCTCTAATTCAATTTATTCTACTGCTCAGAGACAGACAGAGAGAGCAGGGGAGATAGTGAGAGAAAGAGGGAGAGGGATGGAGACCACAGATGTTAGGGAACATTTCCTATTAGCAGAGGAGAGGGAGGCCTTATAGGGAGCTGGCCTGACGATGTGACATCTGGAATGCTTCTGCAGCTGTCTGAAATTATGTGTGCATGAGTGTGTGGTCATTATCGAGTGAAACAACATGTCCTTAAAATGCCATCAGAGTCTGGAGGACCAAACAAAAAAAAAACCCCTATTCTTCTGTCTGTTGTTCACTAAACTATCAGCTGAGGCACGCATGAGTGACAGCTCAGAGCTGTCAGACAAAGTGACCGGTGACATTCACTGAGCTTGTTTCTTCCAGTAAAAAACAAGCAGCTGAGATCCTGTTATCTTACAGTATGTTGTCAAAAATACTGCGTGGAAAATAATCTATTAAATGACTTTTCTGTCATAAACCACAGAAGTAAGTAAACCCCCAGTCAAGACTTTTTATTAGATCTTAAAGTAGCTCTTAAAAAGCCAGTATGACTGTGTCAGAGTCACTGTTTCCTAACTGGTTGAGATGTTTCTCATTATGTAATTAGAGCTATTCTTTCTGATTGGTATTGGAGTCTCACGTGGCATTTGTTTGCATTAATCTTCGCTGATAATACCTTATCGCTGAAGTGTGTCTGTCTTATTGCCCCTTAATATGCCCCATAATTAAGCATTTTTCTCAGAGACTGTCGGTGTTCTCTTTATTTTAGTAGAACATGTCAAGTTTAATTAGGTGCATTCAGCTATGTATCTGCAATCAGCGATGATGTGCCTCACGATTTGATTTGGGTCCTCATTTCTTGTGTATATGCTTCCATTAAGTGAATTATTATGGAAAGCGGCTGATATACAAATAACACAGCAGCTGGAGGAAGCCAGAGGGAGTGTGGGTTGGAACTGTGCCTCCCATATCATATATTTCCATGTTTTTTTTGTTTTGTTTTGTTTTTTTATCTCACCAAAATATTGTTGTTTTTTTTCACTCTGACATTAACCACAAATTTGCCTACAATGCATCAATCGTTTGTTTGAAGAATATTATACATAATTCCTGAATGTTAACCCAATTCAGTGGTTTCTGTTTGAGTTTAGAAATTTAGCATTTCAGATCTTAACTACAAAATTCACTGCTCCATTTGCTTAGAAACAAAAGCAAATCCATAAATAATAACTATATAGAATTTACCAGTTAACTAGTTAGCTACTAAGTTACTTAATTAATAGTCTTTCTCTGTAAGGCAGGATTAGTCTTTGGCTGATTGGTAGCTCTAGTTAAGATCCTGATTGAAACTCATTACAAGGTCTGTAATTATTGTTGAATAGATTTGTATAGATTTGTAAAGTTATCTCATCAGCTTCTTAAGTGCAGCTTCAACACACAGTCTTTGTTTGTAGTAGATATGTACTATTTTTCTTCTCATATGGTCTCTTTCTTTCTTACGTAAGTTACATAATGTTCACACCCACATTAGCCACCCCACCCCTCCCCATGCTACCTTTTTCCACACACCTGCTGCTTCACAATCACCTGTGATGTGTCTGACACTGCATCCTGCTTTAGGAAGCCGGTGGGGAGGGTGTTTGGGTGTACGTTTGGCTGTGCGTGTATGATGGTGTGAGCATGAAGACTGTGTGACATGACAGATGTGAGGCATGTTGGGCAATAATGAGCTGTGTGCAGCACAGATAACTGAATGTGACACAATACAGATTTCTGGCTCAGTGCCTACAGCACTGTTACCGTGTCTGTGTGTGTATCTGTCAGTCTACTACTGTGAATGACACATATGCATTAGGTACAGGCTGATTAAGTAGACATTCACATTAACCTATGGGCCAGATTTGTTAAGTGGGAAGCATTGGAAAAATGTGATTCCACTCACATGGGAATGCAAAGTTGTGATCTACTTAAAATGTGCTAATTTATAAGCAAGTAATGTAATAGCCAGCATTCAACCAAGACCAGGGGGCAGCTAAAGAAGAATTGATTTGTTTTTGAATTTAAATGTAAACTGTTAAAAATTGCTTGAGGTTGTGTGTTAAGTGTTTGTGCTCTTTGGGTAAATCTGTCTGCTCCAGAGGAACTCAGGACTTAGCCATAGGAGGGCGTCAATTACAGTACAATCAGATTCTGACCCATCCATTTATTAATCCAATTACTGTTATTGTAAATCTGTGAATCACATTCATGTACTTGGGTGATGAGGGCGATGATTTAGTGAAGAGCTGCAGAACAAAAGTAAAGTTTTGCCACTTTGCTCACAGCTTCAAGCCATCCATATGTGCTGATTATGCATCTATCCAGCAATTGTTCCCCATCTTTGAAAACACCAGCAAGTGCAAAAACAAGACTTGTTTTTAAAAAAAGATTCAACACAGTAAATACTGAGCCATGAATTTAGTAAATCACGCTTGTGAGATTCATTTAAACGCTCTTCTTCTAAAATTTTGTATACTGAAAGCACAATTCGTTATTTCTCGTTGAATGCATATGTAATAAATCCTACAATTAAAAGCTTTAAACGATTAGCTACCAAGGAGGAGCACCATTAATTCATTCTTGTAGGCTTAAATATTACCAGGCTGTTACACATTAACATTAACACGCTGTAAACATTAAACAGACAAATTTGAAATCACGCAGGAAAAATTGATTAATAACAAACCCCTAATGTTTTATTTCCCAACGTGCTGATCACCTTTAATCAGCTTACAATCTCTTGAGTCTGTCATTTCTGGTTGAACGACCAATCCCCCAGCTCCAGGCTTCTGCTGACACCTATCAAAGATATGTCTCTGCAATTTAAAACTGTGAAAACCAAAATTCCAAAAGCATTTCTGTCTGGAGAAATGTGTGTGTCTTCACTAAGTGGGCATTTTTAAATCTTCATTTTAAATGACTTTCTGCTTCCTAAGTTAAAGAGCATCCTTTGTGGTCCTGTGATGATTAGATATTGTGAGCCCTAAGCTCTTACTCCTGAACTAAGTTTACCCTTGTGGATTCTGTTACTGAGTATTTTCAAAATTAGAAACTGCATTTTCAGCATTTTGCCTCCATCAACCTGATGTACATGACAAAGTTAGTGATAAAGTTCATTATCCGGAGTAAATGCATCTAATTATGTAAACTAATAGAGTACATAAATTAAATAACCAGCACATGCAATCTCATTTTCAGTAATTTGAATACAGTGAAAGAATTGCCAAGTTGCAGCACAAGCATTTTAGCATATGCATAACTGTTTTTACTGTCAACACAAGACTAATTACAAATATTGCAGAACTGTTTTTATCAGGACACTTCAGCAGACATGCACTCCATCTGTGAAACTGGACCACACGCTGCAAAACACTGCATTAGCTTAACACAGTCCTATGCACAGTCCTATGGTATAGTAGCTTTCTGAACCAGTCCCAATAGTGAAGTGTGTGGAACATTTTATAAATCAGGATGCTTTGTAGCATTTTCCTTTCAAAATATTATGAAATTTCTTCTCCAGACATTGACGAGAGGATAAGACTGAGACACAGATATTTGATAACATCTTCTGACCTATAGCACCTTGGAAGTAATTTTTAATGTCAGTTCAGTAAGATATTACCTGGACTTAATGATTTCCCATGGAGCATTAGCCATTTCCAACCTCACCATCCTCTGCCTACAGAACGGCTGACAGAATTGAGTTTGTGCAACTCTAGATGGCTGTGAGTCCTCAGCCTCCGATAACAAAGCATTGAGACAATGTGTGCATGGTTTGTTTTGCTAATCCTGTTTTACAAATTTGTATTTGTATGTTCTCCCCAACTGTCATGTCTTGTGTACCATGCAGGAGTGTCACTTCAGTGTCTTACATAAAAAAAAAAACTTCTTGTATGAAAAGTTTCTTTCATGACAGTACCACTTTTTTCACAATAGAATACACATCAGAAACACAGAAAGTGGTGATGCTATATTTTGTTTAATTAGAAGCATGTGTAGTTCCCCAGCAGACTGTGTTTTTTTTTTTAAGTTATCCAAAAACACACTTACCTGAAAAAAGTATACACTGGCTTGATATAGAATTATGAAACGAGTAGCCAAAAGGTGAACAAACAACACCAAACACTTGGCATTTAAACAGGGACCACAATCCATTGCCAAAGACAACATTTGAGAGCACTTACTCACACTGTGTTGAAAGAATAGTGTTTAAAGTGGTTAATTACTCCACAGCCTCATCCCCCTTTCTGTGTAAATGCTTTCATCAAGGTGGATTCCTAAATATCAGCTTTTGCAGTATACAATACTGCATTGCTGGCCTAACTTTAGGTGTATTTTTTTTTAAACTTGTTGGAAAAGTCTCTGCTAGGCCATTCCCCTAAAAGAGTGCTTTCACAGTTACCTTATCAAGTAAGATGGAAGTTAAAACCACTATGAATATTCCTCCCTTTTCACAAAGCTGGTTGTGAAAGTTGGAGATTTCAGAAAATGAATAAAATGCTATATGCTGTATTGGACCTTGAAGATCAGATATATGCTATATTTCCACTGGTTTACATAGACCGATCAGGCATAATGCTATGGCTACCTACCTAATATTCTGTTGGTCTCCCATGTGTTGGGGAACAACACGTTATGTGCCAAAGCATCCCTGCCCTGTCAGGAGCACTCCTTCACTAGACCCCTGAACATGTGCAGTCATATCTGGCACCAACATGTTAGCAACAGACCCTGGGACTTCCATGGATTGGACTTGTTTGTCCAGCACATCCCACAGATGCTCGATTAGATTGAGAGCTGAGTAGTTTGGAGTCAACACCACAAACTCTTTGCTGTGCTCCATTTCTCAGCCATTTTTACTTTGTGAGTGGGCTCTTTATCCTTCTGAATGAGACCACAGCCACCAGGGTGTAATCTTTCCATGAAATGGTGTACATGGTCTGCAACAATGCTTAGGTAGGTGGTACGTGTCTTTGTCCCGTCTTCATCCGCTCACCCCCAACCGCCCCCAGATGGCTGCCCCTCCCTGAACCTGGTTCTGGTGGATGTTTATTCCTGGTGAAAGGGAGTTTTTCCTTCCCACTGTTGCCAAAATGTTTGCTCATAGGGGGTCATATGATTGTTGGGGTTTTCTCTGTTTTCTTTGTATTGAGTCTTTATCTTACAGTATAAAGCGCCTTCAGGCGACTGTTGTTTTGATTTGGCGCTATATAAATAGAATAGAATAGAATAGAATAGAATTGAATTCAGTTGAATTAGATATCAAAGTAAAATGCACATGGATGGCAGGACCCAAGGTTTCCCAGCAGAACTTTGCTCAGAGCATCACACTGCCTCTACCACTTTGCGTTCTTTCCATAGGGTATTCTTGCGCCAGGTGTTCCCCAGGTAAGCAACGCACATGCACACAGCCATCCTCGTGATTAGGGATGGGTATCGTTTAGGTTTTATCCGATACCGGTGCCAAATCGGTACTTTTGAAACGGTGCCGGTGCTTAAACGGTGCTCGAACCGGTGCTTAAAGAATGGAGAACACAAACTTTGTCCAAAAACCTCTCATGTTCAGCTGGTTTTTTTTGTAAAAAGATAACAATGTGTGCCTTTTCTGCAGCTATGTGGCATATATGGTATCACTCTTGGCTGGAAGCAGTGCTTAATCAATGGGAAAAACACAAACTTTGTCCAAAAACCTCTCATGTTTAACTGTTTTCCACTTTTTCTTTGGTCATTTTAGCCTTTTTGGCCAGGGTGAAGGGAGTATCTGCCATCAAACAAGAAGACAGCCGCATGTAGCTATGACGATGTTTGCTAGTTCACCTTACCTGCATTAATGTAATAACGTGGTTAGCCTACTCAACGTAAATTACACACGAACAACATGAAGCTACTCATGCAGAGAAGAACGGCTGCTGCTGCCATCATCATTTCTGCTACACTGGCAGGGCTAGGGGGCAGGACTCTATTCTTCGGGTTTTTGGGGGATGTTCCTCCGGGTCCGATAACTGGCAACCCACCCGACGTACACGGTGTGAGGTCTCGCAGCAAGCTATCAAATACGGCGCATTTCTCGGCTTTTTAAAAAAACGCTATGCGTCGCCAGCTGTTTAATCGGATTCTTGGTGTTACCTCCTTTGACAGTATCACAGTATCAGCTTAAAGCACTTGTTGCAGGCTGCTGAGTTTGCATATTTTGCTGTGAAGTACAGCCAGACTTTCGACCGCTTCGCCTTGGGCATTTTTAATCTGTAGCTCTGCTCTAACAGAACGTACGTACCTGGCCCCGCCTACTATCCTCGGAAACGTAAAATGATTGGCTAGAAGTGTATCACAGCTCAGGAAAAAAAAGCACCGAAATAAAGCACCGAAATGTGCGCTGCTTTTCGGTCTGGTTACTACCGTTTATGTCAGAACCGGTGCCATCATGGCACCGGACACCGGTACCCATCCCTACTCGTGATGGAAAAGAAAATGTGATTTATCAGACTAGGCCATCTGCTTCTATTGTTCTGAAGCAGGGTAGGCAGTTAGAGCTAGGCGAGTCTCCTCGCTACTGGCTAAAACTAGTTTCATAAGCTTAATTACAGAAGAAACAACAAATACATCCAAAGAAGATATTGACTACTTGACTGTCACTTCTTTTAAAACTAGATTATAAAAAAAAATTAAACAACTTTGTGTAAAAGTACTGAAGCCAACAAGTATAGTTTGTTGCTCTTCACATGTATACCAAGGGCTATAAAGGGCTACAATTTCTACACTGTACAGAAAGGTGGATGGCTTAAAACAGCACAGTCAAAAGACAATGCAATAATGCCTTGCCTTCTTTATGGCTTGTGCTACACAACATTTAAAGCTATATTATGGAGCTACACCTTTCAGGACAATGGACGTTAACATGAAGCAAGTAGTCATTTCAGCACCACGGACAGCTCAGTGTGCTCCAGTAGTTTGACTGTTTGAGGCTACAAACAGGTTGTAAAGGCTTTAAAGAGTTCAGTGATGGTCAACTGATGTTTTTGTTTGTTTGTTTATGCTTCTCTCTCTCTCTCTCTCTCTCTTTTGACGCAGGGCTGAAAACCGAGTAGATTAAATGGTGCATTTAATTAAGAGGCTTGGAATCAGGAAGTCAGAGATCAGTGTTGGTTCTTGCCAACTATAGCTACATTTAGCCTAGCTTGTTAGTGCATGCCATCTGTTCACACGCAGATTAACGCTACACAGCAGGCCGGCCCGTAGCAATAGGTGCATTTTGCAGTGCGACAGAGTATAGGTTGCTGTTTAGCAGACTTGAATTCCTTGGGAAGTCTTTGGGTTAAGTGTACTAAAAGGTCATCTTTTTAAGTTGTAATTATTAATACAATACAATGGAGGTCATGATTGTGTTGTTTTTTCCTTTTGAGCTATGACATTGTGTCTCATTAAACTCCCCAACTCCAAGTTAATAAAATAAATGCTTCTTGTGAAAGTGCAGAGCTGAAAATATTATATTCAATGCACAGTTAAATCTCATTTGCATCCATATGTGCTGGTTGTTGTTTAGGGTTCCATGCTGATTTGTTTTCTTTTACTCTTATGTGAAGCCTGCACATAATAGTATGTTTTAGGGTGCTTTTGCTTTCACTTGAGGTTTTATCCATCTGCTTTATAAGCAATAACGACCTCCAAATCACTGCATCCCACTTAGCTAGCTTTTACACCAAATACTATAAATAGCACCCAGCTAATCCTAGTTGCTGGCTATATCTTTATTTATTTCTTTACTCTTTCTGCTTGGCAGTAACCTGAGCTCAGCAAGCTGCATCCCAGCAACAAACACTTCAAAATCTGATGACTTGATATGTGTGGCTAAGGGATATTGATATGGTTAGAGGCATTTTCCAAAAACTTTGAGGATGCTGAGCAGTTAATTATTTTGGGGGGAAAAAAAACAGCTGGGGCACAGTGTAGCAAGTCTAAAACAGATTGCTTGGACAGCGACTGAGCTGTGTGTTTGCATTAGATTAGAAAAAACTGTACATATAGAGGTTGAAGTTGTGGAAGCATTTTTGCAAGTATTTTGTAGGATTTAAATCTCCTTCAAGGAATGTGATTAAGCATATTAGCCCTGCACAGTTCACTTGACCATTTTGCAATCTTCAAAAATACATATTTCTTTAACCTTGTGTTGTTAGTGTAGAAGACAGTAAGGCAGGATTCACGCAGTTTAATGCGTCTTTGCTCTCACTTAGTTTGAACAAGGTGATGTTGTGTGTTGTTGAAATGAATCATGGATCCAAGACTTTGTCTTGCATGCTCTGCTTGCACTCAAAGTTGACGTTTTTTTGGGCAGCTGCTGCTAGCCAGTCAAATTACAGAATGAAAATAACACCACAGGAGCAGGGCTCCTGCAGTTCAACAGAATATGTAAATAAGCAAATAGAGAGCCGAGACAAAATACTTAAATATTTTAAAATGCCATGATTTTTTGTTGACAACAAACTATTACAGCTGCTCTTTTTGGTGGTTAGATCAAATGAATCCATAGATCAGCAGATACTCTTTATGGTCTCTCCCCCCGCCTCTGTGTGTGTGTGTGTGTGTGTGTGTGTGTGTGTGTGTGTGTGTGTGTGTGTGTGTGTGTGTGTGTGTGTGTGTGTGTACACTCATAGCCTTAGGGGCTGTTTGTCTGTGATAATGAGCTGTCATTTTGTCAGTCAGAATGGCTTGATCTATCTACCACTCTGCTTTCTCACAAACATAAGCACAAACAGAAACAGAAAAAAAGAGTTGTTTTAACATACTTCTATCTTTATAGCCTTATCTGCACTTGTGCTCTTAGTACAAAACAGACAATTTACACACAGGGAGCCGTGGCTGAAGTTTCGCATTTTGCTCTTGGTCTTAATTATTTGGACCTGAGGAGCAGTGGGATCAGTATTTAGATGTTTTATGGTTACATAAGCTTTGAGGGCCAATGAATATTCTAATCTTGCAGAGTAACAGATGTGAACCATGTCCAAACGTATTTTAAAAACACTAACCTGTTATTAAGACACAACAGTGTGGCTAGACAGCTTCCAGAATGAGGAAGCTGTGTGGTATTAAGAATGGGTTTACTATTCTCATGCTTTGTATCTGTTGCATAACATTTTGTGGAATAACAGATGGGAATTATAGTGATTTATTAGTTGGCAGTTAATACTGTAACATTAAAGCTTACATATGAATAAACACAATTTTTTTTCCATTAATGCAGCAGACTTAAAAAACTGCTAATAATCTCCACTCCTTGAAAATGGTAGACCGCTCTGCCTTTTATATTTTGCCATACATGATATTTAAATGTAAGTGTACTTAATCTTTTTTCTCATTATGCCAATAAAGTTATGTCACATGTGGCACAATGCTTGATGAGACACTTTGTATGTAAGAACATTTCTCAGGGCTCTAGACTAAGTTTTTGCCACGGTTGCACTGGTGCACCTAAATTTTTTTTGTTAGGCGTACCCAAATTTTTCAACCGCATAGCTTAACATTGCAGTTTTACATGTGCACTTTTTTGGGGGGGGGAATGCTGTCCATGCAGACAAAATTGATTTGTAAATGATTAAGTAACAATCTTGGGCTTAAAGTGCTTTAATATTGCCTACAATATTGCCAAAGAGTGCCAAACCTAATCATAATCTCGGCCTCCTCTGATGACCTGGTTGCTGCTGCCTGCCGCTGAAAGGCAGTGGGGAGAGGGGACACTTGGGCAGTGCATTTATCGCAGCAGATAATGTGTTTTCTGGATACACTGTGCTTTTTCAGCGTTCAAAGATTGATGGCACCGTGTCAGAGCACTGGCTATGAATTTCAGACGTATTAGGCCTTAACAAAAAAGTTATCAATCGTTCTTTTCAACTTTTCTCATTACCCACAGGAAGGAGATTTTCCTGGCCTGGCTTTTTATAGCAGGTAACCTTAAAAATATTCTGCAATATAAAGAAAGTATAAATTTCTTCAGTATTGAACAGCAGAAATTAGGCTTTCTGAGGTCATTTAAGTAAAAAAAAGATAGCGGTCGACAGCGCTGTAAATAATGTTAGACTGGTGGGTAATAAGCGAATGAATAATGTAGAAAACAGAGATTTGAGATGGGAAACTGTTCTTGAAGTACACACAGAGAAAGAGAGCTGTGCGTGAAGTGCGATTTTTATCGTGGTGGAAGCAAGACAGCAAAAGTAAGAGGGAATTCATGACAAAGTTTATCAAATGTGAAGCGTAGTTTGCTGCTTCTTTTGCTGCTGGTTAAGTGAATTTTGGTTGGAGAGAGATAAAACCTGCAGCTCAGAATCTAGCGCAAAAAAAGACGCAAACACAGCTCTCACCCGACGCATCAGAATCAGTGAGCTGTTGACTTTCAGCCCCAATGGCGTGTCCGTGTACGTGCCGTCGGGTGAGAAAGCCGAGAAAGAGAAAGCTGATTCTGATGCGTCGGGTCGGCGCTCTGTGTCTACGTCTTTGTGTGGAATCCGTTTATCTGCTCTCATTTGCTGTTTGGTGGTTGTTGAAATAGTTTCGTGAGCTTTAACCTGAGATTCTGGCGTTTTTGGCAAAATACATTTATATTCAAAAGTCAATTCACGATTTAATGAATCGATATCACTTTATTCAAGCTACTCACCTCTCTCTGTCCACCGGCACTTTAAAACATACAGACGGACTACATGAATATCTGGAACCCGACCAATCAGAGAGGTCCTGCCCCTGACTATCTCTGATTGGTTTAGACCACAATAGGGGCATGTGTCTGTTGTTGACCACACAGAGACGTTCAGAGTTGCAGAGACTTTTTTTTTTTTACTCGAACAGTTGGTCACACAAGTTTTCTTTTAGTCGCACTATTGGTCGCACTCTAGAGCCCTGTTTGTACATTAAAACAAATATGTTATTATAAAGGAATTCATGTTAGGGAACTGCAACATTGTGGTTTGTATGAGCATCCACTACTATAGTTTGCAAACATTAACTTATGTGCAGACTTGTATCACAATGCCCAAAATAGATTTTCGCTTTTTTTCCAGATTAAATCAGTAAGGTGCTAGTTTAAAATTGATGGAGAGGCCTTGTAAGATTGATATCATGACTTGCAATCTGTATCAGGAGTGTCTGTTGTGCAGGAAGGGCTGAAAAAAGCATGATTAATGGAGAAGATGCAGGGAGTAGCAGAGTGTGGATTCATGAAGCACAAACACACATTCTTTCCTGCAAGTGTGTGTACACACACACACACACACACACACACAAAGCATCTACTTATGTAGGCAACTATTTGCACACGCACAAACATAGCAAGTAGGCTGATAAAAGGATGTACCACATTGCTGCAGCTGTCCTCTGGGAACTAAAGTGGAGGCTTGATACAGCCATTTACCATCACCACACAATGACTCAGCACATTTACAAGATATGGACTGGGCACACTTTTTTGCATACATTAACTCATTCACTGCCAATGGCTGGCAGTGAATGAGTTAAGAGTAATTCTTGGTAGGTTTTGATCTCAGTCTTGATTACAACTGGGTGTGGTTATTGTAGTAGACCAGAATAACATCTAATGATTCAAAGTTGTGGAAGGGTCGTGTGTTTGCTGGAAATGCAAGAAAGTGAAAATCTTGTTCTGGTTGACCTCTGGTGGTTTATCCTTTCCCATCTGTAGCACTGTGGTGACAAAGTTGCTACGTGACATTTTCAACTGTGGAAAACAGTAAAATACTGATTTTCACATTGGTCTATCTACCCTGGAGGTCCTTTTACTGAGACCAGGCCTGTGTCTCTCAATAAAATGTAACCCAACACCATTGTTAGATGATTTCTATGCTTAAACAAACTAAAGTGAGTATAACATCCAGTTCTTTATTTCTGCTGCATTCAGTGCGTGGTAGCATCAACTAATCTGGCTGATAATAAATGAGGTGTTGAATTGAGAATTTTTGCACGCCGAGGTTTCATTTTGGCCTCACAATTGTGATCACTGATTGAATGTTGAAATGTTTTTCAGGTGGAAATTAAAATTCCTGAAGCTTAAGGTTTAGCAATGTTAAGCTTTTCTTTTTCCTTCATGAAAAAAAAATCTCAACCGGCAGTCTAATTCCTTATGTGATGATTTTGATCGAACTCTCAAGGTGTCAGATTACAATTTAATTTTTTGGTAGTTTTAAGTAAATGCTTTACAAAACAGCATTCTCTCCCCTTCACAGTTCTTCAGGGCTGCATTCAGCCCAAACAAAATGTATCAAAACGTAATCTGCTTTAAGTTCAATTCAATTTCAATTCAGTTTTATTTATATAGTGAAAAATCATTTATATTCTAAGGTAAAGACCCTATAAAATGAATAGTTTACTATTAACTTCTATTGATAGTAACTAGTGATTGAATATAGTTGTGGTGTATAAACACACAGGGAGGGAAAAAGAAATGCTCAGTGCACCCCCAGGGAAGCCCCCAGCAGCCTGAGCCTATTGCAGCATAACTAAAGGATGGTTCAGGATCACCTGGACAAGCCGTAACTATGAGCTTTATCAAAAAGCAAAGCTTTGAGCCTAATCTTAAAAGCAGAGAGTGTGTCTGTCTTGAAAATCCAAACATACAGTTATGTTGCCACAGTCTGAAACCCATCTACTACTCTCTTGACCTCCGCTCTAACGGCAGTGCTCACTACTTTTTAGGCTTCTGTGCAGTCAGTGATATCCAGGCCAAGACCTTCTGTTCTGTCTTCCAGTCTCTATTTACATGACTTATAATTCATGACTCACATGAATTATAAAAGCTTGTAAAAATTAAATGGTTGGCATACAATTTAGCCCATGGTGTCAACACTGTCCTTCTTTGTTCCCCACAAAGGGTTTTGCATACAACTTGCAAGGTCAAATATACGTGATTAGTACTACTTGGACTATAAATTGAAACCAGAAAGCTTCTATGTACCAACAATGTTGTTTATTCCTTCTGATTTATATGCAAGGAATGTAGATTGTTAGCATGCCTGCCAAGCAAGCTTTTATGTTACAGTGTTTTCACACACACCACTTTTGATAAAGCCTATTTTCTACACTTACACCATTTTGGCCCGATCCCATTGAAAAATGCAGCTCATGGTTGCAGATTCAATGTTCATGCTCTGACCTTTAGTTTTGGAATGCTACTTTTTCCTTAGCTTTATGCACATTTATCTTTTTGTGGAAAATAAGTTAAGAAAGTTATAGTATACATCGTGGTCTGCACCGTCCTACATTGACTAATGGCTACATTGCAATACTGACCTTTGTTAGGGTTTGCTGAGGGAGAACCTCAGCATAACACAACAATTTACATCTCCTCTTCTTGCTCCCAAAGATAACAAGTGGCAAGACAGAGCTGCAGTCCACAGAGATTTGATTTAATTGTTAGTGTGAGGATCGACCAAAACAAATAAAACTAACTCAGGTTTCATGAAATGAAAAGAAAAGAAAACATCTTACCTTCCTCAATCCAGAAAAAAGAAAATATGACAAAACAGGCTTCTCACTGCTACCAGGATGGTTCTTTTATAATGTATTTACGTTATACACTACAGATGGCTGTCAGTGAGCTTTTAAAGGGCATCAGTGAAGTTTCAGTTTTAACTATTGTAATAAACACAACATACTCATCTGGAATCACAAATCGCTCACAAATAAGCCTACATTTGGATAAGCCGTTAAGTTAAAGACTAACTGCAAACTTTCATTGCTCCATATACCAAGTAAACCAAAATGTTTGACAGTAATAATTGCATAGCAGTGGAAGTCAGAGAGAGCTCTGTGCTGACGCCACTTTGCTGGGTTAGTTTTAATGAGTCCAGGTATATTGCAACATACAGTGAGTCACAGCCTGTGACCCAGTTGAGCTTTGTTGCTCAGCATGACCTCATTCTGACTGCACAGTAAAACAAATCTGATGCTACTGCAGCTGTTTGATTTGGCCGTAACACAATCTGGAGAAAGCTAAGAAGTTACCTGAGCTTTTCAAATGAGTTGTGCCTAATTTCACAGATCTTTAATGTGCTATGTAAAAATGTCACTCCTGCTTTCAAGCAAAGCCATAAATGCATTCAGTCATTTCTGGTGTTAAAACAAACTGCCCGATTTTTCAAACTGAATATACGGCTCATGTATTCCCATATGGAAAAGATATATATATATATATATAATATATATATATATAAATCTTATAAAGCTTGTATCTGTCTTCTGTGAAATTTGTATGAAAAACATACAAGAGTGAAAACAGATATAAGATCCCTTGAAAAATTACATAAATGAAACTTGTATGTTTTGGATACTTCCTAAAACAATATATGAAAGTAATGAGAAAGTGGCCACTTTCATGAGTAAATCATATAAGCCTTAAATGATTTATTATATGAAGCAAGCTAAAGCTGATGCAAGTCTTTTATAAGTTGTTTCTATTTCTTTTCCATATGGGTTATGTGGAAAAAGTGAAGTGTGTGTGTGTGTGTGTGTGTGTGTGTGTGTGTGTGTGTGTGTGTGATCTCAGGTGATGTTGAGCTAACAGAGAACAGGCTAGTTGGCCTTAATCTTACCCTGCATGTGTGTGTGGTAGCATTAGATGTGTCATACATACAGTAGCGGGTAACCAGTGCTCACAAGACCACACGCATATGCACATACACATGTTCATAGCGTGCATGATGAGATAAGCTTGTTAGCAAGGCTTTGGCTCAAAGGAAATATCTTATTGTGCCAACAGTATCTAGGCAGGTTTTATTTCCTTGCATGAGTGGCAGTAGGAAGCAGCCTATACGATCACAGTCATCACATGAAAAGGAGTGAAAAAGTATGTCTGATGTCAGCTTAAAAGCAAGTTTTAATTAAAGATTTACCTTTGACTTATATTAAAGTAAGTTGGCAAATACTTTAAACCATATACCCATTTAACATCACTATGACAGCATTGCCAGTAGCAATGTCATTTGAAACTTGCATGGGCTTAACTATAAATGCCAACCCATTTCCTTACATGGTTCCTAACATGTTTGCTATGCTAACCCAGTCTTGGTGGTACATCCTCTAGATGTCAAAATCAGGTTTTTCATGCATTTGTAATCCTCTTCCCCTTTCTTCTTTTTGATGGTTTTTTTTTTATGCTTTTATGTTTTTCCCTTCTTTCAGTGTGAATGTGTGTGATCATTATGTCGTGATCTCAAGCCATCTGGGTTGGCTGGCTTGTTTGCATATCTGGTGTTAACTGTTATACATATTCATGACCAGGGTCTAAACTGGCATGAATATTCATTTTGTCTTCGGGCTGTAGACGGGTGGAGTGGGTGTGATTCCAATCAGCAGAAAAGAAATTAACTCAACCTTTTGTGTGGTGGACAAGAACACTTGATGATTGCCATGGGCCTGTTGGTATGCCTGGTGAGCGTCGCGTGTATGCGGGCTATTGCATTTATTTAAGTCATGTGGCGGCCATTGGCAAACAGTGTCTTTGATACAGGAGAAGTTGAAAGCAGAAACAAAACAACCTCATGTTATGACACAAACATTTAAAGAGACATATCCTTCCCATGAAAGGGTATGGAAGCTGCTGGGCAAAGTTAAAGCAAAGTCCACCTCCATTTATCCAGTTTTGGGTTGCAGGTACGCTGGAGCCTGTCCCAGCTGTTATGGAGTGAGAGGAAGGGTACACCCTGAACAGGTCGCCACTCTTTCGCAGGGTTGATGCATACAGACAGACAACCAGTCACGCTGGCATTCACACATAAACACTTCACAACCGCATTCATTAATTAGTAGACTGTTTACTTACTGTTTGAGGGGATACACATCTACCGCACTTGTGGACTATTGTATAGATGACAAAAAAATAAATTTCAGTTGGTTTATATAAGCCGAAGGGCATCCAGAGCTGATGTTTTCCTCTATTCCTCTTGTTAAAGCCTGCGATTTGGACCTTGACATCTCTGTTCGCTGTGGCAGTATCAAAGGAAAATTTGTTTCTATATTTAATGTTACTTGATTTTCATCCAATGTGCCTGACGTGTTTCTGTCTTTGATGTACTCTTCTCTCACAACTTTGGATCCTCACTTCTGCCTTTGTGTTGGAGGAAAAACTGACAAACCCAATGATGATAAATGTGTGTGAAAATAGCAACAAGCAATGTTGGATGAGTAGATATCACCAAGAAATGTGTGATTAATTAGCAATAAAAACAAGTGTATGACTGCGATAACCAAAAGCAGGGCTGTATCACTTTGAAGCTGCCCAAACTTTGACCCTGAAGTATAAACCCCAGGAGACATATTCTCTCACAGGACTACACATTCAGCAAAGCACAATATCAAAAAGAGCCTTAGACCCTGTTTGAAGGAATAAATTATATTATAATTAAATACATTTTAAAGGTTAAGACAAAACTGATCAAAGAAAGAGAACCCGAGTGACACAATGCTAAGAATAACCCAAAGCCAACGTTGATAATGTGCCTTTCAATCAAGCAACAATGCAACACTCAAGTTAGAATCTGTAGGATTGAGAAGAATCACTTATACTAAATTAACTGCCATATATTCTGTTATAACCACAACGTTTACACAGAATTACAATGATTAGTTCAAGAGTAGCGCAAATAGCTTCCAGAGAACCACTGCTCGCCCTATGGTAGGCGGAAGAGTCTGTCTGTGTATTAGCCCTGAAAAAAAAAAAACGTTGGGACAGGCAACCTACCTGCAACCCAAAACTTGATAAGTTTTGGGTTGCAAAAGGAATTTGTATGCCCTAGAGGAAATTTGTAATGCAAGAGCTGGCCCAGGCATGTACCGAAAGCTTTCAGCTGTTCCTTTATTCACAATGGTTCACCAGACTGGGTAGCTCCATGTGGTGTTCTTTTGTTTTTTTTCTTTAAATTTAGTAGATGTTTACACTGGATGCCCTTCCTGACCCAACCCAACAGGTATTTGTGTCTCCTCTTAGTTCAATTCAATTCAGTTTTATTTATATAGCACCAAATCACAATGATAATTGTTTCAAGGCGCTTTATATTATAAGGTAGAGACCCTACAATAATACAAAAAAACCAGAGAAAACCCCAACGATCAAGCACTTTGGTGACAGTGGGAAGGAAAAGCTCCCTTTTAACAGGAAGAATCTTCGAGCAGAACCGGGCTCAGGGAGGGGCGGCCATCTGCCGAATGTTTAAACCAGTAAATTTGTATTGGTACAGTTATAACTGAAAAATACTTACATTTTTACTGACATGCGCTTTAATTTACCTGATATAAATGCATAGGCAACTGTAACGTACGACCATAAAGTTTTGGGAATGGTTCTAAATAATATCAGTGTATGTGTGCTAAATCCTTTCCAGTGTGTCAAAATGATCATCCTTGAACTTAATTTTTATTTCTGCAAAGTGGACCAAGTTGCTGGGAGCAAATCTGGAGAGTGGAAAAGGTGGTGAGCTAAGATTGTGTTGTCAACACACTCTGTGCTGGCACAAGCTGGCACACACCGAAGGGTGTTTCCATCAAGTGTTCTTTCTCAGATGCCTCAGGACATTTAGGAGAATTTTGAAATTACAGTCCAGCCTGGGGGACAAATTGAGGGTTCAGAACCCCTGGAATGTTAAAGAAAACAATTATAGTCCGTGCTTTGCTCAGCACCTGGAAAAAAATGCCTTGGGGCTTGGAAACTGTTGGACTGAAAAGTGCTTGCTGGTAGCTGGAAATCCAGCGTCCATTGGCAGTGATGATTACTTCAAATAAAATTCAGGCCAGTTTGAAACAGAAGTTGATGTTTGTTCACCGCACAAGTTTGAGGTCCACAGTGGCATTGCAAAGCACCCAGGGCAATCTATAAATAGTAGCCTCAATGGGATCTGTCTAGACATGCACAACAAGATCATCTTGAATGTGAGAATGGCCAGTTTTAAATTAGGTCAGGTGTTTGATTTTTGAGTTTTGATTACACCTCATATTTCTAACATGGTAGCTGAAAGGAGTCTTAACACTATGTTGCATTGCTTTTATAAAATGTGATTGAAAGGTTTAAATAATTTCAAATTGTGGTTAACTTTAGCACATGTTTACTTGTTTCTGACTTGGATGCTGCCATTTTAAAATATGCTAATAAACTGAATCAAAGGTTTTCTATATCAACTACAAGTGGAATGAGGGAATAACTAGATGTAGCTGTTTAATGGCATAATATTTTTATATAATGCCTTTTTTGGACAGTACAACAACCACGGACTACTGGTTATGAGCTGTTATTGTAAAGTTAAACATCTAACACATGCATACACTGTAAGGTAAAAACACTGTTATAGGAATTTTAATGCATTCATTTACTGCAGTGAGGCTCTTGTCCTCAGTTCAGCTGATGATTTAAATGTAAAAGTGTCTCTGAGTGTGTTTAAGTACATACATCAGTATGCAGGACAGAGGGTTTAGATAGGGATGAACTAAAACGATCTCTCAGGTTCTGCAATGCATTTCCATAACCAAACGGCATTGTTTTCTAATGCTGAGGTGAATACTGATAAAAACCATATTTTAAGATGGTTTCTCCCATTTGGAGAGAAATACTCGTTTACTCAGATACACAACACACTCACTTAGGCATGCTTTATAGAAGACATAATAGTAAAATTCACACTTTTATGTGCTTTCACGCTCGCAGTGCATACCCATATTTGCAAGAGAACAACACCGGCAAGCACATCACTAAGGCACACCCACACATTTACCAGCATATAGAATTCACATTTGATATTTCTTCCTTGTTTGACAAAAAAAAAATGTTTTCGGAAATATGACTTGGTTTGTTTTCTGTGTTTGTGTGTGTGAGCATGCATGTATGTGAATAAAAGGGAAAACTCAGAGTTTAGCTTTGTTCAACCACACAAATGCTGCACACATACACTTTCCCAAATGCTTTAAAAGAACACACCAGGAGGGAGAACAAAGAGCCTTCTTGAAGAATAGACATGAATTATTCACTCAATCAGATAAGAGGACAAAAGAGAGAATGAGAGAGAGACATAGAGAGAGAAATGGAGATGGAGTGTGGGTGATACAAAGAAAGAGACAGACTGATGGATTGACAAGGACAGTAGGATTTTATGCTGTATTACCAGTAATGACAAGAAGGCCCTAAGGAGATTTGAAATTAAACAACACGGCTTGCTATCATCCTCTAAACTGCTCCCAAAAAACCACAAGGTGTAAAACTAATAAATGGCTTTAACTAAATAAATAGAATAACTCCTTCTTGAGGTACATTGCAGTACTTATCAGTAAAAGCCAGATGCTTTGGAAATCTGGGTCTTTTTCTTATCAGTGAGGTGTTTACTTTAAGGAAAAAGTTTATCCAGTGTAAATCCACAGGCAGCAACAGCTTAGCTGTAGAATCTTTGCTGCTTTTCAGCCAGATATGCTTTATCAGATCTAATATGGTGCTTCTTTTGTGTTCTACTGCTAATGCAGTGAGGCTGTAGTAACTTCAGTAGCAGCAGACAATTCAGGTATTCTATCTAATATAATGAAACTAGTGACAACAAAGTGTAGCTGCCTTATCAGCTTAGCACAGTTGTTGCCTGTATTTTAGTGCTGTGGTGGTTTTTCTGGTGCAGCTGACTTGGCCTATTTTATGTGCTGGAGAGTAAATACATATTTAATTAGGTTACAGTCTGTTTTTACATAATATTAATTGTTGTGTAATATTCTTGGTTGTTAGCCCAGTGTTACATTTGCGCTTATAAAACATAAATACAAGATTCATTGCCAAATAATTATACTGGCCTGTGTAGATACATATATAGGTCAATATACAAGCATTTAATAGGATAAAACAGTAAAAGTTAGACAAAAAGTTAAAAAAGCTCACATGCGACTGAACGCTATTTTAACTTTCTTCATTTAGCTGACATCATTTCCCCTGCCTAGTCATTCATCGACATGTGAATGAAGTTAACTGTGATTCGTACATTTCCACAGGCAAAGTGTGTGTTTCTCTTTGTCTTTATGCTTCATGCAGCACTTCCCCCAATCTGGCTTTGTCCACATCAGCAGCAGTATGGCTACACAAAGTTAGTAGTGAGATTTCCATATTCACCACAGGGCATGCATTATGACAGGTGAATACTGATACAGCTCAAACCCCTACAGTCATGACTGCTAATGGGCCATTGGCCTATTACAACTTATATAGCTGGTTGCAAACATTCACACATCATAATGAGTAACACATGACAGTAATGAGGTTTATTTCCCCTTTTGTTTTAGAAGAGAACCACTAGTAGTCCTGTAGTACTCTTGTAGTAATTACCACAAGGAGGAGAGATAAAAAAGATTGAAATAAGAGAGGATTGTAGGATAAACAATTGCATGAAAGACTTCAAAATCTCATACTTTATTCAATTGCTGGAATTAGGATGAGAGGCAGTAGCACAGAGCGAAAAAGAAAGAGAACCAACAGACTGGAGTGATTGCAGAGTCAGATTGAATTTCATGATTTATTCAATAGTCCCGGAGAATGAGAGAGAAAGCCAGGACGGTAAAGTGAGAGTGATTCAGAAAAAGAGAGTGAAAGAGCCTAAGAGGTTTTAAGAGACCCTGTAAGAAGTTTAATATCAGGTTTCCTAATCGTCTTTCTCCATTTCATCCATCAGCCCCATAGCTGGCAGAGAGAGGACGGCAGATCTTACACTACTACAAACAGGTAATCATGTTAATGGTAAACAGGGTGCACTTTCATTGCTGCAGGATGAGGCAATGTCAGAGGATTATGATGTTAGGTGGCACAGGACACCACATCTCTCCCCTTTAAATTCTGTTAATGCAGTTTAACTGCACCCCTCTCACCTGTCACACGCAGACATGAAAATCATATTGTGGTAGTTTACAGTTTAAAAATACGACGTATATGTGGAAGTGACTCACGTTGCAAGTTTTTAAATGGAAACTGAATGAAGCAGTTTTGGTCAGAAAGCTACAATCCATCGAGTTTAGCTGTGTGGCACAGTTATACTGTGTCAGTCGGGATTCAAAGGTATCTGTAGGACAAAAGTAGAGAAATTATGTAAAAGGACATACAGATACAAATCCACGTCACTCCATTGGGAACATAAAAGTCTTTCTGAGCAAGTGTAAGCTCAAGCCAAACTTGCTTTAGATTAAATAGATTGGATGTGTGAATGAACAGCTGGAGATTTAGTTAATGGAAAAGGATACATAATTATATCCACAATAATAATATAATCATAACTCACGGGGCTTTAATAAATCTGATGCAAAATCAGTAGGACTTCTTCATTTTTGGCTGTCTGTTTCATGATCCACATGTCTGCAGTTTTTAGAGTTGCTGATTGGATACGATTGTGATAATTCACCAACATGCGGCCAATTGTTTCATCTGAGGCCCCGGGTGACACAGGAAAGGTCCTGACTGAATAATGTGACTGCGTTCCTACAGTAATCTGTCTCCAAATCTACGGGGAAGCCAACTACTTGTTTTCCGTTAGCAGCTGTTCAGTTCGGAATGACAAGAATCCAGTGGAACACAGACAAGGCACATGGTCCACAACAGCTCCAAACACACACACACCCACATACTGGGTCAGGCTGCCAGATGCTGCCCAGACAAGGTAATTGAGAGGAGGAATGGAAGGACAAAAGGAGCAACAAGGGGAAATGAGAGAAAAGAAAGTGCGAAAGAGAGAGAGCAGTGCTCGTTAAGCCCTGAGGAGGAAGGTGCGAATGTCAAGAGAAAAGGAAACAGGAAACACAAGATAGTCATATTTGAGAAGTGTGAAAGGATGAAAAGGGACTGAGTGACACAGGAGAGGAGGAAAGTCACATGGGGTGGCACAGTCAGATGGAGAGAGAGACTTCGGAACAGGAGCTCCAGGGGTCAAATTAGAACAGTATGCATCATACTGCATCACCCATGAGGAGGAGTAGGTGAATACAAAGGTGACAGGGGGACTGCAGGATGACAGAAAGCACAGTAAGTTGTGAGGAGTAGCTAATTAATGTTAAATATATATTTTCAAAAGTGATTTTTAAAATTTGCCAAATAAGAACATGCAGGGATGTTAAGGGGAAAAAGAAGACAGGAAAAGGGTAGAGACCGCAGAGACAAAAAAATGCATACTGATGTACAGGTTTGTATTTGTTCAGTAGATCTACTTGTTTGATTTATGATTTTGCTTTATTTATGATGACTAGTAGGGGGTTCATTTAAGAGTTACTGTATTACTTTCTACAATTCCATTCCTAATTTTGCTGAATGTCAAATGAATGAATGAAGTTGCATTATCAATCTTAACTTAATGAAATGCCATACCTGTTGTCTGTACTTGGCTCTTGAAGGATGCCATTGTCACAGAACATCCATCAGTTTTCTATCCAAGTCAGGGTCTCGGGGGGGCTACAGCCCATCATAGCTGTCACTGGGCGAATGGTGGGATACACCCTGGACAGGTCGGCAATCTATTAGAGGGCTAACACAGAGGGACAGGCAACTAGACCTAGCTCCAGTTTAGAGTCTTTGGACTGTGAGAGGAAGCTGGACTACCTGAGGGAAAAAAAGGTTCCAGCTGGCCGTCAGATTCAAACCCAGGAACCCACCTCTTTTTTATTGGGCATTTCACAATGAATTAACCATTATTTTATTGAGGGCAGTGTCACGTATAATTATAATTTTTTTTTTTTAACCAACTAGTGGGGCAAGTGGCTGAAGTAAAGTATCTTCCCCTTCCTCGTTTTTCCATCTTAAATAATTATGTTCACCCATTCCTTCTTCATTCTTGGTGCTTAAACACTCAACACTGCACATCATATTTGTCTCACTTCCAAAGACATAATGAACACACATATCCCCAATCACACGCACATGCTCACGCGGGTATAACCATCTAAACGCTGTTTGTACAGCTCAATTCGGCTCACAGTGGGCAAGCTGGGAGCAGCCTCACAGCCAATTCTCTAAATGCTCCTACTGTGTGTGTGTGTGTGTGTGTGAGAGACTGTTTGCTAATGGGAATATGGCTGTGGGTTAACTTTGCCACCAGTCTCTTCATTTGGGTTGTAATGACTCAATTGAGAAAATGTTTAATTGTGTTCCTGCCGTTATCCTTACCAAACTTTTAGCTGGTCGGAGTGAGAAAGCATCAGACATGTAAGAGAAAGCAGAGTGATGAAGACTGTGAAGTAACTCTGCTTTCATTCAACGTTTCAGCATACACATACATGCGTGCAAAAATACTTAAATAGACACAAAAGTCGATTTGTTACCTCCCTCGTTTGCATAAATTATTAATTGAGCCCCGGCAGTTAATTTCATCGTGATTTAGGGGAAAATGTGACAGAAAACAACAAATTGTCTTCCTACTATTCCCGTGTTTTAGTCTGAATAAATTTTCCTTTGAGTGAAGCAAAAACACCCACACACATGGATGCATTTGATAGGTCTCAGTCTTGGCACTGAGCCCTGCCTCTGTGTTCCTTGACAAACCGGGGCCATAATAGATCTGGTGTAACACCAGCACTCACACTCAGGGGACAACACACAACTAAGGAGCCATAATTGAGATGTTTCAACGTGAGATAGGGAGAATCAGTGCATGGTGGTATGTATGCAAATTCAGGCAAACAAATCATACTCGTAGACACACAGCATACACACAAAACAAAGCTATATTAGCCCAACCATTAGTCTCTTCAATAAAGAGATGGGAGCTTAATTTACAAAGGCTTTTAGTGATTATAACCATGGGAAAATGTTAAGTGGATTGTGTGTATGTTCTCTATTTCTCAGTACTTAATGCTCTTACAAAATACAGAGTGCTTTTCTAACATTTAACAGATACATCAAAGCTTGTTTTGTTTGTCTTTTCAGCTACTATGCCCCTTAGAGCTCAGTAGCCTATAAATCACATTGCACCTCGCAATTTATGCCAACTGTTCTTTTTTATACTCACTTTATGTTGAGATGTAAAGTAAGCTAGTGGAGGTCATCATGATGGATTGGTCCTTAGCGCCTCTGAGTTTTATGTGTGTCATATGACTGCAATTATAATTCAGTCATTTTCTAACCCACCTTAACTTTCCTAGCATTAATCTTACCTTTACAGCAATGTATTTGACCATGACACTAATCCTTTTCTATCCTAAAAAGGTGTGCTTTAGTAATTTAGCACTGTGCCAACATATTTCTATTAGCTATTTAGTTTTTAGCCCTATGCATGATTAAAGTTTAAAACCTGTGGAACCTAAACTTGCCAAACAAGACTTCATTCTTGCCATTCTTATCAAACAACTACATTTAATGTGGTTAGATGTGGAAATATTGCAAAAACCACATTTATAAATATTGAACTCAAACTGAAAACAAAAGAACATTTTCTAGAAACATGAATTACCAAGATCAAATGCACTAGCAGTGTTAGAATTCCTATTTTGTCCATGTCTGTCTCCTGAAGTCATGTTTCCAAGTAATAACTTTAATAATTTACAATTCTTTTAATGTCTTTGTGTCACCCAGTTGCACTGAAGTCAATTATTTTAGGCTAGCTTCAGGCTTCTTCACTTTCCTTCATCTCTCTTTTGTGGTTATGAAGAAAGTAGAAGCAATGTTCTGCAGTTCTCAGACATAGATGAACAATAACAGTTTCTTTTGATTATTGTAGATTTGGGTCACAGGAGCATCCCGCAAGCCTTGCAGTTGCTCTTGACCAGACGTCTGGCCACAACAATGTTGAGAGTTGACTCGAAAAATCAAATATTTGCTAAATATCTTATCAGATGCCAGATGTTATTAAATAATCACATTTTTGGTCTATTGCTGAACAGAGAGCTTTGGCTTATTTATGAATATTATTGCTGCATTAATATAACATAGGTCCTTACAATCAAACATTTGGGCACACATAAATTCAAAGATTTTCCTTCTTTATGTTTACTACTTTCTATTTTGTAGAACTATACACGAAGAAACAAAAATAATAGTTTCAAAACAAAACAAATAAATGTTTTATTGTTTAAAGTCCTCAGCGTTGCACACTGCTGGCAATATCTAAACATATCCCATATGAAGTATGTTAAGATATTCCCAGATTAACAGGTGAAACTTGCCCTGTCGTCAAATTGCTTCCCTCCAGTTGTCTTGTGTCCATGTTATTCAGCAATTGGCATTATTTAGGTACTGTTGTGACCAGTATCATGGCAACACCCACTGTTACAGATAAGTTTTATTTTAGTTACCAGCCTCGAATTATTTCAAAATCATCGTATTTCCTTCTGTTATACTTCTAGCCTGTTTTCAGATTTCAGTTGCTAGACACCCCTGAACCCCAGACTGGACTCTGTGTTCCCTGAATGCTAACACATCTTTCCCAGCCTTTACTTCTCTGTCATGGTCCTGGGCCGTGTTGGCCCAGTATTCTTAGTTTCCATGTATTTTTGTATTTCGTTCCTTATTTAGACCATGTTTTCTGAGTTGCCCTGTTGTGGTGTTCCCTTAGTGTTTTCCCTTCATGGCTTTTACCCCCTGTGTGCCCCTCTGTGTATCTGTGAGCCCTCGTCTCTCCTTATGTTTTATTCCATGTTTCCCCTGCCCTTTATGTCTAAGTTCTCCCCGTGCTCTCTCTTCCCCCTGTGTGCCCTCTATGTATTTATGAGCCCCCGTCTCCCTTTGTGGTTGTTTCATGTTTCCCCAGCCTGTTATGTCTGTGTTTTCCCCGTGCTCTCTCTCCTCCTGTCTGAACCTCTGTGCCTGTACCCGTCAGTGTTATGTTCACCCCGCCCTGTCTCGTTATGGTTATCTGTGTCACCTGTGTTCCCCGTGTGTTCCCACTTTCCTCGTTAACCCTCTGTGTATTTCTGTCTGCGTCTTCCTCTGTTCGGCGTCGCGTTCTCCCTCATGCCGTGTGTGGTTCTCCCCGTGTCTTCCAGTATATGTTACTTTAGCTTTTCCCAGTTTAGTGTAGTTTTGTATTGCTTTTTGTATCATCGTTATTGTTTATCACTTATCAGCAATAAAGCTGCATTTTGAGTTTATCCCCCGTGTGTGTGAGTTTGCAATTTGGGTCCTCATCCTGCCTGCCACACGGCCGAAACATGACAGAAGAACGCGACCACGATATGGACCCAGCAATTCACAACCCCTCCGCTGACCTCCGGGAGGATCTGATTTATACAGTGGAGTATCACTGTCAGGAGTGGGTGGTGCTGCCCGAGGGTGAGTACCGGGAGACCGTAGCCGTCCGCCTACAGCGGATGGTGTCCGGACTCCCGTGGCTATTCGGCGCGCTCCACCCCCACATCCAGGACTTCCTCGTCTCCACTGTAGGCGTCCTCCCGGAGCGGTCGCTCCTGTACGAAGAGCCGGAGGATGTTCAGCCCGGCCCGCTGACGGATTCGCGGCCCGGCTCGTCTCCTCCCCCTTCCCGGAGAAAACGGCGTTCACGTCATCGCCGTTCCCGAGCAGCGGAGCAGTTTTCACCCCTGGGAGAGAGTGACCGTGTGTCACACTCTCAGCCCGAGCCTTCGGATCCCGGACTTCTTAACCCGTGCACAACTGTGAGTGGCTCTGTTTTTTTAACACCGGGCTCGGATAATTCTGTCCCCTTTTGTTTGGACTCCGGAGACACTGTACAACGACGCACCACCCCACAGCCGGACACTCGGACTTCCAATTCACCTGCTGTGGTGAGTGAGGACTCTGTGTCTTTTCCAGACATAGTGACTGTTCGCTCAGGGGCTGTGTTTTGTGTGGCAGATGTCGACGCGAGCTGCTTATCGCCGGTGCAGCCGCCAGCAGTTCAGTTAGCTCCCTCGCAGCCACCCTCAGTTCAGTTAGCTCCCTCGCAGCCACCCTCAGTTCAGTTAGCTCCCTCGCAGTCACCCCCAGTTCAGTCTCCAGTAGCTCCAGTGTCACCCCCAGTTCAGTCCCCAGTAGCTCCAGTGCCGCCTGTTTCAGTTCAGTCCCCAGTAGCTCCAGTGCCGCCTGTTTCAGTTCAGGCCCCAGTAGCTCCAGTGCCGCCTGTTTCAGTTCAGGCCCCAGTAGCTCCAGTGCCGCCTGTTTCAGTTCAGGCCCCAGTAGCTCCAGTGCCGCCTGTTTCAGTTCAGGCCCCAGTAGCTCCAGTGCCGCCTGTTTCAGTTCAGGCCCCAGTAGCTCCAGTGCCGCCTGTTTCAGTTCAGGCCCCAGTAGCTCCAGTGCCGCCTGTTTCAGTTCAGGCCCCAGTAGCTCCAGTGCCGCCTGTAGCGCAGGCTCCAGTAGCTCCTGTAGCCCAGTCCCCGATAGCAGTACGGTCCGCTGGTCAGCTCAACATTCAGCCAGGGGTCTCAGGTCTCTCTGGCTCTGCATCGGCTCCTGCTGGGAGCTCGGACGAGCTCATCCAGGACTCCGCGGCTCCCACGCCGCCATCTACCTCGTCAGCTGGAGGGTCCGAGGGGCCCGTTCAGCCTCCTGTCTCCGCTGGAGGGTCCGAGGGGCCCGTTCAGCCTCCTGTCTCCGCTGGAGGGTCCGAGGGGCCCGTTCAGCCTCCTGTCTCCGCTGGAGGGTCCGAGGGGCCCGTTCAGCAACCTTCCTCGTCAGCTGGGGGTTCGGGAGAACCGCACCAGCCTCATGCCACATCAGCTGGAGGGCCCGAGGAGCCCATCCAGCCACCTTCTGCTACGCCTGGTCCAGCCTGTGCTTCGTCAGCTGCAGCCTCCGAGCCTTCGCCAGCTGCAGCCTCCGAGCCTTCGCCAGCTGCAGCAGCCTCCGAGCCTTCGCCAGCTGCAGCAGCCTCCGAGCCTTCGCCAGCTGCAGCAGCCTCCGAGCCTTCGCCAGCTGCAGCAGCCTCCGAGCCTTCGTCAGCTGCAGCAGCAGCCTCCGAGCCTTCGTCAGCTGCAGCAGCAGCCTCAGAGCCTTCGTCAGCTGCAGCAGCAGCCTCAGAGCCTTCGTCAGCTGCAGCAGCAGCCTCAGAGCCTTCGTCAGCTGCAGCAGCAGCCTCAGAGCCTTCGTCAGCTGCAGCAGCAGCCTCAGAGCCTTCGTCAGCTGCAGCAGCAGCCTCAGAGCCTTCGTCAGCTGCAGCAGCAGCCTCAGAGCCTTCGTCAGCTGCAGCAGCAGCCTCAGAGCCTTCAGCCTGTGCTTCGTCTGGTCCTGTGCCCACCGGGCCATGGCCAGCACGCCTGACACTGGAGAGCCGCCGCCGCTGCCTTCCGCGCGGCCGGCCCCCTGAACTGCTCCGTCGTCTCCTCCGCCGCCGCCGCTGCCTTCCGCGCGGCCGGCCCCCTGAACTGCTCCGTCGTCTCCTCCGCCGCCGCCGCTGCCTTCCGCGCGGCCGGCCCCCTGAACTGCTCCGTCGTCTCCTCCGCCGCCGCCGCTGCTTTCCGCGCGGCCGGCCCCCTGAACTGCTCCGTCGTCTCCTCCGCCGCCGCCGCTGCCTTCCGCGCGGCCGGCCTCCGGACCAGCTCTGCCACCTGTGCTACCCGCCTGGTCGGCCCCCCGACCGTGTGACCCGTGAACTCTTGTGCCTGTGGGCTCTGGGTCGGCCCCCTGAACTTTATTTTGACTATGGTCATGTGCTCCTGTGTTTTCTGTTGTTTGTTTTGTTTCCCGTTCTGGTCCCTCCGTCCTGGTCCCCCGCCTCCCGCCCTGGGTGGGTTGTTTTCTGTTTTTGTTTTTGTTTCTCGGGTTTGGGCTGTCGGGAGCCAGCCCTTAAGGGGGGGGTGATGTCATGGTCCTGGGCCGTGTTGGCCCAGTATTCTTAGTTTCCATGTATTTTTGTATTTCGTTCCTTATTTAGACCATGTTTTCTGAGTTGCCCTGTTGTGGTGTTCCCTTAGTGTTTTCCCTTCATGGCTTTTACCCCCTGTGTGCCCCTCTGTGTATCTGTGAGCCCTCGTCTCTCCTTATGTTTTATTCCATGTTTCCCCTGCCCTTTATGTCTAAGTTCTCCCCGTGCTCTCTCTTCCCCCTGTGTGCCCTCTATGTATTTATGAGCCCCCGTCTCCCTTTGTGGTTGTTTCATGTTTCCCCAGCCTGTTATGTCTGTGTTTTCCCCGTGCTCTCTCTCCTCCTGTCTGAACCTCTGTGCCTGTACCCGTCAGTGTTATGTTCACCCCGCCCTGTCTCGTTATGGTTATCTGTGTCACCTGTGTTCCCCGTGTGTTCCCACTTTCCTCGTTAACCCTCTGTGTATTTCTGTCTGCGTCTTCCTCTGTTCGGCGTCGCGTTCTCCCTCATGCCGTGTGTGGTTCTCCCCGTGTCTTCCAGTATATGTTACTTTAGCTTTTCCCAGTTTAGTGTAGTTTTGTATTGCTTTTTGTATCATCGTTATTGTTTATCACTTATCAGCAATAAAGCTGCATTTTGAGTTTATCCCCCGTGTGTGTGAGTTTGCAATTTGGGTCCTCATCCTGCCTGCCACACGGCCGAAACATGACACTTCTCACAACAACTACAACCTGTGCTGTCATGTTTATTATAATTTTTTTCAGGGAAAGTGTTATTTTGCTGAGCCATGGTGTTCTTTTCCAGCAAATGTTGTGACTTTCATTCATTCATAGCACTAAAACAACTTTTACACTATTCTGCTGGGAGAATGGTATCCAAACACTGTTAAGTACCTTGCTCCGTGGATTCTTAACAGTATTTATTTTCTTCCATATCAAATATGACACTTTTGTAGTCTACATTAGGAGAATTTTAATCATGTTTTTTTATTCCCCGAGTAGACCCACGATAGATCCGTAAGGTTACTTACTAGGTATTAAACTGTAGAGCTGTTTAAAACTGGTGAGCGTGAAATCATTCTCTAACCCGTATTTTCAGTCTTGCTGATTTAGGCGCCACTGTGTACAGAAAAGGATGAGTTCAGTGGAGGAAAGGGGGAGTATATGACAGAGTGTTTGTGAAGTTGACAGGTGTTAGAGTTACAGGGTCATTAGCACCATAATTACCCAGTAATGACACAGTGAAAAGGATGTGAAGAAAACACTAACCTTTGTCCTTTTCTGTCTCTCTACATCTCTTCACCTCTCCTCCTTGACATTGCAGCAATCAGTCAGTACGCACGATCCCTCCCTGCGTGCACGGCTGTCTATGCATGACATAAAATAAGTGCAGAACACTATTTGGCGATTTTGAGCTTCGTGTGAGTGTGGAAGTGACTGCTTGAAAGTGCATGTTCAAGTCTATGCCTGATGACTCAAGGGGAAAGTGGTTGTGACATGTGGCATGCTTGGTGGGCAGCAGCGTGACAGTAAGTTGCTAGGAAGTTGGACGCACACAAGTGCAGCGAACAACCTGTCAGCATTGCATTAAGAGCTTTTAGCACTTCTTAGCAAAGCAATCTTGCTTTTGACTTTGAAAAGACACATGGAAAAAAAACTGCATAGCCACACACACGTACTGTGTGTGGTGGGAACAGAAATGGAGTTGGAGTCAGAAAATGTATTTATGTTCAAATCGACTTTTGGGTTCAGTACCTCAGCTGCATTCAGAACAGAGTGACAGAAGTGTTTCCTCAAAATAAGAAGGCTCTCATGTTCTTCCAGCAATTTAAAGTGAATTTGCTGTGGAACAAAGCTGCTACAACTGAAGACAGTCAGACAACATTTTGCCAAATCTGAAACTACTTCCATATGTTTATCAACATAAATGATTTTGAATCCCATACTGAACCATCCTAAATGTTAATTGACAGATTGGTTTTAACAGATCAAGGCTTTCATTTAGCTCAGAGATATTCAATTCAGTTTTATTTATATAGCGCCAAAATCACTACAACAGTCGCCTCAAGGCGCTTTATATTGTAAGACCCTACAATAATACATACAGAGAAAAACCCAACAATCATATGACCCCCTATGAGCAAGCACTTTGGCGACAGCGGGAAGGAAAAACTCCCTTTTAACAGGAAGAAACCTCCGGCAGAACCAGGCTCAGGGAGAGGCGGGGCCATCTGCTGCGACCAGTTGGGGTGAGAGAAGGAAGACAGGATAGAAGACGTGCTGTGGAAGAGAGACAGAGATTAATAACAGGTATGATTCAATGCAGAGAGGTCTATTAATGCATAATGCGTGGAAAATGTGACTGGAAAGGAAAAACTCAATGCATCATGGGAATCCCCCAGCAGCCTATGCCTATTGCAGCATAACTAAGGGAGGATTCAGGGTCACCTGGTCCAGCCCTAACTATATGCTTTAGCAAAAAGGAACGTTTTAAGCCTAATCTTAAAAGTAGAGATAGTGTCTGTCTCCCGAATCCAAACTGGAAGAGGGGCCTGAAAACTGAAGGCTCTGCCTCCCATTCTACTTTTTAAATACTCTAGGAACAACAAGCCTGCAGTGCGAGAGCAAAGTGCTCTAATGGGGTGATATGGTACTACAAGGTCATTAAGATAAGATGGGGCCTGGTTATTTAAGACCTTGTATGTGAGGAGCAGGATTTTGAATTTAATTCTGGATTTAACAGGAAGCCAATGAAGGGAAGCCAATACAGCTGTCAGGTTTCATAGATCGGACTCACGCGCAGACCACTAGTATCTTCAAAAGGTGCATTTATTTACAGTGTTTCCTACAGTGAAATTCATATATACACATAATGGTGCCAAAGGAAAAAAGGGGTCGGGGTTCCAGGGTCCAGGAATGAAAGAGGCAGGAGTCCAGGAAGGGAAGGTTTCCATTCAGTCCTAACACATCTCCTCTCCTTTCCTCTATCTCTCTTGCTCCCGTTCAGTCGCCAGGCACGGGGAAGAACAAGTCCAGAGGCAATCTATGCACAGGCAGAAAAAAACCATTAGTCTCCTGGTTCAGACATGCTCACAAACTGACTTTATAAAATACAGGACGACTGACGCTGAAGGCTCAACGATCCAGCGACGAGTAGAGCAGACTCGCCCTCTTAAGAAGGGTTCCAATCTCTCATGATCACCGACAGGTGTGCTGATCACCTCCAGGTGTGTAGGCCAGGGGCAGGAGCCCATACTGAGCTCCGCCCCGGCAGGAGAAAGAGAATGGGAGAGGGCGAGAGAGAAAGAGAGAGCAGAGGTGAGAGAGAAAGGTAAACAAAAACAAAGCACCTGACGGCTGTCAGCTGACGAGGAGCGGAGACCATGACAGTACCCCCCCCTCAACGGGAGCCACCCGGCGACCCACCAGGCTTGTCCGGATGCAGGCGGTGAAACTCCCGGAGCATGGGCACATCCAGAACGACCGCCCGAGGGACCCAGGAGCGCTCCTCCACGCCATAACCCTCCCAGTCAACCAGATACTGACAGCCACGCCCACGGCGCCGAGAGTCCATGATGCGAGTGATGGAGTAGGCCGGCAAGCCATCCACAAGCCGGGCGGGAGGAGGGGGCCTGGAAGGAGGGCACAGAGGACTGGACCGGACAGGTTTGAGTTGAGAAACATGAAAAACATCATGGATCCTCATATTACGAGGGAGCATCAACCTCACAGAGACGGGATTGACCAAAGCAGAGATCTCAAAAGGACCAATGAAGGTGGGCGTAAGCTTCTTCGACTCAGTCCGAACCGGAACAAAACGGGTAGAAAGCCATACCTTCTGGCCAACAGAGTAGTCGGGTGCTGGAGTCCGGTGCCGGTCTGCGATACGTTTATTGGTCTCCTTCGTGCGTAGTAACGCCGCTCGAGTTGCCCGCCAAACTCTGCGGCACCTGCGCAGATGAGCCTGAACGGAGGGTACAGAGTGCTCACCTTCCACAGCAGGGAAAAGAGGAGGCTGATATCCCAAGGACGCCTCGAAGGGCGACCGGCCGGTAGCTGAGGCAGTCAAGCTGTTATGGGCATACTCAATCCACGGCAACTCCGCACTCCAGATGGTTTGATTGGTGGAGGCGACGCAGCGCAGGGCAGTCTCCAGTTCTTGGTTGGCCCGCTCGGACTGGCCATTGCTCTGAGGATGATAGCCTGAGGATAGACTGACCTTAGCGCCCAGGGAGTCGCAGAACTCTTTCCAGACCCGGGAGGTGAATTGAGGACCCCGATCAGACACTATGTCTTCCGGAATTTCATGCAAGCGGAAGACGTGAGTGGCAAGTAGACGTGCGGTCTCCAGCACTGTAGGAAGCTTAGGCAAAGCAATGAAATAAGCCGTTTTAGAGAAACGATCAATGATGGTCAGAATGACAGTGTTACCTGCCGAAGGAGGTAGCCCGGTAATGAAATCCAGTGCAATATGAGACCATGGCCTGGAAGGAGTGGATAACGGATGGAGCTGACCCGCCGGAAGTTGGTTCGAGGGTTTGTTTCGGGCACAGACCGTACAGGCCGTGACATATTCCCGAGTATCTTGGGCGAGTGAAGGCCACCAGAAGTACCGCTGGAGAAACTTGACGGTGCGATGTATCCCTGGGTGGCATAAGAACCGGGCCGTGTGAGCCCATTGCAGAACCTGGGACCTGACAGCGCGCGGAACATAGAGTCGGTGGGCAGGCCCCCCTCCCGGATCCGGTTCGGCTACCTGAGCCGCCCGGATGGCCGCCTCAATCTCCCAGGTGATGGCCCCAATAGTACAGGTTGCTGGCAGGATGGAATCAGGGTCCGGCTTTTCGTCAGTAACAGCGAACTGACGGGAGAGAGCATCCGGCTTGACGTTCCGGGAACCGGGTCTGTACGTGATTGAGAAATGGAAACGGGTAAAAAACAGGGCCCATCTGGCCTGTCGAGCGTTGAGACGCTTTGCCGTTTGAAGGTAGGACAGGTTCTTGTGGTCGGTCCAGACCACAAAGGGTTGAGTTGTGCCTTCCAGCCAATGCCGCCATTCTTCCAAGGCGAGCTTAATCGCCAACAACTCCCGATCGCCCACATCGTAGTTTCGTTCTGCAGGGGTGAGACGACGGGAAAAATAGGCACAAGGGTGCATCTTACCCTCCCTCCGTTGGGAAAGGATGGCCCCCACCCCTGAGTCGGATGCGTCGACCTCTACCACGAACTGAAGGGTGGTGTCAGGTTGGACCAGGATGGGCGCCGAGACAAACCGTTTCTTGAGCTCCTGAAAGGCAGACCGGGCGGCGTCGCTCCACTGAAAAACAAGCTTGGGAGAGGTCAACTGGGTCAATGGTAGAACAATCCTACTGAAGTCCCGTATAAACCTCCTGTAAAAGTTAGCAAAACCAAGAAAGCGTTGCAACTGGCGACGGTTAGTTGGTTCAGGCCAGTCCACAACAGTCTTAACTTTCACAGGATCGGGTCGAAGATCTCCACGCTCAATTATGTACCCTAGGAAGGCAACCGTGGGCACATGAAACTCACATTTCTCACTTTTAACGAACAGCCGGTTCTCCAGAAGGCGTTGCAGTACCAGCCGGACCTGGGTCTCGTGTTCAGCCTGGGAGGAAGAGAAGATCAAAATGTCGTCTAGATAGACAAACACAAATCGGTTAATATAGTCTCTCAGAACATCATTGACCAGAGCCTGGAACACTGCAGGTGCGTTGGTAAGGCCAAACGGCATGACCAGATACTCAAAATGTCCAAGATGGGTATTGAACGCCGTCTTCCATTCATCACCGTCTCGGATCCGAACCAGATGGTAAGCATTTCTCAAGTCCAGCTTACTGAATATGACGGCGCCCTGGAGAAGTTCGAAAGCAGAGGTGAGTAGAGGCAGTGGATACTTATTTTTGACCGTAATGTTATTGAGTCCCCGAAAGTCAATACAGGGTTGGAGGGTCTTATCCTTCTTCTCCACAAAGAAGAAACCTGCTGCGACGGGTGAGGAAGAGGCCCGGATGATGCCGGCAGCAAGAGATTCCGTGATATACTTCTCCATAGCCTCCCGTTCCGGCAATGAGAGGCTATAGAGGCGGCTGGCCGGTAAGGGAGCTCCCGGCAGTAGGTCTATGGCGCAGTCGTAAGGCCGATGGGGGGGCAGCGACTGGGCTCGGTCCTTCCGAAACACTTCAGCGAGATCGTGGTAAACAGACGGCACACTTGTTAAGTTGGAAGACCGCAGTGGCTCTGGACAGATGACCGATTGGTTAGGCGGTACGGCCGCCTTAAGACAGGTCATATGACACTCCTCTCCCCAGCCCGTAATGCTTCCTTTCTGCCAATTAATCGTGGGATTATGTTGCTGGAGCCAGGGATGACCAAGAACTAACGGCGTCTGAGTGGAGTGAAAAACAAAAAAACTAATCTCCTCCGAATGATTGCCAGACAGTGTGAGGGTGAGCGGTTCAGTGATGTGTGTGATGTCGGGGAGGCGCTGCCCTGATAAAGCCGTGACGCGTAAGGCGTGGGGTAGTGACTCCACAGTCACACAGAGTCGTTTAGCTAGTTCAGAGTCAATGAAATTTTGTTCTGCTCCAGAATCAATAAGCACAGAAAGTGAATGACACTCGGAGTGGACCAGCAGCTTAGCCGGCAGGGCTAAACGTGGAGGAGATTTATCCTGATTCAAACCGCCCACCAGTACTCCTACCATCACTGGCGGGCGCGGCCTTTTGCTCGCGACGGACAGGAGGCAATCATGTGTCCCTTATTACCACAATACAAACACTCACCGGCCGTGATGCGTCGCTGACGTTCTGCAGCGGTTAGGTGAGAGCTGCCGATTTGCATGGGCTGTACCTCTTCGTCGGCGCCCCCTGATGTCCGGGAGGACCGGTAATCGGCCGAAGCCTCCGCCCCTCGCGGCCCTGCGGCCTCCTGGGAACTGGAGTTCCGTGCTTGCCGACGAGCTCGTAGTCGCTCATCCACCTTAATACATAAAGACATCAATTCATTAAAAGCAGTGGGTAGGTCCCGCATAATCAATTCATCTTTCAGATCTTCCCGGATGTTATTTAACAATGTGCTCCTGAGCGCATCCGGACCCCAGCCAGTTTCTTCTGCCAAAATCCAAAAGTCGATTGAATAATCTGCCATACTCCGTTTACCTTGCTTAAAGTTAAGGAGGCGGAGCGCCGCAGCCTCGACTCCAGAGCCCTGATTAAACACAGTCTTAAAGTTAATCACAAACCTCTCAAAAGAGATCTCCGGGTTGGAGTTTAACACGACCTGGGCCCATTTCAAAGCCCGGTCACGAAGCATCTGTACCAAAAACGCAATCTTCGCCCCGTCATTGTTATGAAAACGCCGCTGTTCGCGGAAAATCAATGAACACTGGGCCAGAAAGCCAGGGCACTTCTCTGTCTCCCCCGAAAAGGGCTCAGGCGAAGGCAGAGGACCGTCAGAGGATGGGGTGGCTGCCGATGAGGGACCGGCCGCAGCGAGTGTCTCCTGCGAGGCAGGGCGAGCCGGCTGGGAGGTCCCTGGCTGTACTCCCCCTGGCGTAGTCAAACCGGAAACAGCTTGAGTTAGTGCAGCGATCTCACCTCGCAGCTGATGTAACATTTGTTCGTGGCGAGTCAGCGCCGCTTCTTGGGCAGCCAGTGCCTGACCGATGGTATTCTGATCTGCTGAGTCCATGTTGTGGCTGGATCGTTCTGTCAGGTTTCGTAGATCGGACTCACGCGCAGACCACTAGTATCTTCAAAAGGTGCATTTATTTACAGTGTTTCCTACAGTGAAATTCATATATACACATAATGGTGCCAAAGGAAAAAAGGGGTCGGGGTTCCAGGGTCCAGGAATGAAAGAGGCAGGAGTCCAGGAAGGGAAGGTTTCCATTCAGTCCTAACACATCTCCTCTCCTTTCCTCTATCTCTCTTGCTCCCGTTCAGTCGCCAGGCACGGGGAAGAACAAGTCCAGAGGCAATCTATGCACAGGCAGAAAAAAACCATTAGTCTCCTGGTTCAGACATGCTCACAAACTGACTTTATAAAATACAGGACGACTGACGCTGAAGGCTCAACGATCCAGCGACGAGTAGAGCAGACTCGCCCTCTTAAGAAGGGTTCCAATCTCTCATGATCACCGACAGGTGTGCTGATCACCTCCAGGTGTGTAGGCCAGGGGCAGGAGCCCATACTGAGCTCCGCCCCGGCAGGAGAAAGAGAATGGGAGAGGGCGAGAGAGAAAGAGAGAGCAGAGGTGAGAGAGAAAGGTAAACAAAAACAAAGCACCTGACGGCTGTCAGCTGACGAGGAGCGGAGACCATGACAACAGCAGAAATATGCTCTCTTTTTCGAGTCCCTGTCAGGACACTTGGTGCAGCATTTTGGATTAACTGCAGGCTTTTCAGGGAGTTTTTAGGACTTCCTGATAATAATGAATTGCAGTAGTCCAGCCTGGAAGTAATAAATGCATGAACTAGTTTTTCAGCGTCACTCTGAGACAGGATATATATATATATATATATTTTTTTTTTTGCCTGTCCCGTTTGGCTCTTTTGCCATCAGAATTGTTGTCTAAAGGCAAAGAAAGATGCCCAACGGATTTACTTTACCAAATTGACCATCCCAGCCTTGCCGTAATGGTCCATTTGATTCACCTTTTATTGTTTATTTTATTTTCACTTACTGAATACGGGACAGACTTGACTGGGGGAAAGAAGGGGAGAAAGAAAGAGGGAAAGAGAAACAGCTGAGAAGAGGGACGGGGGAGAAGGGCAAAAAACACAAACCAACAGAACGGGCAGAAAAAAAGAAAAAAAAAAGAAAAAATGCATATATCAATCACCTGGATCACCTGCTGAGAAAGAAAAAAGAAAACAAGCAGAAGAGAACAAGAGTAATAGAATAAACAACATCACAATGATATATGGGAATATGACAGTAAATACTAAATATTAAACATTATTGTGCAGCACATAAGATCAACAGAACACAGTGTGCTTTGAGGTAGGAGCCAAAAAGGGTGTAGTTTGTGGGTGTGGTCACCCGTGTGTACACCTGTGAGCATGGACGCTCTTGTTTTTTTTTTAAAAGGTTCCTTCATGTAATGATCTTCTAGAGGGTGTGGGGGGGGCACAGCCCCGTCCTCCAGGGCATGAAGCAGGTATGGAGGAGATCAAAACTCCAGACATCCAGAGGCCCCCAGAACACAAGAGACCAAGGAAGACCAACAGAGGGGCAGCTGCGCCACTGTCCCAGAAAGAGCTGAGGAGAGTCCCAGATGAGGGCTCACTCAGCAGCCGCGGAGTAAAAGCCAGGGGGAGTTGCAGTGATGCACCCGTGAGCTCCGCCGGCAGCCAGCCATGCCTGAGTGACCGAGCCCCAGGCCGAGAGGCTGGGGGCACCCCACCTCCGTGGCCCGAGCGAGCCCCAGGCTCCAGGCCCCGATAAGCGGACGCCCATCCCCGGACACAAAGAACCACCAACGCACCGATGTCTGAGGGAGTCCGCCACTGGCAGGGGAAGTGGTGGTAGGGGGAGATAGGCCTCCAAACCTTGGAGGGCCTGAGATGTCCCCAGAGAGGTGGCGTCTGACACCCAACCTGACATATAGACACAGACATACAGGTAGGGCTGGGCCATATTATACCGTTCACGGTAATACCGGTATAATGTTAGGCAACGATAGGAAAATGAAATATCGCGATAGAATGGGAGTAAAACGCGCATGCGCAGTGCCTTTGTTTTCATACGCACATGGCCGATTGTTGAGTGAAACAGATGAACCAGAATTGGTTTGTAAAAATGGTGCAACTTCAGTGATGTGGAACTTATTTGGTGTTTGTCCGTCAGATACACGACAAAGCACATTTTTTTGCAGAACATGCAAGCGGCCGTCGTTATTGTCGTATTTGTCGGACTAAGATGCTCTTAAATCTGGGAGTAATCTGGGTCCTAAACTCCGTATGCTTCAGGTCAAACAACACTGCAGCATCACTGAGCGTTAAAAACTGTCTAAATTCTTTCATCTTTAATAAAACGATCAGCATTGCTGCTTTACCAGGTGTAACTATAAAGTTTAACTTCCAGGCATCCATGAAAACAAAAGTTATTACATTTAACGGAGTTAGAAGTTAGCAGGAAGCTAGCGGAAGTTAGCTCGCTAGTTTTGCTAGTTACCTAAGCATGATATTGCATGTTCTGACTGAGAGATTTCTGAAAAAAATCAAACGTACAGCTCTGCTATCACTTCCAACATAAATGAAGACAGGAAACTAAACAGCAGTGACGTTTGTAGGGTTACTGAAGTTGGGCTAGCTGGTATATAATGATGTGCTACGTGATCGCTAGCGACACAGCTATATTAGCATAACATAAACAGTGAAGCTGGAGGACGAACACTAACACTTTTCCACTTATAAAAGTTAACGTTAAGGTTCTTCATGGTTAGAGACAAATGCAATCGCATGGCAGGATGCTGTAAACGGACCAAACTTCAGTCAGGAGAACAACTGAGATAATCCATCCACAATACGAGGTTAGTCATTAATATACTGCAACATGGGAATAGAGCAGCTGCCAGAGAATTCAACATTAATGAATCAATGGTACAGAAGTGGAGGAAGCAAGAAGAATGAGTTTAATCAAGTTTGATTTATCTGACTGCTTTGTTTCGCTTAATGTGCCTTATAATCCTGTGCACCTTATGGTCCGAAAAATGCGTACTGCACACTGCAGTTTAATGTTGCAAAGCACCTCTTTTTAACTTCAGTGGATATTATACATGGTTATGCTCAGGATATGTCAGCCCATTTCTACTGGAAATGCCTTTTGGTTAAACTTTCAGCAAGGAATTTGCATTTGCACTGTTACATTTTTATAAAGCTTTAATGTACATAAAAACCAGCTTCTTGTTTAAGTGAAAATAAATGGAAGGTTGTCTTTTTGCGCTAGTAATGTTGTGGAGTTGTATTTTGTCTCGCATCAATTATATCGTCGGTTATATCGTTATCGCAAATTTTCAAATATATATCGTGATAAATATTTTTGGCCATATCGCCCTGCTCTACATACAGGCACACACCTATACAAACATCCATTCCCACCCTCATGCTCTCATATGCACTTACTCCACACTCAACCAACATGGAGACAGACATAAAGAGACGCTGTACACACGATCACACTCCCCAAGTGTACTCTACGAACCGGGTCTAGGTACCCTTGCCCCTGGAGGGGGGAACTGCACCCAGACCCAGGTGGTGTTACCCTTTTCCCTGCGGTGGGGGAGGCAGACCGCCCCGACTCCGCAGCAGCAGGGAGGCCCCACACTCCAGACCGCAGTCGGACGGCCAACTCCTCCTCCTAGCCCCCCCGCTCCAGCAGGCTGCAGAGAATGGGGGTGAGAGAAGACTCCAAACCTCCCTCCACCCGCTCATTGTTGTGTTGATGCATGTGTGTTCTAAGGTGCATTTAAAACCCAGGAGGGCATGGAGCTACCTGCCAGAGAGCAGCAGGTAAGCGCATGGTCCCTCCTGCTAGCCCTCAATGTCTACGTGTATTTAAAATTGAGAGGTGGGCAACGACGCCAGGGGTGAGGTGTACACCCTGATGGTAATTTGGATTCCGTGTATCGTGCCCACCCCCAAGATCCTATACGTATGTGTAATGAGACTGTGAGTAATGTGAATGTCTAAGTTGTGGGATAAAATTGAGGAAGAGGCAGCCAGAAGGGGACGGGGGGGGGGGGGGGGGGGTAGCCTCCTCTGCACCCTGGTGACATACCCCTACTCCAAGGTCCTGCATGTGTGGGTGGTTGTGGTGGAGCGGGAAGGGGGAGGCAGCTGGAGATGGGGGGGGGGGAGGTAAGGTAGGGAGGGGCAAGTGACCCCTCCCTGGGGCCAGCTCCCCCGCTGACCCCAGTAGGCACCCCCATACTCCGCGACCCACCAGGGAAAGGGGGCCCAGGCCCATCCAGACCGGGGCCCAGTGCAGCAGCGCCCCCCGGCCCCACAGAGCCCGGGACAGTCCACCCAACCCCACCACAGAGAAAACTGCACCCACCCCACCATCCACTCATCTTCCAGACTACATAAGACAATAAACACCTAGGCTGAGATCTTCCTCCACCTCTCCTGTATCTCCCCCTCCTGCAGAGAGAGTTCCTGAAGAGAGGAAAGTTCCTGCAAGATGTGACAATCTCCCCCACCAGTTGAAGAGCCCCCCAGGTGGCTCGATGCACCGGCGGCACCCTGCTCCACGGCTGGGCCCCCATGCACCCACCCACCCACAACCCCGGCAACACACCAACCAGGAGAGACAGGATATTTCTAACTTTAGAGATGTTGCACAAATGAAAGAAAGCAGTCTTACATATTTGTTTAATATGTGCATTGAAGGACATATCCTGGTCAAAAATGACTCCAAGGTTCCTCACAGAGTTACTGGAGGCCAAGGTAATGCCATCCAGAGTAAGAATCTGGTTAGATACCATATTTCTAAGATTTTCAGGGCCGAGTACATTAACCTCAGTTTTATCTGAATTAAGAAGCAGAAAGTTAGCTGCCATCCAGGTCTTCATGTCTTTAAGACATTCCTGCAGTTTAACTAATTGGTGTGTGTTATCTGGCTTCATGGATAGATAGAGCTGGGTGTCATCTGCATAGCATCTGCCAGCTTGAAGGCCTGTGGTACATAGCCGATTATTAGCGATAGGTTGATCATAAATAAGACTGAAGCATTAATTAGGGACTTCTTTTATATATTGTGATATGCTTGCAAATGCTGGTTTCTGACTTTTTAAGTCCCTTCCGGTGTCCCTGCAATGGTCAATGGTCAATGGTAACTTTATTGTCCCTAACGGGAAATTGATTTGCAGTGTCTCCGTACAAACAAGCAAACAGACAACCAACACATCACATACACTCACCAAGATAATATAATATAAGCCTGATAAAACAACCTAGGTTTTTCATCATAAAGTGCAATGTGCAATGGCAACAACCCTTATGGTTTAGTGTTATTAACCATGATAATAGATAAACCATGCAGGTTTTAGATGTGTCCTTGATCCATTACAGCTGTTTTAAATGGATAAATTACCTTCTCAACATGTCTTGAAGTTCTTCAGAGGCCTGGTAATGAACTAATCATGTGATTCAGGTGTGTTGACCCAGGGTGACATCTAAAACCTGCAGGGACACCGGCCCTCGCGGACTGGGATTGGGGACCCCTGCTTTAAAGTCTCTGCTATTTTAATAGGGAAAAAAAGAAAAATCTCTAACGTCAGTAAAATTTCACAACTAAAGCCAAATGATCTGCTGCCTGGAACAATAGAAACAAATAAAGTCCTGGGATTTTCTTGCCTCTACTTGGCCCCCACTCTTTGCTATGGTAATCTTTTAAAAAGATTATTATGGCTTAAACTGAAGTAATGATTATTATTTGTTCACTGATTAATTCAAAAATGAAGTAGTCAGAAGTGCATAGCAGGACCCAGTGATACTGAACATGCCGATCGCAGTAGACTGTGTGGTTACATTTCCAGGGAAGTGCACATGAGGTTACACATTGGACAGTTTTTGAGGTTGGTTCATACCTACAATGTAGAATTCCAGCTGAAGTATAAATTGTCCCCGGTATATTAAGAAAGATTTTCATCTTGCATATTTCATTCATCAAGAGCCAATGTGTGATTCAAGTCTTTCCTTGATTTTTCTGAGCTGTATATATTAGCACATCAAAAGTGTGAAAAAGCAGATTTGAGATTTGTAAATGAGTTGGTAGAGCTGATACTGAAGGAGGCAGTGAGCTCCAGCAGTTTAGACTTTTCCATCAGCAAACTGAGCTGTGTTCTAGTGGGCTTTGACCAAGTTTGTCCTCTGCCCACAGCTGTTGTTGGTCCATATATTATATATATTTTCATGAAGATTGGAATGATACTAACAATGATTACAACACTATTTTTCATTTGCCTGATGTAGTGAACAAATACAGTATAAGAGCTTTTAATTCTCTTTTTAATTCTCTTTGATAATACCAAAAAACAAAAAAGATTTTAAGGTTGTTTGAGGTAATGTTGTGCTTTTGGTAATTTTGCATCATATTTTGTTCTGATCAAATAGTTGCTATAGCAGCCTGACACAGTTTCTGCCTAATAGCTGGAAGATCTTTCTCAGCTTCAATCTGGGACTTTAAGATAAACATAACACTTTTTAGACACAAATAATTGTGTTATCCTGTTACTCTAAAATTGTCTATTAACATAACAGATGGGCAGGGCTGATAATATTTGCTACCTAATTCCCATATTATGATTTTATTTCCAGCCATAGCCTCTAGCTGCTACCTTCATGATAACAGACAGCTAATGTGGCTTTTGAGTAGTTGGTGATAGTTGAACTGTTAATTGTAACATGCACCGGCCAGGCTGACATTTATGATAACTTTAAAACTTAAATGTTGAAATGGGAGCCTTACTTCCTAAAGAATTGCTTGGGTGGCTTGGCTGCCTGTCTGCAGTGGTGCTGTGTGAAGATGGCACTGTTGGCATCAACACTTTTGAAAATGAGGATCAAATCCCATAAAAAATAAAAAAAAAACAGCATTAATAATAATAATAATGGATTGGATTTATATAGCGCTTTTCAAGGTACCCAAAGCGCTTTACAATGCCACTATTCATTCACTCTAGCATTCATACACTGGTGGAGGCAAGCTACGGTTGTAGCCACAGCTGCCCTGGGGCAGACTGACAGAAGCGAGGCTGCCATTTCGCGCCATCGGCCCCTCTGGCCAACACCAGTAGGCGGTAGGGTAAAGTGTCTTGCCCAAGGACACAACGACCAGGACAGAGAGCCCAGGGATCGAACCGCGACCTTCCGGTTACAGATACGCTTCCCAACCCCCTGAGCCACGGTCGCCCCGTATCTGATTAGTATCTGAATATTGAGTTTTTGACGACGGCTAAAAAAAGGTAACAAGAAATCCAATGGAGGCTGACTGTTACCTCTAAACAGTTTTGCCCGGTTCGTAGATTCCTCAGGCCTCCAGAAAGAACACCGGGGACTCAGTAGTCAATTCACAACACTTTTATTAATCCACACTCATTGATCACACTTATTGATTATACCTTCTAGACGGGAGATGTACAGGACCCCTCTGCAGATCTCAAATCCTTTGTCTGTTACATGCAGTTTTGTATCAGTGACCCCCCTTCTAAACCCTCTACAAGGTGTCATAAAACTAAGTACTATGTTTACATACTTTCACTTGTGTGTGTGCGAGCCTGTGAATTCCTACATGTGCGCGTTCCCGCGTGTCTATGTGAGTGCTCGTGTGTGACTGTGTATGCATACCTGTGTGTATGTGTGAGTGCACATCAGTGAGTGTGCGTGTCAGTTTAAACACTGTGGGGGTAGGTGACTCCCTAGAGGTCATAAAAACCCATCTCCCTTCCAGACCACAGTTATCCAGTTACAAATGTTGAGACCCCCACCCAAACATCCTCTGGGGAATTTCCACTCAGCATTAACTCCTCTCTGTTTTACTTTCACAGTTCAACTGGGGAGGGTCTCCTATACTCTACTCCTAAGTTCATGACACAATCAGGCCTTTATTACATTGAGGGCAGTGTCAGTGTCTCTATAATAATTCTAGATTCTATGTTAACACATTTCTCAACTCTAAAACAGGCTACACATAATTCTACATTGTATGTTAACACATTTCTAAACTCTAAATCAGCTAAACATTCCTACACTGGGCTGAACAGGACTTATCTCCTACAGCACTGCAGGTTTGTTATAAGAGTGAAAGATGGCTGTCTGTTACTTTCTTGAGGTGAGGAAAATCCTTTTGATCTTCCAAAGATAAATCCTGGGAAGAGCACAACTGTGTTTAACTGCCGCAGGAGAAATGGTAACATGGGTAAACCAGTTAGTAGAAAGACATGGTGTGGCAGAAAGAGATTTAGCCAGGGATTGCTTATTTTCATTGACGGTCACATTCTCTTATTAAGATGCACTTTAAAAGTTATGCACAGTGATCTGTTTTGGGACTGTAGCAAGGAAATTCTTTTAGTGTGGAGATTTACAGCTCAGAGTGGACTGAAGTCATTGTGTGGATTGTGCATAAGTACACCAGCTATAGTAAAATCACACCAGTCTGTGGATTAAATCGCTCATTACTCAAGCCAACAAAGGAGACTTAATTACAACTCAGATTAGGGTTGCTCGATTATGGCAAAAATGATAATCACGATTATTTTCACTGAAATTGAGATCTCGATTATTTGACGATCTTTATTTAACCCTTTAAGACCTACCATAGAACCAAGTCCGCCAGAGCTTATATTATTGTTTTTTTTACATGCTGTAGTGCCATTTTTGGGAGCATGTCAAGTTGTTATACATCAATACAACTGTTATAGCCCATATTTTAAAAATATGTATGCATTAAGTCCATAGTAATTACATTAATTGCAATAAAGTGCAATAAACTACAAAAAAACTAGAAAATCGTTTTTGTTTTTTTATATATATTTCTACTTGGGGAAATTTAAGAGGCTTATCCCTCAAAACTTTAAATACAAAAAAGTTGCAAAAAATAGTTTCCCACCACAGGAAATTTATTTTGAGTGTCTTCATAGTTTTATTTTGGAGATACAGCAATTTTTATATATACACTGCAGGAAAAACAAAAAACAATCCTATGATGCAAATTTGCAAAGAAAACAGCATGTGCATCAAAATAAACTATTTCCAGCAGTGCAGTTCGAGTTCTAAGCATCCCAGAAACTATTCAGAAAAGTATAGAGTCAAACATGACTTATAAAAAACACCAGTTTAGGCTTTTAAGGCCTACAAGTAAAAAACTACATTTTCTGCGAAAATGACATCACTTCCGGTTTCGGACGGGAAATGGCGGACATGCGATAGTTCGCGTTGACGTCTTTTTCAATGTGGGAAGTGTTACAAACAGCTGATCGGATCGGCAAAGCGTGTTTCTGGAATATTATGTTTTTGTTCCTGCAAGCGCTTTTTATGCAATTTTTGCAGAGCTTTATGTGGAAGGAAACCGTGACTGAGGACAAGCTGATGGCATAAGATGTAAGTTTCATATGCAAAAAAAAATGATTGCGCTAGCTTACATGGTTCAGGTTCTACAGGTATTTAAAGGGTTAACAATAACAATGTATTGAATAATGACTTTAAAAAATAATATAAAATAGTGTGCAAATACTGATAACAGTGCAAATGTTTGCAATATAAAAAATAAATGAAAAATGTAAACATCTATGTTTAGTGAACTTTAGTGTTGCTCTGTGGTGCAGCAATGACACTGTAGCAAAGTTTACCCATTATGTCTACTTGATCCACGTCTGACTCCGCGAACCCATAATGTTTCCACACCACTGAAGTTTTTTTACCTCTCTTTTCAACCGACGGCAGTCACTCTCCTCTCCAAATAACTTCTGCTTAGCTTTCCGAGCTTCCCTCGGGTCCTCTTAATTGTTGTGACGCGTGTTCGAAATGCAGAGAGGTGCACTCGATTTTCCACACGGAGCAGCGCGAGAGTAAAGCACGAGGGAGGGGCTAATAATCGGCTCAGTCATTTTTAATGATCGTTGACAGCCCAGATCGTAATCGTGATTAAAATTTGATTAATTGAGCAGCCCTAACTCAGATACTAACTAGTGTATTTTCTTTTTCTGAATGGGTTAAGTGTGTGAGTGTGTGTCACGAATTAAATCCTGTTAGTTGTGGATGTACACAAAATGTTTCAACACACCTCCTCGTTGAAGCGCTGTCTTTATTTTTCTGCTGTAAAACAATAAGGAAAACATGAAAATTACACAGCAACACATGCGGGAGTATATAGTGAGCCAAATATGTTTTCATTCTTTGATTTTTCAAAGTAGCCATCTGCTTTGCTTTGATAACAGATTTGCATACTCTTCCCATTTTCACTGTTGGCTTCCTGCGGCAGTCATCATGTATTGAAGAGCTCCTGCATATGCTGCTTTTCATTCATTTTACGATCCAACTCATCCTAAGCCACCTCGACTGGGCTTAGATAAACATTTCCACTTGTCAAATTTTCATTCCTTTTGTTTCTTGGGTCTAGTGAGTTTTTTCTTTTCGGTCCTCAGTTAAACTTGATATCAAGGTAAACTGGTGGCGCTTTGAGGAACTTTTGTCTGTACTACATCATTAATAGTTCACACGTCTTCAGTGTTGTTCTGTATTGTAGAAAGCTGTAGAAATAGCGAAAAAGCACAAAAGAGGAGATATTCGCGCAGCATAAACTACTACTCTGAAATTTACGACAGCTGTGTACAGTGTGTGTTTGTGTGTGTGTGTTTATGTAAACTGTGTACGTCTGCTCTCGTTTGTGTGTTCATGTTTGTAGGGCTCATATATCATCTGTGGGCTGACAAACTTCTCTGATTAATCACCTATACGCACACACATATGAACATAATATGTTCACACAGACGAATAATGTAATTCAAGGTTGTGGTCCAGTCATTTTTACCTCTGAGTACATGAGAAGGTGACATTATATTTGCATCCTGCTGTGTATGCATGCATATTTTTCCCTGCAAATCTGTGCCTACTGAACATTCTGTGGGAAAACATCAGTAATGACATATTACTGATGTATATTACTCTCATAAGCAGTGTACTTATCTTGTACCTTAGTTTCAGCTTAAGGAAAATCGGCTTCTGGTTGTATTATGTTTAGAATGAGTATGAAAGCGTGGTACGAAGCAGAAAGGTCAGTGGAACAATAAGTGCTCAATCCTACTAAAGAGGGTCACACTGAAAATCTGAAGCTCGGCAGAAAAGTAAAGAACACCACAATCTGTTTGTTTTTTCTGTGCTAAAGACAAGGAGGCAGTTTTCATTGACATAGTGATGTAGACTAGGCAATAATAACAGAACAACAAACTGAGAATTTAAATGGCCAATGGCTTGCTGCTCTGCAGGAGCAGAGTAGCACGAGTTTTAAATTTGGAATCTTACTGCTAGATAATCCTAATTGCAAGCACTACCACAGGAGCCTTTCAGGGTATACAAATGCAATTCATTTTGTGTGAAGTGATGTAGTTCACATAAATCAGGGTGCAGGGGTGACACAACAGAGACACGGTTTGCTGTTCTTTTTCCAGAAACATTTTCACACTACAGGAGTCAAAGATAAGTATGCAGTGTTGTTAGTACATTTTACAAATGTATTTACACACATTACTGTAAAACTTTTTTTTATTTTTTTATTTGAATTGAAAACCCCCCCATTAATTTTACAAACATCAACCCATAATACTTGCAAAAGCATGTTTTGATGTTTTTTCTTTTTCTAAATTGCTGAAATCTCTGACTTAAAATTTTGTTTTTAGGGAACTTTTAGAGCAAAAGCAAAATAATTATCCAGTTTGATGGGTCTAAAACAAAACCATTCAGGCAGAATTTTCAGTATGATGTTTGGCAGACTGCAGCATTGCTCATGATTTAACTAATCCATTGAAACATGCTTTGAAACATGGTGGTAGCAGCATCATGCCATTGAGATTCATCTGTGCAGCAAAAATATATAAATATTATAACTGAGGGCAATGATGAAAATAGAGCAAGGCCCGCGAAGAAAACCTTCTCTAGAACTTACTGACTGAGACAACAGATTACCTTTAATCCTACAATGACCTCCGACGCAAAGCTGGAATGACTTCAGGGCAAGTCTCCGACTATCCTTGGATTGTGTGGCAAAATCCTAGGCTTCAGGTCTGTAGCAGATCTATGGAGTGACCAGAAGATGGAAAGATCTCATAGAGCTTCAGAGATTCTGTCACAAATAATGGGATAAGCCAGCAAAATCCTGCTTTCCAAAGCTTTTAAAACTCATATCTGTAACTACTGACAAAGGACTAGAGTAAATGGATAAATACTTACAAGTGTAAGTTACAAATGTTTACAAAAGACTTCTATTGAAAGTCATGTAGGGGTGTCACTATATATTATTGATTATATAATATACAATATATGTATAATAATATATATTATGTTCAACACCAATAAATAGTCTTTTTGTATGTTTTTCTACATTTGTATTTATAGACCCCTATATGTACTTATATTTTGAGTTTAATAAATATGCTATATGCAACACAATACATAACAGATACAAAATGTAAAAACATTACACAAAAATAGCACAAACAAGTGAAGTGTTCAATAAATCTAAATAATATAATAAGGAGCTTCATAATTTAAATCTAACACATAAATCCTGGTATTGTTCAATTCAGGTCCTTTTTATTTATATCATGTCAAATCACAACAGCAGTTGCCTCAAGGTGTTTTATTTTGTAAGGTACAGAACTGACAATAATACAGAGAAAACCACAACAAACAGATGACCCAAGCACTTCTCACTGCTGCCAAGCGCAAGAATGGGAAGAAAAAAAAATCAGTTTTAACAGGAAGAAACCTACAATCGGTTGGGGGTGAGTGAAAGAAGACAGGGCAAAAGTCACACTGTGAAAGAGATCTGGAGATTTATAATAACTAATGATTAAAAGCAAAGTGGTGTAGTGATGTATTGTGGCATGAAATGATAACGATCTATTCTTGTGGCAGTGGAGCTAAAACAGAATCTCCCACTGCCTGTTAAGTAAATGGTGCTGAGGATAGTCAGGATTCAGTATAGCAGAGTCACTTGGATGACCTCTGTTAGCCCGTGGAGAACAAACAACTGTATTCAAAGTAAATTCAGACTATAACAGCAATGATGGAAGAGAATTCTGTTAATCAGTCAAACAGCCACATTCTACAGTTGAAGTTTGATATTCAGGGATTCCTTGGTAGCAACATATCTCTTTTAAGATTTCAGATATAATCTACAGGGTGGGCCATTTATATGGATACACCATAATAGAATGGGAATGGTTGGTGATATTAAAGTCCTGTTTGTGGCACATTAGTATATGTGAGGGGGCAAACTCCTCAAGATGGGTGGTGACCATGGTGGCCATTTAGAAGTCGGCCATCTTGGATACAACTTTTGTTTTTTTTAATAGGAAGAGGGCCATGTGATACAGTTATTTACAAGTTTCTGACCACTTATAAAATGTGTTCAATGTGCTGCCCATTGTGTTGGATTGTCAGTGCAACCCTCTTCTCCCACTCTTCACACACTGATAGCAATACCGCAGGAGAAATGCCAGCACAGGCATCCAGTATCCGTAGTTTCAGGTGCTGCACATCTCGTATCTTCACACCATAGACAATTGCCTTCAGATGACCCCAAAGATAAAAGTCTAACGGGGTCAGATCGGGAGACCTTGGGGGCCATTCAACTGGCCCACGACGACCAATCCACCTTCCAGGAAACTGTTCATCTAGGAATGCTCGGACCTGGCACCCATAATGTGGTGGTGCACCATCTTGCTGGAAAAACTCAGGGAACGTGTCAGCTTCAGTGCATAAAGAGGGAAACACATCATGTAGCAATTTCAAATATCCAGTGTCCTTGAGGTTTCCATTGATGAAGAATGGACTCACTACCGTTGTACCCCATATACCACACCAAACCATCACTTTTGTTGGTCCAACAGTCTTGGAGGGATCCATCCAATGTGGCTTAGTGTCAGACCAATAGCAGTGGTTTTGTTTGTTAACTTCACCATTCACATAAAAGTTTGCCTCATCACTGAACAAAATCTTCTGCGTGAACTGAGGGTCCTGTTCCAATTTTTGTTTTGCCCATTCTGCAAATTCTGTGCACCGATCTGGGTCATCCTTGTTGAGATGCTGCAGTAGCTGGAGTATCTAAGGGTGCCATTTGTGAGTAGTTAATATCCGCTGAACGGATTTTCGACTAATGCTACTCTCCAGTGACATGCGGCGAGTGCTACGCTGTGGGCTCTTGCTGAATGAAGCTAGGACAGCCACTGATGTTTCTTCATTAGTGACAGTTTTCTTGCGTCCACATTTTGGCAAATCCAACACTGAACCAGTTTCAAGAAACTTAGCAAGCAGTTTGCTAACTGTAGCATGGGAGATGGGTGGTCTCGTAGGGTGTCTTGCATTGAAATCTGCTGCAATGACCCGGTTACTGCGTTCACCAGATATCAACACAGTTTCGATTCGCTCCTCACGTGTTAACCTCTTTGACATGTCAATGGCTGTGAACAAAGAGAAACTTGTAAATAACTCATGAAAGAATAAAGTTACGTTGAAACCAAGCACACCATTGTTTTTCTTGTGACATTACCAATAAGTTTGATGTGTCACATGGCCCTCTTCCTATTGAAAAAACAAAAGTTGTATCCAAGATGGCCGACTTCTAAATGGCCGCCATGGTCACCACCCATCTTGAGGAGTTTGCCAACTCACATATACTAATGTGCTACAAACAGGACTTTAATATCACCAACCATTCCCATTTTATTACGGTGTATCCATATAAATGGCCCACCCTGTAGTTGAACAATGACTGCAGTAACAGCTGCAATGTTTTCATTGTTAGTAACAGAGTAAATATAAACATAAATTGGTCATCGTCCATTGGAGAGTAACAGACTAATATTATTACACCACTGAAAAAATGAAAAGAAATGTTAGAGAAGTGTTGTGTAAAAGCAAGATGGAATACAAGCTGACAGCAGTGGCAAAAGTTGAAGGCAAATTTAATGTCACTGGGACAAAGAGATGCACAAATTAAAAAAAAAAAAAAAAAAAAAGTAAAAAGTTACAAGTCAATTCCCTTAAAACAGACACAGTCACTGTCACCCTGGCAAGACTTCAGTGTCTGCCTTCATGACAGAGCGAGACTGAGAGAGGACAAGAGTAAGAGCTAGGTAGAGCGAGTGTAATGTCATCTCTGAAAGTGAAAGAGGTAAAGGCTACAACCTGTGTATAGCTCACAGTACCTGACACAATGACTGTTAACAATGTAATTACATCAGTCTCTGGCAGACAGCCCAGCTCTGCCTAATCCAATAAAACAGAACCAGCATGGTCAAAGTAAAGTTTTGCTAGAGAAACACTGGGAAGACAAAAAGTGGAAATCACAGCACTGCAGTTCAATACCAACACTGGTTCAGGAAGGTTTCTGCTTCCTTGTCTGGTCATCTGCCATCCTTATATTTTTTTTCCCCACATCATGTGTGCGGCCACAGGAATATACAACAGACTTGGGGGCTTTGGGAAAAAGTAATGGTGGACCTTCTAAAAAGAAACATCAATTTATTTAACATATCCATCATGTATCTTTGATTAATAGAAGGTAATACTCCTCTTTTTGTGAATCATCTCAACAGTGATGGAAACTGAGCTCCCTGGCTATCTGAGATCCATAAGTTGCCTAAAACTAAATGGGGGTTTTTCTAGGAAATGTGCATTTCACATTTATAGTACAAGTAAACCCATTTAGTTACATTTGCGATGATGCAATTTTCAGTTTGAAGTCAGGTAGCTGATGTCAGCTTTTAGTCAATTTACTATATTTTTCTACAACTTTGCAACCACAATATCTTCAGCATGCGCATGCCCTTGTATATCAATATATAGTTTGTTGCATCATCAAAATAATTACACATTCTCCAGTAAATGTGGGTTTCACATTTGCAAATCACTAAGACATGTGATACTGTGATATCTGGATTGCTTTTGCTTATTCTTTTATTGTAGGGTCTCTAACTTAAAATATAAAGCGTCTTGAGGCAACTATTATTGCCATTGGGCACTATATAAATAAATCTGGATTGAATTGAATTCAACTGAAGATAGTGAAAGATGGGATACTGTGTTGGATTCAATAGCTGGAGTAAGAAACAAGTTGACTATTAGTTACTAACGTCATTGTAACCAGATGGTTGGTATTTCCATCATGATCTTATGTAATGTAGGTACTGTTGGCCTGTATTATTGTGCAACATTAGTGCATGGATTAAAGAGTCATCTGTCACAGAATTTGTTGTAGGTTTATGAAAACCATGACGGTGGAAGCCTGAAAGTAGGCCACTGGCAAAACAGACATATTAGCGGTTAGTGTTAGCTATTAAAACTTAAAATTAGTGACGCAGCATTCTTCATTTACGTTAGAGGCAAGACGATAAAGTTCACTAAAGATTAGCAAAGAAGTTGATATCATACAGTTTTCTGTCACGGTCAGCGGGGGCGGACCGTGTGGAGGGTGTTTCGAGGACCCAGGTGCGGCCAGACGAAGGAGGAAAGAGTTTTACTAAACTCAAAGCGAGCCTTTATTAGGGCCGGTAAACAGTAAAGCAAAAATAGCCAAACATAAACTAAGGCAATGACCTAAACAAAGAGCCTAAACTAGGAAACCATTTAGGCTAAGACAAACTAAGACTGACTTGAACTTGTAACTATGAGCTATGAACACAACATGAAAAAGCTAAGAACAGAATTCTGGACTGGTACATGAAAGACTATGAAAACATGACAGGAGCAGATTACTATGAACATGACCAGTAACAGAGTCTGAAAAACTATGAATCATGACGTGTAGCTAGAGTGACAGGAATGGTAACAGACGACACGACACAGACTGAATGAAACACAGACTAAATACGCACAGGGATGATCAGGGGAAGTGGAAACACATGAGGAAGAACAGCTGACACACATGAACCTAATGACAGGACAGGGGAAGTGAAACTAAATACAATGAACAAAGAACACCAAGCTCTTTCAAAATAAAACAGGAAACATGGAGACATAGACATGACACAAACTTGACAACAAGGACCACACAGACATGAAGCATGGCAGGTAGATGCATGGACCAGGGAGACAGTACAGGGGGAGATGATAGAAACAACTAAGAAACAAAGGACTAAACTGCAACCTAGAAATGTACTAGATGAGCTAAACTAGAACACAAATGAATACAAAAGATACATAAAAACTCAAACACTGGGTCACACGACCCAGTAACATGACAGTTTTCCACTAAATAAAGAGCACGAGGTGTAGCTGACACGTTTTTGAAGGTCAAATTCCAATTTAGGTTAATTGCCCCCTAATGTGGCTAACTCTGGACACACACATAAACGTGGACATCTTTTTATTTATTTTTTTATTTACTCTGTGCTGATGGAACCAAGATGAGCAGTAAACAGGAGGAGTGGGTCTGGCTGTGTTTGTGAATGACAGATAGTGTAATACTGGGCACTTAACTATCAAAGAGAGGTCCACAGTAAGGACATTGAGCTGCTAGGTGCTAGCATGAGGCCACATTATCTACAGCAGGAATTTACACGTTATCATGATGATGATCTTTGCTGAATTGTATGTGTGTGTGATGTGTAAATAACTCCATACTGAACTTGAACCATACTGAAATTATGTACAGTACCCAGTGAACCTTTCCAGTCCTGAACAAAAAGCCCCAGTTTACAGTAATTATAACAGTTTTTATAGCATAATAGCATCATTTATCATGAAATAAACATAATTCTGTGTGGTCATTCATATGTAATGAGTCATTGTCATGCATTTGTTTCATTTTGTTCCCCATTCAAGCACTTTTACAGAGATGCACTGACTCAGAACAAATTCAAAGCTATATTATTTTTCCCATGGTGCCATGAAAAAAAAAAAACTAACAATGTTAGTTGCATATGGAAGTTAACTTGTTTGCTAGATGCTCACTCAGATTTAGCATGCAACTGATTTCACGCCATATAGCAGCTCATGAGGCAGTTGTTTTTTTTCAGTTTGTGAACATAAACAAAGCAATGTCTTCTCATAAATGCTCACAAGTCTCAATGTAATTGTGCAGAGTTGATAATGACTAAATGGGCAAATTCTGTGGTGTATTTTTCCCCTCTGAGTATTTTAATATGTATGGGCCTGCTGGTTTATAAACGAGATGCAAATGCAAGTGGAAAAGCAGTCAGAAGCACTTTAACTACTAATGAGACTTGTGAGTATTGGAATGTTTGGAATGGATTTCTGGCTCTAAAGTTAAGCATTTTCCAATGGTCTTGGTTTAGGAAATGTTTTTTTCTAAACTAATATGCAATAACTCAGAGATTTGGTCTGTTGCTTGTGAGTTACAGAATTGAGTTAAGATTGAAGTAATGAGTCAGTATGTGAGAAATAGACTATCAGTTGTTGGATCACATTTGCAATCAAAAGCACATTATGCATAGAAATTGTTTTCATTGGGCTGTTGCTTCATGTTGTCTGTGCATTTGTTAGGAATATAGAACAAGCAGGGGCCATGCGTTCAAAGTCTTCAACTAGGTTTACTAAGTTAAGTTAATCAAGAAAGGTGAAAATCAGAATCATTAGAATCAGAATACTTTAATAATCCCCAAGGAAATTATGTGGCAATTATAAAATGTTGTTGTACACTTGCATAGGCTGTTTTTGAAGCTCCACATATATAATTGCAGAAGTATAATTTAGGCGTAACTGCAGATGCTTCTCTAATATGAAAAATTCCCATCAGCAAAAAATCCAAAGGCTTGATTGGAATTTCCCAAAAAATATAGACAAACCAGAAGGGTTCTGAACCAGTTTTCTTGACAGATGAGACCAAAATCAACAGAAAGTCCAAAGTGTGGAGAAAGATAGGAATCCAAACAATTCAAACTCATCAGTGAAACTTGGAGAAGGCATGGCCTTGGCATGTGTGGCTGTCTCTGGCAACTGGCTCAGTGTCTTCATTGATGATGGCAGCAGCAGTTGGATGATTTCAGAGGTGTACTGACACATTTTGTCTGGCAAATCCTTCAGTCTCATTGGCCAGGCCTTCATCGTACAACAAGACAATGAGCCCAAAGACACAGTCTGCCAGGTGAGACTTCTGTGATACAAACTGGAAGATATTAGACTGGCCAAATCAGTCATCATATGTAATCCCTATTGAGTGTTTTAAATGCGGAAAAGAAGGCTAAAAACACTGAGCCCCTGCTGACTTCAAAAGTGCAGGCAGGTACTTCGAAGGGCTAGAAAAAAATGAATAAATTCTAAATGTTTAGTAATGTAAGTGGGTTGTAGACTTGATATTGTTATTATGTTGTCTGTAACTATCTCTTACATTATTCCCTATGTTTATTCAAATTGCAATGTCATTTAGCTCATGATCACAAAAGTGTAAGTAATCAACAATCAAAGAACCAGAGTGATGAAACAATGTATGTCAGAGGTGTCAAACACCCAGCCTGGAATATAATATCGCATGATAACCAAGATTTCGTTTAATGTAAAGAAGTACAATTTACATTTAATTTAATGAAAGATCCTTATATAAAACAGATGAGGAACATACTGAAATATATGTATTTTTAATGAGTACAGTTTTAATAATGAGTTTTTATTTTTTATAATTCCAAAAGTTTGTCAAGATTCATGAATACTTTCTGTACATTTTCACTCAAGTGAAGAAACACTGGCATCACCTCACCAGAATGGCGAGTGTATTTTATTGAAAAATTTAAGACATCCCTGCAATTTTTACACTTACAAAGCCATCTAGTAGTCTAGCTTGGACTGTTTGGCTGGATTTGGATCCCTATGTTTTACACCACAGGTAGAGATAACAATAGATAGTTTACTGTCTATCCCTGTTAAAGGCTCAGTTCAGCTTTAGAATTGCCTGACAACTGTAGATTTTTTCATCTGTTGCCCAAATTTCCAATAAACTCATTTATGAACAGGAGGAAGCTATTGATTGTGTAAATGGCACGTTTACGGTTGTTTTAACCCTTTAAAGCCTCTAGAGTTTATCATATTAGATACATAAGTTTTTGTGAATTTTTGAGATTTCTACATCATCAGTGTGATTTTTATTTTGGTTTTTCAGGGCATCATACTGATGATTTTTAAGGAAAAAATATTTTAAAAAATGTTGTCACAAATATGAAATATAAAACTCATAGATGCAAATCAATATTTATTTATTTAGTTTCAGAAGGTTCAATTAACACTCCATTTTTCCAAAAAAATGAATGTTCATGGTTTAACATGGCCTCTCTTAACACTATCACAAGGTGGTTTTCTTTCATAAACTGACAAATGACACTTTGCATTACAGCAAAAAAACATTGTTTGATTAACAAGATTGGTGGCAATCTTTCTGTATGACTCTCAGTGGGTGCTCACCGTTTTCTATGGATGGATAGAGCTTATGGCCCCTCCTTTCTGACACACATCAGCTCATCCAATTATAGCTTTTTTTTGCAATTGTTCTTGTTGATTTATAGACTGCTTCTCACAGTTTTGTCTATTTCTGTTTTGAGACATAAAGAATTCAGTGATTCTCATGGGACTTGACTTGCTGCCTAGCAACCGGCTTCAAATATATTGTATCTATTGCCAAATGTGCATTCTACTCTCTTTCTTTGCTTGGTTGTTGATTGTGTGCTACTTCCTGACAAGCTGTGCAAGTTGGAAGAATTTCGTGGTTTGTTAATTCTGATCCACTTTAGTCAAATTATAAATGACATACCCTATAGAACTTGTACTATGACATCAGCATGTAAAACCTGGGGTAATGAATCTGTGTATGTCATTGCACCAACTTTCCATCCTTGAAAATGACTTTTTTTCTCTTTGGTAAAAGATGGAAACATAACTGGAATACAGACACTAATTCTGTCCTAGATACACACGGAAACACACTCACATCACACACCAGAAGAATATATTCTGGGCTATTTCACAAAATAATGGGATATGCAATGTGTGTGTTCTGTGTACTTGTCTGATGTCCTTTGAAGTCCACTGACATTTTGCAGAGAGGGATACATAATTATGCATAACACAAGCACACACACACGCATCTATATATGCACCCATGCACTGCAAGGGTGTAAGATAGGCTGGCCAGTTTCATGGGGCTACAGATCAAAGGCATTTGTGTCTCTGTGGTGAACTGTCTTCTCCCTGTTTCCTCTCCAACTATTTGCAGTATATATATATATATATATATATATATATATATAAATAAATATATATATATATATATAAAAAAAATATATATATATATATATATTAGGGGTGCAACGATACACAAAATTCACGGTTCGGTTCGGTTCGATACTTTGGTGTCACAGTTCGATATTTTTTCGATACAAAAAAAATGTTCATGCCTTTTTAATTTGTCATTTATTAAAATTATAAATATATATTTTAACTCAAAAGTACAGTTTTTAAATTTAACCCTAACCCTTGTGCATGTTTTTTATTTTGACAGCGAATGCGCACCTGCGGACCACTTATGTGCAGCCCTGGTTATTTAGCTCGTCATATTGCAGCCACAGAAATTATTTTGTCCATGAAACCATAAAGCTGCACTTTCTTTTTGCCTTATAGTCTGATTTGTCATAACTTCTCCGTTTTGTGGTAAGCTTTTCTTTGGCTGTCACTTCTTCACCCTGACCTGTCTTATTTGGCTCAGCAGAACTAAAATATATATCTGTCTGTGAAGGTTCTCAGTCATCCAGGTCATCGTAGTCAAATATATATCCTGCTGCTTTTATACACGCACTCACATAAGCTCAGCGATTCTCTGCGCGATCAACCTCTCACATGTTTAAGCTTTCTGCGGGAGATTTCACTTGTCATGTTTGCATAGTAAGCTAACAATTAATAAGACGATGTCAGAGGAATTGGTGCACAAATTATCATCACTCACAGATCAGTGCTGTCACTCTCTATACACAGTTCGCACGATTGCAAAGTGAAAGCAAAAAAACAAGCGCAAATTCAAACGCGATTTCAATATGTCACATATTGACAGTGACTCACCGATGCCAATGACATAATTACCCAGCTACATTTCTGAAAGAATGCAAAAGCATTGACACATATTTTTACTTCCTACAATAGCCGGACGGGCAGGGCAGAGAGAGATTTTGGTAGCCCGACTGAAAAAATCGCTAGCCCCGGGATGTCGGGCTAGCGATATTGCGAGCCCTGTATCTGATTGAGGAATTACTCATCTTTGGAAAAGAGAGTTTATTACAGAGAAATGTCTCTTTCCAAAATAAAAGCTATACTATCCGCTTCTTCTGGGCTATATTCTCAGCAGCATATTAAACATATAAGGAGAATCATGTGCTAACAGCTGTCTAAATGACTCGGCTAAAGTTAGTAGCATGCTTGCTTGTTTTTTTTCTGCTTCCACTTGTCTTTGCACTAGGATGATGTCGGCGTAAATGTGCAGTCATATTCGTTGTGTTCCCACTAGTGCTTTCAGGTTAATCTCGTTGAAATGACCTTAAAGCCACAACACGGCAAATCTCCGTTAACGAGCTACCGCCGATCGCCCCGTGCATGGGGCTAGACGGCCAACACGTTAACGAGCTAACTGCGCTAACACACTAGTTCCCACCCATGTAATTGAGCATTGCATGGCACATCCAACATACTGTTTTGCTTTAGTCCATGACTCGCTTACCTTCAGGGTCATACGTCACATGAAAACCAAAATAATTCCAAACGCCAGATCTGAATGAGGGTGGAGGAGGTCCATGTTGCAAGGAGAGCTTAACTTCTGTCTCGCTAGCTTGCCCTGCGCTCTTCCTTCTGACGATGCTGTCTGTGTTGAGCGCTCAGTGAATCTGCATTCGACTACTCCGCCTAGGCTGCACTGTGGAGCCTAGGCGGAGTAGTCGAACGCAGATTCACTGAGCGCTCAACACAGACAGCATCGTCAGAAGGAAAGTTGATAAAATAAATTACAAATTTTGTATTGTTCGATACATATGCGTACCGAACCGAAAGCACTGTATCGAACGGTTCAATATCGATACGAATATCCTTGCACCCCTAATATATATATATATATATATATATATATATATATATATATACATATACATATACATATATATATATATATACACACCACACTCTTTTATTTATTTATTTATTTATTTTTTCAAAGGGACCAACCAAAAGTAATTGACTCATTGATAAAGCTATTTCATGGGCAGGATGGGCAATTCCTTGATTTTGTCATTATCAATTAAGCAGATAAAAGGCATGGAGTTGATCTGAGGTGTGGTACTTGCGTTTGGAAGATTTTGCTGTGAACAGACAACATGCAGTTAAAGAAGCTCTCCATGCAGATGAAACAAGCCATGCTGATTTTCTAACACTGAAATATTTCTAACATTTTGAGTTATTTTCCAGTGTTAGAAAATCAGCACTGCTCAGTGTTAGCCATTGTTAATCTTCAAAACTGACTAGGTTACTTTTAAACATATAACACTGTCAAAAGTGTTAATTTAACACTCAACAGTGTTGTATTTAACACTCAGAGGTGTGGACCCATATAGACACTCTCCAGTGTTAATTTAACACTCGGTATTTTGCTGTGTACATTTTTCTTATTGCTGTTTGTTGTACATCTTAACATATGCAGTCAAGAGTAATATTTTTCTAGTAATATTTCTAACAACAGCATAGCCTAATAATAATGTGCATACAGGGAAAACTAATTGTAGAAACTGTAATGTGTCTGGTGACTTAAATCAGCCCTGCACATTTCTCTTGATTCCCATGTTCCTGCAATAAACTCTTAACAAATCGAACATTTTCATAATCTAATTTGGAAAAATTATTGTTACTCTATTTTTACCCACAAAATTTGACTCAAGGTAACAAAACTTAATCACTGATTTTCTGTATGCAAACATCTGTGGAATGCCTTAAAAATGTTCTACATTTATGGTTTACAATGTTTGTTTGTTTTTTTCTCGTTTCTCTGTTTTGTGTGGACAAACCATCTGTTTGGTGGGCTGTGAAAATGTATTCAGCCTGAAATATCACTGAAATGCAGCTCAATGGACTTAACGGCCTGGAACAAATAACAGTATTATTCTGAGTGGATTACTCTTAAACATGCCTGGACCACCTGTTTCGTGAAATCAAAATGGCATAAATCCCCAATGAAATAAATAAATTTGAATCAAATAAATAAATAAAACTTTGTTTCACCATGGGAGATTAAGCCTGTGTTGACTTAGAGAATGAAATGAAAATACTCAACAGCTGTTTGTCTTGCTGGCGGGTTCGCAGGTTGGCTTTCTGGCGTTACTGTTTTAACATAGGGAATGTTCCTGACAGCACAACCTTATTTACTGGTAAATTCCCAACCTACCTGGTAAAAGAAATGTGGTTGTGACTGCACTAAATTTGTTGACTGCAAGGGCTTTTCTGATTCATCCATGCTTCAAATGAGTCTGTTTCAGTTTGAAGAGCAAAGATAAGTCACTCTCTGAAAGAGATATAAGAGGCCATGTGGTCAAGTTCCCAGTCTGCAGGAAAATTAGCCTGCTAGGCTCATTTAAACTGCTTTTGTTTTAGTGAAGAGGATGACGTGAATTTAAATGCCAAATACTTTGAAATACTGTATAAGATGATTTCCTGTTATTCATTATGGTAACTTATGCAGGAGGTTTGTAAGACAAATTTCTAAACAATTTGTTACCACCTACAATTTGCATGCAACCAGCATTCACAAATTAATCAAAAACGGGTATCTGATACAGATGTGATACCCTCCACTTCTATTTGAACATGCCAGATTTCAAATTCAAGCTAAATCCTGAATGAATGCTAGTCATCACAACAACTTGGAGGATTGATTTATTATCAGTTAGTTCACTGAGACTTTTATCTAAGTACCAAAACATAGGACAAACAAACAAAAATCTTCCGTTTAAAATTAAAAACTTCCAATTTGTCTTGTTTTGCTTAGTTTTAAACAAAATCAAAAAACTGAACATCAAAAATATTCAGTTTCTTTATTTGGAACACCAGCTTATTAATGCATCCAGCCAGTCGTGGGGTAAAAGTGCAGTGCAAAACGTCCTGTAACAGCAGATCAGGAAATTCAGTTAAATGTGAGAAAAATAACTGATAATTGTAGGGACAATATTATTTAAAAAGCAACCCTTACCAAGTCTGATTTTGTAGTTGATTTGATGCCTACCACAGAGCAGATTACTGGGATAAAGAGACTAGAGTTACTTATTATTTTGATATAAATAGTTTAAATAATTAGCAAGGCTTTTTAATCAGGACCTTTAATCCAAGAGATTTAACTGACTAATCTCTTCTTTCTGCAAAAGCATGGAAAACCACAGCCTCTATGAAATCAACATTTGTGCAAATAATCCATCCAGATATTGAGCCCAGTGTCCAATTGTTTAAACTGAGGTAGCTTATTGGAGAAGAATATCAGGGATTTGGAATTTCTTTTCATTCTCATCGGTGAGAGTTTATTGTTCCAACACGCTGAATACGTCTCAGATAATGAGTTTCTAAAAGCTGACGTCTCAGCATTTGGCCTAGAAATTGTTGAGTCACTCTTATTGATCAACCTTACACCTCCCACAGATTATTGTGTGCTGTGTAGCCTCTTTGAGTGCAGTACAGTGCATCTCTGTGCATCCACTAGTGATGTACCACATGCAATAATTTCATGGAGTTTTGGATCGTGAGACATTGATAGAGATGTCTGCTAGTGATTTATCAGTTACTCTCCAATATTTGCGGGTTGTGTTAATAGAATCCTGCCACCAAATATTTAAGACTGAACTGTTCGCTAAGCTGTATAAACATAATTCTTGAAGCTCTTAACTCAGGAAGTAGTCTTCTTGTAAACAACAGCTGCTGTCAATGAGAAATGAGTCAATGTTACTTGTTTCCTTTGTTTGTACATGAGGGACTGCAACATTCTGTGCTTCACGGAGACATGGCTGACCCCCATCGTGCCGGACCAGGCCGTAACTCCGTCGGATTCATTCTTTGTGCTCCGCGCGGACAGAACGGCAGAGTCGAACAAAGCCAAAGGTGGAGGAGTGTGTTTCATGGTAAACAGAAAGTGGTGTGATGCCAGGAGCATTTCTACTCTCTCCAGCGGCTGCTCGCCACATCTGGAGTTCCTGAGCATTAAGTGCCGCCCTTTCTATCTGCCCGTGAGTTCACCTCGGTCATCGCCACGGCGGTCTACATCCCACCCCAAGCGGACACAGGTATGGCTTTGTCCGAATTATATGATGTGCTGAGCTCGCTTCAAAACAAGGACCCGGGCGCAGCCCTCATTGTAGCAGGAGACTTTAACAAAGCGAACCTCAGACAAGTCATGCCAAACTTTTACCAGCATGTCTCGTGTCCAACGAGAGGGATCGGATTTTGGATCACTGCTACACGCCATACAAGCAGGGCTACAAAGCTGTCTCACAGACTTTTGGGAAGTCTGACCACAACGCCATCTTCCTCATTCCCCAGTATAAACAAAGCATACGGAGGGAAGACGTGACCACGAGGGAGGTAAAACGGTGGACTGCCCAATCAGAAGCTACGCTACAGGACGCACTCAACGACGTCGACTGGGACATGTTCAGAGCATGCGCAGTCGACATCAACGAGTTTACGGAAGTAGCAGTATGCTTCGTCAATATGCTAGCGGAGGAGATTATCCCCACTGCGAGAGTCACCACATTCCCAAACCAGAAACCGTGGATGGACAGATCGATCCGCACTGCAGTAAACGCTAGGACCGCCTCCTACAACGCGGGTCTCGCCACTGGCGATATGAGCGCCTACAAAGCGGCCTCATACGGCGTGCGGCGCGCGGTGAGAGATGCCAAACGCCGGTACTGGGAACGTGTGGAGTCCCACTTCCACCAGGGCGACACACAGAGTATGTGGCACGGACTACGCACCATTACGGACTACAAAGCCAGGGACACTGCGCTGATCAACGCTGACTCTGCATTCACCAACGAGCTGAATCAGTTCTACGCCCGTTTCGAGGTTAGCCAGGCGGCTAATGCTATCTACCGCCTGACTACCGAGGACAGTGACGTCATCAGCGAGAGACCGGTGACCAGCATCGCGGAGCATGACGTCCGAGCGGCACTGAGGAGAGTGAACACAAGGAAAGCAGCGGGGCCAGACGGCATCACCGGCCGTCTGCTGCGCTGCTGTGCTGACCAGCTAGCAGGTGTGTTCACTTACATCTTCAACGAGTCCCTGGCGAAGTCTGTGGTCCCCACATGCTTCAAAAGATCCACCATCATCCCTGTGCCCAAGAACAGCAAACCCTCATCCCTGAACGATTACCGGCCAGTTGCACTGACCTCGGTAGTAATGAAGGTGTTTGAGAGGCTGCTGAAGAACATCATCTCCTCCTCCATCCCAGACACCACAGATCCGCTGCAGTTCGCCTACAGATCCAACAGATCCACAGAGGATGCCATCGCCCACGTCCTACACACCACTCTCAGCCATGTGGACAAGAAACAGGGTAACTATGTGCGAATGCTGTTTGTTGATTACAGTTCAGCGTTTAACACAATAGTGCCCTGCAGACTGTTCACAAAGCTGAGGGATCTAGGACTTAACAGCCGTCTGTGTGCATGGATGTTGGACTTCCTCACTGGCAGAACTCAGGTGGTGAGGGTGGGCAGGTGCTTCTCCAACAGCATCACCATCAACACAGGAGCACCTCAGGGATGTGTCCTCTCGCCACTGCTCTACTCCCTCTACACTTCAGACTGTGTGGCCACCCATGGCTCCAACACCATTGTGAAGTTTGCTGACGACACAGTGGTGTTGGGTGCCATCTCCAACAACGATGAGACGGCCTACATGGATGAAGTGAAGAATCTGGCATCGTGGTGCCAGGACAACCACCTCCAGCTGAACGTCAGCAAGACCAAGGAGCTGGTGGTGGACTTCAGAAAGGGTCAGCACAGAGACTACAAGCCCATTATCATCAATGGAGCTCCAATGGAGAGGGTGCAGTCCTTCAAGTATCTTGGTGTCCACATCTCCTCAGACCTGACATGGGCTGCCCACATTCAGGTCCAGACCAAAAAGGCTAGGCAGCGCCTGTATCACCTACGACAACTGAGGAAGTTCAGGGTCTCTCCAAAGATCCTCAGGATTTTCTATACAGGCGCTGTGGAGAGCATCCTCACACAGAACATGACATCGTGGTTTGGGAACAGCTGTGTGAAGGACCAAAAAGCTCTCCAGAGAGTGATCCGTACAGCAGAACGCTGCTGCAGGATTGCTCTCCCCCCGCTTCAGGACACCTACACCAGGAGATGCCGGACTAGAGCAGCGCAGATACTGAAGGACCCGTCCCATCCTGGCAACAAACTGTTCCAACTTCTGCAATCTGGTAGAAGGTTCCGCATCTTCCGGGCAAGGACAGAGAGACTCAAGAGGAGCTTCTATCCCCAAGCCATCCGTGCCCTAAACACACACACCCGCCCGCTCACATCATCTATAATTGACTGAGACAGGACTCTTCCAGACACTAAACCAAGGCACAATGTACATTTCAATTCCTTTAATTTTAAATATGTTTATATTGTCCATCCTGTAAAATAGTCAGATGTCTATTCATATTAATGTACAGAATTCACCTGCTTGCTGCTACTACTGCACATTCACCCAATGCATATACTATATATAAAACACCCAGCACGCCCCTGCGGGTGGTTTATCCTTCAAGCTCGGGTCCTCTACCAGAGGCCTGGGAGCTTGAGGGTCCTGCGCAGTATCTTAGCTGTTCCCAGGACTGCGCTCTTCTGGACAGAGATCTCCGATGTTATTCTCGGGATCTGCTGGAGCCACTCGCCTAGCTTGGGAGTCACCGCACCGAGTGCTCCGATTACCACGGGGACCACCGTTACCTTCACCCTCCACATCCTCTCGAGCTCTTCTCTGAGCCCTTGGTATTTCTCCAGCTTCTCGTGTTCCTTCTTCCTGATATTGCTGTCATTCGGAACCGCTACATCGATCACTACGGCCGTCTTCTTCTGTTTGTCTACCACCACTATGTCCGGTTGGTTAGCCACCACCATTTTGTCCGTCTGTATCTGGAAGTCCCACAGGATCTTAGCTCGGTCATTCTCCACCACCCTTGGGGGCATCTCCCATTTTGACCTCGGGTCTTCCAGATTATACTCGGCACAGATGTTCCTGTACACTATGCTGGCCACTTGGTTATGGCGTTCCATGTATGCCTTGCCTGCTAGCATCTTGCACCCTGCTGTTATGTGCTGGATTGTCTCTGGGGCATCTTTACACAGCCTGCACCTGGGGTCTTGCCTGGTGTGATAGACCCCAGCCTCTATGGATCTTGTGCTCAGAGCTTGTTCTTGTGCTGCCATGATTAGTGCCTCTGTGCTGTCTTTCAGTCCAGCTTTGTCCAGCCACTGGTAGGATTTCTGGATATCAGCCACCTCCTCTATCTGCCGGTGGTACATACCATGCAGGGGCCTGTCCTTCCATGATGGTTCCTCGTCTCCCTCCTCTTTCTTGGGTTTCTGCTGCCTGAGGTATTCACTGAGCACTCGGTCAGTTGGGGCCATCTTCCCAATGTATTCTTGGATGTTCGTTGTCTCATCCTGGACTGTGGTGCTGACACTCACCAGTCCCCGGCCCCCTTCCTTCCGCTTAGCGTACAGCCTCAGGGTGCTGGACTTGGGGTGAAACCCTCCATGCATGGTAAGGAGCTTTCTTGTCTTTATGTCAGTGGCTTCTATCTCCTCCTTTGGCCAGCCTATTATCCCAGCAGGGTACCTGATCACGGGCAGGGCGTACGTGTTGATGGCCCGGAGCTTGTTCTTACCATTCAGCTGACTCCTCAGGACTTGCCTGACCCTCTGCAGGTACTTGGTGGTTGCAGCTTTTCTAGCGGCCTCTTCATGGTTCCCATTTGCCTGCGGGATCCCCAGGTACTTGTAACTGTCCTCTATGTCTGCAATGTTGCCTTCTGGTAGTTCAATCCCCTCAGTTCTGACTACCTTCCCTCTCTTTGTTACCATCCGACTACACTTCTCCAGTCCGAATGACATTCCAATGTCATTGCTGTATAGCCTGGTGGTGTGGATCAGTGAATCGATGTCTCGTTCACTCTTGGCATACAGCTTGATGTCATCCATGTACAGGAGGTGGCTGACAACTGCTTCGTTCCGTAGTCGGTATCCGTAGCCAGTATCCGTAGCCAGTCTTGTTAATGATCTCACTGAGGGGGTTCAGGCCTATGCAGAACAGCAGTGGGGACAGAGCATCTCCTTGGTAGATCCCGCACTTGATGGTGACTTGTGCTATGGACTTGGAGTTGGCCTCTAGTGTTGTACGCCACATCCCCATTGAGTTCCTGATGAAGGCTCTTAGGGTCCCATTGATCTTGTACAATTCTAGGCATTCCAGTATCCAGCTGTGGGGCATTGAGTCATAGGCCTTCTTGTAATCAATCCAGGCAGTGCACAGGTTGGTCAGTCTGGTCTTGCAGTCTCGGCTGACTGTTCTGTCTACCAGTAGCTGGTGTTTTGCGCCTCTGGTATTCTTGCCAATCCCTTTCTGTGTCCCGCTCATGTATTGACCCATGTGCCTGTTCATCTTAGCCGATATGATGCCTGACAGGAGCTTCCATGTAGTACTGAGGCAGGTTATTGGTCGGTAGTTGGACGGGACCGGTCCCTTCTTGGGGTCCTTGGGTATCAGGACCGTCCGACCTTCGGTTAGCCATTCCGGGTGTCTCTCGTTAACTAGCAGTTGGTTCATTTGTGCTGCCAGACGCTCGTGGAGTGCAGTCAGCTTCTTTAGCCAGTAGGCGTGAACCATGTCGGGCCCTGGTGCTGTCCAACTCTTCATACTGGAGACCCTTTCTTGGATATCTGCCACTGTGATGGTTACTGGACCCTGTTCAGGGAGGTCGCTGTGGTCTGCCCTCAGATCCACTAGCCACTGAGCATTGCCGTTATGGGTTGCGTCCTTCTCCCATATGCTCTTCCAGTATTGCTCCGTCTCCAGCCTTGGTGGTGCTGTTCTCTTATTGTTCCCTTGCCACTGAGAGTACACCTTTGCTGGTTCTGTGGAGAACAGCTGGTTTATTCTCCTGCCTTCTATCTCTCTGGTGTACCTCCTCAGGCGGCTGGCCAAGGCTGTGAGTCTTTGTATGGACAGCTTGCTGTATTTCTTAGGCACCTTATTTGTCGCACCTTTCTGCAACTCCGTTAGTTGGCTAACCTCCCTCCGTGCTACTTTGATCTACATATATATATATATATATATAATGTTCTTCCTCTACACACACCCCCCCCCCAATTTTTTTGCACATGTCAAGGAGCGTGTCAGGCTACATTTCACTGTGTGTTATACTTGTATAACTATGCATGTGACAAATAAAGAACCTTGAACCTTGTACATAGTTTGCAGTAAAATACTGAAGAACATACAAGTTAGCTCCACAACTCCAAGGTCTAAATATGCCTTCCTTTCATCACCTGTAATCATCAAACTTGGATAGTGATCTGGCGTGTGATCTCTTTCTAATTCAGGGTAACGGCTAACATATAATGACATGATATGAAGATAAGCAGGTGGGATGCTAAAGCATACTGAAAAGGCTTCAATATCCATTATTTGCTCAAAACGGACTCTTTGAAAAGCAACCTGCATTAACCATGCAGTCTTAACTTTTCATAATGACACCTTAACGACAAAACCTTTGACCAACATGTTCTGTTCAGTGCAAAAAAAAAAAAGGTATGCAAAGTAAAAACACCAAAATGGAGTCCAGACTTACACACTTCAAATTCCAGTTTTCTTAACAAAAAGATGTAGCAGCACTTTGCTGTGCTCCGAGGACGCTGAAAAGCACTATAACCAGGAAGGTGGCCTTTTGCAGCGTGTCTTTTTTGCTGCAGGTGTTAGTGTGAAAAGAGCTTAAGTGGAGATAAGTCACTAGCAATGGGATTTTCTAGGAAACCCTGCTTGCATTCAGAGCTACTTTTTTGCACGTGTGTGTGTGTGTATTGGTGCTGAATGTGCATCTGTGTAGGAGTGATGCTGAAGGTGTAAAAAGAGTGCCCACTTTCTTTGTCCTGCTTCTGTTCTTTCATTATCAGCCTGTAAGTTTGTATTTTTATGGAGCCACTGGTGGAATATGAGATATGTGTGCATGTTGTGTTAAACAAACTATAAGCAGGTATGGTCCATATATCATGGGCTGTTCACTCTTCACTTATTAGATATCATTACTAACTATTCTGTAATTCTTCTTCACCAAAACATAATGATGTGCTTTGGTAATACATAGATGGTTTCTCTAATAGTTATTGGAGCAAACTTCTGATGACATTCATTATCATCTACACACATAGTTAATGCACTGCTTTACAGTACCTAGATGAGGTTTTTATCCCTACTCAACAGCAATGGTTAATTTCCAGTTACAGTAACATGCTCAAGTTTAAGCTCATCAGTGATGTCACTTCCAGCCATCTTAAAGTGGCAGGTGGCACCCAGCCTGAGCAGTGTTTGGATCCTTATTCACAGCACTGTCTGGCCAGATCACACCCTCTCTCTTCAAGGCTTCCAGTTGATTTCTCACTTCTATATCAGAGCCAAGAGGTTCCACCCAGGTCACTCCCAGCCATGGGTTCACTGCAGTAGTTGTCAACACACTGTTACAGCCCTGTGTGTCTTTTAAAGAGCTTTCTGCCTTGTTGATTGCAATGCTGGTGGCCCACCTCTGCTCTGTTATTACTTTTGTTCATGGTCTTGGCAAATTTGAAATCGCCCATGGTGGTGTGGCGGTGCACTGGTTACAAATTACCCCTCACAACAAAAAAAGGCTCCAGTTTTGACCCTGCTGAGAACTGTGTCGACAGTTATGTGTGCAAACTAAAAGGTTCTTGACATTTCTTTGTAGGGCCCAAGACAGACTGGTGCCTGTCTGTGGTTTAAAAATAATGGAGGGGGGGATAGTGTGCGCAATTTCTGTTATGTATCAAAATGTGTCTTTTATGATTTTTTCTTTCCTCTTTTTCCACATTATTTTTTTCAGTACCTTATACATTGTGTTTTGCTAGAAATAACTGATGGATGCATTTGCAACTGTAACAGCTAGTGAAATGGCATAACTCTCATACCATTAGGGAAAGGTGGCATAACATGCATTGACCAGAATTAGTTTTAAATGTTGACACAAACAGTGAAATCCAAACACAGTCTTGATCTTACTTAGCTGAAAACACATTTTCCACCATGACAGAACAGCGAAGGGTAGACCATCATCCCTCAGTACACGCTGCTGTACTAAGGGATGATGGGTAGGACAAGGGACTTGGGTGGGCAGAGATGGATGGATATACAGATCGACAGAGAGAGGCAGAGTTACAGAGGGCGGAGTGGATAGCAGTCACTGAGATGAAGGGATGAGGTGGTAAAGAATGACAGGTGCAAGGATGAAAGATTGGTCAGCTGAAAGCACCACACCCCACCCCCAACCCCCTCACAAAACACACCTCCCCACACATGCACAAGATCCTCTCATGTTGGGTCCACGATTTTACACTGAGCTGTGGTTTTGTTTTCGAGTGGTGTTCTGAATATTCATCAGATTTCAAATTTAGCAGTGAAAAAGAAAACCAGAAACTTAAGTGAAGCCACACCCCATTTTAAGAGGCCCAGAGCTACAGAAATTATATAGACATTTACTGCTGCACTCAGTTACTGCACATATAAAAACACAGATGCAGGACCTGCTGGCTTCACAGGCTTCACATAACGAATACACAACACATAACAAATTACAATAGCTGGGCGCACATATGCTCATTGTCGCAAAAAGCAAAAACACAATGAAATGGTTGACATTTGTAACAACAGCCATACATTCACAGATCTTTGTCAACAGTCACATTGTCCATATTACTCAATTTAATATTGTTTATTTTCCTAATGGTAGTAGTACAGCTGGGATAGCTTACAGCCCAATCACAACCCTGAGTTGGATAAATGGATGGATGATAGTGATATTTGTCTTCTGACATCATAATTAGGACGCCGGATTTTATCAACAACATTAATGTTGAGAAAATATGAAAAATGTTGTTAAATCTCAAAGTTCATGCAAAACATGATTACTATGATTGTTCGGGGGTGACCATAGTGGTTGAATGTGTTGATATAAAGAAGCCATTGCAGTCTGGGCAGATATTAGAGATATTATCATCTGTACAGGTCAAGTCCAAAACAGCTACCTGTTTTTAAAACCCAGAGATATTCTCTGAGAATATACAAATCTTAATTGCTCACTGGCTTCATTTGAACTTGGAGACAGACATGAAACACACAAAAGCAGCAATGAAGACAAACAATTCCCAACTGTGGCTGAGTGCTTGTTCTACAGGCGTGTGGTTTATTTGCACAGTTTCACAGCTGGTGAAAGTAGCATCACAGTAGTGAGACATGCTGCACATACGCTTGCTTGCTAAAATACACTCATCATTGCTGAGTTGTGTAACCGCAAGTGACTGACCACACCTCAGTTATACAACTGCTCTCTGTAGTACACTACCAGCTTTTACAGTGACTGGATGAGTTAATGCGTATAAATGTGTGGGAGCATCAATACTGCGCTCTATTACTACTGAGTGGGTTGGACTCGAAGATAACACTGCGCTAATTAGACTTACTCATTTTCCAGTTCACAGTATGCACTTGTGCAAAGATAACATGGTGCATTTGTAAGATAAGCTGAGTCAGGATGGTCTTTATAGTCTCCTAGGGGGCATGGGGGTGTGCAGCAACAAAGAATACAGATGTAAATTGGAGAATAAAAGAAGAAAGGAAAGCATATAAATACACGCAAAGAAACAACAAACAAAAAGCATCTGTATTGTAATAATAAAACAAGAGCTTCCAGGGCAAGAATAGTAAGAAGTACTGATATCCCTGAACTCTGAACAAAGCAGCTGCACTTCGATGGTTTTATTTGTGTATTACTGTCTATCTATCTAGATCTATTTACATTTAGTATTTTCTTGCCAAAGTAAACAGCAGCAGGCACACCAGATTCCTTTCTGTTAAAATATCAGGTTCATGCGATGTGTTGATCATTGTTTGTTTGTTTGTTTTTTCTTTTACTTAAATCCAATCCTTTACTATGTTTTAACTAAAACCCAAACCAATGAGAGCACATTTTATTAAAAGAAAAGTAATGTTTTTCCTTTCCTTTTTTCCAGGACAAAAAAAGCCAAAAACAAAGTCCAACAACTTGTTTGTGCATCTGTTCCATTGGTGCGTTAAGTATCACAGCAGCACAGATCAGAAGTGCTGTCTGGCTTCTTTATATTTATCTCATCTAGGAACATTGGTTACCCTTGGTATTTATACTGCTGCACTATTTATTTTGGCTGCTGTTTGGTTGGACAGAAAAACAGCACAGGACAACAGCAAGAACAGAAAAGAGCACAGCTGCTCTGAAGCTTCTTCTCGTGAATTTAATGTGACTGAGAAATATCAGCACTTTTTAGGTCATCCCAGGTGTTTTTACTTTCCAGGTAAGTGTTTTCCGATAGAGCTCTGTATTCAAGGCGTATAACTATTTTCAACATACCTAATCCTCTGTTTGCAGCATTTTGCATTTGTTAAAATGTTGACTTGTTTTCTATTTATAATCTTAGTGAATAGAAGGCACAGCCATTAATTCCCTCTATAGAAGACAGCACAAAGCATAAGCTCTGAATTTGCAGTGCACTGCTGTGCACAGACAGACGATCACAAACACAGACGTACAGACGCTGTTGTCCTCTTGCCTACTGACCTGTTTCAATAATTCAGAAGAGTGACTTGCTGGCTTGGCTGGCAATGGGTTCTATCCATGGACTCAGTCAAGCGTTACACACACACACACACACAGACTCACGCACACAAGTAAACTTGCATAAACAGGGCTTTATTATGCTTGGCACTTTTGCTTCCACAGTTATACTCACTGGAAGCAAACTTTAAAGATTTGACCACAACCTGTCTGTGCATACAGAAGTCTATCCGACCCAAAACATCTACCACACATCATCCATAATGGGTAAGTGGAGTGTGGAGTTGCAGGTGTAGCTGGAGTTAGTGTTTAAATGACGAAACACATTATTTGAACAAACATTATGCCCGTCTTTATTTATTCTATATACTGATTCAATGATGACGATACAGTGATTCAAACAGTTACCAATAATAAGATCAGGGTATTTACATTTAATTCCTTTGAGCCGACAGCTCAGGCTACAGAGTGCTCTAAATGCTCAGTCTTTATTTTTTCTACTTGTAGGTTTGTATGATGTCAGTGAGCAAAGAAATCCAGCTGTTCAAACCTTTTATTTGCAACAATCAGCTGCTTGAAGGCAGGCTAGGAAAGGAACTAAAACTTCTTTAAGATAGTGGATGAACTGAGGGGCTGCACCAAGGACTGATGTAACGGACAAAAGAAGAATTTTGAACCGTGAATCATGCAAAGCTACTCTAGGAGAAAGGGAGTTGGAAAAATAACATCATCGGTCCCATTTCAGAACATAACAGGAAATAATATTGTTTAACGAACAAGATCCAATTATGAGAGTCATGCTGGTAACTAAAAGATGTACGTCTGAATCAAGTAAACTAATATGCAAATGAATACTTAAAGCTGTACGGTTGTCAACTATGAAACCATAAAGACGTTTTCTAACATTTTTTCCACTGTGAATGACATCATGACATCATATTGCAGTGATTTGCTGGTACACACCTCCTGGCTTTGACTACAAGAAATCTTTGATGTCTGTGGTATCTCACTATGCTGCCCATACTGTGAACTCTAAAATACAGAATAAACAAACTGTAACTCCGAAGACATCCTGTGGCTGTTCAGCCTAGTTATGGCATTTCCTGGTTTGGAGTTACATAAGATATTGAATAATTAAAAGCAAATATTTTTAGGATCCCTTTTTCTCTTGACAAATTGGAATTCTTCTTTTCACCTTGGGATCATTCAAAGCTTTTAACATCATGGGGAACCCATGTTGAACAAAGTTGCTATGGCACTTCACCCTGGGTATCCAGGCCTCATTAAAGATAAATGCACCCATGCAAACTCCAGACTAAGGTGGAGTTAATGTAGTCTCACCAGGATGCTGGCTCAATGAGCTGGACTGGTTGTCTTGTCAAGCTTGGAATCTAAAGTAAATGTATTGATTCACAGTTTGTATAATGCTGTTCACTGGAATTTTTAAAGGTGAGTGAGAGAATTTTGAAGTTAGTCGTAACTGCATATCAAACTATCCTTTTGAAGGAACCTTTTTTTTGTTTGTTTGGGTTTTTGTTTTTTTTTGCAGAATTTGATACCGATCACTATTTACACTTTTAATTTTAAACTGCACCCATTTGAAACTGTAAATCAAATCGTAATGACAGGTTTATAATCATGAGTGGGGTTAAATTATTCTCTGTTAAATTGGCTGGGGACTGGGATGGTCAGTAAGGAAAGGGTTAAAGTAAGGTGAGAAAGTCCTGACTCCATAGATGACTTTTATTTGTCTGTTTGTGTCTGTAAGTAGCTGCGCTAATAAGTTTAGTATGAAGTTACATACGAGCCTTGGATGAGATTCTGCTGCACAAGCAAATTAATTGGAACACTTTCCACTCTGTATTCGTAGTTGTGCCTCCCTCAGGGTCATTTTCAGGGTAGCAGAATTCAGAAGTTGATTAATAAATGAATATTTCGGGGAGGAAACAGACGATGAGTAACACACTGAATCAATCATTCAGTAATTTGTTTTATTCAGCAACAAAACATACAGTATAAAAAAAGGATCAGAGATAGATGATACTGTGTGCTTACTAAAACATGCGTTTTTTTTCCTTCCCCATGAGCCCACTAGATAGGGCTCATTGCCTTGCATGCATTGGATTGTGCGATTGTGCATGTTAACACAAGTCAATCACTTTTGCTGCCAGTGGCAGATTTGCTGACAAAGAGACTTTATCTCTCTACAGAAGTTTCCTTTTCCTTTCCAAGGTCATCTTAAGAACTGTGAATAAAAAATATATATTTGTCTTCGGTGTATCTGTACAGTAAACATTTATGTCAATGAGACAACAATGATAAAAAAATAAATTGTGTTGAAACCTGTGATAGCAATCCAATGGGTTGATTTGAGAAGGGTAGATAAAATGAAGTACATGTGTTTGCGCTTGTGGCAGATTTGTGTGTGAGTGTGTTTGTGTGTGTGTGTGAGAGAGATATTGCTGATACAGACTGATACACACTTTTGATGTGAGAGCAATCTCTCTCCATCAGTCTCTGTCTTCGCCTATCCTTCATCTTTTCTCTTCCACATACCTTTTGCCCCCCTTTTTTTTTTAAACCTCCATCCCTGCTTCATCACTCTGTCTCTTGGCACAGCCTGCACCCCTCCCCCAACACACACACACACACACACACACACACACACACACACACACACACACACACACACACACACACTTGTGCCTTCGTTTTCTTAGCCCTGTCCTACACCCCTCCCTTCCACCTTCTTCCACCTTACTCTTTGCCCTCATTCTTTCCTGCTTGCCTCACTTTCATCCCTTCATCCTTCCATCCTTCCCTCCTTCCCTCCATCCTGCTGGCTCAGCTGGTATACAGGCAGCCTTTGTTTCAGCTGTGTCCTCTGTCCTTTGAAGGAGGAAAGCTGAAAAGCAAGAGCCACAGAGGGAGGGGGAGGATAGAGGAAAGGAGTGAAGCAAGGGGCAAAAAAGGAAAAAAATCCATATGGAAAAGCAGGATAAAAGACAGAGGAGAGGAATTTAAAGAGAAACTGGGAGGGGATAAAGCAAGCAAGGAAGGAAGGGAGAGAGAGAGAGAGAGAGAGAGAGAGATATCTCTGGATCAATGGTCTGGGTTGTTCAAGTCATTGATATCCAGTCACAGCAGCGCATGAGAGCACATTTCCTGTGAGGTAGGATCAGTCTATGCGACACGGGCACTCACCTTAGCACACTTCCTCCTGGTTCAGTGGTGCACAATTGCAGCTCTTTAGTTCTCAGTTAAAGGCCAGCCAAGCAATTTATATAAAATTAGACTGTTTTGGAAGCCAATCATTGGTGTGGAACTCTGTACACCACAGCTACACTGTAGGCCAAAACACTTAAAAAAGCCACTAAAGATCTTAAAGGCAAAATATGGCATGGAAACCCTCAATTCTATTTATATTCACTATTTTTCAAGTCCAGTAATGATGTCTTTTTTTTTTTTACCTCTATAGTGAGAAAAACCCAGCAGAAAATTTTGGACCTGTACCTTCATCCATGATGCTGTAGCTGTGGTAGCCGTGGTAACATGTGAATCCTGCGGCGTTTCATCAGCATTTACATCTCTAAAGGTAAGAAGTATTTTTGTAATTTAAAAAAAAATACATATTATGTTTTTTCTTGCCATGAGCTTGAAATTGCTGGCATTCTCATATAAACTGAAAGGCCAGTAATTTGGCCTATCATAAAGCCCGAACAAAAAGAAACAGTTGTCTTGCCAAAATTTTATCAGATGTACAGGAACAGTTTAATAGGAAAATGCTGTGCCGACAGTTCTAGATTGATAGCCATTATATAACCACAATTAGTTGATATAAAAATATGTCCTTTGTATGGTTAATATATCCTGTTGGACACATTCTAATGGTATAAATATTTCACGTGTCAGCAAAAAGTAAAATTCCCCAAAAAATGAATTTTAGAATGGGGACAAAAATCCTCTTAGTTTTGTTTGCTACAACCAGTAGTGATTTTTGATATGGGCGACATGGGCGGTTGCCCAGGGCGGCATCATGGTGGGGGGCGGCATCACGGGCATCGGCAGAAAAAAAAATTGCTCGTACTCATGCTGCCCCGACATCATGCCAGCGCATATTGGGAATGGTACAGGCACTGATCGGTTTTCTATCGCCCATTTGCTGGGAGTAAGGGCGCCCTCCGTTTGCGAGGTGCGCCTGCTGCTTGCGGCACAGGGAGGAGAGGGCGGGGTGGGGGGCGATTCTCTGGCTGGCTGGAGCAGCATCTAATAACCAACTCGCAAAATAAAAGAAAATAAAAACAAACCAACAAACACGAAAACACCAGACATCATGATACAGTCTTATCATTTGCACCGATGTTTTTTTCGAAATTCTATACGCGAAAAGTGAGCGCGAGAGCCCTCGGTGCGCCTGCTTGCTGCTGAAGTCAAAGTAAACTTTATTGTCATGTCATTTATTGTCTTCGGAGGCGGCGAATTGGCGTGAGAGGGCGTCTGGCTTGACATTACGGGAACCGGGTCTGTAAGTGATCGTGAACTGGAATCTAGTAAAAAACAGGGCCCACCTGGCTTGCCTGGCGTTGTGGCGTTTTGCCGATCGAATGTACTCCAGGTTCTTGCGATCGGTCCAGACCACAAATGGCTGGGCAGCGCCCTCTAGCCAATGGCGCCACTCCTCCGGGGCTAGCTTGATGGCTAGTAGCTCTCGATCTCCCACATCATAGTTGCTCTCTGCGGAGGTGAGACGGCGTGAAAAGTAGGCACAGGGATGCAGCTTACCTCCTTGCTGCTGGGAAAGCACCGCCCCCACTCCAGCATCCGAGGCGTCCACCTCCACAATGAACTGCCAGTCGAGATCGGGTTGGACGAGAATGGGCGCTGAGACAAAGCGGTCCTTCAGATGGGCAAATGCTCGTTGAGCCAGCTCATCCCAGCAGAAGGGAACCTTGGGAGAAGTAAGACGGGTCAGGGGCAGGGCAAGTTTACTGTAGTCGCGAACAAAGCGCCGATAAAAGTTCGCGAACCCCAGAAAGCTTTGAAGCTGTCTCCGGTTAGAAGGGGTCGGCCAGGCAACAACAGCTTGAACTTTTGCGGGATCAGTCTTGAGGTCACCCCGATCGATGACGTGGCCCAGGAAGGAAACAGTGGAGACATGAAACTCACACTTCTCCCCTTTAACAAAGAGACGATTTTCAAGGAGACGCTGAAGGACTTGCCTGACATGGCGTTGGTGGTCGGCGACAGATCGGGAGAAGATGAGGATGTCATCCAAGTAAATGAAAACGAAATGGTCGATGAAATCTCGAAGCACGTCATTCACGAGAGCCTGAAACACAGCTGGAGCATTGGTGAGACCGAAAGGCATCACAAGATATTCGAAATGGCCCAGGTGAGTATTGAAAGCCGTCTTCCACTCGTCTCCCTCCCTAATCCTGACCAGATGGTAGGCGTTGCGCAGGTCCAACTTGTGAAGACGGTGGCACCCTGGAGAAGCTCGAACGCGGAATTCAGCAGAGGGAGGGGATACTTGTTTTTAACTGTGATGGCGTTGAGGCCGCGATAGTCAATACAGGGCGTAAACTTTTATCTTTCTTGGTGACAAAAAAGAATCCAGCGGCAACAGGCGATGACGAGGGGCGAATGAGACCAGCGGCAAGTGACTCATTGATGTAGTTTTCCATGCTTTCCCGCTCCGGTCGAGACAGGCTATACAACCTACTGTTCGGGAGCGGCGCGCCTGGGAGGGGGTCAATCCCACAATCGTACGGCCGGTGAGGGGGAAGGGAGCGTGCCTTATCTTTACAAAACACTTGCGCCAGGTCGTGATAAACAGACGGTATGGAGGACAGATCAGGCGGTTCTGAAATAGTTTTATTGGGTGGTAGGCTCATGGCGGGGGTGGCGGCTTTTAAACAGGACATGTGACACTCCTCCCCCCACCCCGAAATACTTTCCTTCCTCCAATCAATCACAGGGTTATGTTGACATAGCCAGGGATAGCCCAAGACTAGTGGTGTGAGCGGGGCTTTAAAGACGTACAACTGTATGGTTTCAACATGATTACCAGAAAGAGTCAGGGAAATCGGTTCCGTGATATGAGTAATGTCTGGAAGACGCTGGCCACTAAGGGCTGTGACTTTGAGTGAATGAGACAGAGGCTCCGTGCTAAAACCTAATTTTAGCGCCAGCGAGGCATCAATAAAATTCTGTTCTGCCCCGGAATCGATCAGAGCGTCGAGAGAATGAGTCTTGAGACGAATCGTTAGCTTAGCCGCAATCATGAGACGAGGAGGAGACTGTGAGCAGGTGACCTCGCCCACCCGTACACTCCTCACTACTGGCGGGCGCTGTCTTTTGGCCGCGCCTGGCAATCCATGGCAATATGGCCCTTGCGGCCACAATAAAAGCACTCACCGGCTCTCCAGCGACGATACCGCTCCTTGGGCGACAGTCTGGAGCGGCCCAGTTGCATGGGCTGTTCACTTTCTTCCATGCTGTCCGATGAGTGACTGCCGCTAGGCGCGCCCCCACCTGCCGTCTCCATGCGCCCCGGGGGCCTCTGGGAAATGTAGTTTCCGGTTCCCCGACGCGCCCGTAGGTGCTCATCCATCTTCACACATAGTGTAATCACATCAGACAGGGTCTTAGGAACATCTCTCATCATCAGTTCTCTCTTTAACTCATCACAAATATTATTCAAGAGAGTACTTATCAATGCCGACTGCCCCCAGCCAGTTTCTTCGGCCAAGGTCCAGAATTCGACCGAAAAATCCGCCATGCTCCGCCTCCCCTGCTTCAAATTTAACAGTCTGTGGGCAGCCCCCTCCGCTCCAGTGCCTCTTTCAAAAACACTTTTAAATTTGGTGAGGAAGTCCTCGTAAGAAATGTCTGGGGCTGTTCTTAACACAGCTTGCGCCCAGTTTAATGCCTGCCCACGTAACAGTTGAACCATAAAGGCGATTTTGGCCCCATCTGTCTCATATGTTCTTCGTAACTGACAGAATTGTAGTGTGATCTGAGTCAAAAATCCACCACATTTATCGAACTCACCCGAGAAAGGCTCCGGCGCTGGTAACGATCGCTCTGGAGGTTCTGTGGAAGCCGGCGTGGGGGAAACAGAGGCGGAGCGGCTGCAGATGGATTTGGAGCCGATAGCTGAGGAGAAACAGACGGAGGGGGTGAGGGTGGGCTTACCGACGGTAGACGTTGAGCAAGGGCTTGCGTGAGTGCGGCCAGTTGTTGATTTATGTGCCGAAGCATGTGTTCGTGGCGTTCCAGAATTGCCTGGAGAGTTGAGGACGGGTTGCTGGGTGGGATTTGAGTCTGCTGAGTCCATGATGGCTGGATCGTTATTGTTACGGTTTGGAGGACTCAAGCGCAGGACTCCGGTTCTGATGCTCACAAGAAGGGTTTATTTACAAGTCACCAGGTGTATATACAAGAATGTGCAGGGGGGGGGGGTGTTATATACAGCTGAGTGGGGGGAGAAGGGGCCTCCAGTGAAGTCCAAGGGAAAGCACGCGTTCTTCAGAATATCCACTGACACGATCACAGGTTCATACCCCGACACTGCCACACGGGAATCGCACTGGAAAAATCCAGGAAGTTCTGTAGACAGGGAGACAGGGTTAAGAACGACGCACAGAGGAAAACACTCTTAACTAAACTTGCTGTAGCTTGACTTCACTAACGCGTGGTAGACAACGATCCAGCGACGAACAGCAGTCACCTCCTGGCTTAAATGCTGCTCCCCTTAATGAGACCCAGGTGTCTCATCTCCCAAGGGCGTGGGCCGAGGGCGTGAACCCACAGCGAGTTCCGCCCCGGCGAGAGAGAAGAGGAAGAGAGAGAGAGAAACAGAGAGGGCTGATCAGCGTGCAGCTGATCCGCCTGGCTGTGACAGTTTCAGTTCTTTAGAGTTCACTCAGAGGCCTGTATGCCAGCTGGGGAATTCAACCTGCAACCGTGCAGACTCTTGTGAGCGACTTGAACGAATGCTTTCCTTAGAGATGGATCACCCTTGTGTGTGTGTGTGTGTGTGTGTGTGTGTGTGTGTGTGTGTGTGTGTGTGTGTGTGTGTGTGTGTGTGTATCCATTTGCACTGAAGCCCTCGACTTCTTAGCAAAACAGATCAAAGTCAAAGTCGAGTCTGCCTGTCCCCTGCTCACTTTGATGAATGGAGACCTGGCTTGATGGAGGGATGGGGAGGAAGGAGGAATAAAATGGGGAATGAATATATGACTGAAGTATAAGAAGCTCTGAATGAAGTGACAGGTTGGAAGGATAGATGGGTTTCACCTTTCCATCACCTTCTTCAATGATGTTCCTGTAAGGCACACTTTTAGTCACATGTTCTCGTTTCTCCCCCTCACTTGTTTTTTCTGTAATGGACATCTTTCTGCTCTCTTTATGTGATGCTTTTACTTTTTTCTTTTGCTTTTTTCCTTCTCTCATTTGACACTTCAAGTCTTCAGCACATGTTTCCATTTTTCCCTCACTTTCTTTTTGTGTAATCATACTGCATTCCTACTGTTAACCTCCTCCTTACCTTTCTGTGTGATGGCCTTTTAGCATATGTGTCTTCTCTCTAGTAGAGAGTTGAAGGACTGCCCTCATCCCAGGGGGACATTTGGCAGCCGAGAACAGCTGAGGGCCAGGCATAGTCTGGGTCACCCAACTAACCTATTCCTGCCTTCCTTGCCTCTGGTCCTGTGGGATAATAGGTGTGAGGAGGGAAAGGGAGAGGACAGGGAGAAGAGATAAAAGAGGAAAAAAACAACAGGAGGAGTATAATTCACACATGAGAGGAGACGCAGGTACATAGGACGCACACTCTAAGGTAATTAGTCATGTTTACAAATCCCTATTTCTGTCTCTTTGTTTTGTGTGCAGCTGTTAGTCATGCTGAATACTTCCAAACTGGTTTCTGTGTAATTTTCTTTTAAATGAATGAAAAAAGAGATTGCAAGAACATTTCCTGCACAAGATAAATGAAAATTATAAACTGTGAATAGATGTAACATAGTTTGAGATTTTATATATGTGTCTAAAATAAGGATCTGATCAAGGTTGGATTAAAACAGTTATTTAATCTATGACTCATTTCACCTGTTCACCCACCATCCTGTTACTGCAAACAACCAGACTACCAATTCTGCCAGCTAGTCAAATGGCAGATCAGTAAATTGCCACTCGGACCCCTGATAAGCTTTCTGGCAAGCGACTGAAGAGACTACCAATAAGAGTGAAGAATACGTTTGACATATGACCTGCTAGTAAACGCTTTAGAGGGTCACCCAGGTGACCCGAGCAAGGCATGTCCACAGCGACCAGCAGGCAGCTTCATGACAAACAAATCCTTTTCACTGTGTATGCAGCTTTACAACTGAAAAGATTTATCTTCCCAATACATCGTAAAGCAGTAAAAGCTTGTGAATATGTCCATTATAGCCAACCAAGGGAATGATTTATTGAAGGTACACAAGCAAATTGAAAACAAAATCAAAGAAATCTCAGCTGTGACACATGTTAAAGTGTGTGCTTTGTTCTAAATGAATCAGTTATCAAAAGAAAAAGGCTATCTCTATATTAAAAAAACAAAAAAATAAATCATATGGATGTAATGAAGGACTGGAACAGGCACTTACTGTTAGACTATGTGGAATAAGATGACTTTAATCACCTTAAAGCTTCTTTATGGACGATGGAAGGTGAAACCTGGATGTTAGAGAGTTTATTTTTTGAAGCGTAAAGAAGATAAAGCTGCCACGACAGGTGCCAGCAGTCACGCTGCCTATATTGTTCACTGAGTTAATTTGGGAGTGATTTCTGGATGTTTAAAAGTGGAACATGTTTGTTTGGCTGCATACCGAAGATTAAAGGATGTATATCAAACAGAAAAAGCTTCTCATTTCCTCTTTGTATCTGCTTTATTAAGGCCATTTCTTTTTGTTTATGAGATTTAGAAATGCCGTTCTTCACAAAGAATGCCTGTCAGGATTTGTTATCTTTCGTACAGGAAGTGAATTCCTGTCTCTATTGCTACCTCGTCACATCGCACACGCTCGTATTATTTCTGACTTCTTTTCTAAAAGTCTCTGTCTCTCTGTTGTTCTTGTTCACCGTAGGCAGAAGCAGGAAATGGAATATGTGAAACTAGACGTGAGGGTAGCCATACTTATTTATTTTAAACGGAAAGCCCACAGGCTGGCTAGAAACCAATGATGGATGACAACGATGGACAGAGACAGTGAGGTTAGGGACAGACACTGGTCCTCATCCTGGTTATTTTTTACAAAGTAAAAATAACTATAAAAATGTATAAGTTAATCTCAGAGATGGGCAGTAATGCGTTACACGTAACGTCTGTAGTACGATTACTTTTTATCAAGTAATGAGTAAAGTAACGGATTACTATTGCAAAAAAGTAAACACATTACTGTTGCTTTTGCATAAGCACGCTGCATTACTAAACCGTGATTTTGTTTGTAAAAGTGCCTCATGACAATGACGTATGATCAACAATGGATAATATGGAGTGCAGGAGAGAGTACGACCATACAGCATTTAAAGCGTGGAAATACTGACCTTTGTGTTTGATTCAGTAAAGAAGTGACAAAAACATTAGCGTCCGCTGTACACTCTGTGTGGGAAGAAAACTTCTTTCTACAGTGAAAAATTTAATTTCATTGAGCAAGCACCTAGCACGCCCCACAGGAATGTGAAATTCACAGAGAAACCCCCGGATCCCCACACTGACATGACTGCTGCAGCACTGGGCAAACCTTCACCTGCCCCACTCCTGCTAAACAGATGAAAAGAGATTTAAGAGAGACAGGGCTTAGTGCTGCTGAATCTTTCATTTTATTTATTTTTTGCTGTGTTTTACTTGCATCTATTTGAAAGAGTGAGTGTAAAAACTAAAAATTATTTTATTTTATATGCTGGAATATGCAGAAAATAGGTTTAAATGTCAATTTAATTATATATTAATTATATATTGCATATAATTTAATTTTTGCTTGATGCAATGTGCATAAAATTAAAAGATTAAAACTAATTAAAAAAAAAATTTTAAACGAGACTTTTCCATTTGATTCACTTTTACATGATGGATTATGCAGAAAAAACAGAATTGGGCTAAAAGGTCTGTTGCTTTATTACGTATTCAGGCTGTGCATCATGTTTTTAAATGGAACTAAGTAATAAAGTAACTAATTACTTTTGAAAATAAGTAATCAGTAAAGCAATGGGATTACCTTCCTGGAGAAGTAATTAGTAACTAATTACTATTTTCAAGTAATTTGACCAACACTGGTTAATCTACACCTTAGAGGTGTGGACTAACATATCAAACAAACGGAAGAGTCTTTTATTGGTGTGTGGGGTTATCCAGCTCCAGGTTGGTGGTTAGCAATTTTTCCCTGACAGCAAAAAGGTCTTTAAATCCAAAGTGGGGATTTTCTGTACTTGGTACTACAGTCCAGGACAGAAAACACTGAGAGTTGGGGTAGGCTTCTTTGACCTTGAACTGGATATAATATACTTTAATATATTATATTAATTATATTATAATTAACAGAATTATTAAATAATTAACTGAATCTTTAAACAACAACAACAAAAACCTTTGTAAAATGGTGGCCACAGTACTTGATTCTTAGGTTTTAAAACTGCATATTTTTGACTTGACTTTGTGAATTTGTTGGGTGGATATGCTCTCATCACAAGAACAACGCTTAGTGTTGGTTATATTCCCCAGTGTACTTTTAAAATTTGCTGTTTCCTTTCTGCACATCAAACTCCACATTTCTGTTTCACTCAGACGCCCCATTTACTTTTAAAACCAATGTGTTCAGGCAGACAGCAATCCTACCTTCCCTTGAGCTAAATGTGCCTCTACCAACATATCTGGCTCTGTGTTACAGCTTCGGCCTCTGATGTGTACTCTCTTTTTTTTTTCTCCTCTCATATTTCTCCTTCCTGTTCCTGCTTGGTGCATCCTATCTCTTTTCATTGTCTTTAAGTCCCATTCGCTCTCCCTTATTTCTTATTCAGCTGAGCACCCAGAGATTACAAGGTTTCTTTTGTCTTTCTCTCATCGTCTTTCTTTCTATTTCTTTTTCTGTTTATTTCACTATTTCTTTTTGTTAGAAATCTCTTTCTCTGTTTCTGCCTCTTTGAGTAATCCTTCACCTCACTCTCTCTCTAGATGTAGAAATACATTCAAGAACATGCTGAATTCTTCATATAAAGAGTGCTTAGTGCATGATTTTGCATTGATGAAAGCACGTTCTCTTGTGGAGATTTAAGGATAACTTTGGTGTTTCAGCAGGTCCATTTTTTCCCTGTGCTCCACTTAAAGCTGCAACTTACTTTTGCATACTGCATAATGATGTGTTTATCCATTTTTACTCTGGTCTGCATTTTGGTGTGCACTGACAATCCCCAAAACTAGTTAAAAAGACATTTCTGTGGTACTGATTTGTGAAAAAACAAGCCTGAGTTTGGTATACAATACTCAGGTTTGTATCTGTAACAATATCCAGAGGCTAGCAATCAGAAAATCATTATCACTTATGGATGGCATAAAAAATCTGAGAGGAGACAACACAAACAATAGTTCACCAAAGCTCTTCTCCATACAGCAGCTGGAAAATTTTTGGATTTCTCCCCAGACTGTCTAACAACAAACTTTACAAACTTGCTAAAGCAAAATGCACTTAGGTGTTTTGGCTACTTTAACATTGGCTGGAGGTTACCTCTCTCAGTCTTTCCCTGTTTGTATTTCTGTATGGTTCCTTTCTTTTATTGACTGTTCTCTGTCCATGTGAGGTGCGGGAACAGCCTGGAAAACAAAATGAACCTTTTTTTTTTCCTTTCAAAGCACACAACCTGGAATTTTAAATCTTTCAGAAGCTCTTCAAACTTGATCACACATCAGTGGAGATCTCATGTTACCTGATTTTATTGACCTTCCTTTTTCCAATGACTGGTTGATCACAGTAAGGGTTTCGGGCTATGGCGAAATCTTTTTGTATTACTACTAAAATCAGTGAAAAGAAAATGCTTCATTGTTTTTCTTGCTGCTTTTCTCTGGATACGTAGAGCCCATCTCTGGTCCAGATTAAAAATCTTTGAGTACTCCTTGTGATTTTAAACCAGATCTGAACTTTGTATTGCTCATCTAAATGTCAAAGTCCTCTTCCTAAACTCAGTTTGGTTAAGATTTGAGTGAAATCATCAGCTAATGATATTCTTGTTTGAAGCTTGGCTTAGAAACCTAATTACAGACTTTGCATTAATTTACAGAATCATTGAATTACAGATTCAGTCTGTTTCACTGTGACCACCTCAGAAAAAGGTGGTGGTATTGGAATTTGCATACAAAAAAACAAATGCTGTGCCACTATCTGTTAGTAAAGAATGTAAATTTTCTGCCCTGAAGAAGCCAGCTCACAAGTCGTTCAACCTTAAAAAGGTCCTACCTTTCAAAAACCACTTAAATAAGAAATCCTTCTTACTCGGATGCAACCACAAATGAGATTCCAGCTCTTGTTGGAAAAGATTTACGTACTTTAACTGAAATGGGGAACATTCTCAACTGCATTAATGAACATGTCTGTCTGTTTGTTAAGTTGTACAAACCCTCTGTGCTTCAGTCCCATTTAACACAACTTAAGTTGATGTTAAATCCAAGTTTATATGTTTCCCAAAGAGTCGTCATCTAAAATTCATAGGTTCAACAGCACTCAAAGGGCAGAAACAGTCATACTGACAAGGTTCTCTTGGTCAATATGACTGTTTTTGATGTTGCTCTTTTAATGATCTGTTATTCAGGTTTCTTTGGTCTCTTGCCTGTACTGAATATCAGTTGTAATTCTGCCTTTACTTATTATGTTGATTTGTGTTCTGGTTTTTGTGTTTTCTGTAGCCCCCTTGGCCAGATTTCTCATGCCTGCTACAACAGATTGTCAAACTGTAAACAGATCGGAGGCAGTGCTACTGGAATTTAAAGGCCCGTTTAGATGCATATAGAAAGTAGCAAGATCGTATGAAGCTTTTCAGTTCTGCTTTGGTGAATTATGCGTGAAGTCTCATATTTAATTAGCTTCATGTTATTATATGATTTGTTTTTTTACTCTGACATTCATCAAACTATGTAGACTTAACTGTCAAGATGTACTTGATAGCTTTTGCTGTCATATGCATGGTTTTACAGCACACAAACGCACACACACACACAGTTCCTTCATTAAGAAAGTGTAGGAAGTGTATTTTCCGTTCAGGGAGTTCACAATACATTTCTCTAAAGAATAAAGTCATCTACACCCATACATGTGCAGCAGCAGAGCATCTCCTGTCTAAATTTTCCACATACATCAGCAATTAACAAAGCTATCATGGGGCAGATGGTTGAAGAAGAAAGACAGCCAAAGAATCAAAAGGAATAAGGGATGGGAATGAGCTAAAAATACCTAATTTAACTTTTTATTTTGCTTTGCTGCATTCTTTAATCTGTTTATGTAATGATCATCTAGTCAGGGTTAAGGGATTTGGGGTTTGCCAGAGCTAAAATGACAGAAAGGCAAAAGGCAGGATGCACACTGGACAAAAACAGCTTTCAGTGTCATAAAAATATGATGCTGTCTTCTGCTGCTGTGCTGATAAAAATGCTGACGATGAGCATTAGTAGTGAACATTTTAGTAGTGTCCATTCACCAGGCTGGAACGCGAACAGCTTAGAGAATAAAGGATGTCGATGTGAGATGCTTCAACTATACGGCCCACTCTCATACTTTTGTATTCTGTACATACTAGCAATACCTTGATGTATTAAATATATGGACAGAAGTGACAGAAAGGATAAAGCATTTCCCGTAGCTTTAGGACACTGATTCAGTACGTCTTTCACACTGTCCAAGGATGTATCTGTCACCACCAATTGGAGACGCATCACTTGCTTCGCTTCACTTTCACTGCTGAATTTCTCTTTGCTTTCCAACCAGCATAAGGCTAACCATAGCTGCCTGGAGGCAACCACCATTTTCTGTAGGGAACTCCTTGAGCTGAACTCCAGATCTGAGAGGCACAACTTCATTGGGCACATTTGCAATGGATCTGCTTTTACTGTATGGACCTGTAAAACCACAAGGCCTAGGAGAGAGAAACATAATCTGCTTGATATCATGACCTTCCAGCCCACCACCTCCACACCTCTCTAGCTTGAATGGTGAGAGTGTGTTGCTAAGTGGCATATGCAACTTCTGTGTGAGTATCTACAGCCTTGGAAGTCTTGGAATCGGCCACTTAGCCAATAATCTGCATTTCTGAGAAGTCTCAGAGGTGAAGCATCAGTGTAGAACCACACTGTGGAGCCGCTGAGTGCCACAGCCTCCAAAGACACTATGCTAGACCACAAGCATAAATCCAAGCTCTTCCTTTGGGAGAAGTTAAAAAAATAAAACATGCTGAACCTATGTTTAACCTTCTTCGCTGCACTACATAAATCATCACTGCCTAGCCTTTCAGACCAGTTTTACTGCTTCAAGTATCTTGGTTTCTTATTCTCAAGCAAAAGTCAAAAAGAAATGGAGTGATATCAACAGTAATGCAGAGGATCTACTGGACCATTGAGGGAACATTAGGGGCTCATTTCAACTCTCACTTGCAGTTGCTAGTGACTGAAAGAATCGGATGGGGATCAAACCAAGCCTCCTCCTTTGTGTGGCAGGACTCATACTAAAGGGGAAAGTAAGATGTTCAGACATTTGGTCAGAGATCAGAAATTTAAGAACATTTAGCCCTCATGTGGCCTGAGAGTGGCTTGAAATCCCTCAAAAGAACCTGTAAAAGGCTGTTTGTGACAGGAACGACCTAACCGATTTGCTTAGCTTGCCTCGTGTGCATGCGAGCCCAGGATTAGCTACAGATAAAGACTTTCTAGGAAGATTTTCTAAGTTTGAGTTAATGAAAAGAAGGAAGAATGCTTAATACCTGCTTCTAAAATATACATTTGCTGACAAAAGTTAAATTATGACTTCTCAAATGGTATCGCTTACCGTACCTTACATAGCTCATGTCAACCTTATGCTATTGCAACTTAATGATGGATAAGGGTTGCTGTGGGCATATAGATGTATAGGTAATACCTCACCAACTGTCAGTCCAAAATTAATAACCTTAGGCTCTATGAATAAGAGTTGCTTGGGAGAATTTTCAGATATAACAAATCTACTTTTTCTTGCCCAGAATGACATTCAGAAAACCACAGGAAAATCATGATATATTTTTTTTTTTGCTTCACCTTAATCAAAGCTGCTAGATGCAGTGAGTAAACACAGATGTTGTTGAATCAGATCTAAACAAATATGCTTAGACAAAAAAAAACCCAAAACAACACATGACCAACCTTCTGAAAATGCTTATTTAAACATTTTTTAAAGATTTATTTTTGGTCAGTAAACCTGTTTAGCTGTATGTGCCATTGCATATGGCCATATAATTGATCTATATCAATTTATATAAAAGTATAACTACTTGGTAAAGCAACTTATTTTTCTTTTTATTAATTAATGTGGGCAAAACGTAACGAGAGATTGCTTCATAAAAAAAACAGTACAAAACAGTTAACTCCAGTTATTATGGGGCTGTCTCTGACATATATTCTAAAAGATGTGAGATTTTTAAGCTTAGTCTTTTTTGCACACACAAACATCATCATCATCTTTCACCTCAGTCACTGAATCATTCTATGACTGTGAGCTGACAAGTAGCTTTTGATGGATAAATTTAGATTAGTCACACTCTCAGATGCTGTGAAGTGTATAAATCCTGGTATAAAAATAGGCGTGCATGTATTTTTATGCCACAGCTAATGTAAGCACGCATACGCACAAACACAAGCTGTATTTAGTCTAATTGTTGATTGTTTGTGCATATTTTTATATGTACACACATGAAAACAGACACACTGAGACTCACACATACACCATTGATCTGTATTTAACCTAGATACTGAAGTGATTAGCCAGTGGCTCTTGATAAGTCTGTCACACATTAAAGGCAACATAGCACATCCACTCTCACACACACATACATACATGCATATCGACTATGACTTGAGGCCTTGTTGTAAGATGTTTGTAACTCACTTTTCATATTTTTCCGTGCAACTTTTGCATCTTAGTCCAAAAGTAAAATAGAGCACGTCAGAAAATTATGGCAATATCAATGTTAATCAACCAATATCATTTAAAGGGATCCATTATCTAAATATAAAATCTATAAAAAGTATAATGAAATGTGGTGGATATAGATAAGGCATTATCAATCATAGGTAATTTCTGTAACTGTTACAAAGAAGTCCTATATGAATAACTCTTAATATTAATTGTAACATCATTAAGACCATTTTAATCTTTAAATTTAATGAAATTAAATGAAGTGGTTTTGGGAAATGCAACAAACAGCAGATAGCTATTTTCAGAGCAAAGAGTGTATTTATTTTCCCTTCAGCTAAAAAACCTACTTTACATTTACACACACTGACACCTGGGAAATGGCTGGTACAACCACATTGTTCTGGATTTAACCACTGGCCTGTTTAATGCTGGTCTCTGTATGGCTAAGTCAATTCTGGAATTATATTTAAAAATTGTTGCTTGTGTACTATCAGCTTTGGGGAAAAAGAAGCAGTGAAAAACCACAGATGACCTGACCACAGTACTCTCACCCCCTGTTCACTTTGAAGTACTCTACTACTATTTTTATTACTATGACACGATGGGACACCAAGGAGCAAGGTAAACACTGAGACAAAGGTCTGTGCAAGTTTAATATTTTCCTCACATGGCGGATTTCCTCTGGCCATGTCTTTACTGAGATTCACCTTTAATCTTTCTTTCTTCCTTTCGTTTTTCCTTCTTGTGCCTTTCTCTTTGTTGCTGTACACTTACCGTGCATTTGTTAATATTTCATCTCTTTCACTTTTTTCCCAATGCAGAGCACATTAAATTTAGCGTTTCTGTGTGATTGGGTGTTAAATGTACTGCATGTAAATAATGTAAGAGTGTGCTCATGTTTGGATGACTATAAATTATTTATCCCACCCTCAGCCCCCACACAGACAAATACAATATCCACTGCAACAGACTGCTTGCACGCTACAGTCCTACCTGTTTGTGTCTATCCGTCCCTCCTCTTTTGCTCTCTGTATCTCATTTCTTATTGAGAATGTTAGTTAAAAATTACAAGAGCGAGAGAGCTTTTTTCCATGAAGTAAACATCTCAGTGGCCTGGCTGGAGACCAGTATTTAGCATAGTCTTTTTCAAACTTAAACTGTGTCTTTGGTACATCCTCCAGCTGCACTCACAGAGGGGGAAAGAGATATGAACATTCTTTATTTAGTAACTTGGATAACACCAAGATGCAGGATAAACTAGGTAGTCCATTGGTTATATAACCTCTCACTGTGAAGTATTTTAGCTCTGTATTTTCATTTATATTTTATATACCTTTTAGCGAACCAAGTAACTCTACTTTGTGCATTTTTTCCCAAATAGCTTGTGCTGAGGTACTGCGCATAAACAAAACTTAAATTGTCAGCTTTCAGCTTTCCTTAAAAAATCATTATTCAAATGACTAAACGGCAGAACCTTTAAGAAAGTAAAGCACAAAAGGTGCAGTCCTATTTAACTCTTAAGTAAATCCTAAAATCAGGCAGTGACTGAATAAATTAGTGTGATGGATGTTGCCCTTAATTCTTTTTGTATTAACCTTCTACTGTACGAGGATTACATGCCAGAAAATGTGCAAAAGAGAACGTCATGAAAATGTCAAAGAAAGAAATGTGTTATAAGGTGAAAGATAAGACCAGCATGAAGATGACAGGAAAGCAAAGTGTGGCTACAGAAATCAAATTTAAAAAAAAAAACGAGGTGTGTCACTATGACAACAACCTAATAAGTATAAAATATATAGGCAGGGCATTATTTATCTATTTAAATGTTGCCTAAATAATAGGGGTAACATAGAAGTATAGATGAGAACTGAAACTCAGTGACTAAATCTGAGGTATTTAGACAGATATAATTTGCAATCAGCTTTCACACTGATGACTGACAATAGCTGGTTTGACTATTGACAGAGATCCCAGTATTGTATTATTGATTCCCTCAGGGATGTAAGGTAACTAATGTCTATAAATGAAAACATAATGTTGGTAATTACTGGGTTATACACAAATAATACAAATAAGACATTCAGTAAACACTTAAATTATGATTATTTTTATTTTGTGTTGTCAAACTAAAAAAAAAAAATAATAATAGCATTAATAACCATTACTAATTACCCCACTTTGTCATGTAGGTAAAAAGTAGTATAAAACACCACACACTATGACCGAATCACAAAACAAACAGTTCTGACAGTAGGCATACAAGCGTGAGGATTTGCTTTCTTGAATGTGTAACTCACTTAAGCATTTGTAGAATATGCTTGCAGTCGTGGTTAAACATTTTCTTGTTTATGCTGCCAAATAACACCGAATCATTGCACAGATGTTATTTAAAAACCAAATCGCAGCTTTGCTCAAAGCTTCATTTGCTAGATCTGACAAAGTCTTGGAAACATGCATACTATATGATACTAAGAGTTGCACATGTAAGATGCCATTTTGGAATTTTGTTATGGAATAAAGCTTAAAAAAAGAATAAAGTTACATATTATACTAAGTATTATTCATCAACATAAACCAATTAACTGTATCTGAACTGCTTGGGTGAAATAAAATCACTTTTTGGCCAATTACATATTTTGTGGTGTAGCTTTGGATATTTATTATTATTCGTTCCCTATGTGATTAAAGGATGGAGACACATCCATATTTGCAATATAATAAGCTGAAACCTGATTATCTTCTTTTAAGATGAAATTCTTTTTTTTTTTTAAATGAAGCAATTGACGTTCAAGGTTACATTCAGAACTGCAGACGCTGTTGGTTTGGGGATTGTTAAAGGCTGTAGCTGTTTGATTGCTTCTGCACCAACACAGAGAAAAGTCAATAGTTGAGATGTGAGGGCCTAGTGCTGGGACGGAGGAGAATTTGGGAAGAAGAAGCTTCTACTCCTCTAGGAAATATCCTTTCTGTTAGATTTGCAAGCTGTGGTTTTCCAGCAAGAATATTGCTGTTTTATCTTTAATTCCTTGGAAGACTAAAGTTGACTGCTTCTCGATTATCATTTTCAAGTGCCTTACACACATGCACACATGTGCACAGGGAAATACACACATGCACATTTTCTGCAATCTTATCTGTCAAATGCACTAGTGCAGTGCAGTAGAAAATAAGATGAGAGACAGACAGGCACATGCGATATGTGAGACCAGAGTGTAATGCTTCCACATTCCACGTTGTGCTCTCATGCAGGCTATTTTCAGATACCACACACACACAGACCGACAAAGTGTCATTACAAGCTAATGCCATAATATGTTTGCCATGCCCTCCCACAACATTTTGCTCTGTAGGGCAGCCCCATTTACTGATCTGCATATAAACAAACAAAAACAATGTTGTTGTGCGCATTCAAATGCATGTGTGTGTGTTTTGCATGTGTATTCTTATATAAGCATGCAGCCTCCTCTTGCCTGGAGGATGATGATGGAAACTGTTTGTCATCCTCCCACCTTTTTCTGTCTTTCTCTCTCTCTCCCTGCTCTGTCTTCATCCATTCAAATCAAAGGTACTTTATTGGCACAAAAAAAGGCATTTCCAGACTAGCATTAGAGTGCCGACATACGCAAATAGCCACTTAATTATGAAATCTGAACGCACATAATGATGGAGAAAAAGTGACTGCTAAAAGTGAGTGAATGGTTCAACGTATGTGTGAGTGTTCTAGGCAGCCTTTCAATGCATTTTGGTAATGAAAAATGCAGCTTTATTGCATTTTATTATTCCTTATGAAATGATCAGTTTCCTACGCTGCTGTCAGATAACACCCATGCATTCATTTAAAATTATGCCTCATATTGCAATGCTTTCAGTTGCTAGAGTAACGGAAGAGGAAATAGTCCCGTTCAATAAAGCTTTCTCAACTAAGTGTGTCCATTAGGCATCTTTGACAGGAGACTCTGCAGCTGGTGCAGACACTTGTGAGTGATTCCATGTCAGCTACCGGACCAGCTGACCAGGAGGTGAAGCTGGACGGTTTAAAACATTAGAAGAAATTCAAAAATTAAACACCGTAAAACAAAGTGTTTTATTCTTCTATGAAGCAGACTGTTTTATGGGGCATATTGTTGGGAACCCAACACGTAACACTAAGATGGTGTTCGCAGCTAGTCGGGTAAATGTGTTCATTGTGTTAAGCTTGAAAAGATTCCTGTGATCAATAAAACAGTTTTGTTAGCGTTGCTGTGCATTTTAAGCTATCTATATAAAAATATATGGAGAAAGAAAACTGAGCAAAACTTTGACTGTGATTTTCTCTAAACTAAAAACGCTAGTTGTGCACACGGTGCTCTCAGACACTACAAAAGACTGCTACAATATGACTTTGCTACTAACTCCAATTCACCATGTCACTTTGTATATATTTGTGGCTAGGTTATGTGAATATGTATCTGGAAGTAAATTATTTTCCTTTTATAGTGTCAGAGCACTTGATCAAAGAAAAAAAGAGCTCACTCCTTAAACAGTCACCCAATGGTGGAGACCAAAACAGAGATTAGGCCAGAAATACAACTCCAAACAAATGTTAATGTTGCTCTGTTTCTGATGATTGTGTTGCATTTTGCTTATTAATTATTAACTTTCTGAAATCCTGTAGGTGGTGCGTTCATGATTAGTTTTAATACCCCCAAAACAACCCATAAAATAAAGTCATTCTACATCAATACTAAAGAATATGTGAATATTAGTCAGAAATATTTTGTAATTTCTAGATAAATCTAATGATAAATCAGCCCATAATTAAGTACTTTTTTCTAGTTATTTAATTTTTGCTGGGATGCATTTTTATTAGCTATATTAAAGCCATTTTGATGTCTTAAATAAAAAGACTGTCCCTTTCTTTTTTTTGTCTTTCTCTCTTCATTTTATGTTATCCTACTTACCATAGTACTGTATTTGAATCAATTACTGCCAGTTTCTATCTTTCATTTATTCTAATATAAAGCAGGCTGACCCAATTTATAGTGCTTAAATAAAATATTCATTGCCCCTTTCCAATTCACCATTAATACTTTTTTCACCCTAGAGACCTAATTATGAAAATAAACCCTTTCTGTGTATCGTTCCCCCTCTTCTTCAAATTCATCTCAGTAATCCCACTTCCTTTTGCAGAAGGGGTCGATTCACTTGTTTTGCATTTATTTATGTCAGAAACAACGCAACATTTTGCTTGTAAAATAACCCTGCTGGTTAAGTTTATCATTCCTTCTGGTTTTGCTCAGTTTGCTTGTAAGTGTGCACTCACTTTGCTGCCATGTTGACTTCCAACCGTCTAAACAGGGTTAAGACATTTACAGTACATAATTTTTTTAGCAATAAAAATGTATTACTGACACGCGACTATTTTCTAATTAAGCATGTATCAGTATTAATATTGAGAAAGACACATTTTTAAAAATGTTTTTGTATATTGAAATAAATGTTACACCATAACAACCTACATGGTTTTAATTTGAATTATTCTCGCTTCCATTTTAGTCCAAAGCATCCACCTTTGTCACTCCAGTCTTCTCTATCCTCTATCATTACATTTGTAAACCTCCTCTGAGGTTTTTTTTCTCCTGCCTGGGAGCTCCATTTTCACCGCCCTTTGTTCAGGATATGCAAACTGCTCAACGTGAGTTGTCCCTGTGATATACTCCTTTCTAACTCTCCATCTCCATCTCTGCCTGTTTCCTTTGTGTTAATGCCACTTTCTGCAAACCATAAATCATAGCAGGTTTCCTAAGTGGGGGGAGTGGATGGAGGGCGCTCTCTTCTTTGCGTCTCTTCGCATAGTTGATTGCGTTGTATTGTTGACCCCAGGTATTTGAACTCATTCCTCTTCTCTCCAAATCATATCTCCACCTCTTCAAGTCTCATCACTGTCTCACTATCCTCATACAAGTCCTACACAACCCTCACCAATTTATCTGCCACTCATGACAGTGCAACAGTTCGTCTTTTGGGACCCTATCATGTGATTTCTCTACATTTACAAAGACACAGTGCAGCTCATTCTGACCTTCTCTACACTTCTCCGACAACACTCTCAAAGCAAACATCACATTTGTAGTGCTCTTTCTCGACATGAAGCCATGCTGCTGCTCACTGTTGTCACCTCTCTTGCCTCGCGTCATGGCTCATCTGCTTTATCCCTCTGTAGTTACTACAGCTCTGCACATCACCCTTGTTCTTGAATCCTCAAATATCCACTCTCCCTCCAATATTGTCGACACTTTTTTGTCTATATTTCCTTTGTGCCATTTTGTAGGTTAAAATATCCTTAATTTTTTTAACGTGTGCTTGCTTGAATGTAACAGAAAGTCATAGTTGTAGGCAGCAGATGCTTCCCTTCTCTTGGTTTGCCAATCTTCCAAAAGTTGGTAATGGCTCTCATTTTAACTATATTGGGTGGGACTTGTCACTGTAAAGGGACATACATAAGAGAGTTTAGATATGTTAGGTGTGTCCTTCTAATTTCTTCTCATATATACATGTACGAGTATATGAAAATGAGGTGCATCTGTAAAGGTGGTATAGATTAATAGAATGAAAGAAACATACATACCTGTGCTTCAAGTATGGGATGCGTGTGGTATGTGATATAAAAATTTAGATGACAGTGAGATAAATGGTACTCTTTATTTCAGCGTAAAAGTAAACACCTTAATCTAAGGCTGTTATTTATGCACTGTTGCAGTTTTGATTAGGCAGAAGCTATTAATGAGTCTTTTAAGCCTTACATTTTTGGAAGGATTGTTCATTTTTTTTTCAGTTAAAATTAAACAACCAGGAATTTTGTTCTCAAGGTTAAGAATTTCCAATTGAGCTAGACCTCATGGCCATGAGCAGGAAAGCAGGTATTAAATATGAATTGATGAAATTGAAGTGAGCCCTTCTTTGCTTCAATCCACATCGTTCTGTTATCATGTATTCACAATTTTAATCTAAAAGCACCCTCATCTGTGTGCTGCACTAGTACAGAGAATATTTTTCGAGAAAATTCTTCATAACGGTCTCCAAACTGCCTTTATTCAAAATCAAGGAAATGCTTTTCAAAGGAGACTCAGTCACTTTTCATCCTGTGACTATGAGTCATAAATGCTTCTTTTATTCACCTGTTGCATGCACTCAGAAAAAATGATGCCCAGCAGAAACAAAGCTTGTTAATCTTAAGAGAGCTTTGCAGGAGATCACCAAAAGGCCTTCGAGCTATACTCACAGCCATAAATAGCAATTATTATTTACCAACCCTGCATTACACATAGAGTAGCTCTGGGCATTTAGGAACCATTATTGTTTTCATATTGTGAAAGCCTAGATTTTTACTGGGTGTACTCAAAATAAATTGTTTGTTTTGAACATGCACGACTATTTTAACACATGTTAGAGGTTTTAAAGTGTTTCCTGCGAATTGATGGAATAAAAACATTTTTTGTTAGGATGACAAAACAAAAACAATAAATCACTGTGCTAAATCACAAAATGTTAAATTGCAGACATTGCCAACAAAAAGTACAACTGAGGATTTTGACAGTCTCATTTCTTTTATGGATGTTTTTATGTTTTAAAATGTTGTACATACTTGGCCCAATCCTGATGCTACATCTAAATCCAAGGATCACCTAAGTATACTACAGTGAACATCAAGGCAATCCATGGGATGCTTTATCATTTCAAATGCAAAATCTTAATCTGCATGTGAAATAAATGAGTAAAACGATGGTTTAACATATCAGATTCGAAAAATTCAGGACATCACCAATGTGAGTGGGATTCATCTTCTGGGATCAATTTCTGAAGTATTTTGTTCTGAATATAACAATCCAATTAGCTTTCCAGTTAGTTTCCAGTTAGCCTCATTCAAGATTTTATCTTAATACAGAATGCATTCTAATCTAAACCACAGTCACCAAACGTCATTGATACCTCATAAAATAATGAGCTGAGACAGTTTTACACAGTGTCTTCAGCCGCTTTGATATATGCATCTGTGTGCATTTTGACAGATTTTATAGCATAGAAAGTGTATTGTGAACATGAGGGTGCATCCATTCAGTGATACTTTGCTGTCTCTTGAAAAATAGTGGTGTGATGCAGTGTTGCAGAAATAGAATTGTAGACCAGATATTACACAGCTTCTCCATGAATCAGGCACTTAAAGCACCAAACCGCCAAGATCTTGTTACAAATCTTACTGTCTCACTGCTTTCTTCCTTTTACTGCTTCTCTTCTGTTCTCAGTCATACAAAAACAGAAGCCAGTGCATTTATAACTGAATCTAAAATCAATACATGTCTCAGGATAGTACATCTAGTATACATTTCTGTGTGCATGCATTAAACATGCTTCCACATCAGTGTGTCGCCTATGGCTTTTGGGCATGTGTGTGTTCTCACGTTCCACTCCTACCAGAATGACCTTGGCGGTGATCATCTTGAATTTCGGGCAGCTCGTGTACTCCTATAAATCATCCAGCTGGCTGTATCTGCCTTTGATTGGTTTGATTTGAACCATTAAATCCAATTCTGTCATGAAGCGGAGATTGTGATGCAGGACAGGAGGCAGGCTTAAGGAGGATTTTTCATCCTTAATGCAATGAAAACATGCATGTGCAGAATGAATTCAGTATAAAGTCAGGTGGAGAGACTGAAATAGACTGTTCAGTAAACCCCTTTCCTAACCAGCAGTTGTTCTGGTAATACATATAGCTGGGAATGAGAGATATTTATATACAAAACTCACGTTTTTTAAATGCCACAAAGACCAGAAGTATAAAAAATGGATTGCACAATGTGTTCACCTGCACTGAAAAAAAGGGACTGGCCATCTCTTGGATTTATGTAAGCATCTTGCATGTATTTAACACAATTGCCTCATGTTTTAAAGATAAATGTAACTATATAGTGTAAAAACTACATGATATGCAGAAAGGGTGTATTAAATTGTTCATATCATGTTCAGGTGAAGTAAGTCAATAAGATAGCAACATTAAATCTCGTGAAACCACGCGTGATTTCATCTCGCGGGCTTTGGATCGTGGTTTAAAAAATGCATCCATCTCAGTCAAGTCGAGCAGCCAACTCTACGTTTTTTGGTATGTCTTGATTTTTTGAATTAATGTTTACCATATTTCAGCCAAATGTAGTTAAACGTCTAGAGTGCCGCCATGTAACATGCTAAAAAAGAGCCGTTAGCTTATTTGCTGTTTTATCTGTTATCAAAGAATTGGCGCTTTTTCATTTGAATTTGTCTTTGGCACAAGAGCCGTAATATCACTTTAAACCTAATTACGAGGCACTCTCAACATAATTTGGTTTTCTGTGTGAATAGATTTGCCAACTGACTCTTCAGTTACATTGTGTATTTACTGCACCGTGGTGTTAGTGAGATTTTGGACATTGAACAGCTTAAGCTAATATCATCAGTGGCATTATGCTAGCTTACATCCCTACCCCTCCTGCCCTCACCTGCTGTCCTTTTGTTTTTGTTTTTGTTTTTGTTGATGCACATTGAGAGACCACATCTATTCTGCATTTCACCAGGAGTCAGCTGATGGATTGTGGGTTCAAGGTGTTATGGTAAGAAAGTATATTCTATTTTCGCTTAAGGTTTCTGTAACCTAATTATAATAGATTTTTTATAGTTATTAGGTGCATGCATACTCAAATAGACCACCCTATTAATACAACTGAGAAATCCAAAATCTGCCATAGGTTTAACCTGTATGTATTGTCAGAAAGGTGATTACTGGACTCACATTAATGCACACTTGAACTAAAATGAGGTTGTAACTTGTGGGTTCTTGGGTTGCAAATCAGAAACAAACATCTTTGGATTTTTTTAATCCCATAAGATCTGGAAACACAGTTTTTATTCAACAAAACATTGCTGATTAACCAAGCACAGTGCCTGCTGTTATTTCAAAATAATTTTATGTCATTTTAGATGGAATGCAGCATTCCAGTGCATCCCAACCATGCCTTTACAGTCAAGGTTTCTGACGGAGCTGAGTTTCTCTCTGACAGTCTGCTGAAAGTGTTTGCAAAGTGATCGGGGGAACAGGGCACAAAGCTAAAGGATGTAGCTACCATGATGACAGTACGAACTTTAAAATTCTTTAACTACAAAGTGTATATGTATTGCATTAGGTCAGTAAAAGATTTTTATGCTGCATCCATTGAAACAGTCAACTATTACCCGTGAGTACTGATTCCACCGAAAGGATGCCATAATTTTCGTTATGCATTTACTGGCCCACTGAGAAAAATTTATCTTTTTAAAAAAAAATAAATGTTCTGGAAACTATATATCCATAAAGTTGATGTCAAACAGGAACTTTTGATATTTCTTTGTAGATGCTGGTGTTGCATGTTGACTGGTTTAAGTTTTTGTCTGGGATCATTTTCTTCTGTGCTACTGAAAAGTTCACAAATCTCTGTTTTCTTTGTTATAATACTTTAGGATGACATTAATGCTCGAAGGGAGTCTCATCAAAGTGCTCCGCATCTGTGTGAAAGACAATTGCAACATCTTGGTGCAGGAGTTCATGGTGAGTGTTTTATGAGTAGATTGTGGCTTTGCAACTTTTAAAAATGCATTTAGTTATCCACTTGATCCTCATTGGACTGGTTAGGACCAGTAGTCCTCTTTAATAATTTGAAGTTCACATGAGGCCTGGTAGTGAACTCGGCCGCCCCCCCTTGAGGCCCCACCCCCCTATATTAGGGGTCACATCAGTGTGAAAAAACTTTAAATTTGTCATTCTAGTGAACAAAGGAAAATCCCCCCAATATTTAGCTTTTGTTTGAAAAAAAAAAAAAAGACCAACAGCTAACCAAATTGTGGGGCTGAAAGTCTAAATTCTAACATCTTCTGAGTGACATAACCTGGATTTCTGATGGGCCGGTGTCTTTCTAACAAAAACTAATGTAAAGCATTTGAAATTATTATGTTTTTCACTCTCTCTTAGAAACTCTGTTAGACCATGAATGGCAGCATGGCAGGCAACTCTTTGGCTATAGCTATTTACTATGTTGCTTGCATTGGTTTAAATTACTCTAACATTAGAACTGGTAGATTCAAAAGAGATGAGTTTAAAAAGGAATCTTAAAGAAATGTTTTGTGTTTAACCAGGACTTGACTGAGGCCACTGCACAGATTGAGAAAACCACAATGAACATCTGTCTCCAGAGGATGCACCAGGCAATGACTTTTCTGATGTTGGCATCATCATCGAGGGTATAGTACTTCTTCAAGATCTGGATAACGTGACCTTTGCAGTAGCCATGCTGTTTGGACCTTTTTTATTCCTTCAATATGAGTTACCCATCACAACTCTGCTACACTTTTGAGGTGATTCAAAGGGTGGTAATGGAGTTGGATGCAACTCAGCTCTCAAGAAAAACTCACAACTAAGACAAAACTGCTCCTGCAACGAAGCTCACTGTTATGCATGCAAGCTGATCAGCTCTAGGTGAGAGGACATTTAAATCTCACACTTGTTCTGCTGCATTTTTGAAGCTCAATTCCAGGAACAGATCGCAGGGTTCATTTTTATATACTCTGCAACTGCCATGAGGACGAGCCGTTTTTGTTGTTGTTGTTTGTTTTTCCTTTTGCTCTGTACAGCATTTTGGCAGCATTTTTAAATTTCTCTTTGTATTTTTTCTTTCTTTTACTAGTGAAGAGATGTAGCATGAACAGTTATGCAGTCTAAATATCCCATATGGGTCGTGTGAAATGTTATTTTCAGTTTCATTCAGTTGAAGTAAAGAACGTTGAATATTTCTAAGTGTGCTGTTTTGAACCAAGATGTCACAGTATGATCAGTGCTGTAATTTTTGACAGTCACTGTATCAATGTTATTTTTGCATCTCTTGAATAAAGGTTTTGACCTGCAAGTGCTAATTTCTTTAGTTATTGGGGTAAAATGGGTAATGTTAATAGGAAGGTGTTTGACGTCAGAGGCCTTAAATAGAATGTTTTGATTTGTTCTTTCCCAACATTTTTCAAAAGAAAGAGTCTAATTTCTTTGCTGTGATTGATTCCAGAGAACACGGAAGAACTGACATTATTTAACTGTTGATTTATGTAGATTCAGTGGAGGAGTAATGTCAGTTTAATTCTTTACCTACTGTCAATGCAGTGAAATTAGACATTTTGTTTTGAAAGGTTACTGGTGGATGCCAGCAACCATCTTGGAAGAGAACAATACAATCTGTTATAAGGCCTCCATTTGAAAATTGTATATTTGATGCTAGAATATAATAGCAAAATGTAATTTGAAGATAACATGTAGCATTTAAGTGACCAAGTAGTATTGGGTAAAAGTTATTGAATGGTGTTGGGATAAAGTGAGAAAATTGTGAAGGATTAAAATATTTCAAGAGCTCAAATTACTTCATCAAAACATGTTTAAGTCACATTTTATCAACACAAATTGCACAGGTTTATTGAACATGAATAAATTGTGTTAATTTAACTCAATTGTTTAAGTTGCTGCCAAAGCAAAACATCTGTGTGCAACAAATGTCCACCATTGAATTAAGTAAATCCAACAACATATTTTTTTCAGTGTGCTGCAAACAGAAGCATACATCCCTTTCTTGAACACTGTTGCAGTAGTAACGAGTATCCAGCGGCATTTGTTTTTTTTGTTTTTTAGGTAATTTTAGGTACTCGCAGTTGAAAACTGTACCTGCTCCATATTATTTATGAACATTTATACTCTAGTTTCCATGACTGTTGTTACACAGATTAGTCCTTATCCCAATACCAAAATATTAAGCTTAACTATACAATTATGGATTAAAATGGTCAACCTGAATATTACCTGCAAAGGTGGCACTCCATTCAATCCTGATATAAGTTGGTCTTATTGTTTTTTTTTCTTTACAGTATATAAAAAATATTTATATTACAGCCTTTCTTTGTTCAAGTTATGCATTCTAACAGTCTTTTCAGGATAGTGTTTGTGGGAACTATGGTGTTAAACCTGCTTCACTGCTCATCTCATCTCATACTAGTACCAACAGGCTTCTCAGATAAATGCATCACCACAAGTAGTGGTAGTTTGTATTTTAGTGATTGATAAAGCCTGTTTTTTGCACATTGACCACTGAGATGAAAAGGTTAATTGAAGAATGTTTTAACACATTTTTAGGTTAGGTTGATATTTTTTAAAATTATTAAGTGGAATCTTTAGCAAATCTATCACTATTATAATTAATGTGTGTCTGTATGTACACAGAAGGTATCGAGTATCTGTTTTAAATGCAAAGCATGCATACAGATTAGATTTAAGTCTTGGTGCGGCTGGGATTCATTTTCCTGTGTGTGTGTGTTTAGGCCTACTCAGCGCTACGTTCTCACAGTGCACTAATTGAATAAAGAGTAATTGTGATGTATTTAGGCAGCTGCTGACCCCTGTTGTTCAAGTGAGTAAACCATTAGCTTAAGCATAAGGTTTACTTCAGTGGACGCACAGAAAAACAAAGCAAACGGTGCAGGAGAGAGAACACAAAGCCAGCAGGTTACGTTAAGTCAGGGGTGTCCAAACTCCGGCCCGCGGGCCAACTGTGACCCGCGGGCCATTTTTAATTGGCCCACAAGTAATTTTATAAATAGAATAGAATATGGCCGCACATCAACTTTTGCTTGAGTGTATTGCACTTCTTAGTTTTAACATCATGGGGAGCTGCTGTTGATCAAGGCAGTTGCTCCACCTAAAAGGACAATCACAGAAGAAATGTACCCCAAGTTACTAAACAGAACCAAAGAAGCGAAAGGTAGAAAGTGAATGCAGAGAATTTCAGACACGGTGGGAGAGTGAATATTTCTTCAAAGAATTCAAGGGGAAGTGTGTCTGTTTGATCTGCACTGAAACTGTGGCAGTTATGAAAGAGTATAATGTACGACCTCATTATGAAACCAAACATCAGGCCTATGCATCCTACACTGGTGCTGAGCGAGAGCAGAAATTAAAGCAAATGGTAGCTCTCCTGCGGGGCCAGCAACAGTATTTTTTTCGTGCTCAAATTGTCCAGGAAAAGGCTCCAATAGCCAGCTATGAGGTCGCCCAACTCATCGCAAGACATGGCAAGCCTGTTTCAGATGGAGACCTCATAAAACACGGCCTCGAAAGAATGTGCCCGGAAAAAGTGCAGGACTTCAACAACGTCAGCATGTCCAGAGATACAGTTGTGCGACGCACTGAAGACTTGTCAGCCAACATTAAACTGCAACTGTCTGATGAAGCTGTGCTTATGGAAAGCTGTGATGAAGGCAGTTTTGTCTTTAATTATATTCAACAATATAACATATTCGATCACTTTTAAGTGATTTTTCTAACTTTAATACACTAAAGTTAAGGTTATATACCTAATTTCTAGTAGGTGGCCCAGCCCCTCCTATATTTTTATGTATGTGACCCGCAGTGAAAAAAGTTTGGACACCCTTGCTTTAAGTGGTCTGGGCATTGGTGCATTTTGTTATGCATTAGATGCTGGTATAAGCCATGAAAGGTGCAGGCTTGTAGCCACAGAAGACCATGTAAGCTATTAATTTGATTGACAAAATGAAAAACAGAAGCTGAAAGGTATTTCCAGCAACAACAAGTATAACCTACAAGCTTTAATTCTCTTAAAGTCTGTGAGCATGCAAACACTAGCGCTGGATGTTGTTGCATTTAGCTTAAATTTTGTTTCGATTGACCTAGATCCTTCTTTAATAGGTGGGTGCATTTCCTGCAAGTGCTTAGTTGCATTAATGAGTGAAATTAACAGGGAAGTGGGAGCTTTTTTCCAACATGCTTTTCCAAGTCAAAAAAGAACACACGAAACACAACAAATCTTTTTTGATTCGATCTGACATCATTATTAACGTGAATAACCACAAATAAGTTGCATTTATTGTCATTTAGTGTGTATGGCTCATGTCTCGTGCCGAGCTAAAGAAAACACAGGGTCCACATATTAACTGCTCTGGAGCTCTCAATCATGTCACATGAGCTCCCAGTGGCAATATCTACGAGCACTTTAACCCTTTCCACCCTGGTGATTCCTGTACAAGGTTATGTTATTGACCCGCTGCCACTTTTAGAAAGTTTCCAAGCATGGCCCATCAGTAAATATTAAAGTGGATATAATGCTTTGCTTTATTTCTGTTGCATCCCATTCGGTAGGGTTGCAGCTGAATTGCAGTTTGGAAGAGGCTAAAATAAAACCTTTAAAAAAGAAAAATCCTTCTCGTTTAGTGTTTAGGACAAAAATTCTCACACGTTTTTTATCCACAGAGTTCAAGGTTATTATTTTGAATTACATTCTGAAGACATGTCTTGCTGGATTTTGGGGCTGTTACTTTAGTCGGAAACTTCAAAAGTAGGGTAGAATCTGCTGGGCTATATTCTCTTTAATGTGCTGAAAAAACAGAAAATTAAATGTGATCATTTCTGTGTCAATAATCTGATGCAATGTGGTTAAAAGCTACAGAACAACTCTGAAGTCAACCTCTCTTTTTTGTCATCCTCGAGTCAGCTTGAAAACTTTAAATGATTAAAAACGTGAATTCATCCAGATCAAAGAAAAAATGCTTGCTTGTTCTTACCTGGTGGCTGTCTGAGGTGGTGCAGGTCATCGACTAATCTGGAAGGTTGGTGGTTTGATGTCTGGCTGCTCCAAATATTGGGCAAAATATTAAACCCAAGTCGCTCACTGATGCATCCATCAGAGTGTGAATGTGTATGAAAGTTAGATAAAAGCACTTTAATAGAAAGGAAAAAAACATAGAAAAAGTGCTTGTATGAATGGGGGAACGAGGCGAGTTGTATAAAGTGGATTTACGATAACTAACACATGTAACAGCAACAAATTCACTGAAAGGATTTCATTATAATATCTGATGTTGATCTTACACCATAAGGGAAACTTTTAAAACTGGGGTACATCATAAGATACTTCAGTTACAGTGGGGCAAAAAAGTATTTAGTCAGCCACCGATTGTGCAAGTTCCCCCACTTAAAATGATGACAGAGGTCAGTAATTTGCACCAGAGGTACACTTCAACTGTGAGAGACAGAATGTGAAAAAAAATCCATGAATTCACATGGTAGGATTTGTAAAGAATTTATTCGTAAATTAGGGTGGAAAATAAGTATTTGGTCACCTCAAACAAGGAAAATCTCTGGCTCTCACAGACCTGTAACGTCTTCTGTAAGAAGCTTTTCTGTCCCCCACTCGTTACCTGTATGAATGGCACCTGTTTGAACTCATCATCTGTATAAAAGACACCTGTCCACAGCCTCAAACAGTCAGACTCCAAACTCCGCCATGGCCAAGACCAAAGAGCTTTCGAAGGACACCAGGAAAAGTATTGTAGACCTGCACCAGACTGGGAAGAGTGAATCTACAATAGGCAAGCAGCTTGGTGTGAAAAAATCAACTGTGGGAGCAATCATCAGAAAATGGAAGACATACAAGACCACTGATAATCTCCCTCGATCTGGGGCTCCACGCAAGATCTCATCCCGTGGGGTCAAAATGATCATGAGAACGGTGAGCAAAGATCCCAGAACCACACGGGGGGACCTGGTGAATGACCTGCAGAGAGCTGGGACCAAAGTAACAAAGGTCACCATCAGTAACACACTACAACGGCAGGGAATCAAATCCCGCAGTGCCAGACGTGTTCCGCTGCTGAAGCCAGTGCATGTCCAGGCCCGTCTGAAGTTTGCCAGAGAGCACATGGATGATACAGCAGAGGATTGGGAGAATGTCATGTGGTCAGATGAAACCAAAGTAGAACTTTTCGGTATAAACTCAACTCGTCGTGTTTGGAGGAAGACGAATACTGAGTTGCATCCCAAGAACACCATATCTACTGTGAAGCATGGGGGTGGAAACATCATGCTATGGGGCTGTTTTTCTGCCAAGGGGACAGGACGACTGATCCGTGTTAAGGACAGAATGAATGGGGCCATGTATCGTGAGATTTTGAGCCAAAACCTCCTTCCATCAGTGAGAACTTTGAAGATGAAACGAGGCTGGGTCTTCCAACATGACAATGATCCAAAACACACCGACCGGGCAACAAAGGAGTGGCTCCATAAGAAGCATTTGAAAGTCCTGGAGTGGCCTAGCCAGTCTCCAGACCTCAACCCCATAGAAAATCAGTGACGGGAGTTGAAAGTCCGTGTTGCTCGGCGACAGCCCCAAAACATCACTGCTCTCGAGAAGATCTGCATGGAGGAATGGGCCAAAATACCAGCTACTGTGTGTGTAAACCTGGTGAAGACCTATAGTAAACGTTTGACCTCTGTTATTGCCAACAAAGGTTATGGTACAAAGTATTGAGTTGTATTTTTGTTATTGAACAAATACTTATTTTCCACCCTGATTTACGAATAAATTCTTTACAAATCCTACCATGTGGATTCATGGATTTTTTTTTCACATTCTGTCTCTCACAGTTGAAGTGTACCTCTGGTGCAAATTACTGACCTCTGTCATCATTTTAGGTGGGGGAACTTGCACAATCGGTGGCTGACTAAATACTTTTTTGCCCCACTGTATAATAACTCAGGGATATTCCAAATGAACGAAAACATTCAGGAAAGGCCTGTGATATAACATCTTGCACTTACTTATTTGAAGAACTATGAGGTGAGTTATAAGCCACAGATAACTAAAATGCGAGACTCATTACCTGCAAATGATACAAAATCAACAGCTTTATTGTAATGTCATAGATTAGCTTGAGCTTTGCATGTTATTTTCCCTAATAGGTGATTGAGATGCACCTGAACTAATGCTTAATGTTCTTAAATGTAGTCCCTGCGGTAATCTAATTTTCTATATCACTTTAATATCTGGAGGTTGTAAGCTTCAGTGTATTTTTTCCTGTCAGGAAGAATACTTCGCAGTAAACAAATGTCACTCTCACCAACAAGAGCCCAGTCCTCTCAGACTGTGGGAGGACCCTTAAACGCGTGAAGGGTTTTCCTAACACTGACATAAATAATCTATTTCCACACAACAAGTGCTGTAGTAAACTACCTTACACTCCTCAGTAAAGAGCCCTGCAAAACCACTGGATGACACTTTAGGATTGTCAGAGTAGTTTCCTACTTCTGATGCTACATCCACGTCACGTGGTAAAGATTGTTGCTACGAGCTCTCGACTTACAACAGTCACTCAGAGATGAATACCAGCGGAACAGGTGCTGTTTTATTTAATGAGTCACTTTAAATAATCGCAGGTAGTTTTTAACTTTCATCTTTTGTGCATCACTTTTGCAAATTTAGCCAGGTTTTGTGGTAAGTCACTGGAGAAATAGACTAGGCGCTTAGTTCCTACTTTACGTGCAAGCTTCAAATGATGGGCAGTCTAAGGTCTGATTTAGATTTCTGCGGGGAAACTTTGTTTAACCTTTGTTTGACCCTATGACATAACCTATACAAGCGGTTGAAATTGTTGTCAGCATGTATGCTTGTGCTAATTGCTATTATTATTATATTGCGTATTAATAACTGTGTGGTCGTGGTAAAGCGTTGGGGGAGTTGAATTAGTTTGTTGAGAATAGAATTTGCTAAAGTGTCATTTAAATGGTTTACCATAAAGTGCATGATCACATTTGTATCACTCGCTTATTGGATGTGTGAAAAGCTCATCAGGAGGAAAAAAAACACTCAAAAAGTCTTCAATGGTGGCTTCTCCGCAGCTTCAAAGAAGTTTGAATGTGCGAATACTTCCAAGCCACCACTCTTAACTGCCAAGTTGTGCTTCTGGTTATCCCTGTGAGATTTGAATGCAGCCCGAGATCAGTTTCAGTATATGGAGCGTGTGGAGAATCCATTTGAGCTGTCCGGGGAAGCCGGTTGTTCATCAGTGAGCAAGCCAGGGGTGAAACTGGCTTTATGGGAGACCTTCGGGGGAACAGGGTGGATGGATTTCAAAGAAGTGGATAAAGCAGCACACACATGTGTGAAACAGAATCGTATTTTACACATCGCTGCAAACAGAGCTTAATTTGTCTTCCTTACCCATAATCCCTTTGGTTAATTCACCATTCCATTTGATCCCAGTGGTCCTACATGTCACCTCAAGCTACATCAGGTTGCGAGTGAAGAAGAGTTTGTGTGAAAATTAAGTTCAGTGCTGGTGAAATGCTCACTTTTATATGTGTGTGACATATAACCTTATCCCTCCTGTGTAGCGGATGGCTTTACGGTTTGCATATCGCATACAAAGCGTGACAGAACAACGTCCTCTTCATCTATCCTGCCTCGTCTCCTCTCTCTAAATGAAATTCGTCCCTCTCCTCCCCCTTTTTCTTTCACACCTCAGCACTCATTTTAATTAGCTGGCTCTCTGATCGCTCTTTTTTTCCTCCTCACTCTCTCTGATAATTCTCCCCGTTTCCTTTCCATTTCTCTGTCTCACTCGTTCATTCTCATTACAGTCATTTCTCAGAGTAATTAATGAGGTGATATCTGCTTTCGTGTCAGAAAGGTCAAGAGCTGTCTCTCGCTCGCTCTCTTGCTCTTTCTGTAGCACCAGAGCATATGAGTCATCCGGTGATCTATTTAGCTGCTGCTCCATCTTTCTGGTCTTCTTTCGCTGCACTCAAACAGAGAGGAAAAGAAAAACTGGACTTGTACGACCTCTGACATCGTAGCAAATTTCATGTCAGTGATTTCACACAGATGTAAGAAGTACAGAGAGAGGACCTCACAACTAGACTACAGATTGGTGAATGGTTTTGTAATCAGTCCTGGGTAGTGTGTTAATATTACACGACTCTATATAATTTATTAAACTCTGGTCTTAACATACAGGTGCCATTTACAGTAGTTTGAAAATCTAAAAGTAGCAAATAGTAGGATACAAAAAATACTTTTGATCTCCAGGTAGGTTATGTAGTGGCCAGTGCTCCAAAGCCCAGGAGCCTGACACTCACCCCAACATTAAGTGGCCATGGAAGGATTACTGAACTGAACATGGACACAGACCCAGGCAAGGGTCAAGAAGACCTGGCTCAGATTTGTCTTTTCCAGTCAAAAGACAAGAGAGGAAGGGATGCAGAACAACCTAAGTAACACACATAAGAAAAACAAAGGAAAAAGCAATAAAATATCCTCAAAGTGATGTGATAAGATAAGATAAGAGCTGCAAAACAACCATGAAGAGGCTAAGTATGACAACAAAATGATAACAATGGAATAAAAAACAGTGATACACAAAAACAAAGCCACCACAGAGAGACTGGAAGTGGTAGGATCTTGTAATTCTTCTCCAGGAAAAATACATCTGACAAAAACAAAATGTGGTTCCAGTTTGGAATAAACAAGAGAACTATGAGGTTAGCATGAGCAGTGTTGGTTGTACTAACAGTCTATGTCTGGGAAGTGCAGTGCAGGAACACCACAGTGATGAATTCACACCACAGATGGAGGCAAAATTGAACAAAAAAGCATTTTGATTTTAACACCTTCACTGTGTGCTTGTTAGTGATGGGAATGACATCCAAGGACTGATGAGACGTGTTGCTTTCTACAAGACATTCGGTTGCGCGGCTCCTTTATTACACAGGGACTCGGGTAATGGTATGAACACCAGCTACGCAAGTTGGTTAGATGAACCGGCCGTACCATGTGCTTTCTTTGCAAATACTCTGGCTTAAAATTCATTTTTTTGTTGAAATGGCTCCAAATGCTGCTGCTGTTTCATTCTGCACTCATGTCCTTTCCACTAACTGGCTGCTTCTCTGCAAAGACACTGATTGGAACAAATCAGTCTTCAAAGTAATGACATATTATGGGCAATTCTCTCAAAGCAGACCAAACTAAGACGTTATTGTTGAGGTTGAGGTTTATGTTTTTACCCTTCTTGGATTCTCAGAGTGTAAAAATCTGTTTTGTGGGATATTTTTCCCTTTTTGGTTTGGATTTGATTTATAAAGCAGTAGCAGGCCATGAATAAAACAGTTTACCTATACATATGCCATGGTGTGTTATTTATAATAGGTTATCTTATGAGAGAGTGAGCATTCCCAGTTGTAACTTTAAAACATCTTAACAAACCTATTATGGAACACACAGCATACAAGTTGTTTCTATTGTTTTGCTGCATTTGTGTTCAAATAAAAAGTGTGAGAAAAGTTCACAGAGACAAATCCTTAACTTCTGTTTCACCCTCATTATGTCTGTGTTGTGTTCTTCTGTGAATGCGTAGATGTTTGCGTGTGCATGCTTGTTTGTACTGTGATCTGTTTAATGGTGATTCTCCCATGTCCTTCAAACCTGAAATCAAGGTTGCCATTAATGAGGATTTTCTCTCTCTCCCTGACCACCCTGCACTCTCGCACTAACACTCTAATTAACTACAAGCACTGCGGCTTGTTAATGATGACTGAGTATGTGTGCCTTTTCACTCATGTTCATGCACAATAACACTGCTGAGCAATAAATGAGACTAATAAAACCCTCTTCTTGTTTGGTGATCATAGTCATGTTTGGTTATAAAGTTGTTGTTTTTTTCTGATCACCATGACTGATCACTTTATTCTTTAACATGCACAAAAAATCCACCACAGATGATTTTTAGAGGCCCAGCCACCTGTCTCCGTACTGCACTCATCATCATATCTACACTTGACTTTTAATATACATCTTTGCATTCAGTTATTTGAGTTGATATCAAAGGATGTGCAGTTGGTGATAGATAATGTATTATTACAGAGAAGCTTGAGGAAGTACATCCTTCTCCTTTTAAAAAGACTTTTGAATGGGGAAGCATGTTTTATCTCAGTTTCTTTGTCACGTTCCATTTGTTTTTAACATTTTACTTTTGCCATAAGTTTTTCCTTCTTTCCTACTAAATATCAAACAGATCCAAATGGCCTCCAGATGGCAGTAACAAGTGTATGTGACTGCAAACCAGGAGTTTGGGGCCAATTGATGGGACCAGTTCACTTAGTTATATGCATCTCATTTCAAATGTCATTAACATCTCTTTTTCTCTCTCTTGGTCTGTCTTGTTTCCATTTATTTTAGGTGTTGTTTCCAGGTACGGGGGGTAACAATGGAAAGGCTGGTACTGTGTGTAATGCTGGCCGTCGCTATGGCTGTGCGGGCACAGATATGCCCAAAACGCTGCGTATGTCAAATACTGTCACCCAACCTGGCAACCCTCTGTGCCAAGAAAGGTCTACTATTTGTCCCACCCAACATTGACAGACATACAGTGGAGCTACGACTGGCTGACAATTTTGTCACAAGGTGATCGTCACATCAATAATAACGATACTCATGAGACTAAACCATTTACATTAAAACCCTTCGATAGCTGTTGTTGAAACTCTATTGGTAGAACGTCTGCATTACTGCAGTACATGATGTTATATGAGTTGCCACTCTCGCTAGACTGTATTTTATAAGTGTAATGTGGGTCACTAGTATGGCAGTTACCTCATTTTAACGATATTTTATTTTTGTCTCATCTTTGCCCAAAGTGTGAAAAGAAAAGATTTTGCAAACATGACACGTTTGGTGGACCTGACATTATCCAGAAACACCATCTCCTACATCACACCTCATGCCTTTGCTGATCTGGAAAACCTCAGAGCCCTGCACCTCAACAGGTATGAACTAAAAATAATGTCTTACAATATGAAATCTTATTTATACGTTTTCTCTGAAGTTTTATTTCTCTTCAATTTCCCACAGCAACCGACTGACGAGGATAGGCAATGATACATTCAGTGGGATGTCCAAGCTTCATCACCTGATTCTGAACAACAACCAACTGGTCATGATTCACCAGGGAGCATTCAATGACCTGCTGGCACTAGAAGAATTGGATCTTAGTTACAATAACCTCGACACTATTCCATGGGAGGCCATCCAGGTTAGAACCTCTTTAACATGCAACACTACTTTGAAGCTTGTTTGGCTGGAGGGCATTGGAAAAAAAAAGCATCCCGAGGCAAAGTCCTTAAAAAATGTGGGTGCATTTATTTTAGACTTAAATGAGCTTTGGGACTAAGCAGAGGTCATTATGTTGACAGTTCAATAACTGTATATGCAGTTTCACTGATAGCCAAGATGTGTTAGATCTGGGGTCGGCAACCTGTGGCTCCGGAGTCACATGCGGCTCTTTAGTCCTTATAGTGCGGCTCCGCGTGGTTTGGGAAAATAAAATAGAAGTATTTAGCTGAAGCATATTTTATTTATGTTAGTTCTTTTTTAACTTGTAGTTCTAAATTGGAAGATTATTGTGATATTGAAATATAAAAATAAAATTATATTCTATTATTTTTTCATCGCTCAAAATAAGCGTCACGCTCGCGGAAGCCGGTATACCCGCCGATACACCGTGCATTTATTGAGACTTTCAACCCCAGGTAGGCCAATTATGGATCTTCGGATCCACATTATGTCAGCAGCTGTTCTCCACCGTGAACAATGTTAAAGACAAACACCGCTCACCCCTCACAGATGACAGCTTACAGTCCTGCGTAAAGATGAAAGTGACTTCGTACAGCCCCGATTTGCAGACACTGTGCGCAGAGGTTCAGGACCAGAAATTCCATTGTAAACACATCACAGCAGACCCGACGATGTTTGCATGAACATGCTTTTCAGCATCTCTTTATTGACCACTTTTCACACACGGTTGCTGTACGCATACAGCCGGCTGTAGCTTTGCAGCTCACAGCCTGACACACACCAACACAACAGCATAGATAGCACAGACGTAAAGGCGGCAAGGCGTGATTGCGTTCGCCTCCCCTGCAGCGGCGCTGCAGACCACGTCCCGCCACACACCAGGTAAAATACATACTAGGCAGAATTTTGCAAATATCTATTTTTCATTTTTTAGCAGCATAGTGCTTTTTTTCAAATTATTTTTTAAAAGTCAGGTCAAGGCTCCAAAAGCCCAAAGGCGATATAAGGGCGGCGGCTGACAACAGTTTTTGTTTGCTGCATGGATCATTTTAGTTCAGCTGGGTGTCTTTCCTTTTGTTTTATTTCTTTAAGAGTTCAAAATGTGTTAATTACATAAATAAAATGTAACTTTCTCTGTAGCACTTCATGGATTTCATAAGCAACACATACATGAAGGTAAAAAACAATATATACAGTGTTATCTTCATTTTTCAATTCAATTCAATTCAATAAAACTTTATTGATCCTGAAGGTTGACCCCGAAGGATATTGGGTGCATTGGGTACATTTTAGATGTCAAAAAGTATTTGCGGCTCCCAGTGTTTTCTTTTGCGTGGAAATCGGGTCCAAATGACTCTTTGGGTGTTAAAGGTTGCTGACCCCTGTGTTAGTAGGTAATGTCAGTACTGTAATGCTTGGTAACTAAGTATAGTCAACTTTAAAACTTTAAAAGAGGTTTTTTTCACCACACATTTTGTTTCCTTGCTCTGTTCCCCTTATCATTATCGAATGTGTGAAAAATTAACCACATTGAAAGAAACAATAATAAATGTCTCTTTTATTCTGTTATTTATCCAGCGAATGACAAGCCTCCACACGCTGAGTTTAGACCACAACATGTTGGAATACATTCCAGAGGGAACCTTTTCCCTTTTACAGAAACTAAACCGGCTGGATGTCACCTCTAATAAACTCCAAAAGCTACCACCTGACCCACTTTTTCAACGAGCACAGGTATTCTTAGAATTTTCTTTCCCACCACATTCAATCAAAAACATTAAACACAGCCTACCACACAATACCACCGTATTTAGGCAATTAAGTCCTTGGGGAATTCACGCAAAATAAAATAAAAACAGGTTGTAAATCAGCAGGCTAAAGCTGTTTATCTATTTTTCAGTGCAATTATTAAATCAATTTATTTTACTGTAATGTAAAAAAGCTGCAAATCAAATGCAATCAAAGTAGGTGTGACCACCTCTAAAAACTGTTAGTATGTGCATTTTGCTGGGCTCGAGCACACTGAATATCTCAGCAAAAGATCAGACCATGCAATGCTCAGACAAACTGCAAAAATCCAGCAGCTGCATCTCAGACTCTGCAGCCCTTATTTAGCATGTTAAATGTTAAAATTGCAGTAGTACAAATACAAGGAAAGTGAAAAGTATGGTTTGTTTGGAAGATTTGAAAGAAGGAAACCTTTCTTATCTAAAAAGAAGAGTCCAGAGTAGAAGTATTGATGGCCATAAAGCACAGTGCCACATTTGGTGATCACCAGTCACAGCCTATCTGCACAGACACCCCATACCAACTGTCATGCATAGAATCGAGAGCCCATTATTTGGACTTGTTTTGCAGCCTCAGGTCCTGGGCACCTTGCAATCATTGAGTTGACCATGCTCCTTTGTATACCAAAGTATTCTAGAGTCAAATGTAAGGACAAGTCTCCAGCTCTCTTAATTCTCATTATTAAGTAGTTTATGTTTATGATGGAGCAAGGAACCACACATTCAACTGACCAAACTCGACCGAACGTAGTGGAATTGTCTATAAAAATGTTGCTGTTCTAATTATTACATTTTTTTAATGCACTCCCAGGTTCTAGCAACGTCAGGGATGCACCTCTCTTCTTTTGCACTGTCATTCGGTGGCAACCCTCTCCACTGCAACTGTGAGTTACTTTGGCTGCGAAGGCTGAGCAGGGAGGATGACCTGGAGACGTGTGCCACACCCCAGCACCTGTCTGGCCGATACTTTTGGTCCATCCCTGAAGAGGAGTTTCTCTGCGAGCCTCCACTCATCACCAGATACTCTCACGAGATGAGGGTCCTTGAAGGCCAGAGAGTTGCTCTCAGGTATCAGTTCTTGCTAGAATTGCATCTAAACATAATATGGTGGTTATGAAATCAATAATAATCAGGGAGTAAAGTTTTTATTATGTGGTGCAGTTTTGCCATCATCCTGTAACCACCTGACTTGCACAAACATGCAAGAATATGAAAAGCCTCACTGCTTACTGACACATAAAACATCAGCGACAGACACAAATATTACCAAAGACTTTACAGGACAAAACTAAATCAAGACAACAACAGCTTTTCTATTCAATTCGATTCAGTTATATTTATATAATATAGCACCAAATCACAACAACAGTCGCTTCAAGGCTCTTTATATTGTACAGTAGATCGTACAATAATAGATTCAGAGAAAACCCAGCAATCATATGGGAAGGAAATACTCTCTACTAACAATCTTGTGCAATACAAATTTATTTCATGAAATTGAAAAAGTGGAGAAAGTGTATGGTTAGGTAATTAGGTGTTGACAACACATTTTTATACCCAGCACTTACTTTATCATAGTAATATTGTTACTCAAAAGAGTGACCATTATTTGTTGCTTTTAAAAAATGGGGGAATTATTTTACACACTTTTCACCACTCAAGTTTTCCTCTGCAACATCTGAGGTGCGCTGTCACATAATTACCAATTAACTTTAAAAACCTTTGGTAGAAAATGTCAACAAATGAACACAAATCTTTAGTAATTAAATTTGAAGAAATGCACACACAGTGCAATTTGCATATCTTTACCCTTTAAAAAGTCTGGGGTTAGGGTTGAAACAGCTTAAATGTATGTGTTTGTGTCACTTTCATTTCTCGCTTTTTCACTTCAAATGAACTTCACATCCCAGGAGCCCTTTTTAGTTCATTTCTAACATTAACAACCATGTGTGGAGAATGTGTAGTGTGACTCCAGCTAAAAATGTGATTTTTGTTAGCTCTTATTCTATAACTTTTGAAGCACTTCACAGTAATTGTAATTATCTGCAGAAAAGGGGAAAGCTAAATTACCCTGACAAACATGCTCCTCACTTTGATTGTTTCTAATTTGAATCCTTCAAATTGAGTCTGCTTTGTTGCGAAACCATTTTTTGTTTGATGAAATAGAATATTATGAACGTTGTTTTTTTCTGACTCTTCTTTTTTGGTTTATAGCATGTGAGACATGAATTAAGCTATAAAATTTGACTGGTTGATACCATTTCTGGCTGTTTATTTGGATCTCTGTCTCAAAAGAGCTATGAACTATGACACAAAAAAAATTAATAACTACTTTTTTAGTATCTTAACTTACTAATTTTACACCAAGACAAGGAATTTTTAAATGTCAGCATTGAGTTATAATAATTTTATTGACCCAGAAACCTTTTAATATAGAAGTAATACTACTACAACCTAATACTACTCCATTATTAGCTAACCAACTGTAGTACAAAGGCTATCATTTGTACTCTAATTCAAATGTGCTCTGTCAACATAGTAGATAAGTTTCAGCCTCTTACTTTTCACCCAAGTCTCAGAGGAAAAGTAGCAGGATTCCAGAAACCATTAAGCATTAAGATTTGCTTCTACTGTACTGTTGTCCCTGTGCTGTCTTGTTTCAAGTTTCAATTCACTGGTTTTCTGTCTTTTAAGGTGTAAGGCAAGAGGTGACCCAGAGCCAGCCATTCACTGGATCTCTCCTGAGGGTAAACTGGTCTCTAATTCCTCCAGAACACTTGTCTACGCTAACGGGACTCTGGACATTGTCATCAGTAAGGTGCAAGACACTGGCTCGTTCACCTGTATCTCCTCCAACCCCGCCGGCGAGGCTCACCAAACAGTGGATTTGGTTATTATCAAACTCCCGCACATTTCCAACAACACAAACAACATCCAGGAGTCTGACACGCGATCGTCGGACATTTCCACGTCAACCCGAGGCGGCGCCAACGGGAGCAACGTGACTGGTGATGTGAAGAGTGGTGTGGATAAGAGGGTGGTGACAGCTGAGGCCACGTCATCAACTGCACTGATCAAGTTCAACTTCCAGAGGAATATACCAGGAATTCGGATGTTCCAGATACAGTATAACGGAAGCCAGGATGACTCACTGGTTTACAGGTAATCTTGACAGCATCACTGCATAACATTCATTACACAGAGTGAGAAATTGAATATGATGTGGCCTACTGAGAGAATGAGCCAAGCTTGAGCAGCATAGATCAAATTACATCAGAATAGATCTAACTTTAATAATCCTCTTGGAAAATGTTTTCACTCGAAATACAAGTGGAACAGCTGGAGAGAAGTGAGAATGTAAGGCATCTGGGCACTGGCATACCTACAAGGCTGATATATTGGCACTGCAAGGTGACTATAAGGGAGTTATTAGGCCACTCCAAGTGGGCTACTGGGGCACTACGAAGAAAGAATGCTGGCCGTGAAAGGGATACATGTGGGAGTTGTAAGGTCACTATGAAGTCTCTGCATGAGCTTGAAGGTAAGTGAGATTTATGCACATGGGCAAACCGAGGCCATGACCATGGAAATTCTAGGTTAAAATACCCTAAAAAACAAACAAAAAATGTGTATTTGCCAATTCTGTTTGATCATGAAAATGATTATGTATTCACTGGGATTTTTTTTTTCAACCTACACACTTCCTTGTCTGAAATTTGCATAATTAATCCTAAAGTGGAAGACAATAAGCTTGTTTTTTATCAGAGCATATGCACAGATAATCCGTCTTTATTTACTCCCTTACAGGACAGACAAAAAGTTCATATCGGGGCAAGTTAGACTAACAAGGATATGAGACGAGGATGGAAAGCAAAGAAACATGAGAGTGTTTGACAATCTCGCAAACTAACACAAAACAGTCCAGCCTGCTGACTCAAACAGGATGGCCTTGACGGCGAGGGCTCTGCTGGCCTTTCTTGACTTTTGTTGTTTGCACAGGATTACACAGATTAGATCAGTCTCACAGGGAATGATTGTTATTTGAGCCAAATATTTACTCCAGTAAATTAGGGGGGGGAGGGAATTAGCAAACACCTCAAGCTTCCATAGGGAAATCTCTTTCCTATCGCTACTAATCCCTACACGTACATCAATATGCATAATGGTCAACGGGAACACCGGGAATGACCAATTGGGTCATCATGACCGTGACCTTGGTTTCCAGGAAAGTCTTCTTTCTTCATAATTCTTTGTCGCTAAACCCCGTTTAGAAAGTGTAACATACAGAGACGGGACAAGTAGGGTTTATAGCTGTCCGTCTTTTTAAGATAACATTACAGCTGTTCTGTTGCTCTCGCTTAGATTCACAGCACAGAGTCTGTGCATTTAGACTTTCACCTTGAGACTTCAAAATACTACATTAAGTACTACAAACAAGCAGCTTTCTGTGGGGCCACAGAGGGGGAGTTATTAGACAGCCTATCACGACCCACGCTGATCATTCCTCTCTTCGTTAGATCGCTTATTCTTTCGTCCTGTCCTTTCATATTCCCCACTTCCCCTTACTCTCCCTTTTTTCAGTAGGAAGTTTTTGGTGTGTCTGTGTTATTTTGCAGTTCCCTTGTCTTTAGGTAACGGATTGATTTCCATTCAACACCTCTGCTTGCACAAAGCAGCAGCCAATTGATTCTGCTTTTTCATTACCTGCACATCAAAGACAGAGAGGAGGGACAGAGTGGTAAAAAGAGAATAGTAAAAGAGGGAGAAAAGAGAAGGATGAATGGAACACGAAGGGAGATGGCAGGAAAAAAATTGTGAATGTAGGCAGGAAAGAGAATGATAGACACAGGTAACATGGCCCCACTGTCACTGTCAGGTGGGGCTCTTACTTTTCAGGTTCAATGCCACAATAGACATTTCTGTGCTTTACTCCCCAGTGAGTCGAATGCAGTGAGTGACGGTTTAAATCTTCACAAGTGTACCCTTTCATTTATGTTAACCATATGACCCTGCTAGTTGCTGCAAAACTGAAAAGTAAGAGTTATAATACTTGATTCTGTATCGATTTGTGCAGGGAAACCTAAACCCACTACTTCTTCCTGAGGGAGATTGGGGTCAGCTGCAGAACAGAACCCCTGGAGCTCACAGGGATTTGGTGCCTTGCTCAAGGACACTTGAGAGACCGGCAGATGTTCACCGATACAGTACTGCTGTTTTAACACCAGTCCTGCTGCTTAAGGATTGTATTTCTATTGCGGAGTCCGGTCTAGTCCATAGTAAACCTCTCTTCAGAGAAGCAATCTCACTGGCATTCTAGTTTTTATTAACATGAGTAATTTCTTTGTCTTTAATGTTAGAGAGACAGCCCAGCAAACTGCATGGCTTTAAGAGAGAAAAAATAAAGATGAATAGTAGAGCAGGGCGATATGGCCAAAAATATTTATCACGATATATATTTGAAAATTTGCGATAACGATATAACCGACGATATAATTGATGCGAGACAAAATACAACTCCACAACATTACTAGCGCAAAAAGACAACCTTCCATTTATTTTCACTTAAACAAGAAGCTGGTTTTTATGTACATTAAAGCTCTATAAAAATGTAACAGTGCAAATGCAAATTCCTTGCTGAAAGTTTAACCAAAAGGCATTTCCAGTAGAAATGGGCTGACATATCCTGAGCATAACCATGTATAATATCCACTGAAGTTAAAAAGAGGTGCTTTGCAACATTAAACTGCAGTGTGCAGTACGCATTTTTCGGACCATAAGGTGCACGGGATTATAAAGCACATTAAGCGAAACAAAGCAGTCAGATAAATCAAACTTTATTAAACTCATTCTTCTTGCTTCCTCCACTTCTGTACCATTGATTCATTAATGTTGAATTCTCTGGCAGCTGCTCTATTCCCATGTTGTTGCAGTATATTAATGACTAACCTCGTATTGTGGATGGATTATCTCAGTTGTTCTCCTGACTGAAGTTTGGTCCGTTTACAGCATCCTGCCATGCGATTGCATTTGTCTCTAACCATGAAGAACCTTCACGTTAACTTTTATAAGTGGAAAAGTGTTAGTGTTCGTCCTCCAGCTTCACTGTTTATGTTATGCTAACATAGCTGTGTCGCTAGCGATCACGTAGCACATCATTATATACCAGCTAGCCCAACTTCAGTAACCCTACAAACGTCACTGCTGTTTAGTTTCCTGTCTTCATTTATGTTGGAAGTGATAGCAGAGCTGTACGTTTGATTTTTTTCAGAAATCTCTCCGTCAGAACGTGCTATATCATGCTTAGGTAACTAGCGAAACTAGCGAGCTAACTTCCGCTAGCTTCCTGCTAACTTCTAACTCCGTTAAATGTAATAACTTTTGTTTTCATGGATGCCTGGAAGTTAAACTTTATAGTTACACCTGGTAAAGCAGCAATGCTGATCGTTTTATTAAAGATGAAAGAATTTAGACAATTTTTAACTCTAAGTGATGCTGCAGTGTTGTTTGACCTGAAGCATACGGAGTTTATAGGACCCAGATTACTCCCAGATTTAAGAGCATCTTAGTCCGACAAATATGACAATAACAACGGCTGCTTGCATGTTCTGCAAAAAAATGTGCTTTGTTGTGTATCTGACGGACAAACACCAAACCAGTTCCACATCACTGAAGTTGCACCATTTTTACAAACCAATTCTGGTTCATCTGTTTCACTCAATAATCGGCCATGTGCGTATGAAAACAAAGGCACTGCGCATGCGCGTTTTACTCCCATTCTATCGCGATATTTCATTTTCCTATCGTTGCCTAACATTATACCGGTATTACCGTGAACGGTATAATATGGCCCAGCCCTAATGAATAGCCACACGTTTGTCTGATTATAGACAGTATGTCTCTTTTTTTTCATATGGGGACGTAGATTAGAATCTGGAACATGCATCTCTCAAACTGTCGTCTTCCAGCTTGGCCTGACAGTGCTTAAATGATGGAATTCTGAGACTTGACTACCACTAGACAGTATATTCAGGGTACTTGCTATGAATGTCATGGAGTATGATGTTTTCAGAAAGCATGCTCTGGAAAGAAAATAAATGAAAGTCAGTAGAAGTAAACAGAATACATGTGTGTGAATGAGACAGGTGGAAAGATGCTGGAAAGAGTAGAGGTAGTCAAGGTAGCTGAGTTTAAATACCTAGAGACAACCATCCAAAGCAACGGACAGTGCACAAGAGAGATAGCATGGAGTGGGTGAAGATGAGTGAAAGGAACAGTTTATAATGTATCATTTGGAGACAAAGTTACAGAGGTAAAGCTGAGAATCGTTTAGACATATGTGGAGGAGGGATGGTAAATATATAGGACCAAGGATGGTGAACATGCAGCTTACAGGCAGGAGGAAAAGAGAAGAGGGTTGGTGTGAAGAATGTTGATTCTGGGAATAGGGTGAGATGGAGGGAGGTAATCCACTGTGGTGACCTCTAAAGGGAATAATGAAGAAAAGGAAGTGCACCATGATTAGTTTTATTTAGGGTGGGTAGCATTATGGTGAGTGGTTAGCAGTGTTTCTAAAGTTGTGTCCTGCTGGGGATTTGTGTGTAGGCCCCTTCTGTGCTTGTGTTCAAACACATGCATGTTAGCTTATTTGTTTAAGGATATTTTCTATAAAACATATTCACCTACATTATTGTCTAAATGTTGTCCTCAAGGTATCTCTTCACAGGAAGGTACATCGCTTTGTTGGAGATGAGTAAGAAAATAATCTGGATTTATTCCATAGCCATTTTAGTTACATTGAATATTGGGAATCCCAAAAATGGCAGTTGGACTGCAACAAAATATAATTTGACATTATATGTCAATCTAAAAAACATTTGATTAATGACCTATTGTCCTGATTAATGGACAAAGAACTGCAAAGAATTAACTGCAAAGAAAAAATACATATCAGTTTCCTTTAACTCAAAGAAATCTTGCAAATCTTTGCATATTAAAATATTAAACAAGATAACATTTTGGTTTGTCTTTAAAATATGACTAAATTATCGGTCGAAGATCTGACAATTCTTGTTCTACAGAACATTTGAAGTCTCGAGTTGTGATTATTAATCACTTCTCAGTCCATTTGGACCAGTGTCCAATGAAATAAAGCTGATCAAATTCTGATCCTTTCTGTACTATTTTATCTGCCTGAGCTGCTTTCCACAATTAAAGGCCTGCTCTATTTCGCGGGGTATAGATTGCTGTTAAATTGGATTCTTCACATATAACTTACATTCAGGCAGAAGTATCTTGGATGTTTTTTTGCTGGCGCTCACTGTCACTTTTACTAAGTAACATGATAAATGGTGCCAACAACAAGCAAGGTCAGCTTTGCTAATTAATGTTAATTATTGTTTAGGTGGTGACAGAAGCGTCACTGTGAACTCATGCTGCAGAATTTCTAGTCTAGTACTCATCAAAATTTTGATTAAGTAGTTAGCGGCAAGTTAAGGTGTGTCATGTTAATTAGGTATTTACAGTGTGTCTGATATTTAATCAGCATGTATGTAAATAGAATCACATCATACCCGATACTGGCAAATATCTTATATCACAGAATTAAGATTAAAGCATAAACCAAGATATTCCTACTGGCTATGACCCCAGTTTGTAGTGATTTTTTCCAAAGCTTTATCAATGCCAAATTGTCCTCCATAAACTTCATTGTTCATCAACCACAGTGACCAAAAATAAATTTGGTACATTTTTTCAGGGAACTTTTAAGAGAGCTGTTTTGTCTGAAAGCAAAATGAATCAACCTTATTTTACAAGGTACTCACGGTCTTAATCGAGCGTACCAAGAGCGCCACACCATTTAATTCAAGCCACTTTATAATGCAGAACCAACTGTGGATTCAGTAAAAAATATTTGTAGTTAAATTGTTTAGCAGCTGTTAAGTTTCATCATCATCTCTTGTCATGGTCTCTATAACTCTAAACTTGGATTTGTATAAATAACTGCCAGAGGAAGTAAATTGAGTCAACAACACAGCTCATTTCCAAATTTCAGCCTGATATTTCAGGGTCATATCAAGTAAAGAGTGGTATTGAGTAAATAATGTGATGACCTTTTACTCATGACTAGAGCAGAAGCAGCACATGTAGTCCCTGGCCTTAACACCTCACTGGTTTCATCGTGGAGGTCAGAGCCACGTCGATGATGATGCTGAAGCTCACAGTGAGCGTCGATACAGGCGACTGCAAAATGGCCACAAAGTGTAACACATTCTTATCACAGTGAAGAACCAATTTCTGTATTTAATTAAAGGTTTGGATGAATACAATCTATTATTGGATCAGAGAAAAAAATCAATTTGCAAATTATAAGATGAATAGGTGTCTTGTTTAGTCAATGAGCAGCATTTTATAATGGTGATGGTAAAAGGCCTCTTAAAGACGTGTGCGCTGAACATAGAAAGAAATGTTGATGAATGCTGTTTTCCAGTGAAGTGGAGCAAAAGCAAAAATAAAGATAATGAATTTTGCATTAAAGGTCTTCCCGATTTTAAAACGTTAGACTCGATCACAGCAGTCTTGTGTAAAACCTAACTGAACCTGATGTGCATACATGATGTTTGAAACTTTATGAAAAAAAAACATTTTCAAAAAATTCCAGAGACACTTGAACATAGTCACATCCATTAATTAAAAAACAGTTTAGAACAACAACTTAGATCGTTTGAAACGACGTGCACAGTGCTCCATTAATATCCACTCAGATAACAACTATGTGTGAGTATATCCAGTTAAGTCTTGGTTCCTCAGAGCAGAAAAAACAGAAATTTACTTGTCTATAGAGAGGGAGAGAGAGACAGAGAAAATTGACATCATAGCTAAGAGCGAAACCAAACTGACTTTTGAAAATGACTAAATAAAAGAACTTGTGCTGTACTGTATACACCCATAAACTCAAGCCCTGGAGTAGCAATTTATTTAAAGCTACAACAGGTCCAGTGACATAAAGACTTCAAAATATCTGCCAAATCTGAGGCTATGGCGTATCAAAGGACATTAACTCAGCGTTGACACTCTCTAAGTAATATAGAAATGCACACAACCTCTATTGTGAACTGTGCTGCCATTTGTTCTTTGATATTTTTTTTCAGCTGTTGTTTTCCAGTCCAGCAGATCCATCGAGCTACAGGGGCTGGTTGCCATTTGCCAGAAAAACTACACATCAAGCAAGTTGTGTGGCAAGCTTTTTTATGAGACCACACAACAGGGGGCGGGGGATGAATCCAAGCTTACATTCACTCCCTCTGTTTCTCTCTCTCCTCTTTCTGTAACAGGAAGTACAGTAGTTTACCCTTGCCAGTGGTCCCTGTGGCCCAAGTATACAGTAACACCTAGCTCAACTGCGCTTAAGACATGAAAAAGCATCCGCCTTTATCCTGCCGTAATGTTCCAGTTCTGATTTTATAGTGCCATAAACATATAGCAGGACTAACATAACACTTTTATTGCTGTAAGTAGTCTATTGGGTTTTAAGCTAACATAAGAAGTACAAGGAAAGTACCACAGCAGTGAGGATGAGTCTAAAGGAAAGAAGTCATGATAAAAGTGAAACAAGGGGTAGACAAAGGGAACATAATGATTTATATGCCTTGGTGCAGCAGAGAAAGGCTGAAAATGTGGAACAGTTGGGAAAAGAGAAGGAGGGAGAAAAGGATGATAAAAAGAGGGTAAAATGATAAAATAAACATGGAGGTATGTGGTAATAAAGGGGGTGTGAGAAGGGGAGGGAATGTGAGGGCAGCTGGAAGAATAACCACACTGAAGTTGTTCAGAAAAGGAATGATTTAGGAAAGGGAGAAAGAGGCTGAAAAAAGAAGGCAGCAGAGATGAAAAGCAAGAAAGTAAATGGCAAAGATGGAGGATGGAAAGGAGGCATAAGGAAAGGAACAGAAAAAACATGAAAAAGCTAATGGGAGATCAAAACAACAGATTCAAGAAGTAACATTATGCAGGAAGGATATATAGAAGCAGCCAGCCACAGCATTAAGGAGATGCAGATGACTCAGCGAAGCTGGAAGAATGGAGCTGAGCTGGGCAGATGGAGGTCTACGGCTTGCAGCAGATAATGCTGAAACATCTTTTGAACATCTGGGACAGCTTTAGCTGCATGACACGTTGACATCTAGTCATAACTATAATGAGATTCAGCTAAGACTTTTTTACATTATTTATTTAATAATTGTTTAGTCTCACTGCAGGTTGTTTATCTTATATAAGTTACTAATTTTGTTTTCCTCACTCTACATATTTTAAATGAAGTCAGTGGTTTTGTATACTTTACTTATATAAATGAATTTATTCACTCTTGTGTTACCCGATCCTGCTCTACTGCCTCATTTGGTTTAGAAGTCGAGCAGTCTTAGGTTTCATTCACCATCATATTTCTGGTCAAAGGAGCTTGCAAAGAAACGTGAATGTTTTGCTTCCCACTGACGTCACACAAAGATTTACGGTGTGTTTTAGAGGCTATCTTTGGATGCTCTTTGGTAATTTGCGGTTGTTTCATCTGGGCTGTTTATACGTTAATTTCTTTGGAAATTATGATGATGAGAGAAATCATCCAAAATACAGTATTAAAGTGTAGCAGGTGACTGCGGCACAGGAGCTGGAGCAGGCCATTCTTCAGTCCGCATGTTCCTTCTCAAGTCCTTTGTTTTTGGCAAGCTTCCATCTCCAAATTACCCTGATCCATATGTGAGGCCATGTTATCACTCATGCACATTGCAGCACTGCATGAGTACAATTAGTGCTGTATGAAATGTGCATAAGTGGGTAAGTCTAGCTCATAGTGGAATGTGTTGTAAAAATGCCAAAACTATAATAAGCAAATGAAAAGCTGCACAGTTTATTAAGAGTTTTCTGTTAGTTTGACACTGTAGGCAGAACCTTTTCACATTTGAAATATTTTAATGTACTGTTACTATAAACATCTCGACTAGAGCAGTTTTTGAATTAGGAACTTTTGATCACAAATAAACTCAGTTTGGTCCGCTCTGTTACGTCACCCCTAAGAGTGTTTTTAATATTCATAAAACTAATTTTAGAACTAAACTTCCTTCACTCGTGAAATCTTTTATTGATTCTCACTGCAAGCAGTAATTCACATTATGATTTCTCAAGACCCCTAAAATGTCGTCTTTGAACAGATTGAAATTTTTACAGCCGAACACTGTAAGCTACGTTCATTTTTCACTAATTTAGTGTGTAAGGATGATTATCTGGAAAGCAATTTGAAGGGTTGGGATAATTATAGTTTTTAGATAATGCTGATACACTCTGACATTTAAATGAGGTGGCAGTGTGTTTTCTTGGGAACTGTGATATTATGACTGTAATTAAAGTAATTTCTTAACACTGTTTGTAGAAATGGTTTTCAAAGCTTTTGTTTTATTCCTTTGCTGCCGACAATCTGAATGCATACAGGGTTAAATGGGAAAGAAATGCACAAGTTGTTAGGAGTGCCCACCTGTCCTTGTCCCACCTATGACTACAAGCTGCGTAGGTGCTTGTTAACCATTAGTTCTGGTGTCAGGGGCACTATGCACGGTAACACAGAGATATAAAGCTCACTACTGCAATGTTTTCTGTCTGCCCGAGAGACTTGGACCTATTAGCATGGCATGGTGCCATCTGCTGTGTAAGCTACATTAGCTTTGAGGTTAGCAGTAATGGAGCAGATGTGGAGCTACCATTAATCTTCTTCACTTTGTGTATATAAACCTGTTATACGTAACTGGTTTGATTGTATTTGTGTTGTCAGATTGTTTGCTCAATTGTTTAGAAAATTAAGTTGAAGAAAGTTATTTTCAGTAGCCTGTGAAAGTAATGACTAATGTGAGTGATTGCTGTGCAATGCGAACCGTTTTTACTGCACAAAACCAAAAAAAGTATGTAATAAAATTAAGCTAAGGCATGTTTAAAAAGTGCTATGCAAAGAAAAGTTTTTTAAAACCTATAACTGCTTTTGCAGGCTATTTTTCTGAGCTTATCTGACAAAGTTTTCTATGTTTCGGGCTATTTAATCTAGACTAGCTTCCATTGCAGTAACATGGAAAGCTCTAGCCAGAAGCACTGCATACAATTTTCTGAAATAATTGGACAACCTACTCTTAGATATCTGTGACCCACATTTTGGTCCTTTCTCTGTTTGAGTAACACAGCTGTGCAGTTTTACTGTGGAAAGGAAAGAAGATAGTGGTTAAATACAGCAGGTCAAATAATGAAAAATTAAAATAGAATTCAGTTGTAGTGCGTCATATCACATGAACTCCATCAGTATTGTTAATGAGATGACCAGTTCTATTAATTTTCCCTCTTGGTGGTTGGGGTGTCATGGGTGGTCATTTATGTGCAAACACTGTTTTGTTGTCTCAAATGTACTTTTTTGCATGGTCACTCTCAAACTTAAAGTAATCACAAGTAAATAAAGTATGTAAGGAAGTAAATCACAAAATCCAGGCTTCAGGCCCAATGTTGTCCCCTCTTCTCACATCAAACTGACATCAGATCATCCATGCATGACCCCAAACAGTGCCTGTTTTGTTGTTGCCAGAGTTGCTCAGCTTGCATTCACTTGCAGACTTAAAAAAAACCCCTCAAACTCTGAAGTTGGAAAAAAAAAATAAAAAGGCAGGATTTTGCAGGTCAGAAACAGGGAGGTCTTAAAGGGACATTTCCACTGTGGCTCACTCATATAGTGCTATGGCTTTCACTTCATTTTTGTTTCAATGGCCAGCAATGCCACATACGCAAAACTAGAAAACTCTCTCTCTTCTCTGAAATGGAAAAGAAAATGATTTCCCTGCAGATATCTAAAACGACTAATGAGCTAGACAAAGCAGTGAAAATAATTGTGTGTTGTTCACCCACGGTGTCACATATGATCTAACTGGACCGTGCTGCTGGGGGCAAAGACTACAGCTGAGTTATTAGAAGTCCTCGGCCCATATTGCAAAACTCCAGCTTGACCTGAAGGTCCTGGTTTTGTGTGTTGCACCACTGCCATGCATGCCTTCAAACCTCCTGAAAGACTGCATATCTGTGGCCTTTAGGCTTTCTCCAATGTTTAATCAAGTGAAAATGTCTGAAACAGAACAATCTGGTATCAGAGTTCACTGTTCCATTCATGGATGGAAGCATTTGTCATGAGACAGAAAGCAGGAAGCAACAAATTGAGATGCTTGCTTTGACCTGGACCGGGGCGAGAGAAGTGAAACTCGATTAACATGCACTCTAATACAACGCAGAAGCCACAACCGTGCACATGCAGGCTTCTGTTTACAATCATATAGTCATTTCAGTGATGAAGTCCAGGAGTCCAGGTATGGTGACAAACGGCAGGAATAGTAGACTTGCAGTGGTAAAGAATATTACTGTAATGGAACTCACACACATAATTACATACATGTACAGACACATATAAGTACATAAATGGATACTCATAGAGAAACATCCAAGCTGACATTTTCTCTTGTGTAATGAAAGTGTAATGAAACCCTGAAACACACACACACTCACACAGAGGCGCCCTGGGCTGAGGGCTTGGCAGAGCAGAGTAGATAGATTAGTGTAATAGTCTCGGCCAAGGCAATCATCTGCCCACTGTAGGGCTTCAAAGACTGGCAGCAAGATCCAGCTCAGACACAAAGAAATTAACCACAATGAATGAGTCACTTTGGATGAGTTCACACTGCTAACAGCTCAAGAAGGAATGTAAGGGAAAAACAGAAAAAAGAAGAAAAAAAAACACATAAAAATGGGAAAAAAATGTACTTTTGTGTGCTGAGTAAAGCTCAAACAGATTTTCAACATCTTGATTGTTGATTGTATACATAAATTATAAATGGTGATAGCTTTGCTTGCACACTGAAAATGAAAAAGTTTTTCCTTATTTCATTGGCCAGAAAATGCTGATATTTTAATGAAGAAACATTCTGATTTAGTACCTGTAAAAAGGAGGGTTCGTGCAGCTAATGGTTTCTTGGAAAGATTCATGTATGGCAAAGAAGCAAACAAGCCCTCGAGCCCAGTGCATTATTCCTCCCTATTCTTTTCCCGGTTTGTTTTTGACAGTAGAAAATGCTTTTTTACTATTTAAAATCATATTTTTTCTGCCTCCATTGTAAAAGCGGAAAATGTACATTTCCATCTTTGGAGCAACAAAACACCAGACTGTTTAGGAAGAACAGCATTTCCCCTGCAATATTTTATTTTCCTATTTTAAGTTACTTTTCTAACAGACAAAGGTGGACAAAAACTGTTGATGATTATGATAAATATGCTTAAACTATATTTAAACAGCCTAGATTTTGTGATCCAAGAACTGGACTGAAAATGACTGGAGCAAAAACAATGTCCAAAGCAAAACTTTGAAAGACATCAGAAGGCCTGAAGAAATATTCCTCAAAACCATTATAATAAATAAATAATAATAAAAATAATAATACTACAAGGAAGTCTGACTATTTGAAAGCAAATAAATGGGGGCTAGAAACTTTTGAAAGATTCTATAGTATAAAACTAGAAACACAATTTCCTACTTTGCATTGAAAGTTGATGACTTTTAAACCCGCATAACCTTGAAAAGCAATATACACTACCAGTCAAAGGTTTGGACACACCTTCACATTTAATGGCTTTTCTTTATTTTCATGACATTTATTTTCATAACTCAAAACATATTTTAGATTCTTCAAAATACTCACCCTTTGCTTTGATTACTGCTTTGCACACTCTTGGCATTCTCTCGATGAGCTTTATGAGGTCGTCACCTGAAATGGTTTTCCAACAGTCTTGAAGGAGTTCCCAGAGATGCCGAGCACTTGTTGGCCCTTTTGCCTTCACTCTGCGGTCCATCTCATCCCAAACCGTCTTGACTGGGTTTAGGTCAGGTGACTGTGGAGGCCAGGATATCTGGCTCAGCAATCCAGTTTCGTCATAGCAGTTGCTGGTTTTTGCAACTTCACTTGGAAACTCATTCCAAATTTTAGCTATTTTCTGGACTGACTACCTTGAGTTCTTAAAGTAATGATGGACTGCCATTTCTCTTTACTTAACTGATTGGTTCTTGCCATAATATAATTCTAACAGCTGTCAGCTGTGTACCAACCTGACTTCTGCACAACACAACTGATGGTCCCAACCCCATTAAGAAGTCAAGAAATTCCACAAATGAACCCTGACAAAGCACACCTGTGAAATGGAAACCATTTCAGTTGACTACATCTTGAAGCGCACTGAGAGAAGGCCAAGGATTTGCAGTGCTGTCAAAAAGCAAAGGGTGGCTACTTTGAGGAGTCTAAAATATAAAATATAAGACAAGTTATTTATCAATTTTGTCTTTGCTACATAATTACATAATAATAATAATAATAGATTTTATTTGAGGGCGCCTTTCAAAAACCCAAGGTCACCTTACAAAAGAACAAAATTAATAAAAGCAATAGTCATAAAATACATAAAAATAAGTGATTAAATAAATAATTGCAAAGCAGAACTTGACAACAGATAAAATCAGCACTAAAGCGAATACGTTTGAACAGATGTGTTTTGAGCTGTGACTTAAATGCGGGAAGAGAGTCATATTTCTTATGGCTGGAGGAAGAGAGTGGCTGGAAGAGCAGAACGACTGAAGGCTCTGTTCCCCATAGTGGTAAGACGTGCGGACGGAACAGTAATAGTTTTAATAGTTTTGCAATTTTCATTAGTTTTTATTTTTATTTAGTTTTGACTTCAGATTTTCAATTTTATATCAGTTTTAATTAGTTTTTACCAATTGTTTGCTAGTTTAGTTTAGTTTTTATTTTTTGGAAAATCCTTAGTTTCAGTTTAGTTTTGATTAGTGTCAGTTATAGTTTTAGTTGTGTTTGCAATAATTAAGTGCAACAAAATCCCAGTTTCATCATATCAGTCATGCTCTTCTGCTTATCCTTGGGTATGTTGCTATTCCAGCTACCATACCCTGCACCCTGGACAGGTCGCCTGTCTGTCGCAGGGCTAACACGCAGAGACAGACAACTCACATTCCCACCTATGGGTTCTTTAAATAAATAAATAAATAAATAAATAAAGGCAGATGAACAACCATTGATACCAGGCAACTATAAAATGTATATCTTGGCCCCAATGAGACTATTAACTCTTGCAGCACCGGGTGTTCGTAATTTTGGTTCAAGTGAATTGATACATTTTTTTGAAGGCAATTGACTCACACAGTTATGTAGATGTGCCCGTCCTGTTGTCTCGGGATGCATCACGCTGCCTTGCCTGGGGTTAGCTTCTGTTTCTGGGGATGAGGGTTGAGTGTGCTCCCTTACCTTTTCAAGGTAAGCTAGGTTAGCCTTCTTGTGTGAGCTTTTCAAGTGCACTTTAAGGTTTGTGGGATTTTTTTTCCCCTTTAGAAATGTCCCTCATAATTTGTCTCTTTCCACTACAAGACACTTGCTTTATCCAAAACACAATCATATTCAAAGTAATCCCAAATTGGACTCTGGCGCTTTCTCCTGACTTTTCCTGACATGATTCTGCGCGTGGACGCAGCAACACAGACGACTCGACTAACGTACTGGCCACCTGCTGGCATAATGAGACAGCAAGAAAAAAATCTGGAAACTAAACTTCATTTTCACCCTTGACTATTGTATGACACACACACATCTACGAAAACTAAACACATTTTTGCTATAAATTCAGTTAATTTTAGTTAGTTTTGTGAACACTCACTACAGTTTTAGTTAGTTTTCCTCTTTTTATTTTTATTTCCGTTAACGAAAATGTTTTTTCACTTCTAGTTTTCGTTATTTCGTTAGTTTTCGTTAACGATAATAACCTTGGTAAGATGAATAGCAGATGAGGATCGGGAAACAGTGGTGATATGGAGCAGGTCACACAAATAGGAAGGAGCAGATTTATGGACACACTTGTACGTGAGAAGTAAGAGTTTAAAATTTATCCTGGCTTCTATGGGCAACCAGTGAAGCTGCTGAAGAACTGGCGTAATATGAGCCCTTGACAGAGTACGAGTTGTGACCCGAGCTGCAGAATTTTGAAGAAGTTGGAGTTTATGAAGGGACCTTTTAGGGAGACCAAATAAGAGGTAATTGCAGTAATCAATGCGGGATGTAATACGACTATGGACACGGATGGCAGCAGCATGGGGAGTAAGGAAGGGATGGAGTCGGTTAATATTACCTAAGTGGAAGTATGTAATTAATGTGGGACTGGAATGAGAGAGTATTATCAAGTATGACACCCAAACTCTTAACCTGAGGGGAGGGTGGGAGAACTTTCAGTGTTAATGGAAAAACTGTGGGATTTGGATAAGATAGAGGCTGTACCAACAACTAAAACTTCTGTTTTATTACTGTTTAGTTTAAGAAAATTGGAGGAGAACCATGATTGTAGGTAGGTGAGAGGGATAAATTGGGTTTAGAAGAAATGTAGAGCTGGGTGTCATCATGTATCTTGCTTCATATATTTGATTTCTTCATTATGTATCTACAATTTAGGAAGTAGTAAAAATAAATAAAAGCCATTAAATGAGAGGGTTTGTCCAAATTTTTGACTTTTTAAAAGAAGAAATGCTGGTATGAGCTGTCAAAAGATAATCAATAAATGCCTATAGTTTAAGTTAAAATGCAGAGACCTACCAGGAGCTATGAAAACAAACGCTTTTTATAGAAAGATATTACTGCTTTAAACACAGCCACACATACATTCTTGCACACAAACGAAGCCCAAAGCAAGCACAGCAGTTAATAGAGAAATTAATCCCTGTCTGTGGATGCATGTGTATCCAAATGCAGCTGCTTGTGTTTGAGCTTGTAGGTACCAGTGACTTTCATTCCTGTCATTAACCTGCTATCTTCAGTATCCTTGTATGTGTCCCACCATAGAACTAATGGCATTTTCAGGATGTGTGTTTACGTGTAGTCAAGGTTCACCACTATTGTGATAAAACCATTAAGAGAAGCAAAGGGTAGAATTCTCATGGTCATCCACTGTTCAGATGATCCTATTAGTATTCATAGGGTTGTATGAATACCCTTCCTCACATGCACTCACATTCACTTAAAGCCTTGTGCTGTTATTCCATAGAGGGTATAGTCATGACCTGCCATTAAATTCATCCCCGAGCTCTTAATACTAACCATTAAACCTTAACAAGTCTTCTAACCTTCGCTTAACTCGAACTCAAAACCAGATGCTTTAACCTGGCCAAAGTAGCCCTCTGCTGCTCTCAGTGCACGCTCGACCACGGGCTTCTGAACTAGCTGCCCTCTTTGGATTTAATGAGGAATTTCATTAGCATTTTAATGACAAATTCCAGGACCGCTGACAAGACTTTATTTTAGAGAAACTGAAGGGCAAATATGCAAAACCTCCACTCAATGTGACAAGTGTCCAGTAAAGAGCAACAAATTGGACTCAAAATGTCCGAGTGTCCAAGAGAATATCCAAAATGATTCATTCTTTATTCATCCTTATTGTCAGAACTGACGAGGAAAGACTGAACGGTTTAAGTATACTTGTGCATCGTCGCAGGTCCATGCTGTCAAAGGTTGTCGGCTCAAACCTTCTGTGCCATAATAAGTCATTTAATTATCCTTTATTTGAGGATTCAGCATCCAAAGGAGCGGAGTGTGTTTACTCTGTGTCATTTCATTCACTTCACTTTTCGTCACTCTTGATTTTTTTTTCTGCATTCCTGTCTTCTTTTAAAAATGCACTGTACTGTTTTATTACTCTGGAGGATGGTGTCACATGTTTGTAGAAACAAAGCAGTGGGTATATTCATTATTTAGATTGTGCATATTTTCTGCACAGTGTTTTCACTATGATGACATGAGGAGCCTATCTTCTTACAGTCGTACACAAGAGAACTGACAGAAGTTCACCTGATGTTAGAAATTTGTTTAAGGTTATGAATGTTGGTTCATTTGAAATTAAAAAAAAAAGAGTAATGTCCTCCCACAGCAATTATTTCATGTACTTTTCATATTTTTATGAAAACCTCCCTGTTTAGTTCGACTTTATTTTTAACATTTCATGGACAGAATAGAACAACTGAATATAGCGAGGCCACTCAGCCTTGTTGCATTTTGTTGCAATTGTGATACTGCACCTAAACTATCTCTTAAAGTGCTAATTATTTTAATTTCCTTCAACTTACAAATGTTGAATCTCCAAAACAGCCACAGAAAGGGAATAGACTAGGCTAATTAACGCTGTATGTAACTGCTCATGATTCTTGCTATTCTGCCTCTTAGGCACTATTGCTACTGCTTTAGTTCTTTATTTGTCGGGAACCATGCATAGAAGCATTTAACTAGTATTGACTTTCTATCTGCACTCCTTAGGCAGGCAAACACAGCATTAGTTATGAAATCCAAATAATAGATGTTGAGTCAAATATAATTACTAGTTTATTTGTTTCTCTATGAAGGCTACTGTTTTCCACTAAGGTAGACTATATTAGCCATCTCAAAAAGGCTTCAAGAAGCTTGAAGCCAAGAAACTGCTGACACACATGTTGAACTGTCATTTTGCCTTCCCTGTCTTCCTGCCACAGAATGATCCCTCCATCAAGCAAGAACTTCCTAGTCAACAACCTGGCAGCAGGCACCCAGTACGACCTCTGTGTCCTGGCCATCTACGATGACGTTATCACCTCTCTGACAGCGACGCGAGTGGTCGGCTGCGTGCAGTTCACCACCGAGTCAGAGTACATGAGATGTCATTTTATGCAGTCTCAGTTCCTGGGTGGGACCATGATCATTATCATCGGAGGGATAATAGTGGCCTCGGTTCTAGTTTTTATTATCATCCTGATGATACGATATAAGGTGGGTCTATCTCTGTCGCTCTTGCCCAGTCTAGCCATAAGGCAGCAGGAATGAGGCAAGAGAGCTTTTCATTTAGCTGAATGATTGTCGTTATGGTGATCATGTAACAAGAAAAAGTCACAAAGTGATCTAGTGATTTTTTTTTTTTTATCTTTTGGTCTTCTTTGTATCTTTCTAATCAAAACTGTAAATTAGAGCTTAAATAAAAGCATTAAAATGATTTGTTTACATAAACTGATATTTTGAAGCATTTTAAAGTATCCTTAACTGATGCAAAAGCTACATCTGTTATAGTCATAGTGGTATTAGGTCTCCTGTAAATTTTTAAATATCATAGCATATTTTGTTTTATTTACAACAGCAACTTAGTCCTGATACAGGGACCAACAGGTTGGACTCAACGTGAATTTTAAAAGGGAAGAACCAGGTGAAGACATAAAGGACTAAACGTGTGCCTTAAAATGCATAAAAGTATAACTCAAAAAGTGTTTTTCTTGTTACTTGAAAGGGTTCAAAGGGAGACACTCAAGATGAGAAAAATCGGATCTAATTTTCCCTTTTCCCTATGCTTTTTCCTCAGGTGTGCAACCCTAGTGAGGGTGGCAAAGGCATTTCAATGTCAATGACCAACGTTCACTCACAGACCAATGGGCAGCAATCTCAGGGTTGCACCGTGACTCCAAGCTCCTCTAAACACGGCTCAATCGGATTAGACGACCTCTCAGGAGGCACAAAGAGGAGTGGTGCTGCAGCAGCGGGAGGTGGGAGAAAGGATACAATAGCTCAGGCCTCTGAGTCTTCCCTGCCTGACTGCTCCACAGCCACATCAGTTCTCAGCCAGGCTTGGTCGGCCAGAAGCCCAACAGCTGGAGCCGAGGAACGAGAGAAAACAGTTGAAGAGAGAGCTCAAGCCGGCATTGCATCACCCACCGCCACCACAGGCTCCCTACACAAGCCAAAGCGAAAGCCCGCCCCAACTAAGCCTGGCTCTGCTTGCTCCAGTGGCCAGGGGATGATTGAGAACCTCCCAACTGCCTCCTCGACACGACCACCTTCCTCTACTTCCACCGCCTCCTCTGCCCTCCTTCATTCCTCATCCCCCGGTGCCCTGGAGAACCTCAACACCAACCGAAATAACTCCACCGCTCTCTCTCAGACCCCACCACCTCCCTTTGCCTCTTCCCCTTTCTTCAGCCCCATCGCCACACCGAGCCCAGTCCCATCTGTGCGATTCAGAGAGACGCCCATCCTGCGCCGGGCTCCTCGCACCGCCGCCTCTTCTGCCAGATATCAGACTCTTCCTGTGGAGGAGGGAGGAAGGAGCAGAGCTAGGAGGAGGTACTCACTCAGTGAAGGAGGCTCAAAAACTCACTCCGCCCATCAGGGAGGAGGAGGAGCACCCAAAATAGGGCGCGTAATACGGAACAAAAGGAGCCAATCAATGAGCGGTATGCTACTCCCAAAAGATGGGGACGAAGAGTCGGACAAAGGGCGGTGTGACTCTGACTGGATCTTAGAAAGCACAGTTTGAACTGGAATGAGCCAGCGACCATAAAATGAACTTTGGTTTATTCATTGTTTGTCCTTTGTGTGAGTGGATGCGTGCAGTGTGAATCAAAGTTTTGTTTATAGGCGTATGTGTGAAAAGCCTGCTTGTGTCACGAAAAACTTTGCGTGTTGTTACTGTGTGTTTTCCTGTTTGAATTTTCTTTCTAAACGTGTGAGAGGTTGACTGTGTTTCTGGTAAACGTGTGTGTGTGTGTGTGTGTGCGCGCTTTTTAAAAAAATAATCAGTCTTTTCATAACTTTTCTCCACAGTTATTTGTACTTGATTTACAGTTTACAGTTTTGTTTTTTGCTTTTGTTTCCACTTCAACAGTATCCATTTTGCAGTCAATCATTCAGCGAGTGGATAACTTGCCTTGTCTCGTAGCGTCCTCGAGTTGTCTCGTTGGTTCCACTTTATAGCACAAAAGAAAAACAAGACAATGGACTCGCCACGTCATTTCCCGATTCACTATCACCTTATCTGAAAAATACCACAAAAAGGGAATTAATACAGGAAATAAGAGGAATAAAAAAATACAAAAACGGGAAAAGCACACCATTCTTAATGTTCACACGCTCACAGAGATGTGCATCCATAATGTGGCAAGAGAATAGCAGTCGGTGCCTTCTTTTGCACTAACAGACCCTCACTAACAGATACTTTAACCGGATTTAGGACTCCACCATGGCTCCACGAATGAGGGGACGGATTAAGGAAGAGAGATTTCACACATAGCCTTTCTTACCTACTGCGGAGTACAGACCTTTTCTGGACACATAAAGACAAAATGTTGCAGACAGATGAAGACTTTAATGAACCTCTTATGAAAGTGATATTTTTTAAAGCGAAGTATTAAAAAAAAAAAGCAAAGAAAAAAAGCAACGTGAGAACCTTGTGAGCTTTTCACTGACACTGGTATAATACAGCCTGTGTTGGTCACAAGCTCACGGAAAGCTTCTGTACAGAAAAAGACAACATGTACTGTTGTTATGTTGTGTAAAATAAAAAAGGGATAAAATGAAAATGGGAATGTTATGGGTGTGCTTTACAGCGAATATACAGCATGTCAAAAAATATACTGTGCTGGCATATTGCTCCAGTTTTTCATATCATTATTATATATTATATTATCTTTTCAATTGGAAAATTGTTTGAATGATGCGGCTTTTCATTCATATTTTGATAATTCGATGTATCGATGTTTACCTTAAAACCTCAGGCATAGTTACACACACACACACACACACACACACACACACACACACACACACACACACACACACACAGACGTAGTCTGGAGGTTTATTCACAGCACAGAATCTGATTTCCATACCTCCCACCTCTCACTGACTGCATTTATTAGAGGGAAGCAATTTAGGAAAAAGTGCTCCCTGTGAGGCTTTGACAGTTTGCCAATGTGCCAATGAGTAAGGCTCACGTGACCTGTTTTTAAGTGCTTACAAAACAATCATAGCGCTCACATGAAAAACAGACTGTTGTGTAGCACGTGAGAAATAAGAGAGGGAGCAATAATTCAGCTCCATACAGTGCTTTATGATTCTCATATAGAGCACTCTTCTAAAGTAACAGGCACTTCTTATAACAGAAGAGCTTCTATCCTCCCCACTCAAAGGAAACCTTCTGTTGTATCTCTGTCTGTGGTGAGTTTTTAAAAGGTCTTATGTGTGGACCAGAATGATATTCAACAAAATCTACATCCAAAATCTGAATGTGGTAACAAGGACACACAGAAGCACAGCACAGTTGCCAAAGAAAATGATTTTTGTTGACTTACAGGCAAGAACCATAAAAATCTTCACTTGTGTACAGAAGACAGGAGGGTTAATATTACGTGGATTCAGAAGGTTGCAGTGAAGGCTACAGTTCAGTTCTATTCTATTCTGTTCTATTTTAGGCCTAATACAGCATAACTAAGGGAGGGTTCAAGGTCACCTAATATATCCCTAACTATAACCTTAATCAAAAGGGAATGTTTTAGACCTAATCTTATAAATAGTGAGGGTGTCTGTCTCCCAAATCCAAACTGAGGACCTGGAAGCTGAAGGTTCTGCCTTCCATTCTACTTTTAAATACCCTAGGAACCATGAGTAAGCCAGCTGTCTGAGAGCAAAGCTCTGTTGGAGTTATACGGTACTATAAGGTCTTTAGGATAAGACTGCGTCCGATTATTCAAGAACTAAGTGAGGAGCAGGATTTTAAATAAATTTAACAGGCAGCTGATGAAGAGAAGCCGATGTGGGAGAAATATCCTTTCTTTCTATTCACTGTCAGTAGTGTTGCTGCAGCATCCTGAATCAACTGAAGGCTTTCTATGCAGCTTTTCGAGCAAATTGAGAATAATGAATTACAATAGTCCAGCCTAGGTGTAATAAAAGCATTATTACTGAATTATCATATACTGGGTATATTTCTGAACTAAAACTGGTGGACTTTGCAGGACTCTGTGTTACAACAAAACGTTTAAACCCAGATTATTTCCTCAAAAGAGACAGTAGAGTTGAAGGGCTGATGATTCCAGGTGAATGGGGTTGTGATGACATATGTCGCTGATGCCAGAGAAGCCGGTGAACAGTGGCAGTCATGCTTGCTATATTTGCAAGCATGAGGTTGATTTGGTGGTGAGTAGAATTAACAGATGCCTGTCTTGCTGGCACACAAAGGAAATCTAGGGCACGAGAAGAACTTGATTACAAAACTGGAGATCAAAACGAGAGCAAGAAAATTAGAGAGGAGCCTGGGTGTTGTTTCCCACTACAGCTGACAAACCAGACATCAAACATCAACGTCTTTTTCATACTGACCCAAATTTAAGAATCATCACTGCTGATGAGAGGTTGGGCTACAGCTACAACCAGACAATTTTCAGTTGAACAGTCCACAGCTGTGGAACCATAAGGCAGCGCTTCAAATGAGACCAGTGCACAGTAGTTATTTTTTCCCCAACATTTACTGGGTTGTGTATTTTAACATCAAACATGAGACTACGCTGCTCAAAAATGAAAGTCGGCAAATTGGCATTTTGACATCCTGCTTGAAGGGCTAACTCCCATAGCACAACAAAGGGCTCCCACTGGGAGGAGGCCTTGGGTAGACCCATGCAGGACACACTGGAGAGATTATATCTCTTGGCAGTCCTGGTGTTACCTCGACACTAAAAGCTGATTTTTCTCAAACATTCTGTTGTGCAATTTTGTGCTAGTAGATTTGTCGATTTTAGAAATATTTCAAACGGACAAAAACCTCCATAATGTAGCCTGTAAACTCCACAATCAGAATGTGCCATATACTCACGCAAAATAAGAACACAAAGAATTTCCAAATAGAATTTCCACATCAACAAACACAAAGAGTAACAAGGCTGTGGGCCACACTCAGTATGGGTGAAGTCGATATTAGTTAACATCAATGCAGGAAATTGATTCACTTTTAAATTAAATTACCAAAAAATTGTTTGACATGAAACTGTTCTGACAGCCAATTTCCAATTGATGTTCTCACTTCAATTAACAGACACTGTTGTTTTAATTAAGTAAATTGAATTGACAGAACTAATGGTGAGTCATTGCTGACCTTTACAAGCAATTTGAGTGTTTATTGTGGTTCTTCTTCCCGCTTTGGGTGGCATTTAGGTTAATATATTAATATTAATATCAATGAAAATTATGTGTTTTATTCTGATAACACAATTTAATTAGAGTGAGAGTCTTCAAAACCAAAACCCTCCCCCCCATCACCATATCACTCCCTGGTGTTAAATTACAGCAGCTGATGAGGCAAGCAGACATGGAGTAAATGTTTAAACAGGAACTCGAGCCACTGGAGAGTTACAGGAGAAGATGAGAGGGGAAACAAAACCCCTTCCTACAACTCTCCTTGATTAATTTGTGTAAAAAGTCCACGGTTACTGGTGGACAGCTGTCCTGTTCATTCACAAATGGGAATATGACACGAAGCTCACTCATTCGTAGGTTTACCGCCAGCAAAGAATGCCAACCCAGTTCTAGGGTTTCTCACAAACACTTTCAGCAAACATGAGAAACACATTAACAGAGCTTCTTTATTACAAGCCCAACTCTGCACAAGCTTTCTTAACAGTCCTCTTTTCCTTGCTAGCTACGTGCACCACCTCTGGAGGCCCGGCAGAGGAGGCAGTACTGAAATATGGAGAGGGACTGATTAGAATCTGCAGAACAGGTGTGTCACTCACCTCACCTGAGCTGTCCCATCGAGCCCAACCTCTCCCATCGGCAGCCAATCGAAGAGCTCACCCCACCAACACAGGGAACACATTCATAAGCTTCCTCACTTTAAAAGCATATCTCCTGGTTCACACCTCCTCAATTGACCTTCAAATGCCTGCCTTAAGCTGTGAATGCTTAATGGTAAGAGGCTTTGGAGGAGAATATCCCTCCCTGTATCCTTCTTCCTCAATTTCTTTCCCTTTAAGCCCAGCTCTCTTTCCCTTTCCACCCTCCCACTGTGGTTCTTTCATTTCTGATTTTATATTTTGGGGATTTAAGAGCAGATTTTATACAGTGAATGATCGGGTTTTTTTAACAGAGAAGAAGATTAAAGTAATAATCTGAGGAATTTGCAGTATATTTCTGTTAATATTCTGAGTAAGATGCTAAATGAATAAATAACTGTGGTGAAGAGTGATCCATAGCTGGGGAACAGGATATGGAAGAGCAGTCTAATGGAGACCATCTGATCAAGCACCAGCTGAAGTGTGAGTCATCTGGAGGAATAAGGGGTTGGCTAGAAGTGTGCCTTGGAGACATAACAGTGAAACTGTGGAAAAAGGTGAGTTAATTAGAAAAATATGAACATCTGTTGGACACCATAGTACAAGATCCAGTTGCTTTCCTTCTAAAAAGAAGGACAATATCCCAAATTCTTAGACTATGTATAAAGCCTGACATCTAATGGTGAAAAACAGGCCATGTTGCAAAGTAAAGGACCAGTCAGGGTGGTCTTGGCATCAAACACACGGGGTACAGGGGATTGTTGCATAGACTTGAACAGAAGTCCCTCTGGAAACTGCAGCTAAAATGTTTCTTGTGGTGAAATCATTCATGCCTAACATATTGTGTTATTCAAGATAATGGAAGAAAAACTTGATGCGGGTAAAAAAACAGTTGGCTTTTAACATGTGTTTTTAGTCTCTATCTTTAATAATAATCTCATCCTACATATGACGAACCAGCTTTGTGACAATGAGCCATTATTTTCTTTTTGGTTAGATTTTTTTATTTTGGAGTTTGTGCCACGATCTTTGGCACATGATTGCTATTCATCTTTTGCTCCTTCCACACATCCAGTTTGACAGTGTACAGTTTCTTGAGTTTTTAGGCAAGCAAATTAATGAATACTTTGAGCACAATTCAGATCAAACATCGGCAAGTGTGAGTTGGGAAGCCTTCAAGGCATACTTAAGAGGGCTAATCATAAGCTATTCTAGTAAGAAAACAAGAGAAAGAAACCAAAGGATAAAATATCTGGAAGAAAAAATTAAAATGTTAGGAGAGACAAGCTTTCAATCAGGCCAAAATAATGAGGACAATGTAAAAGAATTATTACTATTGAGAACGCAATATAACGAAATGACAAGCGAAAAAGCAGCTGTAAATTTATTGAGATTAAAGCAACAATTCTATGTCCAAAATGAAAAACCCAGCAAATTCCTGGCTTGGCGTATAAAACAGCAGGAATCTGAAAAGGCAATTACAAAACTTGAAACTTTAAATGGAAATATCATAGTAGACCCATTAGAGATAAACAATGCATTTAAAGTGTTTTATGAAACATTATATAATTCTGAATTCAACAATGCAACTCGAATACAATCTTTATTTCTAGATAAAACTGGTATACCAAAAATTTCAGACGAGGACAAAGAAAATGTTGACAGGCAAATTAGTATGCATGAAATTATTGATGCTATAAACTCTCTAAATGCTGGTAAAACAGCTGGCCCAGACGGATTTCCAATCGACCTTTATAAATACTTTAAAGATAAATTAGCACAGCCCCTCTTAGATATGTATATAGAATGTTTTAATACTGGTAATCTTACTGCTTCATTGAGGGAGTCCCTGATAATATTCCTTCCTAAACCTGGAAAACTAAATAACAAGTGTGAAAACATGCGTCCTATAAGCTTAATTAACACAGACACTAAATTATCTGTATAATTCTCGCCAAAAGATTAGAAAGTGCTCTTCCAGTTATTATAGGAGATGATCAAAATGGATTTGTTAAACATAGGCAGGGTTTTCATAATGTAAGACGAGTCCTCAACATTCTTCATAATCAAAGTGAACAGGAAGATACAGTCATTCTTTCGCTCGCCGCGGAGAAGGCTTTTGATAGAATCGAATGGCCATATTTCTTTGATGTCATTGTTAGATTTGGGTTTGGTAATTTATTTCTGCATTGGATCAAGCTACTACACTGTCAGTCTGTTGCTCAGGTTCAGACAAATGAGGTAATTTTTGTACCATTTGACATTAAAGGAGGGTTCACCATTATCTCCACGTTTATTCCTTTTAGCTATTGAACCTCTGGCAATAGCTGTTAGAACCAGTGGACAAATACAAGGTGTTAGGATTGGTAGAAAGGAGCATAGAATTGCTTTATTTGCTGATGATGTCATGCTATTTTTAAAGCAACTAAAAACTTCTGTGCCTGCTATAAAGGATTTAATAGATCAGTTTGGGGCCTTCTCAGGGTATAAAGTAAATGTAACAAAATCATCATTAATGTTACTTAAACAAGGGTATAATCAAAACGTAAGTCAGAATATATCTGGCTTTACTGTTAATTCTGAACACACTTATCTAGGCATTAAAATAGTTCCTTCACTAAAAGATGTGGTGGTACTTAACTATAATACAATTCTACAGAAAATTTCCAAAGATTTGGAGCGTTGGACAAGTTTACCACTATCTATTATTGGAAGGATTAATGTTCTTAAAATTAATGTTGATAGGTTTGTAGCTTGAACCCATCCGCTGGAACGTTGAAGACAATATAATTACACTGCTAAGCAAGACACAAATAGGCAAAGTCCTTCATGTTACTCGTGCACGGGAGAGACCGGACAGAGCGCCGTCCCTTCGCTTGACCCCAGTTGCTCTCGTCCGTCCTCCCGTAACACTGTCCTTTTATTGAGGTTACATGAATATGCATAGGTTCATTAACATACGACGTCTACATACAAACAAAGAGTACCTTGCCTGTGTGTGTGTGTGTGTGTGTGTGTGTGTGTGTGTGTGTGTGTGTGTGTTGCTGATCAAAGGGTCAAACATCCTTGGTCAGGAAGAGGGTAGACTAGACCCCCCCCCGGTGAGGAAGTCCAGCAGTTCATCTAAACAGAAAAGCACTTAGACTAGAACAGACGTAGCTACGTTAATCCTACCATAAAACAATTAAAACAAGATGCGACCTCTTCCCGTGCTCCCAGGATGTAGGTGTGCATTCTAGTGTGGAATGCACACCAAGCCTCTGTAGCCTGTTAAAGATCACACAACTTATCACTACACAATTGATTATACACCTCTAAGCATCTATGGTTAAATATTTCTAAGCATAAATAACAATCAACAATACAAACTCTAACAAATGTATTACCTAAACTCTTGCATATGTTTCAGAATGTCCCACTGGCTCCTCCTACTGGATTGTTTACAAAACTAGCGTCATTAGTCAGAGAGTTTATTTGGAACAAGAAGCATCCCCACATTCGCTTGTCTTTGTTGTATCTTCCCTTTGATGCAGGGGGGTTGAAATGCCCCAATTTTTACTGGTACTATCTGGCTGTTCAACTAAGGACAATAATGTTTTATTTTCCATCCCAAAATACCCCATCTTGGGTGGGGATGGAAGCAAATTCTCTTAAAATGCCATTAAACTTGTACTTATACTCTGCGCAGCCAAAACAATTAAAGAAAGAAACAAATAATCCCATTGTCCGAAATATGATTAAAGTTTGGTTTACAATAAAAGAAATGATGAATATTAAGAATAATCTCTCTCAGTTTAGTCCTATTTGGGGAAATGCCTTATTTGTACCAGGAAATTTGGACGCAGGGTTCCAGGGTTGGGCAGAAAAAGGTGTTAGGAAAGTGGGTGATCTTTTCTGTGATGGAATAATTGTCATGGCTGGGTCTGTGACCCAGCATTTTGTGTTCATTATATATTGTGTATTTCTGTTTTTAGTATGGGGATATGTTAAGTTGTTGTTTTTGCATTAGTTAGAACTTGAGTCTTTGTGTTTTGTCATTTATTGTTTGGGTTAAGCTCATCCATCTCTCTTAAACCCCTAAGTTGTTCAGCCTTAGTTCTGTTTATTGGATCTCCTCATTTCCCCTTCCCCTGGATCTTAGTCTCATTTGCCCTTTGTGTTCCACGTCTCATGTTGTCAAGCCCATGTTGTTTGGTCTGTCTCATGTTTCCTGTTTTATTTTGAAACAGTCCTCTGTTCTTTGTTCATTGCATTTAGTTTCACTTCCCCTGTCCTGTCATTAGGTTATGTGTGTCAGCTGTGTCCTCATGTGTCTCCACTTCCTCTGATCACCTCATGTGTGTATTTAGTCCTCAGTCTTGCTGTGTTCAGTGTTGCGTTGTCTGTGTTATCTCCCCTAGCCCTTGTCACAGTTTGTATGTTGTTTAGTCATAGTCTAAATCCCAGTCTATGTTCAGGTTTTCCCTCAGTTACTTTGTTGTTGTTTTTTCCGTGAGCTTTCGGCCCTAAATAAAGGCTCGCTTTTTGTTAAGTCCAGTTTTGTGTCCTGGCCTCTGTCTGCTCTTGGGTCCTCTACTCACTCCACACGGTCTGCCCCAGCAGTCCGTGACAATAATGGTTTCATTTGAGGATTTAGTTCCAAAATTTAAAATCCCCCAAAAACACTTCTTTAAGTATTTACAGATTAGAAGCTTCATTTCTTCCATGCAAAATCAGTCTCTCAACATTACCCAGTTAAGTAAGTTAGAGGAGTTAATGGTGAAAAAATGTGGTAACAAAGGCTTAATTTTAACATTCTATAACTGGATTGTCTCTGCCTGTTTCTAAGTTAGAAGCTTGGAGAAAAGACCTAAATATTAATATTTCTGAGGAGACATGGAAGTCAATTTGCTTAAAATCACAAAAACAATCAATTAATAGTAACCTAAAGTTATTACAATACAATTGGATCATCCAAACATATGCAACACCGGTGAAATTGAACAAATATAATAGCAGAATTCCAGATACATGTTTTAAATGTGGAGAAGCCCGTGGAACATTTTTCCACTGTATATGGGAATGCAGAATTGTCCGTGCATTTTGGCAGGAAGTGATGAACAAAATAAACCAAATTTTGAATACAAAGATTGCTTTAGATGTATAAATGTTGCTATTACATGTGTATTCTAAAAATCTTAAACTAGGAGCCCATCAAATTGAGTTTATGGATTATTGTACATTACAGGCAAAACGTATGATTGCATTAAATTGGAAAAAATCAGATCCTCCTGCTATTTGTGCTTGGATAAATTCTTTGGCACAGTGTATGGCAATGGAAAGGATAATGTATTTTCTCAAAGACAAGTTAACATATTTTGATGAGATTTGGAAGCCATTTAAAAACTTTATTAAAGAAGTAAACATTGGACAACTGCAGGAGTGTGGATGAGGGGAAAATAGTTTAGTAGCTATTTCTGTTGTGTATTTTTTTCTCTTTCTTTTTTGTTTCCTTTTAATATGTATAAATGTCACATATTGTACGAACGTATACATATTTTATGTGTTTTTTATTTGATGGGGTGGGAGGTGGGGTGGGGTTCCTATTACTGAAGCATATTACTGGGAAAACAAACCTTTGTATGCTGTTGCAAAAAGCAATAAAAATATTGTTTAGCACAGTGTAATTATATAGGTCATGTAGTTTTGGCATTTCTCATATGTGATCTAAAGTTTTCAAGCCAGAGACTTTTTCTCCAACAGATTTGTCATGCACGTTAGTCCAGCCCATTTAAGGTCAAAGTGTGGCCCATGATGTAAAATCTAAAAAATAAGGGCTTAGTTTAACCCTGACTTGATATTCATTTATTTTTTTATATTTAGTAGAAACTTATTCCAAAAATATTGAATTTTTTTGTCTCCTTCAAACTATTAACACTGTGCTGAGGACAGATGTCTCCTCTAAGTACTGCTTTGAACAGAGACATGAGAGTTATTAAGGGCATGATGTTCAAATTCTTCAGAAAGATGAGTTCTCTAAATGAACACTAGTTATAACATGTTGCAGTTTCAAAAATATTTTAGACATCTGCCAAGACATTACGTCCATTTTTTACATTATTTATTTATTTATTTATTTTTAATGACATAGTTTCAGTGCTTTTATATTCACTTGTTCTTGAATACATTTGAAGACACAAGAAAAAGATACACTTCAGAATAGACAAAGGGTCCTTGAGATGACGCAGCTTACGTAAATGGTTGTGCAAGTGGATACGACATCATTTACTGCAGAGACTGTGTGGCCATGTGCAGTTCTGAGGTATTTCTGCATAATATAAGCAAAGCCATCAAATATTTTGTTTAACAACGTGGACACAGGTGAAAAGAAGATTGATGTGAAGAAGAAAATGAAGCGGGTGAAAAAAATCTTTTCAAGGAAAGAAGACAATAATCAAAAGGTTAAGCAATATCCCATCTGACTCAAGACAAGGTGACCTTGAATATTCAAACAATGCAAGACACTGAATTGTCATTTATATTTTTCTCATGTGAAAAACTCAGGGCAACTTTAGGGTGTAGATTTCCTTATAAAATTGTGGCCTGTTGTTGAAAATTCAACACATCACTTAACCAACCTGTCTGTCCCAATATTTGAGTTTGTGGGACTGTCATTATATATTTTTTCAAGAGCACAGCATGCCAAAAACATATCTAAGCTCTGTACAACAGATGTGATGTAGAATCAAGGGCTGTCTTCCAATTCAGGGTCTGCAGCCTTAAAGTACGGACTTCAAGGCCAATTACATCACAGCGGCGCGCCGAAGGCTGTCCCAATTCAAAGGTTGCTCGAAATGCGGCCCTGAAATGCGTCCTTCATTTCCCTGAATTTTAAGGCAGTGTAGACTTCGTGGCCCAACATATCCCAGAATGCATAGCGCGGCGATGGGTGTGGATAAATTTGCAGAAAAAAATGGCGGATGAGGGGCGGCCGAAGAGTACACTTTAAGTACTGAATATTATGTCACTTATTTATGTGCAAATGTTTAATAACGAAGAACATTAAAACATTACTGTTGGCTACATGTCTGCAAAGTTATGTGACATTAGTGACGTTTGTACTAACTTGGTTTTAAAGCCTTTACTTTAATATATACGCCGTTCAATAGCTGAGCTTAATCTTACAGAGAATGATCAAAGCTCATGTAGAAACAAACAAACAAATGAACAAAAGATTTTCTCCTTCATTTCTGTCAAACAAAGCTGTATGACACGTTTCCAGCTGTTAGTATCATGGTTGCTAGGCAACCTGGGCAGCGCAACGGAGGCTAGACCGTCCCATTTCACAAGCCTCGCACTTCCGGCCTTAGCGGTCTTTGAGTACGCGGCCCTTGAGGATCGTTGAGGCTGCGTACTTTAAGGCTGCAGACCCTGAATTGGGAGACAGCCAAGGTGAATGGCATCAGATGACCCATCTGCAATCACCGAACCTTCAGAAGATGGTTAAACCGTGGTCATTAAGAGATAGATATGGTCAGCAATGATACTCAGGTAGGCTGTGGTATTTAAAATGCTCAGTTTGTACCAAGGGGCCCGACAGTTTGCCAAGAAAATATCCCCCGTACCTTGACACCACGAGAAGCAGTCTGAACCATTTATACAAGGCAGGATGGAGCCATGCTTGCATGTTGTTTAAATCAAATTCTGTCCTCTGAATATCAAAGGAAAAATCGAGACTCATCAGACCAGGCAAAGTTTATCCAGTCTTCTGCTTTCCAGTTTTGGCGTGGTCCTTTGCTACTCTTGCCTATCTGCATTAAGGTTAACCATGATGTGTATCAAGAGACTCTCTTCTGCAAACCTTGGTTGTAATGAATGGTTGTTTAAGTTAGTGCTGCCTGACCTGTTGTCTGACCGCTAACATTAACCAGGCATTTTTTCCCAGAGCATTTTTTTAACACTTGATATTTTCTACAACACATCACCATGGCGACTTTACTTTATTTGCTATCAATCACAATAATTAAATAATTAATCAATCCATCCATCAATCTGTCCTCCCATTTATCTCATTCACTCTCAAGAAATAAATTGCAACATAAATGAGTAGAAATATAACAAGCATGCAAGTTTCATCTCAATGAATCAGGTGAAAAAGTGACATCGACAGCCATGCATGGACCAATAAGCAAAAAGCAACAATCCAAAACATACACTCAACATTAATATTAATATTTCCATTGTTTTCATCTGTCTCAAGATTGGCTGCTACTCTTACATGCACGATCTTAAATGTCCCCTCTTTTTCTGTGGTTGTTGAACGTTACACTGCTGGAGGTTGAGCGCTGCTATCTCCTTCATAACATTAAAAGCCAGGTATGGGTACATGCATTAATTACAATTTCTGTCACGTCTTCAAGGAATTCAGTTAAATATCAGATCAATTTAGGTTCCTGTCTGAATTCATTTAGTGTCACAAATGATGCTACTTCAACCACAGATACATGTTGCATACAAATTAGAAGTGTTTTCTTTCTCATGACTAGTCACAGTCTAATTTTGCCACTTCCTTAAAATACATCTTGGCATCCAATTGAGCTACTACTGTGTGATTGTAGGTTTTATTCACACCTCTATTTTGGATTACTTGTAAACAAAGATAAAAACAATGCATTGCTGCACTGTAGTTTATTGTCTATGCTCATTCATTTATTACATTTACTGAACAAATATAACGACATCATTCTGAACTGAACCAACATGAACCAAGAAAAAAGAAACATTTAATTAATTACACTGACCAAAAGCTGGCCATGCGGCACTTCACTTCAGTAATTGCTTCGCTGAAGTTCTTCCTCTGTCTTTTATGCGGTTCCTCTGGATGTGGGTGGTTGTTTGCCAAGAAAAGTAAAAGCACGCCAACAGAGATAGGAAAGAGCAAGACTGTTAGTGTTGTGGAAGTTGTCACGTTTGAAAGTTGCTGATATTCTGAAAAAGGGAAGAGTTAGTGCTATGAATCAGATCCAATTTCATGCAGCATGGGAGAAAGAGGCACATAATTTTAAGTTCAGCCCCTGGGGCGCTGGGTTTGTTTTTTCGTGTGATTATATTTGTTTGAGCTCATTTTCTCACTTGTATCTGAGCCCACACGTACATGAATAGGTGGGGTGGTTGAAGAAGACAAGGCTGTATTTTTGAGTACCAACTGCATTTATGGATTTTCTTTTTTGTTATCCCTCAAATAGAAACAGTATGGTTTCGTCGATAGCATACTTTCTCTGGATTGTATGGAATAAACTCACATATATATCCACAAATGTGTATCCTTCTCTCAAATGAAACTTGATATAATTCAGTCATAAATTCCTCAGAATATAGGCACCTCTTAACCATCATAGTGGCACAATACTAGCCGGCAAGCATAAACAATAAAAATTACAAACTACAGCCAAGTTGGCTGTAAGTGATCCTGAATCTAAATTACTTTTTTTATTATACACAGCTCAAAAAATAAAGGGAACACTTAAACAACACAATGTAACTCCAAGTAAGTCACACTTCTGTGAAATCAAACTGTCCACTTAGGAAGCAACACTGATTGACAATCAATTTCACATGCTGTTGGGCAAATGGAATAGACAACAGGTGGAAATTATAGGCAATTAGCGCGACATGCCCAATAAAGGAGTGGTTCTGCTTCTCAGTACCTATGCTTTCTGGCTAAAGTTTTGGTTACTTTTGAATGCTGGTGGTGATTTCACTCTAGTGGTAGCATGAGTGGCTCTTCCTAACTTTTTTCCTCTGACTCTTAAAACGTCTTCCTAAAAAGCTCTGCGAGAGTGATGACACTGCAGTCAAAAGGCTGTTTTAGTTCCAGATTGTGCGCTGTGGAAGTTCTCCTGTCCGGGAAAACAAACAAGCAAAAACAATCATTTTGCGCTGTGTTGCTTTTACTTCATGAATTTGACTTGCCAACCAATTAGTCACACAGCTGAGCTTTAAACTGAACAGGAATAGCTGAAGTAAGAAAACAAACACCTTCCTGCGGCCCCGTGCTGAGCTGGGGATGTCAGCCCTGCTCACTTGCCACGAAATGTTAAAAATCAGAGACAGAGCTGAGCGCCAAGTACACATGAAAGGCTTTGTGTGGTAAGGGACTGGAAAGACAGATGAAGGGATGAGGGCAGTGATTGTACAACCTTCACACTACTTTTTCATCCATTTTTGCCACCCTTCCATCCTAAAGCACCTTAAGTGTGCACTCTCCTGCAGCACTCTCCTAAGGGGGCCAGACTAATTTGAATATCCCATGCTGTCTGCCTTTTCATGTGATGCCCCTCTCCTTTTTTTTTTTTTTTTTTTTTTTTTTTAAGAGGCATAGATGAAAAAGCCAAGAGGTTGGAGTATGGGGTGGCGGGCTGCGCTGAAAAGGAGAAATGGCATCAGGGTACAAGGATAAGTGAGGTGTGAGAGGAAGAAGGGAGAATGTAAGGAGGTTTGAATCCATGTTTATTAACTGTGGATGAATTGTTGAGAAGACAGGCTGCACTGCTGAAAAGGTATAATTTCTGACATGTAAGCATAGTGTTGTCAAAGCAGCATGTGTTAAAGCTGCAGCATAACAACTGCATACAAACAAAGCACAGCATGCCACTCTACATCTTGAGTTGAGAAGCTACAGCACAGTGTAAGTGCAGAATTCTAAATACCTCCTAAAGACTTCAATCCACAGTAGGCCCCATATGGAGACACAAATTCTCTTTTCATTTCAGAAAAAGACACAACGGGAAATTCAAAGTCAGACAATTCAAGAACTTGGGGAGTAAGCTAAAGTGCTTTCTTGCTGGGAATATGTGGTACTAATTTAGGTACACAATGCAATTACATGTAGCTCTGGAAGTAAAATGAGAAAGGAAAAGCAACTAGCCTCTACTTGCTGACTGAAACCATGCAGCCCTCAGTGAGCACTCAGCAGAAACTGAGGTACAAAATTTATATTCAAACTTCACACTGAATTAATAGAAGGGTGCGTTTGACAGATGAAAATGATTGTGTGATGAAATGAGAGCAAACATGGTTAAACATACTTTACTGTGGGATAAATATGTTGTGAACAAAAATCATTGGGTAGATAAGAAACCACTTCCAGTCCAATCCAAAGCTCACCATTCTGCTTTCATTTTCCTTTTTGTCCTCTCTCAGTCCTCCTCCTCACCCGTTCCCTCCATCCCAAAAGGGCAGACATGGTTTACCAATTTACTCCACTCTGCACTGTGAGCACGTTTCTATCTCTCTCTGCAGATGGATGAATAACTGCTAACTGGAAATATGTTTTGGATGAATATGTTGAATGTTCTTGTAGACTGACAGAGAAGGAGGAAAAGATCCATGAATGCATGTTGTTTTTTTGTTTTTAAGTGAGATCTTGAGTAGAGAGGATGAAAGAAGGAATACACTTTTTTTTTTTTTTTTTTTTGAAATGTGTTGACAAAGAGAAGTTGCTCAGGGGCATTAGATAATGTGTCACATAAAAACATCAGAATCTATGCAGCTTTTAAAAATCTTTTTGTACACATACAAAAATGGAGTACGACTACTCAAACACTACAAGGCTTAATTCGTGTATCTTATAGTCCATGGCAAGATTTCGACCAAGAAAGCAGAATTATGTCTATGCTTTTACTTTAGAAATTGCTTCTTGCAGACATATACCCTGCATCTTTCTCTATGATAGCTTGGATAGGCTCCAGCAACCCCATGGCCCATGAAGATATTCATCCAACATTGCATTTGAAGCCAACTTTAGCTTCTGAATTCAGGCAAGTGAAGTTAAGACTTAGATTTTAGAGTACACAGGATGTGAATCTGGCACAAGTGCCATGACACAAAATGTTATTAGCAATATTGCAAGATCTCTCACACTTAGCTTCTCACATTCAGACACTTATTAATGACAGACTGGTGTTCTATAATAAATATGCTTATCTTAAAAGTAAATTTTAGTGGATAAACCTGATCACTAACCAGTGAGTAAAAAACAAAAAAACCCCAAAAACTTCAAAACACAAATGTCCCAAATGAGATATAAACTGCTATTTCCTGGCTTTTTCCACCGCCACCACGCTAGCATCCTAATGTGGGCTTTATTGCTTTTCAAAACAGTTAACTTACAGTTGTAATCAGGAGTTTTCATTCACTCATTATGGGCATGGATATCATGTCAATTTGATGCTTTTAATGATTTCTTTGAATGTTTCTGTTTCCCAAATAAAATGATTATTCAACATACATGTTACAGCCCCTGGCCTTGGAAGAAGCGAGCCAGCCTTCCTGCATGCAAATTCGAGTGTGGCAACCCACACAGACAATTGGCTGCCTGGGAACCTGTGGTTTGCACCTCCAGGGAAAGTCTATGGGACCAGCTGAGGGATGCCAGACCAATCAGCAACTGATTGGGCACACCTGCGTCTTTAAAAGGCTGAAGAACATTCATCCAGGGGCTGCTGCTTTGTGTTGAGTGTGCAGTCTGCACTGCATGCTTCTGTCTATGAGCCTTGTTTGCAAAACCTTGTCTAAACTGTGAGATTCTCTCAAGTAATATTGGTTGTGCTATGGCCTGTGAAGCAAATTTTGATTTCTAAGCAAGCAAGTTGTTTTCTATTTGGTTGTTTGTTGCTATTATTTTTCAGTTCTCTGAGTTTTTAGTCCACTGTGGAGCCATTTTACATTGGCATTGGACTCAGAGGTTTCTGGCTAAGAGAGAAACCCGTGCTTCAAAGTTAACCCCTTTAAGTGTAATTGAAATGTGGAGGTGCCTACATGGGTGTGCCGAATACCTTTTTGGAGAAAAGGCTGGGTGGAGTCAAACTTCAGATCACTGTACTAGCTGTGTAGCACAGTGGTGGTAGAATCATGCTCTCGGGCTGTTTTGCAGTAGTGCTGATACATTGCAAAAGGTGGATGGAATAATGGAGGAGGACTACCTCCATATTCTTCACTTTCACCTCAACAGCTAGATAGCTGAAACTTGGGTTTCTTACAGGACAGTGATCCCAAACAAATCAAAACTGGTATTGAATGGATACAACAAGATAACATTAAGCTTCTCAAATAGCCTTTCCAAAGCCCCACACTCAACCATGTGTGGACTGTGTTTAAAAGCTGGGTCGGTGCCAGGAAACCAACCAGTTGAAATGAACTCTATTTCTCCCAAGAAAAACAGTCAGATATCCAGCCACAAATGTGCCAAAAGCTTGTTGATGGTAACCAAAAGTGGTATGCTTGAGGTACAACTTCTGAGATTTTGATCCACAGTGGATTAGAGAAAAGCCAAAATAAATTCAAACACTTCTTGTTTGCTGTATAATGTATTCTGTGCAAACCTGAAAAAGGAATAGTGCAAAAAGCCCCAAATTACCTTGACATTCATGGTGATTTTTATGTAAACCTCTTAATATTTATCTCCTGGCAACCAAAATTGCTGTGCCAAGTGTGTCAAGGCATCAAAGCCAAAGGACACTTTGCATTTGATTAGCTTTGACATTGGATGCTGAATTCAATGACCACCCTGTGGTTCACTGACTGAGCATAACACAGAACACCTAGCACGCAAAATAATACCAGATTTCAAAAATGAAAAGGGGACAGAATTGTTGTTGGATCTACAAATTTCTTTCAGACTGGTTTGGTTTGGATTTTGTTAAAACAATTGAGGCATTGATGCAGAATTGATGCTCTACAATATGCAATTTTTCAGTTAGTAAATCATAATGTTACATGCTTTGGCTTCAATGGCAAGCATTTATCAGCCTCACTACCAAGTTGTGCAAGATGGAGCAAAAGTAAACCTCAACCCTCCTTTTGTCCCTCTGTGGGGGGTTACTCCCACTAGGTTTATATCTGGGACTCTCCACCATTTGACCTTAGAACTGAAGAAGCTTCTCGGATGAGAGGTGAAACATCTTCAAGTAACTTAAAGGAGTCTAGACGCTTTTCTTTGCAAGCTCCTTTGACTACGATGACCTGGATGACTGAGAACCTTCACAGACAACCCTCAAAGCTAAGTTGTCCATTATGTACATGTGGCGGGGCGTGGCCGTGCAGAGGAAGCGGACGCACCGGCGCGGCATCCGCAATCATGCCCCGCCGAATTAAATATTGTACTGGGTCCTGTGGTTGGCGTTGTTGTTGTTGTGATAATGTTGAGCGGGCAGCGGGAGAGCTGCAGCTCTGTGAACAGCAACCGTGTGAGTCAAAGTATGCTGCAAAGCATGAATTTGCGCCGTGGTCTTTTACAGTACAATACAGAAAAAAAAAAAACCCATCACTAGCTGTAGGTGTTAGTTTGTCATCTTTTCTCTCTGAAGAGATGATAAGGCATGGAAAGAAGTAAATGACTTCTTGAGGAGCTGTGGTAGGCAGCAATGTAGACATGAGAGAGATACATCTGGAAAATACACTTGAGGTCAAGGAAGGATAAGAAAAAGGCATGGGAGAGCATGCTGGGAGAGCAAATCTGACATGTGGAGGTGAACAAGAGCAAGATTTGCATCAGAGAAAGAAAGTAGGAAGGCAAAAGGAGTAGAGTAGCTGCAAAGATCAAAGTAAGTTGAGTTGGCTGTATATTTTATCAATCCAATATTTCCTGGTACATGGAGAAGTGAGCATTGGAGCACAGGGGGGAGAGAAGAGAAAGAGGCGATTTATGGGATCAAAGCAGGGCAGTTAGTGTATGTGTGTGTGTGTGTGTGTGGGGGGGGATCAGAAATTAATGTGTTTATTTGGAAAAAGGAAAATGTGTTGGTCTTTGCTAACTGCCAAACTTACTTGCTAAATGGTTTTATGACAGAATGTGTTTACATCTTTAAAGGCTATCACCAGAGTTACGTTTTTTTTTTTTTTGTTTTGTTTTTTTGCTGCCATTAACATGCATGCATCCATTTAAAGCAACCCAGAGGCATGCTGCGCTGCTCCTCTAACAAATGCAGTTCTTCTGATATCACTTCTGAACGCCATGATCACACTACCAGAATTATGTTTTTACCCAAAATGAAAGAGAAACTCACTAAATCTCTATCAGTCATTATTCTCGGCTCTGTTTGCATTGTCACCGTTTTGCACGCCTAATGAGGCAAACCTAAAAAGAGTTTTCCTCAAAGCAAAAACTATAAGTGAGGGAAAGTAAGTAAAAGTTGCATTTCACATGCTGTCCAGCATGTTTTGCTGTAATAGCTCAGTGCAGCACTGTGTCTGAGATGTTTTTAGGCATTTCTGAAAATAATAGGCGCCTGTGACGCCTCTGAGGTAAGTTAATCCTCCGCCAGCAGACAGCTGATGCTTTGTGGTAAATGCAACTTTAGACTCCTTACAGGCTTTATTAGCTGTATAAAAAAGAAAGGTACACCAGCATGATGCTTTAAACCAGGCTATCTTTTCAATGGCTTTGTGTACTTGTCTGTGTGATTTTGTGTGCATGAGTGTAGTGATAGTAATGTAATTACTACTATTGGCAAATGAACAGAGGGAGACAGAACATAGCAAAGAGAAGAAGGCACAAGACAGAAAAATCCCATCTTGGCAGAGACGCCATCACCAACACTCAGCAAACACTCTGGACTTCCTATTCTAAAGTGACTGACCCAATACTGAACCTGCTGCTGATGCGATGCCCCCCTTGTCCATGTGCAGCCCAACTCTTCACTCCCACTTAATCTAGACTTCTGAAAATAGAATTATTAGAACAGATTGTTTACTTTGCAAGTCTTTTTGTTGTCTGACCCCACCCCCTCCCCTTTTGGAAACTGTAGAAACTAACATTTCTGCAGTTAGAGATAGAATTCTTGTAAATTCCTTTTTGCGCACCAGCACAGTAGATTTTAAATGAAACAATCAAAATAGAAGCGAAGTAAAATGCATATTTTCTGGTTTAAGAAAGAAATGCTGTTTTATACATAGTGCCACATTTCGTGTCATGGTCCTGGAGACATGGTCTGATGACTCAGTTTTTTGTGTTTATTAATATTATCTTATGTTCTTGTTTTATTCTGGTTATGTATTCTGTTAAGATTTGCTAGTAGGTAGGTTTTGATTCAGTACTCCCACTGTTCCAGTTCAGTCAGGTCTCTGTGTAAAGCCTGTGTCTCTACATGTGTGTTGAGTTTCCTGTTTTACTTTGAAGGTCTTTGTCTTATGTCAGTGTCAGTTTTGCATGCTCTCCCGTCTCGTTTGTTTAATCAGTGTCAGCCGTGTCTCCCAGCTGTTTTCTTATGGTATTGTTCACCTCTTGTATTTAGTGTCTGTACCTTACCCTGCTATCGTTTTGTCGTCCCTTATTCCAGCGGTCCCCAACCCCGGGCCTCGGACCGGTACTGGTCCGTGAGTCGTTTGGTTCCGGGCCACGAGAGTAGAGGCTCAGGTGTGAAATGTATGGTTTTCAGGGTTTTTATCGGTTTTCAGCGTTATTTTGTTATCGTTTTTATCGTTTACTCGGTTTTCCTGGGTCTTTTCATGTGTCTTATGAATAAATCTTCTTTTTTTTGGTACCGGTACTAGTTTTATTTTGTTGTATTTATCCACGACACCTTAAAGGCCGGTCCGTGAAAATATTGTCGGGCATGAACCGGTCCATGGCGCAAAAAAGGTTGGGGACCGCTGCCTTATTCTACACTGCGTGCTCCGTCTGCCAGCTTGCCTGCCTGTTTAGTTTATTTGTATGATCAGTTTTAGTTATTTTTCTGGGGTTTTTTTTTCTGCAACCCAGCAATAAAGCTGAGTGTTTTTGAGTTTACGTTTGCCTCTGTGAGTCCTGCTGTTGGGTCCACCATTCCTGCATGCCTTCAAACAGCCATGACATTTTGACAGTTTCAAAAGCAATTGAAACTATCAGTTTCATTCGTAGGGGAGGTCTGTTATCTCAGTATTTCATAATAAATTCACCTAATGAAATTTCTGAGTTGATTTATAGTTTTGATGTTTGCCTTTTCCTTTTTTTTTTTTTTTTTTTTTTTTTTTTGCATTCTCTTTTTGATGTAAACTCCACTGTCACTACTTTTTAGGCCAATGTTTTAACCTATCAGCATTTTTCCTAGCATAGGTCAAATGCTGTCAAGTGAAATGCTGTTAGCATTTAGGATGACTGGATGCCCCATAGCACAGGCACTGGCTGAATTTGTAAAATCCATAGTATTATAAATTTGTAAAGAGAAGACAAATACACACAAAAACACAACCTGTTAATCTTGTGATTTGCTTTAGAAATAAATATATGGTTTCTGGCTTAAATAGTAATATTTGAGCTTTTGAGATTATGAGGACCACTGATTAATAAGATGGAGTTGGGGGAGGGAGACGGCTAACAGAAACCTGCTGTACCCAGATGAAGAAGCATATATAGCACCTTTGTACTCTCCTGTCATGTCATGCTTTCGACCGCCAAACCCCTTTCTTAACTAAGGGAAACGTAACTGTAGAGCAACACTTGGCAGTACTGTCATTGCTTTAAAGGTCCTGTCAGTCAGCAGAGGGGGAGAAGTAGAACTACAACATCCATAAAAAAATAGTGTTAGAGGAATTTTGAATTTGTTGAAAGAGTTTGTTGGCTGAAAGAGTAAATGTCATGTGCACATTTGCACATTTTCTTATTTGAAGCTATGGAATAGAAAGTTAAGTGCAGGCATCTTTATGTGTGGGTGTGGTACATGCTCATGGTTACCCATGCTTGTGTCCTGATGTGTTTTATGTAGGTGTCAAGCCATTTGCAAACTCTCCCCACACAGTTAGAGGGACATGCTTGCCAGCACATGTAAGTGTGTGTGACATTTTCTTTTTACCCTCCTGTTTCCCTCAATTTGCTTTGAGTGCTGTAAACATAATTCTTGTCCTGCGTGTTTGTGTGTGGAGCGTGTCCTCAGTCACACAATTTTGCTTTTCAGGCAGCCTCAGGGATGACTGAGTGAGCAGGCTTCAGGATTATAGGATTAAAAATAAAGGACGACAGTAATTCTGATTATTACCTGGATTATCAAAAAAAAAAACAACAACACCTGTATCCAATATCAAATGATATAAACAAAATAAAAAAATATATATAAATAAAATATTTGGCTACAAATGTACTTGTAATGATTCCATAAAACAGAATTTGGACAGAAGGCAGGGTTATGTCTACTGAACTGCTATATAACTGAGGTTTGAAAAATTGTGTCCTTCTTGCCTTTCCATCCAATTAATGTTTGTATTCTCGGGTAAACTTGGCCATATTGCACCAGTTTAATCTGGGGTTAATTTTTTTTTATGAGTGCTCAGCTATCTTAAATAAAATGCACATTCTGTATAAAATCTAAGGTAGGCTTATAAATAGCAAAAACATTAGTATTTTGCAGACTGTAAATGCTTGTAGTGTCTATTGTTGTGTCCACAGCCAAGGCTTTTTGTTAGATCGGTCTTTTCAATCAACACTGACAATCTTGTATCTCTTAACTCCATGCTTCTAGGGGGGAAATGACTCAGGCTTTGACTTGCACTACAATAAAGTACACCCACTTAGATACTGCGGTGAAGCTTAAAGTGGTAGGTGTTAGAACCCAAGACAGTGAGAGTCCCTTTATTAAATGAAGACCTCATTTTCCTCACAGACACAAGGTCAGATCAAACTAGAGCAAGTGCATGAAACCTCCCTCACACCTCACTCTCTGCAACGATATGAGGGGTCCGTCAGGAATTTCCCAAAGGAAATCATGTTTTTGCAGCCTTGATGTATTTGTATTCACCTGGGGCAGACGGGTTTACCACTGATAACAGGACACAGGGGCTAATGTACCCTATTGCCTGACTGCCACCTACGTGTGGTCACCAAATCAATCTTTAAGTTCTGATCTCTTAAATCTGGGACAAAAGATGACGATATTTGCTTTTAGAGGGTTAACTATAAACCAGGTTATATGAACTGTGAAAATTATTATCAGGTCCCAGAGGGCCAAGACATAATTGTGAGGTAATAAATCAAGGAAAATGCTGTAAAGATGCTAAAAACAGCCAGCAACCCTCCAGAAACCCTCAAATGTGTCTGTACTTCCTAGATTCCCCTACAATATAGTTTTCAGTGTGAAGAATATCAGATAAACACCTCTCAAGATTAGACAGCCAAAAATGTAGACTTGTCTGTTAAATAGTGTGATCTACAGCATAAAAATTTAAAAAGAAAATATAGCTCTGACGGGTGTGGATCAAGAACTTAGTGGTTTTACGGCTGCTGATACCTTTCTGATTAGCTGCTGCCTTACCTGTGTGTCTTAGCTGTGTGCTTGCTGCTTATTGTTGCAGTAGCAGTAGGCACTGAATTAGTCAGTAAGTCATCAGTAGCAAAACCCATTTTATTGCAATGTGCAGTAACATGTAGCAGGTTATATAAAGCTTAAAACAACCTTATTTAGTTTTGTTGCAATCTGTATTCAAACTTTGTTTAACTTGTGGAGTGCACCACAAAGCAAATTCCATATAGTTAGATTCTATTTGAATTAGCTGGCTCTAGAAAACTTAAAAACCCAGTCAGTGACTGGGGATATCATGGCAGTGACAATCAAGTTTCTTTGTACTCACAGACTTTCTGTTTCAGGCTCAGTTTATGGTTTAACTTGTCTATCGCACATGAGTGGAACACTTCAGTCAGGAGGAAAATGTCATTGATAGTTATGAAGAACATAACAAAACTGCAAAACAGAAGGCAGGTACTGCAGCTAAAACAAGAGATCTGTGCTACAGAAAGCTGTCAGTCTTGTGAATTCATAAATAAATAAAGCTGTGTAAAACAGATTTGGCAGCATATCTGGACCAGTCCAGAGAGAAAAGAACAAGTGAACCGAACAGATCTCCAGATCAAGTTATGTGTTCAGAATAAGTTACATAAACCTTGCTACAGGCTCAATATAACCTGCTAACACATTAATCTTACATATAGTATACCTCTCAGATAAATCCCACTGATGATGGTAACTTAACAAGGTAGCGATATGAGGCAATGCTAGGTAAGATTAAATTAAATAAAGAATACTAAAAATTTCTGGAAAATTCTGGAATGATTTAAATGGTTTTCATGAAAAAGGCTAGTGCACACTGACTGATGAATGTGTTTCTGCATGTTGCTCAGTTCTTAGTGCTTCATCACCCTTAATCAGAAAACAGTGACTGGCCAAATGGTACACTGAAAGAATCAATATTCATCACACATCAGTCTCTTCTCCCTCCTCTCTATCTCTGGCCTTGACTGGTGTTGGCATAGCAACATTGCACTTCCTTTAAATTATGGTGTAGCACCGAAACAGACACTAGCAGTGACCCTGGAGAGGCAGCAATAGCAAATCAGCTTCCAGGAAGAAGTATGTGCGTATATATGTCCTATTGCCAGATGAGAAAATTCACATCTTCATCTTATGTTAAGAAGGGACCTTTGACTCGAGGCTGTCTGAACAATTTTTCATACTTTTGATGGCCTCCTTTGCTTCCTTTCGCTGTTCTTCACCTGTACTTGTCCTTGTCACCTTTGTACCACCTGCCAAGATTTTCTATGGTAACTATTATTGGGATCACAATCTTTCCCCTTCTACAGAATCAAAGAGAAGATGCAGATTTTACAATCTATCACAGCGAAATACCTCAAGGCCTACTTTATTTTTATGCAACATTTGAAAAAATAAACATAAGACTGATAAACTTCTGCATGTTACAAATGTCACCCGCCTGTGGAGTCCAGATTCAGCTGTACATTTATAGTTTGATCCGGGTGCACACTTACACTGGCGGTTTAATGACTATCCATAACATAGTGTAAACTTTGTGTTTGATAGCTGATAAAGAAGCAAACTGATGGTTTGTCAAGGAAAGTGTAATATACAACAATAACAGATTATCCAGAACACATGCAGGAACTGTAGAAATAAGAAAAAGCACCAGTAAGCCTTGTCAAAAGTGAATTGTTGAGATATCTTTGTGTTCCTGCAGAGCAAATAGCACTGTTGGACTGCTGTAGTAGCCATTATAATGCAAGAACCACAGAACTACATTTGACTATTTAGGGCCACCAAGGTTTATTCCTCAGTAGCCTGTGGTATCACAATAGATGGATTACTGTATGGGCAAAGTGAGTAGATGACCAGGCCCTTAAGACTTCTTTAATGTCTACGCCTGTGTATTGATGTTTTGTAAATTAGCTTAGTAGTTGAGGCCAAAATGAAGAACCTATAGTCACAGCATGGGAGAAAGGCACAATACTGTTGATCATCTTATTTTGTTAGATAGATTAAACCACTGGGTGGGTGTATCGGGTATCGCATTGGAATGGTTTAAATCCTATTTGTCAAATCAATCTTTCTCTGTGGCTACCTCTAAGTTCAGATCCTCTCTTGCCTATGGGGTGCCTCAGGGCTCTGTCTTGGGACCAGTATTGTTTTTGTTGTATTTACTCCCTCTTCTGCAACTTCTTAGCTCTTACTCTGATATTTCATATCATTGTTATGCAGATGATATTCAGCTATATATCTCTTTTAGGCCACCTGATGTTTCTAAGCTCCAAATCCTGCAGTCCTGCTTAGATTCCGTTAGAGATTGGCTGGCTGGTAATTACCTTCAACTAAATGCTGATAAAACGGAAGTCATTGTCTTTGCTCCTGAGAAATTTGTTCCCCTTGTGGTTAAAAATCTAGGCCCTCTTGCTTCTTATATTAAACCCTCCATTAGGAACCTTGGTGTTACATTTGAACCAGCTCTGACACTGGACACACACGTCAAATCTTTGGTTCGCTCTTGTTTTTACCATTTAAGAAATATCGCTAAGCTGAGTCCCATTGTGTCACATTCCGAATTGGCAATGATTATTCATGCTTTTGTTTCATCTCGCTTAGACTATTGTAATTCCTTGTTTACTTGCTTACGTAATGCCTCCCTGGAACGACTGCAAGGTGTTCAGAATGCTGCTGCTAGGCTTCTGACAAAGCCTCACAAATACTCCCATGCCACTCCCCTGCTGATTCAACTGCATTGGCTCCCTGTCAAGTTCAGGGTCCAATTTAAGATCATAATCATGACTTATAGGGCCCTGCACGGTGTAGCTCCAACTTACTTAAGTGATCTTCTTCTTTCTTATCACCCCAGCAGGTCCCTGAGGTCTTGTGACCAGGGGTTGCTGGTTGTCCCACATACAAGATTAAAAACAAAAGGTGACAGAGCGTTTGTATCAGTGGCTCCCAGACTCTGGAACTCGCTCCATTTGAGTTTGAGATCTGTGGACTCAGTCATGTCTTTTAAAAAGCAGTTAAAAACCTCTGTTTAAACTCGCTTTTGGTTGATTTTGTTTTGTTTTAGATTTTAATGTCTGTTTTCTGCCTCTGTAAAGCACTTTGTGATTTTATCTTGAAAGGTGCTATATAAATAAAATTTTACTTTACTTAATAAGTGGGTCAGCACAATGTAAACTCAAGCCTAAATTATCAACAGCTATGCAGATGTTAAAGTCGTGCCTCCTGTGTAGGACTAGGATTATTTTCTGAGATGAGTGATATTGGTTGGTGTAGCCATGGTAGGGCCTAAAGGACTGGAAAGATTCAGAGCACCATGTGACATTTGCACTAGGAAAAACTAGGGGCATGATTTTGGATTACATACAACATTTTTGTAGCATGTAAACTATTTGATGCTACTTGTTGAAGATGGTCACAGAGAACAGTCCTTTTTGGAAAAGTGCAGGATATTATAAATGAAAAAGGATAATGCAGAAACACCTGAATAGCCTATCACTTACTGTCACTGAATCTGAACTGTCTGACATTTACTTAAGTTCTATAGAAATTCAGCCAGACCCATTACCATGTTGCAAATATATAAAACATGTGTTTACTGCAATACTGGCTGGTTAAAGACATCGAAAAGTTGTCATTTTAATGCCCACTACTATATATACAAAGACGTTTCCAACAATGCTTTTAAGCCTAAAGTGAACAAAACTTGAACACACAGTTGAATACAGTCTGGCCTTCTGTCATTTGATAGAATGACCTTTCTGAGGTTTTTAAACCAGCGACTATCCTTCAATAACAATAATAGTGTAATTTTCTGTCTGCTATAACTTTCTGTCTAGACTAGCTTTCTCTAATTACTGTTTTGTCAGAGCTCTCCTTTTATTCCCAGTTTGTCTTATTTTAGTGATTTTTCTTTCGTTTTATCAAATCAGCTCCACAGCTAAACAACTAACCTGCTGAGAGTTGAAAGTTTTCACTTTCTCTCTGCATATTTTGTCTGACATAAATACAGGGTACTGTTCACAGCTGTAATCTGAAGTGGAAGCCTGAAATGCCAGATCTATGAAATGTAGCATGAATCCAAAAACATAGCAATTAGAGTGTGCTGCATAAATAAGCATTTGAGGATGGAAGTGGTAGTTCTGCTTTTATTGGAGGAAACGTTGATTAGATAGCAAATGCTTTTTTTTTTCAGCTTTTTTATGTTTGAGTGTCCTTTACTTTCTTTCTGTCTTACCTCTTATTCATGTCAGTTTTCCTTGATAATATCTCTCTCTTTTCTTCCAATCTTATCAATGTCAGTGTTTATGACATTGATAAGATTTAAGTGTGTAATGAATCCACGGCGTAGTGTCTTTTTCACGGCAGACATGATTACTTGATTAAGATTTGATCACAAACGATGAACACCGTTATTCTGTTTAATTTTTTTGCTTACAAGCCAAAGCTACACAAAGACATGACTATCTAACATGACATTAAATAACCCAGTTATTAAAGTTATTCCTCAGCTTGTACAGTAACTACTTTTGTTACATGGAATAAAGAAGGTTGGATCAAGGATTTTAAAGAAATCCCCCCGTTTCCCAAAAGTCTGTTTTTTCAGTGGTCAGAATGGTAAATAAAAATATGATGACAAGTCTGCCAAATCTGAAAGAAATATCATGCAGTCATGTCAAAATCAGCATTCAGCAAACAACAAAATATATTTCTGAGATCCTTTTGTATCCAGACCATAAGTAATTTAGAAATAAGACGTGGACTGGGCCAAAATAACCCGCTGGTAAATGACTAGAGCTATTGTTGGTCCTATAATACACCAAGATGAATCCATTATTATTGCAGTGCAATGTGTAACAGCCTGCATCATTATGTCATGTTAGGTTGTAATCTGCAAGAAAAGCTAAGCATTTTTTCCCTTGCAGAGTCTTTTGAAAGTGCAGAGTCATAGACTGGAAAACTGTAAAGCTGACATAAATGTAGATATAATATAACTTATATATGAAGAGGTGCATGAGACATTTTGTCACCTCATTCAAATCAATGTGATTTTAATTATGTGAATAGGCCCAGGTTAGTGGAATACTTTATTAAAATAATTAAAGGGCATGATAATATGGTGCTGTTTTGTTAAAATGACATGTATTTTTCTTTATTTCCTCCTAATGTGTTGCATAATGTAATAGGTAACTTGGTGCAGGCAAGTGGCAGCTTATACAATGCATACAGCACACACAAGTCATTGTTTATGCTTGGTTTGTTAGTTTGATTTCACATTTTAACCTAAGCTCCCATTACACCCCATTTAACAGTTACTGGAAACATATTTAGGGTTAGGGTTGAGTTATCTTCCACCTCTGCTTGAAACACCTCGACTTTATCTGAAACATTACATCTTCTAGTTTTCTGAAAATGTGTCTTCTGTAAATGTAACATGTGGACAAAGCAAAATTCAACCCCAGTGAGTCAACAGGCACCTGGTGGTAGGTAAGAGGTTATATATCTGGCATTCAAAAGTGATGCTTTGCTACTGCCTTTTCATGCTCACAGTTCATGACTTTGTACCAATGAAGGCTCCTGTGAACTGGGCTGTGTAGGGTAAACACACACAGGATAAAACCCTTCATCATCCTGTCACTTGGTCCTTTGAGGTACAGGATGCAGCCGCCCGAACCTCAAATGTTTTCTCTCTGCAGACTGAAGCACACTTGATAAGTGACTCATGGCTGTGCCACAGCAGAACCTGCAGACTCTAGACTGTATTAAGCTGGTGTTGCAACTCATCAACTCTTAAACTCATGTTGATTTCTAATCCTTACTGCCAGTGTTTGGGCTATATTTACTGGATCTCGTTGCCTTTGAAGACAATTGTGTTTCTCTTATAAACCAAAGAACAATAACAGTGTATGTAATTGGTAATTTTCCTGTGTCTTTCTGCTGTGTGATGACTCACTAGCTCTACACCAAAGCCCTAAACTGAGTTTGAAAACTCAGCAAAACAAAAATCAATACACCAGATGAAGCTGTGTACTGCAGAACTTAAAGCCGCACCATCATTGTAGAGTTTCTATTTTTAGGAAAGATTATGATGAAGTGTGTGACACAGAGACAAAATATCACCTGACATTTTCTCCCCCAAAGAATATCTGTTAACGTAACTGTGCATTTACTTCATTTTTACATTTCTGTTCAAATATTAATTAATCTCTAGGTTAGATTTTTAGCACTAAAGCATTTTTCCTTGACTAGTAAATACATTAAATTCCTACAGTTCACACCTTGATATTATTTAAATGGCTTCTTTAAACTGATTATAAGTTACCCTTAAATTGGTTTAGAAAAAGTGCCTCTAAGATACAATTACTAGTCTGAAATCAATATTTGTACATTTTTATACTAGTGGAAACTGGAAGATACATGGAAGACATATTTTCACATACTGGTACATTTATAACTGAAGAAAATTACTATCTCAGTTTCCTGGAATGAAAGGTACAAATTCATTATGTCCTTGTTATTTGTCATTGTTGTAGTTCGTACGATGGTCTTTACTTTCTACACGGTGCATTTCAAGGTCCTGTACCCATCCGTCGGTAAACTGTACCTGGGCTTGTTGCAGTGACCGGAAGTTACTAAACTTCACGAGTGTATGCACTCACAAGAACCGTATAATTATAAATATGCATATAAATATGCTACGATGAGATAGCTGACTTCATCTAACTAGCAAATGTTGTCCAGGCTACGTTGGTGATGCAGTTTTTTTAATGTATATGATATTTTTGTCATGCGATTTTAAAGCCGGTGTTGTGCCAAAAAGTGATTTCCAGTGTTTCTGTGTATTTTTTATGTGTAATATCTTTACGTATGTTCGTAAATAGACTTCGGTGAACAGGGGATACATAAAGAATTAAAAAATTATCTGTTTTTTAAGTATCTTTACAACTTGTACTTACATTATAACCAATCCGGTCCTTTATCCCCACTTAAAATATTTTTACAGAACTATTGTAATATTTGCTGCCATTTCTGCTGTCCTGTTGGGCAACTTACTCTTACAAAATACATTTTTAATGTTAATGAGATTTTTTTTACTGCATAAATAAAGGTTATATAAAAGTCGCTGCCAAAAACTGATTGCGGCTTGTATCTTGCTACACGAATGTTGTTTGTGGCTCAAGATGACTTTATGTCATCCATAAGGGATGCATTTGACATATGTTTAACATATTATAGCCCAACAAGTTACTTATAGCACTTTAAATATGAGCAATCGCTTTTTGGCAAATACCGGAAATCAGTTTTTGGCAGACAATCACTTTTTGGCACAACACCGGTCCTACAACCGCATCCAAGAATAACATGCAGCTTATCTCAGAACTGTCGGTGAAAATTATTCTTGGAGCTAGGTTTAATTGAGCTGCATTTTAAAGAGGTGCAATTTCACAATTTGTGTATATTTTCTAAGTTCACTATTTTGTCATGTGTTGAGAAAAACACAGATTTAAAAATTACATGGTCTAATATTTACATTTAGCATAACTGCAACATACTTTTTTTTTTTTTTTTTTTTAAAGACTCGAAAGGACTTGAAATTCAAAATTTCAGACTTGTGACTTGACTCGGACTTTTACACCAGTGACTTGAGACTCGACTCTGACTTGCCTGACATTACTTGAGACTTGACTTGAGACTTGAGGATAAAGACTTGAGACTTACTTGAGACTTGCAAAACAATGACTTGGTCCCACCTCTGCAAACTACTGCAAATTCAAGTACCTCATTCAGTCCAAACGTCTACAGAAAAAAGGATTGCACACAAAACAACAGATTTTATATTTAGCAAAACAGACTGTGTGAGATTTTGAAATCTCAGCCCAGTAAACTAAAACAAAACTAAAAAGAACTTACCATGCCAAGAGCAAATGTCTCTTTCAAGTAAATGTTTTAAAATTGCCTACAAAGGTAATCTTTTCTGCTTCTAGCTTCTGGCTTCTATTCCATTTGCCACTGCAAAAGCACTATATGAATATTCCTTCCCATTGAGACATTAGATTAGATTACATTTGAGGTAAAGCTATCTCTCTCTGAAATTTCACCAAAGTAATGGATCCACAACCACACGATGACAGAATGACGTCATACTCAATCAGTGTGCTAGTTTACCAGCCTCAGCTTTTCAGTGCTCTTGGTTTCTAGCAAGCTAGCTAGCATGCTGGTCAGGTTTGTGTTGTAGTGCTTCTGGGTATGAATTGGTTGCTGTCCAGTGTGTCTATCATACCTCTGTTAAATAATTCTCACTACAACATCTTGGACTGCTGTTAGCAAAGACAGTTCTTGAGCTACTCTAGAAACCTTCTAATCAGAACCTACAGCAAGCAGAAAACTGTTTATGTGCCGCTATGGAAAGCTTGCCTGGTCTGCAGACCATCTGTGGGATAGGATTACCTTACAGGAAGCCTTGTTCTTTATGTGTCACAAAGCAGTTAGAAATGGAAATATGTGCACAAGAGTACCTCAGAACTGTACTTAGTAAAATTAATTTGAGAAGTGAGAAAAAAACAGAAATAATTTTTAAAAACCTCTGAAATAAAAATCCATTTTGACAAATGCAGAAAAGGAAAAAAGCTGAAAGTAAATCTGAAAAGTACCAGTTGAGATCACTGTGTGCTTCACCAACAAAAGAGCTGGACTGAGAGACGTGAAACTAACAAACTGGAATTCAACGCTGTGAATCATGAAAACAGGAGAGAAGAGATAACAAAAGACTTGAGAGACTAATGTGTTCTCAGTTTATAAATAAAGCACATGATGTTCCTTGAAGCAGAGAAAAAAAAGAAGAAAAGTAATGTTTTTCTGTGAAAGCAGTGTTATTGCATATACAGTATCATGCTTCCAAGCACAAGGTAAGATACAAGAGGAACAAATAAAAAGAAAAAAAGACTGTTCCAGTATTCCAGTCCACTGACCACAACTGACAAGGTCCTCTATCAGTCTGGCAGTGTGCTGATCCCACTCACTGTGCTGTGCTGAAATTTGAGAAAACAAAACCAAAAAAATCTTAAGACTGTGAAGAATGGAAATAGGCAAAAAGATAATAATAAAAGAACATTTATGTTAAAGAGAAATCACTTCTCTTCCACACCTGTTGTTTTCATTTTCCTTCTCCTTACCTGCATATGGGTAAATATGGGTAGATATCAGATGATCGGTGATGATCGACTGCATAAAGAAGACAGATGTAACCACCATGATATGAGTCATGTCTCAATGTTCTCAAAATGAGCATTTCCTTCCATCGTCATCTTGGTGTTGTGGCGAGCGAGGGGTGGAACTAACTGGAAAAGCGAAACCCACTTCTCAGTCACAGTAGACCCACACTGTTACTAAGAAGTCAAAATAATACGTGTCCAGTTAGACATGAAATTATAATCTGACCACAAGATGCTTACTGAGTTCATGAGATCAAGTGAGTACCAGACATCTAAATTCAGACATCTTTTAACCAGAGTCATTGCCCAATGCTCACCATTAAAAAAAAAAAATACAGGTTTCAGATACACAGTCTGCGGATGCAATGCTGGAAGCCTGAAGCTGAGTGAGTCAGTCGAGTATGATGTGTTTGCATTAGAAAAATGCCATCTCCTGAGGCGATATACTATCAGAGGCAGCGATTTTATGGCAGGCACAAATATAATCCACATAGTCTAAAAACAGCATTAATGCTGGTATAGTTTTCGTCGTTGGCACATAGCTTCTCATACTTACCAGCCTATACGCTTTCACCTATCTACTTGTCATTAACTAATCTTTGTTACTATCTGAATCTATTCATTGATTTTAAGGAACGATCGTGGCTCAAGAGTTGGGAGTTCGCCTTGTAATCAGAAGGTTGCCGGTTCGAGCCCCGGCTTGGACAGTCTCGCTCGTTGTGTCCTTGGGCAAGACACTTCACCCATTCCCTACAGGTGGTGGTCAGAGGGCCCGGTGGCGCCAGTGTTCGGCAGCCTCGCCTCTGTCAGTGCGCCCCAGGGTGGCTGTGGCTACAATGTAGCCAGTGTGTGAATGGGTGGATGACTGAGTGTGTAAAGCGCTTTGGGGTCCTTAGTAACCATTTTAAGGTACTAATCAATAACAAGTTTTATAAAAACACTTAATAGTCTGCATATTTTATATTAACAAACCATATATCCCTTTAAAATGAAAATCGTGTGCATCATAAACAACAATATGTTTTTAATTTAGTAGTTCCTAGTGAAAAATTGCATCTGCCTTTGCCAAAAATGCAACTTAAGATTTAGAGACAACTGGGGGGTATGTTCACATCCAGAAGAGTACAGATTTTTGTAGCTCTGAGTCCTAATTGAGAGGAATCTAAGTCAAATTTAAGGAACAAATTTAAGCATATCTGATCCTAGGTACACAAGACTTTCCAAAACTGTTTTGTTCTTTCCCACATATTTGTACTGTCTAAGAACTGCAATGAAATCACACTTATAACAAACATTTAAATAAAATCTCATGATGCTTTAATGCTTGATTACGGGACAGCGCCTTAACAGCTGCTGTAAGTATGTATGCATACACAAGTGTACCCTTCATATACAAAAGAAAAAGTTATTTTTGAAAGTGAAAAGGCAATCTGTCAAGCAAGTCTGAAAAAACTGAGTTGCACCTACAGTGTAGACTAAGTGCATATCTAGACTGAAATCACATTTCCATACTAGGTGTAAATTAAGTCTCCCTCTCTATTCTCCCTTTCCATCCCTTGTGACTGGATTAGCGCTGAAGTGGACTCCTCAATCTAAAGCTGCTATTGCTCTCCGCATTAGCCATGATATTTTCACTCTGCCAGGTGATATTAACAGGTCACTGGATTATTTAAAGGTGATAGGAAAAAAGAACAGAGCTAGAAAGGCATATGGGCAAATCAAACACAAAACAGCAGATGAGATAAGGAGATGAGAAAGGCCAGTTCCTCTAACTCTTGCTGACTGGTGTGATTTCAAAAGAGATTTGAATCAAAGGTGCTTTGATCTACAAAGGTAAACATCACAACTGACGTATATTCAAAGAAACCTGAACAGTACACTGTCAGTAAAGCGGGATTTCAATCCAAGAGAAATGAAAAAGTCCCTTATTAACTACTGATTGATAAAAGGTAAGATCTAGAAAATAATACATTTTATTCAAAGTCCTTGAAGACTGAAAGAAGTCACATCCTTCCTGTAGACCATTTCTGTTTAATATGATGTGGTTACGTACAGCAAAGAGCACTGGAGAAATTTATTTAGAATAGATGATGTGATTAATCAGATACATGACCACACATAACTGGCAAAAATGCTGTGGGCTCTTCACACCTTTCAGTAAAGTACCCTGCTATAACCCTGCTACTGTCTACCACAAGCTAAAACAGATGACCATGCCTATATCTACATCCTATCTATATACACATGTCAAGATTGAATGTTTTGAAATCACTCTGTGCTTTGTTTCATGGTTTACCTTCTTGTGCAAGACCACTGCTTTGCATGTTACAGTTTGAGCAAATGAATGAGTCAAATCAGCTAAAGGAACAATATGAAAATAAACATTTAAGGAAAAAATAGATAAAATGCCACAGAAAAAAAAGACTTACCCAAAATAATTTTTTGGAAAAAATGGGGCTAATTATTTTCATGCAAGATAAAACTAGAAAACACAATGAAATGCTAAAATCATCTACAGGAATAAAACCATTTGGCAAATGTTAAGAGCGATAGGGGAGGCATGCAGGGGTGACTGGCAACTGAGAACTAAGTGTTACAAAAACATGTGACTACAGGAACCACTAGAATTCATATTGCTAGTCTAACTAGTTAACAAATATTAAAGCGAATAAAGACCAACCAGGTTGGAAATCTCTATAACAACAGTGTTACGAAGCTACAGTAGCATTGCTGCTGTCTGGGTGTGTCCTGTTTTCCTCTCTCTGTACTCCAGTGCCAACCACTTTCTCCTGTAGAACCAGTGCACAGCTGGCTCCACTCAGCAATCACTCACCCTTGCAGTATAAAAACTGGGGAGAAGCGCTTCTTTCTCTCAGTGGGCCAGCCTTAGTACTGAGGTGAGCATCAGTGTCATTTTGGGCTTAGTTTGTGGTCCGAGTACTGAGCTGTTAAGGAACACCTAGTGATGGGCAGATGAAGCCCCATGAAGCACTGAAGCTTTTCATCCAATTGGTTCACCCCAACGCGAAGCTTCATGAAGCTTCATTTGCTCTAGCAGGACACCTACTGGACGTAAAAATAATAGCTGGCATGAATTTGAAGAGTGTGGCATTTTGCACACAGCCTGTAAATGTCAACAACAAAAGGAGTGTGTAAAACATGTATATTGTAGTGATGGCAGTATACTGTGTATATTTATAGTGGCAGTATGGGAAATGATTATTTGGAAATGCTTGAAATGGAAATGATCATTTACTGTGAGGTGAGGTGTGGTTGGGGTGTGGACAGTAGTTGTGCTTTTGTAACGTTGAGGTATGGACAGCTACACACTGAGGCTTTGAGCCTCAGTCCTGCCTGTTCACATTTTATTCTGTAAAAACTAAATTTTCACTGCTTTTACGACCTTTTTAGTGGGGAGAACATAGCTAGGATTTAATGATTTAACAAGTCTTTTGAATCCTTTGTCCTCCACAATGCTAAATGGCTGTGAGTCCTCAATCACCATGCTGACCAGGTCTTCATCTATTTGAGATTGTTCTCCTGAGGAAAGACAATAAAGACAAAGCACAAATATAAATATCACACACGTAACTTATTACAGTTGTATAATATTGTTATATCATTTAGTAACATTACTGCATCCTATATTATCATTGCATTTGATGGCTCACCTGGTCTTGCTCCACAATCGGTGTTCCCCTTATTCTCATGCAAAGCTCTGTAGTGCCTAAGCATGGATGAGGTGTTGTTGTTATATCCCAGCTCCCTGGCACATAGCAAACACTTCACCTTGTACAAAAGTCAAGACAGCTTAACATAAATTGTATTGCACCATCAGTATCATGAAAATACATCTTCTGTAGAAATTTACATACCTTGTTGGGAGGAATAAGATCAAAATGTTCCCTCACAGGGGAGGACATCCTCCTCTTCTTAGCTGGCTCCATTCTCTCCAGACTTTCTCTCCTCACTCTCATAAACCTCCAAACGGTCTCCAAACTCACACTAACCGCAACTCTCCATCAAACACCCACATTTTGACTGAAGTCTGAGGGGTTTATATCGCTGTCATATCTCGCGGCAAAGTTCGAACCACTTCATGAACCAGTCACGTGGTACAGCCGGGCAGCGAGGCTTCGGACGTCATCATTTTCAGCTCCTCCCATAAATGAAGCAAGCCTCGATACGCGCTTCGCGGAAACGCCCCCTCCATTACTCGACACACGCTCCGAAGCCTCGATACAGAACGTCCCATCACTAGGAACACCTATGTTGTCCAGCCCCCTGAGCAGTGTGTTTTGTTTTTATTTAATTCAGAATCTAGGCTTTGCTTACATGTTTTAAATTCTTTCTTAAAAAGGCAGTGGTGGAGCTATCTCTTTAAGATCTAAATATATATTGATTACCATGCTCATCTCCTGGCCCAATTTACAGAATGTAACCAGCAATTATACCTTATCAGAATAAACTCACATTGAAGCATCTTCTCACTGCTTCTCCCAAGCTCATTTTATTATAGTTTACCTGATGCAAGGTAATGTATGTGTATATCCTAGTGTGGTCTTACAGGTAGCTGTACCACTTGTAACATTGTGACTGATGGGAAGCAATATACAGAGAACGACTGCCACAGTACTTTTCATTTAGTTTAGGGTGTGTGTGTGTGATAAATAAGTGTTTGCGTGGCTGAGTAAGTATGCGGGTGGGCATTTACTCTGTGTGTACTGGTGCATGCAAGCATTTATGCATATCTCTGTGTGAGTGGAAATGGACAATTTGCTGCGTGACACCTGGCCATCAATCACTGTCTCTTCTCAACCCAAATGAGGTAGCATCACCGTTGCCATGTGGTGGTCGACATCACAATAACTGACATCTACATGCAGAAGTAAGAGTGCTTTATATTGCCTTTTCTGTCGATAAGCTACAGAGCAGCAGCAAGAACAACTATAAAAGAGGAACAGCAACTGGAAAGTTTTAATGATGTTCATCAGGCCAAACAAGTTTTCTGTTAGAGTACCTGGGTCATTGACCTAGTGTTTGGAGTTTTGCTATATTATTGAACTTTGTTGTTATTATTTATAAATTCTAGTCTTTTGGTTTCTATGTTAGAGTTCTTAATCTTCTGGTTTATCTCTGTGTGTTGCATGTTTTTTCTGTCTCCCCTGTCAGCTGTATCCTCTTGTCAAGTCAGCGTCTCTGTTTTGTTTCCTGTTTTACTTTGAAAGTCAGTGTCTCATGTCAGTGTTTCTAGTTTTGCTTTCCTTGCCTAGTTAGGTCTGATTTTTCCCAGCTGTGCTTCCCTTCTGTCTCCCATTCCCTGATTGCTCCCTCTGTGTATTCAAGCCCTGTATTTCTGTTGGTCTGTGTGGCGATCTCTCTCATCCCATGCTGTGTGTTCTGTTCGCCTGCCCTGCCTATCAAGTTATTTTGTATTTTCAGTTTAGTTATTTTATTTTTTTATTTTTTTGTACAGCAATAAAGCTGTTTTGAATGCACTTTCCCCTCCTTGAGTCTGCACTTCTGGTGCACCATTCCTGCCTGTTGCACACAGTACATGACATTTTCTAAATATTCATAAAGCCTTCATAGATATGTCTGTTATAGGAATTGAAGATGAATAACATTTACCTGACCTGTTGTATATTTAGTTGTAATGCATCTGCTTTACCTAAAATGACCACAGATGCAGATATGAGATATGCAGACTGCTAAACTTTTCGGGTTATTCTCCTAAATTAAGTGTTGTGAATAATTAATGTGTTGGAAACACACCTTTGTTTAAGGTCTCACTTTCATAGCAAAATATTCTTTGTAGAAGTCTGCAGTACAACTGTAGCCTAAATTTTAGGAATTTTCTAAGGACATAGTGGCCTCAGTAAAGTGGAAAAAGTTTGGAAACACTAGCGCTCTTCCCAGAGTTAGCTGCACTGAGTAACTGAGAACAAAAAGCCTCTGTGGAGGATCTGACCAAGAATCCAACAGTACTCTAAGGGGTTTTCAGAAGTCCTCAGCAGAGATGGGAATTCAGCAGCACTTCATCAGTCTGACCTTTAAGTAGAGTGTCCATCCACCAGAAATAAAAAGGCAGCCTGCCCAGTGTTTGTCAAACAGGAACGAAAACCGACAGTGTGAGGGGGGAAAAGACTCTCTCCTCTGATGTATAAAGTTAGAATATTCCTACTGTCTGCTGAGCAATTAAAAACATTATGAAATAATAGTTGCATACTTCAAAAACAAGTCACCTTTGACTGCTGCTATAAGTCTGCATCATCTTCAAAGACATAATGTAGAAGATACAAAGGTAGTAGAATGTGTACTCAACTTATATTCCACTTCAAATGTTCAAAATGCAAGAACTACTTGAGTTTTGCTCATATATACAACTACAGTCATCTATTGTCCAGTGAGCTTTTTTTCAAGTAAACCACAGGTTTTTTTTTCTCCACTGTTTCAGAATGTAAACAAGAGAGGCTAAACACAAAGCCCCCATACCATCTGTTGCTGATGGAGCTAGTGGCTCTTGTTAATACAAGCCTCACTGCAGCAGATGTACACTGCCCTCAAAAAGTATGTAAATAGTCGAGGGGAAAAAAATCATGTTTTTGTGCTTCCATTTGGAATTTGAGATCAATGCAAGACCTCAGGTCTCTGAGCAGTTTGTTTAGAGTTGCTGTCTTGCATCATGATAAAGGTGGATGAAGGCAATTCCTTCATCTACTGTTTATTGGTTTGTTCTCCCAAAGAGCTGGAATGATTGATCTATTACCAACACGGTCTGGGTTTTCTGGTCAAAGGTTGGGTGTGTTTTAACGAACTCTTAGTTGGCTATTTCTTCAGTCTCAAAAATCCCTCAGCGTGACTCAACCCTCCTGTCTAATTCATATTCAATATATTATTAATATACAATGTGTCACTTTTTATTTTTAGCTTACTTTGCCCAGTAGGGAGACAGAGACAGAAGATCAGTGAAGGAGAAGAGGGATAGAGGGAGTGAAAAATATGTCAGTGGTAAGAAGGAAGTCGAGGGTGGAAAGACAGGGCACAAACACAGAGACAGATTGATGTGGTCAGGAAGCTAATAAAAGTGACAGTATTTTGCTCAGTCTGCAAACAGGATTGGACTTCAACCCTGTGCAGTCTGTGCCTAGAGGAGGGAAATTAACAATCTGTCTGTTCGTTTAGTGACTCGTTGTTTCCTGACGCCTCCCGGGTGCCTGTTAGGAATCTTAACAAGGACAAGACATGGCAGCACAGACATAGATGGAAGGTGACAAAGAAAAACGGGATGAAACTGACATATATGCTGCACTTATTTCATGTGAGAGGTGGGCTCCTTTTCTGAGATGCAGATACCTTTACAGGTGGTAAACTACTGAAGTTTAGAAAAACAATCTACTTGACTGTTCACTTTACATGTATGAGAATTTCTTTTTAAGTGTAAGAAATGATTCATTACATATAAATAGATTCCTTTTCAAAGCAGACATATGACTCACCAGTCAAGGAAATGTATTAACATTTAGACTGCACCAAATAACATCAATTTAATAAAGTTAAGTATAACTTTTTTGTCCCCAGCAGAAAACTCACTTTTAGTCTGTGTGAATCACAGTTAAAAGCAATGTGACATTCTTTTCCTTTTCTACTGAACCCATGAAATACATTATGCAGCTCTACTTCATGTATGAAAAAGCATATTTGAAGAAGCTGTGAGCGAGAGAAAAGTCTACCCTTGCTGTCTCAAGTGCCTAAAATGAGCTTAAATTCATGAATGTTTTTTAGCTTTTGCTTTAAACCTGCTGGACAGTTCCAGCAATAGTAGACGATGTGACATATTGATGGGTTCGCTGCATTTTATTCCAAAAAGATTTCTTTTAAAAGACTCAAAACCGAAGTAGTCATTAAATTTTTCTCTCACAAGTGCACATTAAAACAAGAGGCAATTGGTTATTCTATTTTTTGAATTCAACAGAAATCCAATTATAATAGTTAGCTTTTTTGTACTCAACATGTCAATGCAGTAACAGTGTGGCTAGATCTTTTATTTTGATATTTAATCTGTCTTATATGTGTGAATAGAACGATGGAGATATTCTTGACTACACTGCTATATACAATTAATCCAAGGAATAAAAGGTCTGACTGAAATGCTGATTTTGAGCTCTTATTCAAAGTTTAAATGAAAGTATTAGTCATTTTCGATACTTTTTAAATGGCTTATACAATGTAACAATGAACTGTAATACTTGAACCCTTTGCAATAAATGACTGAAGTCTAGAACCCATCAATTTTTATCAAATGCAGCTTCCTCCCTCATGATGCTTTGCAGTAGGGTTACATATTTGTGAGTATGCTTGCCTTCGATTTTGTCTTCCTTTTCGTTACCTTAAGAAATTCTTGGGTCTTTATGCAACGTGGTTTGATCAGAAGGGAAAAGCTTTCTAAAATAGGAAGAGCAGTGGGGGAGCCAAGGCAGTAGAGAAGAAGAGCCAAGGCAGGGACAAGAAGAATTTAAATTTAAAAAAAAAAAACCTATAAAAAAATTCCAGCAATGACAGCCAATCAATTAAAACCACTAAATGTCCAATAAAAGTCCATTAAAATTCTCAGGCAGGGCAGCATCCTCACACGTCCTCCTCTCCACTCCTTCACTCCTGCGCCAACTCAGATGGGCAGAGCTATTAACTCTGCTCATTGCTGTTCTCTGCTTGACAACCGTGGTTTGCATCTCACCGTCCGAATAGATAGGACCACTGTAATCTCTTCCAGCCATAGTGCTCTTTGGTGATCATCATCATCATCATCATCATAGAGTCCTTTTGTCTGTTACATGTTGCTCTGGCAGCCATGTCACATTTCACCACCCCATGACTTGCCCCCTCATCCTTCCCGCCAGGGCCTCTTATTGGTCTTTAGGTGCAAGCAAGATTAACTCTGATTGGTCAATGGCGGAGTTCTTACATGACATGAACTCTCACGGGTGTATAAAATAGTGATAAGGTGTGATGTGTCTTCCAAGTCAAACAAAAATATAATAATAAAAGCATACAATTAAACTGTAAGAACAAAACCCCTTAATATTATTAAAAAATTACAAATAATAACACACGGAAACCCATAAAAAAAAACTTATCATTTATTTAAGGTAATGAATATGAGCTTAGAAAACAATATATGCAGCCTGCTCCTAAATATTTATGCAGTGAGATGTTTCCTTATTTATATTCTTCTGACTCTGATTATTATTCTGGTAACTAGCATTAGTATATATTGACTGGTCACAACTGCTATTTGTCTCAAATATCTAATCAGCCAATCACATGGTTGCAACTCAGTGCAATTAGGATCTGAACATGGTTAAAACAACCTGTTAAAGTTCAAAAATATAATCAGGATTGGGAGTAAAGGTGATTTAAATGACTTCAATGACTAGTCTGGGCATTTCAGAAACAAAATCACCACTTTGATTTGCAGAAAATGATCTGAAAAAGATAAAATATCTTCTGAGCACCAGTTATGTTGGTGAAAATGCCTGTGTGAAGCCATAGGCCAGAGAAGAATAGCCAGACTGCTGTTAGGAAGGCAGCAGATGGGCTACAGCTGCAGAAGACCACACAGGGTGCCACTTCTGTTGCTCAAGAACAGGAAGTTTGAATAGCTATTTGCTAACTATGTCTTCAGTACACAGCTAAAAGGCTGTAATAGTTAGAAAATTAGAAAAAGCAAGGCCTTTTCTTCACTGCTTCAAGCCTCGCGTTACGAAATTGCACATGATTAACAGGCATGTTGCATCTTATCACTACGCATATTTGGTTTTAGTGTCATTTCTTGAATGATATTGTACCTTAACCCTAACCAATCTGCATCACATTCAATGCTGTAAATGGCCAAAATGGGTTAGCATGAATAGCAAAACTGGCCTGAAGAGCTCTTTATACTTAATCCTAAGATGCTTTTTGACTTTATACCAATTATCTTGGGATAAATTGGATGTGATATCAGAGTTGGTAGGAGGCAGTGCACTCTGGTGAGAAAAAAATGATTTCATTATGCAAGAGCACTTTCTTAACTTTAGATTTAATATGTTTTCATGATCCTTTGGACTTATAAGCACCATCACAGATATACTGAAGATTTCTGGCAGTTCATAGCGTCCAGCAGCAGTGCTGTAAGTTTTATCAGCTTTGATAAATGAGGAAAGAAGACGTTCCGGCTTTCCAGCCAGTTACTATAAGCCCATTTCTTTCTTCCAGGATAGATTTTAAAATGAATACATTAACACAATTCTGCTCACTTTTTCATAGAAAGTAGATGTAATAATACGGTCTACCATGTCGATCTGGGATTATATGAAATACCAAAATCCTGATTGATTTTGAATATTTATGTGTGTGCATGGTAGTGAGATACTCACATACAGTGGACTTAAAGGTATTTTTGATTTTGGTTGCACCAACCTAGAAATCTATATACTAATGTACTCTTGATATTTTGATGTACTGCTTTTTTACTTGGGCGTTAACCAGTCCTCCCACACAGACCTGATGATGACATCACGGAGTCAGTCTTAAATACTAACACTGAGGCAGCCTAAATGTAAATGGACAGAAGGACTGTGGCATCCTCTCTGGTTCTCCTACTTGTTCCACCATTTTTCTGTTAAATTTTGCAAAAACTGGCATGAAAAACTGAGCCTCCAAATCAACAGTAGTTTTGCCAGTAGGAATATTTGCACTTTTTTCCAGATTGTTGCACACATTTTCAAAACCTAAATCAATCTTATTGAAGTATAATTCTTCCACAGCTCAATGCTGCGTGCATTCTTTCCCCATGATTAAGTAAAACAACACTGAAATGTCCACCCAGAGTATGTTCAGTTAATAAGCACAGACACAAATTAGAAAACACCAGGACCATACCCTTCTGTATCGATACAACAGTGATCCAGTGAAGCTGTGAATTATTGCCTCTGCATGTGTGACTCTTTAATTCTATTAATGTGTCATCTACAATGCCAGCAGACTCCCAACAATGACAGTGATTTATCCTGAACCACACTAATCAGCTAACCGAAGAGCTGCAGACCGGCTGACCAGATTCATTGACTGTGACAATACACAGATCAGTTTAAACACACTGGCACTTTGATGAAGTGGGGAGCTGGAACACCAACCTGGTAGTTGAGTCCAACTAAGTTAGTTAGTTTTGTAGTTAATTTCAAAATAACACATTAAACTCAATCATTGGAACCAATTAAAGAAGATCCCAGCAAGGTGTGATTTTCAAGCACTGGGAGACTCAGAAATTAAATTTCATTATATTTAATGCAGTAGTGCAATGTATTAAAATCTAAAGAAAAGAAATCTAAGAGTGAATGAATGCATACAGTGGAACTTACTGTTATTTTTAAACCAAATTATACACACAGACTTTTTCTACACAATATCAGACATGTTTCTGCATGTCTCCACATTTAAATGACCTATTTAGTAGGGGTGCAACGATATTCGTATCGATATTGAACCGTTCGATACAGTGCTTTCGGTTCGGTACGCATATGTATCGAACAATACAACATTTGTAATTTATTTTATCAACTTTCCTTCCGACGATGCTGTCTGTGTTGAGCGCTCAGTGAATCTGCGTTCGACTACTCCGCCTAGGCTGCACTGTCGAGCGCAGATCCACTGAGCACTCAACACAGACAGCATAGTCAGAAGGAAGAGCGCAGGGCAAGCTAGCAAGACACATGGACCTCCCCCACCCTCATTCAGATCTGGCGTTTGGAATTATTTTGGTTTTCATGTGACGTATGACCCTGAAGGTAAGCGAGTCATGGACTAAAGTAAAACAGTATGTTGGATGTGCCATGCAATGCTCAATTACATGGGTGGGAACTAGTGTGTTAGCGCAGTTAGCTCGTTAACGTGTTGGCCGTCTAGCCCCACACACGGGGCGATCGGCGGTAGCTCGTTAACGGAGATTTGCCGTGTTGTGGCGTTAAGGTTATTTCAACGAGATTAACCTGAAAGCACTAGTGGGAACACAACGAATATGACTGCACATTTACGCCGACATCATCCTAGTGCAAAGACCAAAACAACAAGCATGCTACTAACTTTAGCCGAGTCATTTAGACAGCTGTTAGCACGTGATTCTCCTTATGCTGCTGAGAATATAGCCCAGAAGAAGCGGATAGTATAGCTTTTATTTTGGAAAGAGACATTTCTCTGTAATAAACTCTCTTTTCCAAAGATGAGTGATTCCTCAATCAGATACAGGGCTCGCAATATCGCTAGCCCGACGTCCCGGAGCTAGCGATTTTTTTCAGTCGGGCTACCAAAATCTATCTCTTCCCTGCCCGTCGGGCTATTGTAGGAAAAATATATGTCAATGCTTTTGCATTCTTTCAGAAATGTAGCTGGGTAATTATGTCATTGGCATCGGTGAGCCACTGTCAATATGTGACATATTGAAATCGCGTTTGAATTTGCGCTTGTTTTTTTGCTTTCACTTTGCAATCCCGCGAACTGTGTATAGAGAGCGACAGCACTGATCTGTGAGTGATGATAATTTGTGCACCAATTCCTCTGACATCGTCTTATTAATCGTTAGCTTACTATGCAAACATGACAAGTGAAATCTCCCGCAGCAAGCTTAAACATGTGAGAGGTTGATCGCGCAGAGAATCGCTGAGCTTATGTGAGTGCGTGTGTAAAAGCATTTCAGTTCTGCTGAGCCAAATAAGACAGGTCAGGGTGAAGAAGTGACAGCCAAAGAAAAGAAAAGCTTACCACAAAACGGAGAAGTTATGACAAATCAGACTATAAGGCAAAAAGAAAGTGCAGCTTTATGGTTTCATGGACAAAAGAATTTCTGTGGCTGCAATATGATGAGCTAAATAACCAGGGCTGCACATAAGTGGTCCGCAGGTGCGCATTCGCTGTCAAAATAAAAAACACGCACAAGGGTTAGGGTTAAATTTAAAAACTGTACTTTTGAGTTAAAATATATATTTATAATTTTAATAAATGACAAATTAAAAATGCATGAACATTTTTTTGTATCGAAAAAATATCGAACCGTGATACCAAAGTATCGAACCGAACCGAACCGTGAATTTTGTGTATCGTTGCACCCCTACTATTTAGTGTAAGATGCAACAGCCAACCAAAGCGCCTCATAGAAAGTTGACTCATTTTATCTCCGCATATAAATCAGCATAAATCATAAAAGATCATGTCACGGTTCTGGGTCTTTGTGACCCAGCATTTTGAGGTCTTGTATTTTATATTATGGTTTATGTTCTAAGTCCTTGGTTGTACTGTTTTGATTATTGTCATTTCTCTAGGTTTCAGTTATGGTTGTCAAGGGTTTAGTTCTTATGTTTTGTGTGATGGCTTCCCTATTTTCCGTGTTGTGTCTACTGTGCCTTTCTGTCCCATGTTTCAGGTCCCTATGTTCTTTCTTCCCAGTCTGTTAAGTTTACATGTCTTGGGTTCAGTCAGTGCATTTCCTGTTTTACTTTGAAGGTCTGTGTCTCGTGTCATTGCTTCTAGTTTTGCTTCCCTTGTCTCGTCCAGTCTAATTACTCCCAGCTACAACCAGCTTCTCCTCCTGTGTCTCATTCCCCTCGTTATGCCCCAGTGCATTTAAGCCCTGTGTTTCTCTGTGTCGGTGTTGTGTGGTCCCTTATGTTTGTGTGCATTTCCTCGTGTCTTCCCTGTGCCTCAGCTTTAATGTCTCCCAGTGTAGTTTTGTATCGCTCCGTGTGTTCCTGTTATATAAAGCCGTGCCTTTTGAGTTTATCCCTATGTGTTGTGAGTCGCACGTTTGGGTCCTCGCCTGCCTACACACAGCTGCTTCCTGACAGATCATCTTTCAAATGAAAAAGTAGTATCTGTGTTATCCAACTGTGCCATAAAACCAAACCATAATTGCGTCTTTTTATTGATATGTGAAGAACAGGATCCTCGTGGCCCCTAAACACCACCTAATTCAGGACCAAAGTCTCAGTGGGTTTAATATTCTGAAAAGCCTAAAATCCACCCCAATATCTTCACCGAATTACAAATGCATTCAGCACACATCATTTTCTTCTTCACTCAACATAATGTTGCCATTGAAGATAATAAATGTAGCAGTTATATTTCCATCACCATGTTTGTGGCCTAACATCCTTTGATTACAAAGAGCACTGAAATACTTACAAAGACCATTTTTAGGCTCAGTACCTGTGAAACAAAGTCACATTTTTAGGTTCATTGTATTTTATTGCACGTTTGTGACATGGCTTTCATTTACTATTTTATATGCTCCTGACCTTGTTTTAGGCAACAAGCATGCGTGCAATTTTCTAGGAAAGTCTTTTTCCCATAAGCAGTCAAACAATTCAGTCTTCAGAGGGAAAATGCACAAGGTAAGATAATATGTTGCCTGACACAACATGTCTACAGCGTGCAGTCTCACTACATGTCAGACTACTTAATTTGACTACTTCTATCAGTGGAAGGAAGCAGTAACATATACATCCTCTCTAGGTGAAAAGCTTCTTATTTTACTCACTATAGCTTTTGACAGTTGATAAGAATTTAACTGAAGGCTGGCAATGGTTGACTTTAGTGTTCAGTACTGTTAGTCAATAAACAGCTCGTGCCTGACAACGTAAATGGTGATTCATCTCACTGTATTTTGTGACTATATGAATATGAATATAGGGTATCTGCACTTATCTGATTGCAGATAAGTGGGGTTTTTTATCCTCTACTGAAGCTTTTTTTTCTTAAACAGCAACCTATCATAGCTTCACGCATATTATACATATTCATTCTGCGTCTGAGCTGTGAACTCTCCTACAGCTGTGACTGTTAGGCATGCCATGTTGATAAAACGCACGTTATTTTCCATGAAAAAAGGAAAGAATCAAAAAGGGCATATGATTCATGCATGTCTTGGTCATTTTTTCAGAAATAGATATTCAAAAATTACTAAGAAAGAGCTTTTTAAAAAAAAAAAAAAAAAAATCATGATGTTGCAAAAAACATCAGTTTCAGGACTTACATGCAATATTATATTTTTTTATGACTGTAACTTATTATCCATATTTATTACACTTTGAGCATGTTTATACTACATACTCCTTTTAAATACACCATTGAGGTTGTTGGTGCTATTGTCATTCAGAGTAAGGGCCATGCTGTCAATCCATCCCAGAAACTCTTGTCAGATCCCAGGAGTGCTACCATGACAACCATACTAATCAGGCTGCTGCTGCCTGATTAGCATCACAGAAATAATTGGAGCATGGAGACAGGCACACACTCAGAGCAACCTATCAGGTCTGGCAAGTGTATTTGTGACTTGCTCTATCTTTATTAAACTTCATCAGCCTCTTTATTATTCTGCACCGGCAACACTAGGTTCTCTCAACACTCCTTTTGTTGATGTATGCAAATATGTAAAAATTTAAGTAAGCATTTATGAAAATGTCTAAGTTTGCATCAAGCTACCAAATAAAAATCACAGTATGAGACTTTTCCTATAGTATTTTCTTTTCTAATTTCCACTAGGCATATCCATTTTATGGCAATTAAATCAGTTTCCATCTATTAGAAGAACAAGTTCTGTACTCATGCATATAGAAGGTTTAGATACAGAATAACTGAACAAGTGTAAAGAAAAGACAACAGGGAAATTCTTGTGGCAGAACAAATTACATCTTGACTATGCAATCCATGCTTTTTACTGACCTTTGTTCCTCTTACTAAGTATTGAAAGATTCTCATGTTCCAACATGCCATCATGTAAATGGACACCTTGGTTGTGTGAGCATGTGGATTTAAACATCAAGCTTCAAGCATTTTCATTCATTTTTATAAATGTCTCGCTTTGCACATTTGACCTCAGAAATGTTTTTAACTTACATCCACACTTGTAATGGTTGAGAAAATGTCTGAACTTGTGAAGTTAAGCTACCTAAGACCTTCTTTTGGATACTGTTCAAAAGCATTAGGGGTTTTGACTGAATGTCTTTGGGCAAGCTTTTCTGCTAAAGAATATTTCTTCTTTCATATCAGCTAGGCTCAAGCATATTAATGAAAACCCCTGACGGGCTGAATTAATCTGGGAAGTCTTAAATGGAAATACAAGAAGAACATTTGAGATGACCCTCATAATATTATTTTGTTTTTCTTTTTTTCTTTTTTCAAATCACAGCAAGAAGGAAATAACAGCTCTGAAAGCTTTTCTGCAAAATCTATCATAACTAAATTATATACAGAAAGCAAGGACAAAATTAACTGTGAGCGCCATGCATACTGTAATCCATGGATTTGTGTGGTGTCTTTCCTTTGAGCTCACTGCATTACTAAAAAAGCAGCACATAAAATGTAAGTGCACAAATTCAAACATAAGTAGAATTATGTGTAAACAATGTATATTAAGGATGTCCGATACCGATACCGATATCATAAATTTGGATATCTGCCGATACCGATATGAATCCGATATAGTGTTTACAGCCGATCGGAGCGGGCACGCTCCATTTTGCGTAACTATTTTTAAATCCCGGTAGCTCTGCAACCACGTAAGCTAGCGCAATAATTTTTTTTTGCATATGAAACCAGAGGAGTTGTACTTACATCTTATGCCATCAGCTTGTCCTAGGTCACAGTTTCCTTCCACATATAGCTTTGCAAAAACTGCATAAAAATCACTTGCAGCAACAAAAACATGATATTCCAGAAACACGCTTCGCCGATCGGATCAGCTGTTTGTAACACTTCCTACGTCCATCAGCGCGAACTATCACATGACCGCGTGACCTGCCCGAAACCGGAAGTGACGTCATTTTGCGGAAATGTAGTTTTTTTACGATCGGGGCCTTATGAGCCTATACTTGTGTTTTAAAAAGTTATGTTTGAGTTTATGACTTTCTGTGTCGTTTCTGGGATGCTTAGGACTCATATTGCACTGCTGGAAATAGTTTATTTTGATGCATATGCTGTTATTTTGCAAATTTGCACTATAATATTTATTTTCGTTTTTCCTGCAGTGTATAAAAATTGGTGTATTTCAAAAATAAAACTATGAAGACACTCAAAATAAATTTCCTGTGGTGGGAAACTAGTTTGTGCAACTTTTTTGTATTTACAGTTTTGAGGAATGAGCCTCTTAAATTTCTCTAACTAGAAATATATGTTAAAAAAACAAAAACGATTTTCAATTTTTTTGTAGTTTATTGCACTTTTTTGCAATTTATGTAATTACTATGCACCTAATGCAGACATATTATTAAAGTTTGGGCTATAATGGTTGTATTGATGTATAGCAACTTGAAATGCTCCCAAAAAAGCTGATCAAGCTTAAACGTGCTGCTGTTGTTCAGCCGCTGGTTTCCTCTTTCTGGTGCAAAGTGGGCCAAAAGCAAAGAAGAGAGACGGACTCGAGACAGAAAAGCCGATCAGCTGATCATTAAGCAGTTTCATGATTGAAGTAGCAGCAAGAAGAGGCAGTCGCTTGTTAAGCTTAACGCAGGAATGCTTTACAAAAATTCAGAGATGGACTTACACACTTGCTTTACTTCTCTCGGGATAACTTTGTCGGAGATGAAATGCTGGGTTGTTAGCTAAGCTCCAAATGCTCTCCAGACGCATGCAGGTCCCGCATGCCACAGCCGACGTGATGCATACTGCTCCGACGTGCTAACGTTCTGAGGTGAGATACGGCGTGTTGCAAGTTTTGTGAGGTGCTTTCGTGATATTTAATGGATCGGATTACATTTTTTATTTTTCTCCGATATCCGATCCAGTAATTTAGGTCAGTATCGGACCGATACCGATACGTAATATCGGATCGGTCCATCTCTAGTACAGACACAAACTACAGACACACATAGTGGCTAATCAGTGCTAATTTACAGACTAACAACATTGTGCTTCTCGTTTGATGAGGAACATTCTACAAGCTACACAGTATATGTTTATTAGCTACATACTCAAAGTTATAAGAAGTGAACTGCAAATGGAAACAATATCTGGCTCTGGGTGCTTTTCAACAAACCTTGTGGTTATTAGGGGAAGGCAGCTTAATATAGCCTCACATGCCTACTGTAGGGTGTATGGTGTCTTGTAAACCTTGTGGTGTTATTCACAGAAATATATGAATTTACAAACTTGCTACAACTGAGGATAAACTATTAACTTAGTAATGATGGAAATAGATTAAAATATAAGTAAGTAATTCATAGAAAAAGAAAATCAGTTGTTGTATGCTAGCCTAAAATTTTATTTTGGGAATTTATTAAATTTGCAGTTTAGACTGATAAAGTCTTACTTGCGTGCTGTGCTTTGTAGTTTCAGTTTGGACCTAGAACATCAACATGTTAATGAAACCTTATTTCTACAGCTGAGCAGTATTCTGTCAAAGAATCCACAGTGAGACCACGAGAATGCAGTAAATTGTCTACCGTGAGGTTTTGGCCACACCAGCATAATCTTTGCTCACCACCTGGCTCCTGTGATTTTTGTCCACTTACCAAAAATGAAAACCCAATTAAACTAACTGCTGTTTTGAGACACTGGGTGGGATCCAGCATGCATTTTAGATGAATGCTGGATTCCAAGTGGAAGGGGACATAACAACAGGATTTTTTTTGTGTGCTTTAAATAGCAGTTTGAGTTTAGAAACATTTGCTTTAAAAGGTTTGTGTTAGCATCTTTAAGCGTTGAAGTTATAAAATATGATGCCAATAAGGAACACTGTAAGAGTAATAATTTATGAAAAAGTGGCAATCATTAATTAGTAATTGACCGATTATTTAACCTGCTCCCGTTATCAGTCACTGGCATCTTATTAAACAGGACATGTTGCTCTAGAAGGTATTGTAAGAGGCAGCTGAATACAAATACATAAACATGCAACAACAGCTGTTCCTCAATGAATGCACGTGAGACTTAATACTCTTCACAGGTGCACAGTTGCTGGAAGACATACAATCTTTGACATAAAATCTGCATGTGCACATATACACTCCCACACGGTCGACTGTGATCACGTGGTGTTAAACTCTTACACAGTCTCCCCCTCAATGCACTGAGTACATTTCCATGCATAATGAGCCTGGGTCACATCTGAATAATTGATAGGAGAAAATGGATTTGGGAATCCATTGTAATTTCTCCTCCGAGCAAAATAACCACCTTCCCAAAACAAGACACTGATGATAAATTTCTACCAGAGAGAGGGTTTCGGGAGATGGAGAGGGTGTGTATGTGTGTGTGAGCAAGAGTCAACACAGTTAAGTGTTAATTAAATCAATATTCACATTTACCTGAAGCAACCCGTGTTGCCCTTCACACTTCCTACCTTTGCTTTTCCTCTGTTTCAAGTCCATACATCTTTCTCCATTATCTTTTCCTACCCACCTTTGTTCCCACTTGCTCCTTTCTTCACCATCTGAGATTCTGTTTTGCTCTCTGTAGTGCTTTTAACAGATTCTGCAGTTATAGACCCACAGTGCTCATCCAGGTAACTAAGGGTATGGGTAATATTTCAGGTCTGGAATTTTTGGGAGCCTTGTGTGGATATTAGCATTTTATATGCTGAGCTTAAGGCTCAGTTTGAGCATTCCTTTCAGTAATCAGTTATTCCCATGTAAATGGTTTGACAGCTGTGTGTGTGAAACAAACAAGCAGCCCATTTATTAGATCCTTGCAGTAGCTTCCAGTCAAATAAAGAAGTGAATTTAAGGCCCTTCTTATTGTCTCAAAGATCTAGGTCCAAAACATGCCAGCGATTTCTTTGTATAGTGCAAGCGTGCTAGATACCTCAGATCTGCAGAGACTGCTCAGTCAGTGTTGCCCAGAGATCAAACCAGGCATGTGGAAATGCCTTTCAGCAGTCTTCTGGTAATCTGCTGTAATCAGCTCCACAAGGAAATCAAAAATACACCAAATTTAGCAACTTAAACTAAACAAAAGACAGTTCTTGTTTTAAGAATTGTAACACAAGTTTTTATGATGCTTTTACTTACTGTCTGAATTCTAATATAAACTTGTATTTTATAGCTTTTAGGCTTCTTATCTATTGTCTGTAAAACTCAGTTTTATTAAGATTTTAATGACTCATAAACAAAAAGCATTTGGGAAAATGAAAGACAGGCTGAGACATGCATTACTGTGGATTAAGGTTAAAATGTTATTACAAACATAATTATAGTAGCACATCTTTTATGTTTTGGATGTATTTCAGAGGGAAAACTCTAAAGCACTTTATATTAGATCATAATGCAGGTTGTAAGCTTTGCAATATGTTACAAAAAGATTCAGCTGCATTGCAAAGGTCACCAAGGTTCACAGATCACTGCACAGAGACCTGCCATCTTCAGAAGTTTTCTGATGACTCTGCGGTGGTTGGATGCATCAGCAGGGATGATGAGACAGAGTACCGGGCTGTGGTCGACTCCTTTGTCACGTGGTGTGAGCAGAATCATCTGCAGCTCAACGTGGCAAAGACCAAGGAACTGATCGTGGACTTCAGGAAGACCAGGAAACACTTGACCCCTGTTTCAATCCAGGGGGTCAGTGTTGACATTGTGGAGGACTATAAATACCTTGGAGTACACATTGACAATAAACTGGACTGGGCTAAAAACACCACAGCACTTTACAGGAAGGGCCAGAGTCGTCTCTATTTTTTGAGGCGACTGAGGTCCTTCAACATCTGCCAGAAAATGCTGAGGATTTTCTATGAGTCTGTGGTGGCCAGTGCGATCCTCTATGCTGTTGCATGCTGGGGGAGCAGGCTGAGGGTCGCAGATGCCAACAGACTTAATAAACTGATCCGTAAGGCCAGCAATGTTGTGGGGATGGAGCTGGACTCCCTCAAGGTGGTGTCGGAGAGGCGGATGCTGTCCAAGATAAAGACAATGTTGGATAACACCTCCCACCCACTCCATGACATGTTGGTCAGTCACAGGAGCTCGTTCAGTGAGAGACTGAGATTACCGAAAAGCACCACTGAACGACACAGGAAATCATTCCTGCCTGTGGCCATCTCCCTGTACAACGCATCCACTTAACACACTGTTTGCTGCTACAACTACACATGTTTCTTTTCCAACTATTTATTTATAAGTGACTTATGTATGTATGTATGTATATATATGTATATATTGTACTATTCTTAGTTAGCGTATTGTCTGTCTTGTCTTAATGTTGGTTTAAAATGGAGCACTGTAACAAAAAATAATTTCCCCCAGGGATCAATAAAGTATTCTGATTCTGATTCTGATGAAACATTTAATAAAATGTCTCATGTCCATCCTGCAGCATAATCAATAACAAACTTGCACAAAACATAGTGCAAACGTGCAAAGGTATATACTGCGTGTGGATATTCTGCAGTTCTTTATATTTGCTTCAATAACTTTGAGTAATTTCATAAATACACAGCTTATACTATACACCAACAATGAACTGCATTCAAAAATATTTAAACCCCTCAAAAGGCAAAATATTGTGAGAAATCACTTCAGCTAAAGAGATAAAAGATAAGGTTGTGTATAGCTCTATAGAGAGAACTTTGAGACCATAATATTGGGCTTTTTAAAAGCAATAAAAATAAACCCAGTTTTCTCCCAAAAGAAAGGCAGTAAAAAGAATTCAACCCGAAAATCAATGTTTTGTGGAGCATAGTTCTGTCTTTATGACCTAAAATAAATCTTTTTGGTATTTTCTCCCAAACTTTAATTTATTTGAAATTCTTGTCCATCTCTTATGAATAAAAAGCATTTAGCCTATTAATATTCTCTGGTTTCCATGGTGTCACTACTTTTTAATCAAATTGGATTCAAAATCAAGATATTGATTTTTGATATATGTTTGAGATTATCGTCCTTTTAGAAAGTCCAGCGATGACACAGTTATAGTTTACATACTGAAGGCAATACATTCGTCTTCATACTGGTCTGGATTCCTGTCTATGTCTATGAAGCTTTCCACATAAAATTCCTGCAGCAGGAAAACTACTACTGCTGATCTGGTACTTTGTTTTGTACAGGGCTCAAATGTTTCCACTTCTGTGCATTAGCAGTTATTGTATTAACTGTAACAGTGGTAGTAGTAGCAGCTTTAATAGATGTATTGTCAAGTATTAAATATCTGTTTGTATATTTGTATATAAGTGAGAAATTATTGTTTCATCTAGCAGAATGTAAAGAGTGTCTTGTTGAGTTTTGCTGGCTGATGAGCTGAACTCTTATCTGTCAAATACCTTCCTGGCCTGAAGACAAACTCTCCATCTTGTCAGGCTGAAGGCTTGTAGGCTGTGATCTTCCAGCTGCTTACCGAAATTATTCATTTGTGAGTTACACAATTATGCAGACATCACGGACATGGTGGAATCTAAATGAATAACTGCCAAGTACTGAAAGTAGGTAAATATTTTTTTACTCAACGAGTCACAGTCAGAGGGCAGACTGAATGTTCCACAATTTGCCAAATGCTTCGTCTTTTTTTTTTCTTTTTTTGTGTCCCGTTTGGATCTTTAGCCATCAGAATTGTTGTCTTAAGGCCAAGAAAGATGCCAAGTGGATTTATTTTACCAAGTGGATCATCACGGCCTTGCCATATTGGTCCATTTGATTGAACTTTATAATAATTATGAATTTATTTTACAGTGGGGCAAAAAAGTATTTAGTCAGCCACCGATTGTGCAAGTTCCCCCACCTAAAATGATGACAGAGGTCAGTAATTTGCACCAGAGGTACACTTCAACTGTGAGAGACAGAATGTGAAAAAAAAAAATCCATGAATCCACATGGTAGGATTTGTAAAGAATTTATTCGTAAATCAGGGTGGAAAATAAGTATTTGGCCAATTACAAAAATACAACTCAATACTTTGTAACATAACCTTTGTTGGCAATAACAGAGGTCAAACGTTTACTATAGGTCTTTACCAGGTTTGCACACACAGTAGCTGGTATTCTGGCCCATTCCTCCATGCAGATCTTCTCGAGAGCAGTGATGTTTTGGGGCTGTCGCCGAGCAACACGGACTTTCAACTCCCGCCACAGATTTTCTATGGGGTTGAGGTCTGGAGACTGGCTAGGCCACTCCAGGACTTTCAAATGCTTCTTTTTTTTTTTTTTTTTTTTTTCTTTTTTTTTAAATGACATCAGAAACAGCAGTATGCGACATTACGTGATGGCAGAGCTTCAGTTCATCCTTTGTCATTTTTTTTTTTTTTTTTTTTTTTTAATAAATAGGACAGGGGGAATGAATGAGAGAAAGAGGGGGAGAGAAAGAAAGAAAACCAAAGGGGAGAAGAGACGGTGAGAAGGGGGGGGAAGAGAGAGGAAAAAAAAAAGAACTCCTGGGTCACCTGTATGGAGAAAAAAAAACAAACAAACAAAAAATAACAAACAGAGGAGACAGCAAACAACAAAGAGCAACATAATAATAGAGAAAACAAAGCACCATCACAATAAACTAGCTAGTCATAGATATCAATATTTACTAAATAATAAACGATATTGTGCAGCACGCAAGATAGACAGCGCACAGTGTGCTTTGAGGTAGCAGCCAAGAAAGCTTTAGTCCGCGTCTGTGAATACCCATGTGTGCATACCTGTGTGGATCAGCATGCTTGCATTCCAAGGGTTTCTCCATGTAATGATCTGCTAGGGAGTGTGGGGGGGCCACAGCCCCGTCCTCCAGGGTGTGAAGCGGGTATGGAGGAGATCAAAACTCCAGACATCCAGAGGCCCCCAGAACACAAGAGACCCTGGAAGACCAACAGAGGGGCAGCCGCGCCACTGTTCCAGTAAGAGCTGAGGAGAGTCCCAGATGAGGGCTCGCCCAGCAGCCGCGGAGCAGAAGTCAGGGGGAGTTGCAGTGACGCGCCCGTGAGCTCCGCCGGCCCCCAGCTGTGCCTGAGTGACCGAGCCCCAGGCCGAGAGGCCGGGGGCACCCCACCTCCAAAGGGGCCCGAGCAGGCCCCAGGCCCCGACAAGCGGCCGCCAAGGAGTGAGCCGGTGTGTACCCGGACGCCCACCCCCAGACACAAAGAACCACCAACACACCGACACCTGAGGGAGTCCGCCACCGGCAGGGGAAGTGGTGGTGGGTGGAGATAGGCCTCCAAACCCAGTCTGGTGCAGGCCTACAATACTTTTCCTGGTGTCCTTCGAAAGCTCTTTGGTCTTGGCCATGGCGGAGTTTGGAGCCTGACTGTTTGAGGCTGTGGACAGGTGTCTTTTATACAGATGATGAGTTCAAACAGGTGCCATTCATACAGGTAACGAGTGGGGGACAGAAAAGCTTCTTACAGAAGACGTTACAGGTCTGTGACCAAATACTTATTTTCCACCCTAATTTACGAATAAATTCTTTACAAATCCTACCATGTGGATTCATGGATTTTTTTTTCACATTCTGTCTCTCACAGTTGAAGTGTACCTCTGGTGCAAATTACTGACCTCTGTCATCATTTTAAGTGGGGGAATTTGCACAATCGGTGGCTGACTAAATACTTTTTTGCCCCACTGTATTTTCAGTTGCTACAAACGGGACAGACATGACTGGGGGATAGGACAGGGAGAAAGAATGAAAGAAAGAGAGGGAGAGAAAGAAAACCAAAGGGGAGAAGAGATGGTGAGAAGGGGGGGAAGAAAGAAAAAAAAAACAAAAAAAAACAAACACCTGGGTCACCTGTATGGAGAAAAAAAACAGAAGAGAAAGCAAACAACAAAGAGAAACATAATAAAAAAACCAGCACCATCACAATAAACTAGCTAGCAGTAGATATCAGTAGATACTAAATAATAAACGATATTGTGCAGCACGCAAGATAGACAGCGCACAATGTGCTTTGAGACAGCAGCCAAGAAAGCTGTAGTCCGCGTCTGTGAATACCCGTGTGTACACCTGTGTGCATACCTGTGTGGATCAGCATGCTTGCATTCCAAAGGTTTCTCCATGTAACGATCTGCTAGAGGGTGTGGGAAGCCACAGCCCCGTCCTCCAGGGTATGAAGCAGGTATGGAGGAGATCAAAACTCCAGACATCCAGAGGCCCCCAGAACACAAGAGACCAAGGAAGACCAACAGAGGGGCAGCCGCGCCACTGTTCCAGTGAGAGCTGAGGAGAGTCCCAGATGAGGGCTCACTCAGCAGCCGCGGAGCAGAAGCCAGGGGGAGTTGCAGTGACGCGCCCGTGAGCTCCGCCGGCAGCCAGCTGTGCCTGAGTGACCGAGCCCCAGGCCGAGAGGCCGGGGGCACCCCACCTCCGAAGTGGCCCGAGCGAGCCCCAGGCTCCAGGCCCCGATAAGCGGCCGCCAAGGAGTGAGCCGGTGTGTACCTGGACGCCCATCCCCAGACACAAAGAACCACCAACGCACCGATGTCTGAGGGAGTCCGCCACTGGCAGGGGAAGTGGTGGTGGGTGGAGATAGGCCTCCAAACCTTGGAGGGCCTGAGATGTCCCCAGAGAGGTGGCGTCTGATACCCAACCTGACATATAGACACAGACATACAGGCACACACATATACAAACATCCATTCCCACCCTCATGCTCTCATATGCACTTACTCCACACTCAACCAACATGGAGACAGACATAAAGAGACGCTGTACACACGATCACACTCCCCAAGTGTACTCTACGAACCGGGTCTAGGTACCCTTGCCCCTGGAGGGGGGAACTGCACCCAGACCCAGGTGGTGTTACCCTTTTCCCTGCGGTGGGGAGAGGCAGACCGCCCCGACCCCGCAGCAGCAGGGAGGCCCCACACTCCAGACCGCAGTCGGACGGCCAACTCCTACTCCTAGCCCCCCCGCTCCAGCAGGCCGCAGAGAACGGGGGTGAGAGAAGACTCCAAACCTCCCTCCACCCGCTCATTGTAGTGTTGATGCATGTGTGTTCTAAGGTGCAATTAAAACCCAGGAGGGCATGGAGCTACCTGCCAGAGAGCAGCAGGTAAGCGCATGGTCCCTCCTGCTAGCCCTCAATGTCTACGTGTATTCAAAATTGAGAGGTGGGCAATGACGCCAGGGGTGAGGTGTACACCCTGATGGTACTTTGGACTCCGTGTATCGTGCCCACCCCCAAGATCCTATATGTATGTGTAATGAGAGTGTGAGTAATGTGAATGTCTAAGTTGTGGGATAAAATTGAGGCAGAGGCAGCCAGAAGGGGACAGAGGGGGGGGTAGCCTCCTCTGCACCCTGGTGACATACCCCTACTCCAAGGCCCTGCATGTGTGGGTGGTTGTGGTGGAGCGGGAAGAGGGAGGCAGCTGGAGATGGGGAGGGAATGAAGGGAGGGGCAGGTGACCCCTCCCTGGGGCCAGCTCCCCCGCTGACCCCAGTAGGCACTCCCATACTCCACGACCCGCCAGGGAAAGGGGGCCCAGGCCCATCCAGACCGGGGCCCAGCGCAGCAGCGCCCCCCGGCCCCACAGAGCCCGGGACAGTCCACCCAACCCCACCACAGAGAAAATTGCACCCACCCCACCATCCACTCATCTTCCAGACTACATGAGACAATAGACGCCCAGGCTGAGATCTTCCTCCACCTCTCCTGTATCTCTCCCTCCTGCAGAGAGTTCCTGAGGAGAGGAAAGCTCCTGCAAGGTGTGACAATCTCCCCCACCAGTTGAAGAGCCCCCCAGGTGGCTCGATGCACCGGCGGCACCCTGCACCAGGGATGGGCCCCCATGCACCCACCCGCCCACAACCCCGGCAACACACAAACCAGGTCCCAAGGCCCCGAGGCCCGGCCAGGGCCTCAGCCCAGAGACGGAGCTCCCCCAGAACCTCACTCCCATCCCGGACCCACCCAGGGGCAGACAGGCTACCAGGCCAAATGCTTCGTCTAATAAAACCATTTGCCTGTTGGGCTCATTTGCATAAACAGCCTGACAGATCAAACAAAATAAATGTAATTACTAACCTGTAAAATACTGATAAAAATGATAAAAACTGATAAAAAAAAAAAGCTTACAATTCTAGGCAGAAATAGATGACTTATGGAAAGTTCTGTGACATGCTGCCTGCTTTTGCTAAACGTGTGTGTGTGTCTCATATATATATATATATATATATATATATATATATATATATATATATATATATACACTAAACATGTTCTGACATTTAGACATAAGATTTGTGATTTTTTTTGTTGGTATATCTGGAAAAACGTGCATCTCCCATTTTTTTGAAATTGCCGTTTTTATTATTACTATATTTATTATTATACATTTTTTTTCCTGCTTATCCAATTCAGCTGTTGTGGAGTGACAGACTGCTCTGTTGCAGAGCATCTGGAAAATCATGTGACTGCAGTGGGAGAAGAAACAGTAAAAAAGCTTAAACAAATTTATGTTGTAAAGTGTGACAACATTGTTCCGCTAGTCCGTTTGATCCGTTAGTTATGCAAGTTGTGAGGTGGGGCCTCCATTGGTCAGACTTGCTTTGTCCAGCACATCCCACAGATGATGAGAATTTGGAGAAATTTGGTTGCCAATCAACACCTCAAACTTGTTGTTGTGCTCCTATATGCCAATATAATACTATCAGCGTTTATAATGAGTGATAAATGAAAATTTTATAACAAAAAACCAGGAGAATCACCTTTCAATCGAGTTACGAGTGTTGATGTTACATAGACTGTCCAACAGAGGGCACTCTTCAACTTCTCAGGTGTTGACAAATGTTTGGAACACCACTCACACAACAATCAGCTAATCTGGTCGAGCAAAACACAAACGAGAAATCCTAGACCTGTTGTGACAAAACGAGATTATTTTAAACTGCACTTTAAAATCTTAGTTATATCTTAGCATGGACTCATCAATAACTAGACATAGGAAATGCCAGGACAATCTGTTTGTTTCATGTGTCTCAAAGATAAAGCAATTTTGTATATCGAATATTTAATAATAATAATGGATTGGATTTATATAGCGCTTTTCAAGGCACCCAAAGCGCTTTACAATGCCACTATTCATTCACTCTCACATTCACACACTGGTGGAGGCAAGCTACGGTTGTAGCCACAGCTGCCCTGGGGCAGGCTGACAGAAGCGAGGCTGCCATATCGCGCCATCGGCCCCTCTGGCCAACACCAGTAGGCAGTAGAGTAAAGTGTCTTGCCCAAGGACACAACGACCAGGACAGAGAGCCCGGGGATCGAACCGGCGACCTTCCGGTTACAGATACGCTTCCCAACCCCCTGAGCCACAGTCGCCCTAAATCTGATATTCACCAATTCACCAGATATCAATATGAGTCTTAAAAAATGTACATTGGTCATGGTTTGTTTTAGTCACAATGTCTAACTAGCACATGCTTTGCATTAATTTAATATTTACTGAATGTTAAATAAGTAAGCTGGGCAGCACGGTGGCACGGTGGTTAGCACTGTTGCCTCACAGCAAGAAGGTCCTGAGTTCAATTCCACCAGCAGGCCGGGGTCTTTCTGTGTGGAGTTTGCATGTTCTCCCCGTGTTTGCGTGGGTTCCCTCCAGGTACTCCGGCTTCCTCCCACCGTCCAAAGACATGCAGCTTGTGGGGATAGGTTAATTGGATAATCCAAATTGTCACTAGGTGTGAATGTGCGAGTGAATGTGAGTGTGAATGGTTGTCTGTCCCTGTGTGTTGGCCCTGCGACAGACTGGCGACCTGTCCAGGGTGTACCCTGCCTCTCGCCCTATGACAGCTGGGATAGGCTCCAGCGACCCTGAAAAGGATAAGCGGAAGCGAATGGATGGATGTTAAATAAGTAAACCTTCCACCTCATTTTTATGCGTTCTCCTTGTGTTTTGTCTGCTAAAGTAACAATTTAATATGATGACAAGTGAGGATTCAAAAAGTGGATCCATCCCTGTCTGTGAGCTTTATTTATAACTGGAACAACATAGCATCACATTGATATTCCTTTAACATCACTGGTGGCATCCCAGATGCTATGCAGCTCTTGCCAATAACTGTTAACCTCTGGCACCCATCGCATGGAAAACACAGATTTCCTTTTAGAAATTGCAGATTTAAGGAGGTGACCCTTTCAATCACATTCTCATTCCTGCTCAAGCAGTCAAGTGCCCTGAATTATGTAGAAGAAAGTGACAGAGAGAGATAAAGTAAGGTGAAGAGAACGTGACTGAGCTGGACGTTAAGAGGCTGTATGACTCGATATGCCCGGGAACCATGTTTAAATAAACATCAGACAGGCAGAAAAGGTGAGAGCCATGCACAGTCATACTTCAGGGATATTCTGCTCAGCCCAGTCATACATAATTCTTCTTGCTTTCTAGAATATCAGGCTGCCCTGTCCATGTGCAAGTGTCCGGAGCTACTGATATTCATGCATATTCAATACCAACTATAAATCTCTTCCACCCTCCCTTCTTTCTATTATTTCTTGAATCTGCCTACATGGGGTCTTGCTGCTGGATGTTAATCCTAATCTTGATTTTATTCCTCTCCTCGCTTCTCAGAGTTTAGCCGCATGAGGTCTGCAGCCAAAAGAGAAAGAGACTCAACAAAAGAACCGATCAGCCAGCCTCTCTTTTCAGTTTTGATCTCTATTCATTCGTATTACATCTTGTGAGGTCCACATGTAAATATTGATATATAAATTTTTGAAATGGCATTTTGAAACTCAGTGACAATTTGACTTGGCTAAATAAAAGACACAATTATTTGAACCAAGCAAGAAACGAAATTTTAAAATCATGAAAATACATTTATAAACTTCATTTAATGTTCAACTTATCCTTCCAAATGGGAAAAATGTGATTTCTCAGTGACTTTGAAAGTGCCCCGATTGTTGGTGTCAGACGGGCTGATCGAGTAGGCTATGTCTGAAACTGCTGATCTCTTGGCTTGTCATCACATCAGCCTCTAGAGAGAAAAACAAATCTTTTTGTTAGCTGTAGACCTGCAACTGTCAGCCAAAAAAAGGAAATCTGAGGCTACAGTGCGAACAAGCTCACTTAAGCTGGACAGCTCAAGACTGGGAAAACAAACCTGTGACTTAGTGAATCAACCTGCCCAGGCTCCTGCTGCTGGTAGTCTCCCAGTGTGTGGAGTTCCTCCATATGACTGTTGACCAGTTGCTTTTATTTAGGCCTCAAATGACTTCTAATATCAGGATAATGCACCAAATCAAACTGCTTCAATTGGCTGAATATATCCAGCAGACATAGGGTAACTTTTATTTTTATTTTTATTATAGTCTCCCAAAGAATGAGAGGTATTCAGTGATTTGTTCCAACATGAAAATAGTCACCTTCAGTGGCCATGCTGACTTAATTGTCCTACAGTGGAGTCTTCAGTGGATGCCAAAGAAGAAAACTCTTCTTTGGCATCCCAGAAATGATGTAAAGCTGAAAGAGGTAAGAACTACAGTTCAGTAATCATTTTATTTCTGTGGGGTTGTCATTTGTCATTTGATAATATAATATAAGATATATCTATATCTATCTCTCTCTATATATAACAACACCCAGCACGCCCCTGCGGGCGGTTTATCCTTCAAGCTCGGGTCCTCTACCAGAGGCCTGGGAGCTTGAGGGTCCTGCGCAGTATCTTAGCTGTTCCCAGGACTGCGCTCTTCTGGACAGAGATCTCCGATGTTGTTCCCGGGATCTGCTGGAGCCACTCGCCTATCTTGGGAGTCACCGCACCTAGTGCTCCGATTACCACGGGGACCACCGTTACCTTCACCCTCCACATCCTCTCGAGCTCTTCTCTGAGCCCTTGGTATTTCTCCAGCTTCTCGTGTTCCTTCTTCCTGATATTGCTGTCATTCGGAACCGCTACATCGATCACTACGGCCGTCTTCTTCTGTTTGTCTACCACCACTATGTCCGGTTGGTTAGCCACCACCATTTTGTCCGTCTGTATCTGGAAGTCCCACAGGATCCACAGGATCTATATATAGATATATATCTAGATCTAGATCTATCTAGATATAGATCTAGATATATCTAGATATATCTCTCTATATATATATCTATATATATCTATATATATCTATCTATATATATATATATATATATATATATATATATATATATATATCTATCTATATATATATATATATATATATATATATATATATATATATATATTCGATATTTTTTCGATACAAAAAAAATGTTCATGCATTTTTAATTTGTCATTTATTAAAATTATAAATATATATTTTAACTCAAAAGTACAGTTTTTAAATTTAACCCTAACCCTTGTGCGTGTTTTTTATTTTGACAGCGAATGCGCACCTGCGGACCACTTATGTGCAGCCCTGGTTATTTAGCTCGTCATATTGCAGCCACAGAAATTCTTTTGTCCATGAAACCATAAAGCTGCACTTTCTTTTTGCCTTATAGTCTGATTTGTCATAACTTCTCCGTGTTGGGTTCTTCACCCTGACCTGTCTTATTTGGCTCAGCAGAACTAAAATATATATACTGCTGCTTTTACACACGCACTCACATAAGCTCAGCGATTCTCTGCGTGATCAACCTCTCACATGTTTAAGCTTGCTGCGGGAGATTTCACTTGTCATGTTTGCATAGTAAGCTACCAATTAATAAGACAATGTCAGAGGAATTGGTGCACAAATTATCATCACTCACAGATCAGTGCTGTCGCTCTCTATACACAGTTCGCGCGATTGCAAAGTGAAAGCAAAAAAAACAAGCGCAAATTCAAACGCGATTTCAATATGTCACATATTGACAGTGGCTCACCGATGCCAATGACATAATTACCCAGCTACATTTCTGAAAGAATGCAAAAGCATTGACATATTTTTCCTTCCTACAATAGCCCGACGGGCAGGGCAGAGATAGATTTTGGTAGCCCGACTAAAAAAATCGCTAGCGATATTGCGAGCCCTGTATCTGATTGAGGAATCACTCATCTTTGGAAAAGAGAGTTTATTACAGAGAAATGTCTCTTTCCAAAATAAAAGCTATACTATCCGCTTCTTCTGGGCTATATTTTCAGCAGCATATTAAACACATAAGGAGAATCATGTGCTAACAGCTGTCTAAATGACTCGGCTAAAGTTAGTAGCATGCTTGCTTGTTTTTTTTCTGCTTCCACTTGTCTTTGCACTAGGATGATGTCGGCGTAAATGTGCAGTCATATTCGTTGTGTTCCCACTAGTGCTTTCAGGTTAATCTCGTTGAAATGACCTTAACGCCACAACATGGCAAATCTCCGTTAACGAGCTACCGCCGATCGCCCCGTGCATGGGGCTAGACGGCCAACACGTTAACGAGCTAACTGCGCTAACACACTAGCTCCCACCCATGTAATTGAGCATTGCATGGCACATCCAACATACTGTTTTACTTTAGTCCATGATTCGCTTACCTTCAGGGTCATACGTCACATGAAAACCAAAATAATTCCAAAAGCCAGATCTGAATGAGGGTGGGGGAGGTCCATGTTGCAAGGAGAGCTTAACTTCTGTCTCGCTAGCTTGCCCTGCGCTCTTCCTTCTGACGATGCTGTCTGTGTTGAGCGCTCAGTGAATCTGCGTTCGACTACTCCTGTCATGGTCCTGGGCCATGTGGGCCCAGTATTCTTAGTTTTCATGTATTTTTGTATTTTGTTCTTTATTTAGGCCATGCTTCCTGGGTTGATCTGTTACGTTGTTCCTTATGTGTTTTCCCTTCGTGACTCTTACCCCCTGTGTGCCCCTCTGTGTATTTATGAGCCCTCGTCTCTCTTTGTGCTTTATTCTATGTTTTCCCCAGCCCGTTATGTCTGCGTTCTCCCCGTGCTCTCTCTCCTCCTGTCTGAACCTCTGTGCCTGTACCCGTCAGCGTTATGTTCACCCCGCCCTGTCTCGTTATGGTTATCTGTGTCACCTGTGTTCCCCGTGTGTTCCCACTTTCCTCGTTAACCCTCTGTGTATTTCTGTCTGCGTCTTCCTCTGTTCGGCGTCGCGTTCTCCCTCATGCCGTGTGTGGTTCTCCCCGTGTCTTCCGGTATATGTTACTTTAGCTTTTCCCAGTTTAGTGTAGTTTTGTATTGCTTTTGTATCATCGTTATTGTTTATCACTTATCAGCAATAAAGCTGCATTTTGAGTTTATCCCCCGTGTCTGTGAGTTTGCAATTTGGGTCCTCATTCTGCCTGCCACACGGCCGAAACATGACAACTCCGCCTAGGCTGCACTGTCGAGCCTAGGCGGAGTAGTCGAACGCAGATTCACTGAGCGCTCAACACAGACAGCATCGTCAGAAGGAAAGTTGATAAAATAAATAAAAAATTTTGTATTGTTCGATACATATGCGTACCGAACTGAAAGCACTGTATCGAACGGTTCAATATCGATACGAATATCGTTGCACCCCTAATATATATATATATATATATATATATATATATATATATATATATATATATATATATATATATATATATACACTGACCGAGTGCTCAGTGAATACCTAAGGCAGCAGAAACCCAAGAAAGAGGAGGGAGACGAGGAACCATCATGGAAGGACAGGCCCCTGCACGGTATGTACCACCGGCAGATAGAGGGGGTGGCTGATATCCAGAAATCCTACCAGTGGCTGGACAAAGCTGGACTGAAAGACAGCACAGAGGCACTAATCATGGCAGCACAAGAACAAGCTCTGAGCACAAGATCCATAGAGGCTGGGGTCTATCACACCAGGCAAGACCCCAGGTGCAGGCTGTGTAAAGATGCCCCAGAGACAATCCAGCACATAACAGCAGGGTGCAAGATGCTAGCAGGCAAGGCATACATGGAACGCCATAACCAAGTGGCCGGCATAGTGTACAGGAACATCTGTGCCGAGTACAACCTGGAAGTCCCGAGGTCAAAATGGGAGATGCCCCCAAGGGTGGTGGAGAATGACCGAGCTAAGATCCTGTGGGACTTCCAGATACAGACGGACAAAATGGTGGTGGCTAACCAACCGGACATAGTGGTGGTAGACAAACAGAAGAAGACGGCCGTAGTGATCGATGTAGCGGTTCCGAATGACAGCAATATCAGGAAGAAGGAACACGAGAAGCTGGAGAAATACCAAGGGCTCAGAGAAGAGCTCGAGAGGATGTGGAGGGGAAGGTAACGGTGGTCCCCGTGGTAATCGGAGCACTAGGTGCGGTGACTCCCAAGCTAGTCGAATGGCTCCAGCAGATCCCGGGAATAACATCGGAGATCTCTGTCCAGAAGAGCGCAGTCCTGGGAACAGCTAAGATACTGCGCAGGACCCTCAAGCTCCCAGGCATCTGGTAGAGGACCCGAGCTTGAAGGATAAACCGCCCGCAGGGGCGTGCTGGGTGTGTTTTGGTATATGTAATACAACAAAATATAAAAAGGGTTTTGAAGGCAACTTGAGTGAGTCATAGCAACATCATCACAAACAGCTGATTTTCAGATGATCTCTTTCTGCCTCTGCAGTTTATACTCTCTCCCATGAACTCATATTTCTGTAAATATTCAATATCGAGACAAGTGTGCTGGCAGTTCAGCTTTCAAAACGTGACCACGATGCAAGTATGAAAAATATGGTGAGAAACTTATAATATGAACTTGGTATTTGAGATTCTTCTCTTCTCGAGTTGTTGTTGTTAGGACACCAACTGGCTTAACCTTTTCCATCTTCAATTGCATCTCTAATGCAGCGAAAGTGCAAGAACCACTCCAGTGTTGATTACAAAGAAATAATGAACTTTGATTTCCTCAAGGTCCAAAAGTTTTTTGAGGAACTTATTTTAGATGGTTGGAAAAAAAGGCAGCTTTCAAGGCCATAATTTTTTCCACCTGTCTTACTGGAAAGTAATTATCCAGTTCTTTCAGAGGCAAACAGATAGCAGTCTCCAGTGTTTTGGTAAACCATCCATCCATTGGGGTCTGTCTTTAATTGGAGGGCAGTTTCCTGGAGCAAAGTTCACATCTTTCTAATGAGCAAACATGAATTATTACAACAGATAGTTTTTAAGTCTCTCCTATGCTAATTACAATTAAAAGTTATAATTAATGTATAATTAATGTAATATTAAATGAAGATAAATGAAGATACTAGACTGAAATTGCTGTCGAGAGTCTCCTCTGTGTTGTCTCCTCTCAATAACCTTTAGAAAGGAAGCCAGAGAAAAAGAGATAGCAAGGAAGGAGGAAAAGACCAGGAGAGAGATGTGATTAACTGCTTTGAACTTTAACTGATGACAAGTTGGTCGTGTCTGCTAAGCATATGTATAACCTATTCTTTTCTCTAATAAAGCTCCTGTGTTGTTCCCCCTTACTCTTAGCTCTCAGTCAGGGTGTTTCTGCACCATCGTCTTTTGAAATTGGTTTGAGGAATAAAATGCTGTGTGAATGATCGGCTTGTCTGTGACATGTGACAGTGAGTCACTGACAGGCTGAAGGCAGATGGTAGCAACATCTGACTCTGGATTTAAGTGCTTTCTTTCATCTGCTTTACAATTTTCCTTGTGTTGAGGTATGTATTCATGACTGAAGCCCCATTTCCTCGACCTTGGACCAGTAGAACTGAAGGCTCAAGTTTCCAAACTACTAACCCAGACTCAGAATTACATGCACTTCTAAACCCATCGCTCTCAATGAGTTTTTTGAGTGCTTATAAACCGGCAGATATAGCTTAACATTGCCTAACATTGCATTTAGATATGTAGCCTAATTTATGGTGTGTTTTCCACTAATGCACTCCAGTCCAGTTGTCATAGCTGACCAAAGATCTAAAAGAATATATAACCCATCTTAAAATAATACAATATATTTACTTGACAGTATGAGACTGATCAAGCTCCTATTTTTGATGTTTTAAAAATGCATACATAATGCAAGATACAGTAAATAATAATAATAATAATAATAATAATAATGGATGGATATGTCACAGGTTTTTGACCCAGCGTTTTGTGTATTTTAGTTTTATTCTTTGATTATTTTATTTTCTCAGTGTTTCCTGGTTTCTTTGTCTTCTTCTTTGTCATTGTGTTTAGGTTCACTTCCCCTGTGATGTCGTTAGGTTCATTTGTGTCAGCTGTTTCCTCATGTGTTTCCACTCCCCCTGATTAACCCTTGTTTGTATTTAGTTTTCACCAGTTTCATAGCCAGTTTCTCAGTTTAGCGTTTGTATCATTTTCACCTTAGTTTTCATGTGTGCGTCTGCCATCAGCCCAAATAAAGGTTTGTTTTGGGTTCAAATTGAGTTCCGTCTCCTGCAGTATCTGCTCTTGGGTCTGTTTAACAAACACATCGGCCCACCTCGCTGTGACGGTATATCCTTGTGAACAGAAAGCAAAAAGCGAGGCAGATTAAGTTCATTAAAAGGAAGTGTTAAGATATGTTGACAAGGTAGAGTTTCACCCCATTCTTTCCCCCAAGTCTATTTCCTGTAAAACGTATGAGTCTCTGTTAGCCCAAGGTGCTTTAGCTTTCCACTATTCCCCCTGAAGTTGTCTCCTGCAAACACAGAGAGAAGAGAAATGTGACAAAACACTGTGAGACACAATTACAATCTTGCAGAAAACTCTCGACTATTACCACATCTCACAACACCCCATTACTTTTGGTATGTTTGTTTTTAAGGTTTTAAGGTTGAAGTATTTTTTTGAAATGAAAGCCTATTTGTCAGATTACACTGCACAATGTGTCAAGAGAGCTGGTGAAAATAGACGCAATCCATTTCAGTTACAGTGGGTGAACTGATGGATTTTATCTAGCTCAATGGGACCAATACAGTTGCAGCAGCAAAGTCCTATGTTAGTGAAGTCAGACCACAGCAGACACTTAGAGTAATTGGATATACCACACTTTGTGTATTTTTGGGTGGGTGAGAGAGCAGATAGTAACATTTGAGCATAGACCAGTTCCCCCCCCCCCCTTTTTTTTTGGAATTTGTGATAATCCAGAATCAAAATAACATTCCATTCATTACTTCAAATTTGCTTTCATTTTTGAGTAAATGGGGGGGTTAGACACATTAGTGTTATTGATTCTGTAAAGTAACAAATCACCAAGTCCATCATCTGGGAACTATCAGTTCCATTAAAAAGAAAACAAAAAAATATCAGTGCCTTTTTACGCAATTTCTGTGATAGGAGAAGAATTTCAAGCAATTCCTAAAGTTAACATGATTGATCTTCTTAAGTTCAAGTTCCTCAAAGTTCTTAAAAATCTTAAAATCCAAAAGGATTTTTATGACCTAACACAATCCTTATACCAGCACTGCCATTTCTAGAAACGACAACAAGAGCTCATATGATCAGACTCATTAACCCTTTAGAGCCGATCGGAGCGGGAACGCTCTGTTATGCGTAACTATTTTTAAATCCCAGTAGCACTGCAACCACGTAAGCTAGCGCAAAAATTTTTTTTGCATATGAAACCGGAGGAGTTGTACTTACATCTGATGCCATCAGCTTGTCCTAGGTCACGGTTTCCTTCCACATAAAGCTTTGCAAAAACTGCATAAAAAGCGCTTGCAGGAACAAAAACATAATATTCCAGAAACACGCTTTACCGATCTGATCAGCTGTTCATAACACTTCCTACGTTGGAATAGACGTCAGCGCGAACTTTTGCATTTCCGCCATTACCTGCCCGAAACCGGAAGTGACGTCATTTTCGCGGTAATGTAGTCTTTTTTGCGATCAGGGCCTCAGGGCCTATACTGCTCTTTTTAAAAGTTATCTTTGACTTTATGACTTTCTGTATCGTTTCTGGGATGCTTAGGACTCATATTGCACTGCTGGAAATATTTTATTTTGATGCATATGCTGCTTTTTTGCAAATTTGCAGTATAATATTTATTTTCGTTTTTCCTGCAGTGTAAAAATATTGGTGTATTTCAAAAATAAAACTATGAAGACACTCAAAATAATTTTCCTGTGGTGGGAAACTATTTTGTGCAACTTTTTTGTATTTACAGTTTTGAGGGATAAGACTCTTAAATTTCTCTAACTACAAATATATGTCAAAAAATCAAAAACGATTTTCAATTTTTTTGTAGTTTATTGCACTTTTTTGCAATTTATGTAATTACTATGCACTTAATGAATACATATTATTAAAATCTGGGCTATAATGGTTGTATTGATGTATAGCAACTTGAAATGCTCCCAAAAATGGCTCCACAGCATGTAAAAATATAATATAAGCTCTGGCAGACTTGGTTCTATGGTAGGTCTTAAAGGGTTAAACTTCCATCCATTTATCCTCTTCCACTTTTCCAATTAAGGTTCACTGGGGGCCTGGACCCTATCACAGCTACAAACTTAACTTGTTTAAGCAAAATTTTTGTCACTAACATGTTTGGTCATTTTCCATGTCATAAAGAATATTTATAATTGGTATAAGTATTTTTTTAGAACTCTAATTTAGAAACCTCTGACTTGAAATGATGAGTTGTTAGCCAACTGAGAGATGGATCCCCAAGTCTTAGTGACATTTATTCTGTTTCAGGAAAAAAGTTCTTTTGCAGATTCAAGTCAGAGAATGTAGAAGTGGATAGTGATTGAATGATAGATGAATTGAACACTTTACCGATCTGTCTAGCTGCCTGTCTGCACATACAATAGGCCTTGACTGACAGGGGGAAGACGAGCTACAGTGGAAGGATTGGGATACAGAGAAGGTTGCAATGATTGATGAATAGAACCAATACAGATGGTTCCCCAGGTTTATAGAACATTTGGGATAAAAGGATTGGAAAACTGAGCGAAATGGATGTCGACAAAGAATGACTGACTGATAGGAATTCCAGAGAGGGCTCTGGTAGGTTAAGAACAAATTTTCATGAATGTGTCTACAAGCAACAGTTTTTGTGTCGATCAGATCTGTAACATTATGTGTTGTTCACTTGTCTCCATTTATCAACCATCAAGCCAGTCCATAACAGGCAGAACAACTACAGATTATCCCCAAACTAATTTAAAAGCATGGCCTGACAACACTGACTGGAAAGATAAGAACATAATAGGATAAAGTCTTGAATTTTTCACGTTGTTGTCAGTTTTTATTTGAAGTCTTGTAGTGACTTGACATGCAGAGAGAAAACATTGGCTATAGCAGGAAGAGATCCATATACCCAGAGAAGTTCAGATGCTCTGCAATCCCACAGCTCACAGCTCCGTGTTCAGCATCAGACATCAGAACACACAGTCTATTGTCAAGGGTAATGTTATCTGATGCTACAGTGAGTTAGCAGTTTCTTAATATGAGACCATAGCAGTTCATTTCACATCTGCTGCATGAATCTATTTTCCTGCCCAATCAGATCATAACACTTTAATGGCATATAAGCAAGCATTACTTAAGACCTAATGATAAAATATTTTTGTTGGGCAAATGTAAATTTGCTAAATTGCTGCAAGAGTTTGCAGCACCCACTTACAGACACAACATCAGAACATAGCTCAACAAGGCAATAAGTGTGGCAACGTGTGAAATGGACATGTTGGACCAGCATGTCTGTTTAACACTTCACTGTGATATTGGGTTGAGAGCTTACATTTAAGCAAATCTGGAATATGAAGACCAAGTCATGAGAAGAACAAACTGCGGAAGCAATTGAGATTAAGTCAAGTCTTGCTCTAACATGACTTTTCTCTCAACTTGAAGACTACACATTTATGACAAAAAGTCCACAATTAATACAAACAATAAATCCGAAGCAGTTTTATAAAGTATATACATTAATGATTTGAAATACTGTAAACCAGTGGCAGGTTGTCGGGGTGCTTGAAACTCCATCAGCTTAATAACTTGGTGGCATAAACCATAAGGCACCTTCAGAGGTCTTGTACAGTCACCGCATCTTATAAGTCATATCAGTTCACTTTCCTTTAAATCTCACATCAATAATCTCACCCACTCTGCCTACTTCCATCTACGTAACATTAAAAGATTGCTTCCTTCTCTTTCCACCCAGTCTACATCCATTCTTGTCCATAGTCTTGTTACCTCCCGTATTGACTACTGCAATTCTCTTTTGCATGCCCTCCCCCAAAAATCCCTCCATAAGCTTCAACTGGTTCAGAACTCTACTGCTCGCATTATCACCAGAACACCCTCCTACCAGCACATCACCCCTGTTCTTCAGGAATTTCACTGGCTCCCTGTGAAATTCCGGATAATTTTCAAACTTCTTCTGCTCACCTTCAAGGCCATTCATAACCTCGCTCCTCCTTTCTGACCTGTTAACCACCACTTGTTCTGCCCGTTCACTTCGTTCTTCTTCTTCTATCCAGCTTGCTGTACCTTCCTTCCGCCTCACCACCATGGGAAGCAGAGCTTTCAGCTGCTCTGCTCCCAGGCTGTGGAACTCTCTGCCCCCAGAAATAAGAAACATTGGTTCTCTCCCCCAGTTTAAATCCCAACTCATCTTTTCAAATCTGCATATTCACTGTGAATCCACTGTTTGTTCATTTTATCTTGTGCTTTTATTTTATTGTTCTTATTCTGCCATTGTTTTACTAAGTGTTTTATCCTATTGTAAAGTGTCCTTGGGTGATTTGAAAGCCGCTCATAAATTAAAAAATATATATATTATTATTATTATTATTATTATTATTATTATTATTATTATCACCACTATTCTTGTCTTATATGCTCTTGACTTACTAAACCATAGAAACCACAGCCCTCCTGACGCTTCCCTCTGGTTTCAGTCTTACTCTGGCTTTCACATATTTCTCCCACATAAATTGATATTTTCCTTATTTTCTTTACCTTGAAAGGCACAATTCTTACAAATTAAATCAAAACTGTTCTCTTGTCTCGTGAGTGGTCACAATTGTTTTCTTTATTCCACAGACAAACTGTGACCAATTATAAACAATATGCTGTCTAAGTGTCTGCAGCATTCGATGACTAATGACCTGTGTGTGCATTTTTTGTGTTATCTGGCATATTTGACCCATGGCACATGAAAACACATATTTTCTTCCACTCTTGATTACAAGACCCTTTTTTTTAAAGCTTAAACTGCATAAACATCAACCAGAGTAATCTGCAACCTTTCCAGAACATTTAGACTGAGAGGAGGTGGTGAGGGATCATCACTTCACTGGCAGGCTGTGAGCTTTACAGCATATCTTAAAATCCTTACAGCAAGTCATTACATGGACTTGCACTCTAATACCCAACCAATTTACTTCAACTTTACACTTGGCTCCAGCAATGCCAGGCTCTTAACCGTCCCTGTCATTTCCAAAATGTGAGCAGGTGGTAGGTCATTTCATTTTATAGAAACAGTCTGCCTTGCCATGTCAAGGAATTAGAAACAGTTTCTATTTTTAAAATGAGAAGAAGAAAAAAGCAAACGCCTGTTTTCAGACTTTGCCCTATACCTGACCCAGCCTCACATATCAGGTCTTTCCATCATTATCATCTATATATCAATAGGTAGTAGTGTATGCATTCACTTCTTTATTAATGACTACCTGCACTACTTAGCCAGTCATTAAAAAACAGCAGCATGAAAAAAAAAAGATGGGAATGGGGGAATTCTATGCTAAATTAATCATTAGCTATATTTACTCCAGCTGGGTTTGATGGGTCTTCAGCAGCTGCATGTATTAGATTGTGAGACAAAAAGCAGCAGGATTTCAAAAATAATGAACACATAATTGGACATGAAATTAGCTTCAGTGTTGGAGAGATGGAGCAGAAAAGAATAGCAGATTGCTAACAATTTGAATATTTAAAGATAACTTCAACCTGCTAACCATCCAAATTGCACAAAAAACATTTTAAGGTGCAAAACAGTCAGGTCAAGACACTATCTGATGCCATTCCTGGCTATTAACAGACAAGAACTAAACATACAATAGGATAATAATCACTGTAGTTACTTTTGCCTGAGGATAATTGTTACTCTGAATAGTCATCCAATCTTCAACATGCAGAAGCTGCTTTTCTGACAATAAACATGGCAGACAGGTAAGAATGTAACATTTTTAGTGTTTGCACTGTTTTAAGTTAATTAAATGTCATATCCTCACATATAATACTGCTTATTTGCAACTGTTGATGTTGATGACTTAACTTATGATAATCAAATGACCAACACTGAATGAAAAGATGGCTTTGCCAGTTATTTGGAATTTGGGTTAAAATTGTGGTGTAATGTGACTGGAAACCTCATTGCTGGTCCTGGAAAAAGCTCTTCTGAGTTAGACTGAAATTCCTTTGATTTAGTGCTAAACATCATCAAGTTGGAGCACTAAAAGGTTTAAAAGACTGCTTTTAATGACAGTAAAATTAAAAAATACCCAGGGGTACATTTCCATGTAAATTAAACTGAACTGGGCAAAAAACAACAACAACAATTGAAATATGCTTGTTATTCACACTTTCCGAGCTGTTCTGTTATCCAGATATTAGAAGGTGAGTTGTTGAAATAAGCAGCTGGTGTTGCTTTTCCAGATGATTGTCAAGATGTCCCAGCTGAAAGAGCGCTACTCAAAAAAGTGACAATGAATATAGAAAATCTGTTTAATAATAATAATAATATATATTATTAATTCAAAATCATCCACGACTTGCAATAATGACATTTCCTATTTCCTTTTCTGGCATACGGCTTAAAGTAAAGAAACATTTATTCATTAATAATTCAATTCCTCACCTCAGGGCATTTCATTTAGTAGTAGTAGTATAGCAGATGTCTGCCAGGTTTCAACAAAGGACAGTACAATAAACTTGCTCTTGGGCAGAAAATGTAGCAATGTGTTAAAATGTAGGCGTTTTGGGGTGTTAATTAGTCACTGCATGAGAGAAGTAGCTCTAAGGAGGCCAAGCAGGACCCAGCAAGTTGGCCAGGCAGGAGGAAGACAAAGATACCAGTGTCTACTACCACCAGGAGGTGAGATCACTGTCTGTTTGCTAAGGGGAACGATGCATATTCTCATTTGGTCGGCACTCTGGGTGGTCCTACTGAGCAATGGTCATGTGAAAGCTGTGATAAAAGTGTCCATTCTATTAATAGAGATGAGCTGTCAGGCTTTGTGCAGTATGTCTGTTCAACAAATGTTAAGAGTAAAAAGAATTAGACAGTTAAATGAGAATAAATGTCAATGTGAATATAGAATGTATACTGCAGCAGAAAAAAAGATAAGAAGTGCATTATAAAAAGGAGGTAAACGATTTGAAAGATATAACAAAGCAAAAACAGGAAAAGACAAGAGAGTGTTGAACAACTCCTATCAGTCTCAGTTGCTGTCCAGCTGCTTACAGTAGGAAGGACTGCAGTGTCCACACACACAAATATGCACACACACCAGACATTCTGCCGATGGCTGACACAGATACTGCAATGCAGAGAGATGAAGGGAAGGAGCCAGCGAGCAAACGAGTAGGGGGGAGAAAAAATGAAAAGAAGAGAAGAAGGGATCATACTGTGACTGAGAGGAGGGAGGGGGAGAAACAGAGTAGGGTTACTAAGGAGCTCTAAAGTGGAGAGGAAGAGTAAAGAAAACAATGAAAAGACAGTGGTTGACAGAGAGGGTGACAAATTAGGAAGGATGCAAGTTGGGAGGCAGACTGAGGGCAGCAAAAGGAGAAACATGGGCTCTGTTAATCAGAAAGTATTTATTTATTCAATTTTTAAGTTTGATTGTGACAATTTAAATAGATAAATAAATAGTAAAAAAAAAAAAAAGAGTAGCAGGAATGCTTACTTTCACAATTTTGAGCTTCTTAATTGCCAAGCTCATAGAATGATCATCAACAAGAAGAAGCATGACTTGGTAATAAAATTGATGCATCCATATTAAAAAAGAGATTAAAAGAAGAGTCATAATTTTACTGTTTGTTTTTCTAAATTTGGCAAATTTAACAGATTACTGCCCTGATAAGGGTGTCCATCCATCAGAGCCAAAATAGAGAAGAGCCAACCAGAAGAAACCTTTCTGTGAATTGACTGTAAAGTGTGTAAAAGACATGCTTTGTCTCTCCTAAGCGTGAGATGGACACGCATGCAGAAATTGCATTACCAGTAGGGGGAGATAATATATTTAAAGCCACAAAGTCAGTAGTGAGCATAAAAAATATTAAGTACATTCCAGGAGCCTTAATTGTCTGAATCTATTAATCCCTTTCCCGTTATTATTTTCATGTTGGCTTAAAAATAGAACATCTCCCTCTGCTGTTACTGCAGATGACTGCAACTTCTGCATGAGTGTACATTTCATGTTTTGGAGAGGCAATGCATGAAATGGACACAGTGGACCAGCATGTCTATTGTGATATTAGGTTGAGGTGACCTACTAACTACTGGAGAGTTGTTGGTGTATTGTGTCATGTAATCACATTACATTTTTCAGTGTAAAGCGTTAGTGTACTTATCTGCACACCGGGCAATAGAAAAAAAAACCTAACACGCCTTTTCTTCTTCTGCTTTAGCAGTACAGTTATAGTGGGGAACAGTTTAAAGGAATCAGAATTTTACAACTGGGTTTGCTAACTTTGCAATCATATACACAAAGAGCATGCTAACACAAAGCTAGCAAAAATTCCATAATGTAAATACATGTATAAATGTACATCTAAAAATGTGTTGTTTAATTGATTAGTTGGTCAACAAACAACTGGAAAAAACAAATTGGAACAATTTATTTAGACTATTTTGTAATGTCAAAACAATTTCAGAATAATGTCATATCCATTTTCCTCGGCCAATTCATTAAACATGCCGCACTCAAGTAAATAATCTGAATTCACATTGATAATGTTATTTATTAAAAGAACTGGTAAACCTTTTACATGCATTGTTAGATTCCAGATTCCACTCAAAGAGCTAAAATAGGGTGCAATGAGTCTGTTTACTTTTATTATTAGACTTAAAGGAGCTGGACAAAATACATTTGATGATTTATTATATTTAGAAGAATGTAATTTCAAGGGAACTAAAAATCCACTTATACTTATGAGAACGTTCTCCTATGAGGCGGAGAGATACAGGAAGCCCAAGGTCACAGCACTTAGAAAAATTGCTTATATCCACTATTTATCTACATCTTTTCCCCTTCCCTTTGTCCTTTTGCCTCTCATTATCTTGGTCTACCTTCCTTTCTCTCTTGCTTCCTGTTCCCTTCTCTCACATGCACATGAACAATAGCACAATTCTTTCCAGGATGCAGGATGATTCACAGATGATGCAACTCCTGCTATTCTGTCACATGTCCTTTTCTTTCTGTCCATTCTTTTTCATTTCTTTCTGTGCTCAGTAGAAAGAACTATCATCCCCATAGCTGCCGTGTGATGAACAATAATCTGGTGATAGACCATTTTACAGTGCTGCCATCACCATTGTTGTTGTGTAAGTGGATGTAGTTGTCTGGATATGTGGAATTGTCTCTGTGTGTGTGCATGCGTGCGTTTTTACTGGAAACTATGAGTTTGATTGATACTGTACCTTCCTTCCTCTATTATTGACACTAGTGTGTCTTTCTTCACAGTGGTAGCTTTTGTATGTGTCTGAGATTTATGAACTGCACAAGAAATACTGTAATAACCAACTTTACAATAAGAAAATCACAACAAACATTTATAGACTTGGATTTGTCTCCTACTTTACTGTAGAGCTGTTTAGCAACTTAAGAAAAATCAGGTCGTGTCTACAAGCACAACAATTTGCTATTAGTCTATAACTAACTGAAGACTAAAGTAATATGACAAGAGTATGCACAGAAAACAGTGTTGGGGAGTAACGGAATACATGTACCGCCGTTACGTATTTAGAATACAAAATATGAGTAACTGTATTCCGTTACAGTTACCGTTTAAAAAGGTGGTATTCAGAATACAGTTACTTTGTTGAAATAAATGGAATACACTGCGGTACTTTCCTGTTTCATTTTGTCGCGGGTCAGGACTGTTTGGGTTTTGTTCGACAGCTACGTTCTTTTGTTCCAGGCGGCAGCGTTACGGTTGCCATGGTTACAGGGCGACGCTCTCTCTCTCTGCGACTGTGTGTTTCCTGGGTGAGAGAGCGCCTTTTCGTTGTTGTTGTTGTTGTGCTAAGCTAACAGGCAGAATGCTACAAGCATAGCTCTAAAGAATGTAGCATCATGTTCAGTGTAGTCCGTGCTGCTGGGAGAATGGACTGCCATACACGTTATGTGTCTGTGAGCGCTAGGAGGGAGAAAAAGGGGAGTGGAAAGGTACGAGCAGTCATCGAGCAAAAACGGGAGCTGGAAGCATGTAAATATAATAATAACCACTGCAGCCAAGAAGAGTGCCTGACGAGCCCAGTTGTAAGTAAGCTATTAAGACTCGACTGTACACTGTGTTCGTGTTTTCCTCCGAAAACAACAAGTTCCGTTGGAGCAGCCTTTCAACGCCTCTCTCTGTCTGTCGCAAGAAAAGTTGACCCACACAACAAAGTAGAGCTATTTTTCGGCTACCAGCCGACAGGGACCCCGCCGTATTATGCTGGGCTTACACTGTGCGATTTTTTCAGTCGCACGATTCAGCTCCTGCTCAAACTGTACGATTGACTCGTAGGGGTTAGAAGTTCATAGGTCACGATGCAGGGTCTCACACTATACGGCCCGATGCTCTGATGCGACCTGAGTGCTCACACTGTGCGTCCATAAAAATGAAGGTTATAACAGAAATTCTGTCGCTCGCTCTCCCTCTCCGTCTTTCACTCACACAGACACACCACCACCATCAACTTTGCTAAATTGCTAATGAAAAACATTGGTCAGGCAGCTGTGATTGAGCAGCAGTGTCGATCCAACTATTTTCACGGTTGTTGTGGTCGTGATAATTTTGTGAGGCCACATCGAAAGGGCTCGGATGCAGTGGCGGCTCCTGAAAAAAATCTCAGGGGGGGCAATTTTTATGATATCGACTAAAATGACCCATTTAATGAGTACATCAAACAACACAATTTTAATTTAAATTTAAAATGAACAACCATATTCTGGCCATTTGTATAGATTTGTAAAAATGAACATGAACAGATTTTTTTTTTTTTATCTACCTCTTCGTTGTGCCTTCTTAAAGCAATCCGATGTCCATCATCTAGCTGCGCCGCTATGCTAGTTTTCCCTAGCACAGCTAGCTTTACACTGTTGTCCATATGAACTCGTGAGCTTTCATGTTTCTTGATTCGTTCGGAGAGGTGCTTTAAGTCGGTTTGTCCAGATTGTGTCCACGTCAAATCACACTTGTCACTTTTGAACAGTATGCACGGGAAACAAAAAAGTGCATTAGCTGTTCCACAGCCTGTCAGCCACGACTTGCGCTGGAACCAACTCCGACAAAAAGTCCTGTTGTATGCTTTTGACTTCTCCTTCGTTGCCTGGGTTAGTTGAATTTCGGGCTTGTCAGGTCCCAACTCTTTAACTTGCAGTTTTTCTGCCATTGTCCTTCTGGCAAAAGGGTAGGTTAGAAGCGATCTAACCGAATTTGGGGGAGGCTGTGCCTCAACCGTTAACAATACCGCTGCCATCGTCTCTCTCTGACCTTATAGCTCACTTAGGCTACTGACTGAGGTAAAATTCTAGAACAGCAAATCTTCGCGCGTTTTCTGCAGGGGCGCAATTTTAAGCGCCCCCAAACCATTTAATTCAGCGACGCTGATAGGTCAAATATTTATTATTTTCCCCTGGCAACCATTTAATGATAGGCTATTTCGCTGCATATCAAGGGCGCTTTGACGAGCGCCCCAGAAGAAGAAAAACACCGTTTGTTGGTTGAACTTTAATGAGTCAGCTGGTGAAAATGTTAAAATACGCCTGGCTGTATATGGGCACACACATAGTAAAACTATCATTGATGAATTTTTTAAAAATATATATTTTTACTCCTCCACATTTGGGGGGGCGGAGCCCGAGCGCCCCCTATGGGCCAGCCGCCACTGCTCGGATGGTTCTACAGGTTGTGCCTCCATCGCTTGTGTCCAGATCACACGCTGCACTGCCGTGCTACGCCGTCTTTTTCGCTGACATTTGTGTTTGCGCGTGCGCAGTGTGGCAAACTGCGGTGACACCCTCACGACCAAGCGATTGATGATCGGGAGCTGGTCGTGAGGTGTCAATCGCTTCTCGTTACCCCACGTATACTACACGATGCACGACGCACGATGAAGGCCAAAATCGGGCCGATCGCCAAAACGATCGCACGACTCAAAAATCGGCTCAAAATGGGCCAAAAATCGCACAGTGTGAGCCCAGCATTAGTCAGACGTCCCTTTACTACAGTTCGGAGTCGCGGACCTTCAGTAATAGTAATAAATCACACAGCAATAGTACATTCACGTTGTTGTAAAAAGCATGATAATATTGTAGCGGGTCAGGGCTGTTCGGGGTTCTGCTTGTACAGTTATGTTTTGTGTATGTTGCCATGGTGACGGGTGACGCCCTCTCGATGCGACGGTGTGTCCTTCCGGGGTCAGAGGGCGCCCTATGTGTGTTGTGGTTGCCGCGCTGAGCAGTTAGCTAGTGGCAGTGTGTTCTTCTGCAAATGTAATAAACGGCTGTGCTCCCTGGCTAGCTCACGGGAAGCAAGACCAAACGATACCTCCGTCTCCTCCTTGTCTGAACTCGCCACAATATATTAAGTAATCCAAAGTATTCAGAATACGTTACTGTCATTGAGTAACGTAACGGAATAGGTTACAGAATACATTTTGGGGCATGTATTCTGTATTCTGTAATGGAATACATTTTAAAAGTAACCTTCCCAACACTGACAGAAAAAGACATTTGTTAGAACAGCTAACTGCTTTTAGTGAGATTTTAGAAAATGCAGTTTGCAGCTTTTGAACACAGGGTAATACAATACATCTAAAGATTTATTACTGGATTTTACATGGCCTGAAAATATCTTTATATTCCTTCATTTTGATTCACCTTCACTTTGGATTTACACATTTAGTTTTCTAAGAGGTTTTCCTGAGACCTGCTTTCGCCTTCTGTAGATACTAGAAGTGCAGAAAAAAATTCACAAAATGATTTTCAGTTATTGCAAATCAATTTTCATTTTAACACCCTCCCTGACCTTTTTAGATCCAGGGTTGCAGGAGTGAGAGGATGGTGGTGGTGTGTATGTGTCATATTTCCTGTCTATTTTTGATAGTCTGCATCCTACGTCAATATATCTAGTTTTACCTTCCCTCATCTCATTATGTCAGATTTGTCCCAGCTGCGTTTCTTCCGTTCTGGACTGGATTATAGATTGCAGACAGTTGATGTCGTAAACCACCGCCTCTGTTCAAAGATGGTCGCTCACAGTGGACATAGATGGCTTCTTTCACTCCTCTTTCAAACCATCTGTCCTCTCTGTCCAAAATGTGAACATTGGCATCCTTGAAAGAGTGACCTTTGTCCTTTAGATGCAGATGGAGTGGTGAGTCTTGTCCTGTGGAGGTGGCTCTTCTGTGTTGTGCCATGCGTTTGTGAAGTGGCTGTTTGGTCTCTCCAATGTAGAGGTCTGGGCATTCCTCGCTGCACTGTACAGCATACACCACATTGTTAAGTCTGTGTTTTGGAGTTTTGTCTTTCGGGTGAACCAGTTTTTTTCTGAGCGTGTTGCTGGGTCTGAAATGGCACTGGGATGTCATGCTTGGTGAAAACTCTCCAAGCATGACATCCCGGTGCTCCTTTGACTACGATGACCTGGATGACTGAGAACCTTCACAGACAATCCTGTGTTACATTTTCCTTTTGTTACTTTGGCTCCAAACTTACCAACAAAAACACTAGAAAACAAATGAATATATTTCATTTGCCATGTCATTTTTTGGCCCTGGCTTTTTGTAACTTATACTGCACGTAAAACAGGATAAAAAAAATTAAATGGTAAATGGCTTGCCTTACTAGTCCTTAAGGACCCCAAAGCACTTTACACATCCAGTCAGCCACCCATTCACACACTGGTCAAGGCTGGACTGGGACAAAAAATCGGCCCGGGCATTTTGACTAGAGACCGGCCCACCAGGATAAAAATTGAAAATGTGACATCATTCAGGGGTAAAACCGCAAAGGATTCTGGGAACTTGTGGCAAGAGGTACTAGCGCATGCAGGCTTTCAATTGAACTCAGTTACACAGCGATAAAAAGAAACCCAAAAAATGGCAAGAAGCTGTTGTATTATTAACTGCAATAGCCGGTCGCATGACAGCCACGGGAAGCCGACGGGTAAAGAGATCGTTTTTTTTTTTATCGGATTACGTCGTTGAAGAGAAATTTTTTAAGCCATGTTTCCGAAGTAAGAGCCGACGGATGGTCTGGATATACCAAATATAACGTCTCAGAACACTCCAGCTCACATGTTAGTCTGCTCCAAGCATTCCCTCAAAGGTCAGAGTTTTGTAGTAGTTAATACGTCATTTTTCTTAACATAATTGGTGATATAGGTTACAAGCAAGTTTGGCGCTGAACAGAAATTGTTGCGCTATGCTCCTTTGTTTATTGTGTTTATTGTGCATAAATAGTGAATTGTCCTGACACAATATTGCGTTTCGCTTCTGTTATTACCATGGTACATTGACAAAAATATATACTTTTATTCACAGGATAAAACAGTTGTTTTGTATCACTAATTGTCCAGTACGATTACAGCATACAATATTATTGTCACTGCTACATTTCTGTAATGCTACCAGAAATTATTTCCACTACTAATTAATTACCGTTGAGCTCAAAGGTTATATTAATAAACGGTTAACGAATGTGTATGTATGACGACGATTTGTGAGACTAGTAAACTTACCTTTGTTCGTACGATGGTCTTTCTTTCTACACGGTGCATTTCAAGGTCCTGTACTCATCCGTCGGTAAACTGTACCTGGGCTTGTTGCAGTGACCTGAATTTACTAAACTTCATGAGTGCATGCACTCACTCCAAGAACCGTATAATTATAAATATGAGCGTGGTGAAAGTTGGGCAGCACGCTAACGTCTTTTGTCCACTCTGTGTGCTCGTAAGGGTCTAACCCTTTCACTCCTTTGATTTTTTCCTTGTATCTTTTCTTTGTCTTTTCGTCGAGTCTGTCTTTGTACGGACCGGCATTGTTCTCCTTTTGTTTTTGTACATTCCTTTTTGTGCGTCAAAGAAAAAACAAGAAGGCATTGGAACCGGAGAATGAACGTTTTGCGGTGCTGCAAATGCTTGCATTTGATGCGGTACTTGGATTGTTTTGCCACGAGTTCCCGGCATGCAATGCGCGAAAATCACATGATTGCTAAACAAGGGAGAGGGTGCATCCGGCCTCCTCGGCTGTAATTGGTCCAGCCCAGAGTCGATCATGACCAATTGGCCAATCCAACACCTTTCATTATATATACCCTTCCTAAAAAAAAAAATAAAAAAATCCATCGGCCCATAAAAACAAAAAATCGCCAGCGGCCCACCGGGCAAATGCCCGGTATGCCCGATGGTCAGTCCAGCTATGACACTGGTGATGGCAAGCTACATTGTAGCCAAAGCCACCCTGGGGCGCACTGACAGAGGAGAGGCTGCCGGACACTGGCGCCACCGGGCCCTCTGACCACCACCTGTAGGCAACGGGTGAAGTGTCTTGCCCAAGGACACAACGACCAAGGCTGTTGGAGCCGGGGCTCGAACCGGCAACCTTCCGATTACAAGACGAACTCCCAACTCTCGCGCCACAATGGCCCCTTCACCCCCCACCCAAAAAAAACAAAAACAATAAGCACCGAGACTAAAATGCTGCAGTACAACTGCAAAGTCTGGTGGTATGTTTCTGGTATTTAGTTTATCACAGGAAGTTTGCAGTAAAGATGCAGTGCTGATCAAGATCCACAAACTATGCATTATAATTGAACCTTTCACGCATTGTGGTCGCTACAGTGGACAGCTATTCAAAGGCTGTTTTCTTGCATTTGTGTCAGTGTTGATGGTATACTTGCACACAAACCACTAGTGATGTGCGATACCACTGATTTCCTTTCCGATCCGATACCAAGTAATATTCAGGGTGGTATCGACGATACTGATCCGATACCGATACTTTGTACAAAACGGATTTTATTTATTGTATCTCAAATTATAGCGTCATAATGATTACAGGACATCAGAATACCTTCTTCTTATCACTTAATAATGCAGAGTTCATCATATAGAAATAAAAAAACTAAAGTTGTGTGCTATTTGAACACCTTGCCTGCCTGGAGGACTAAAGGACTCCGTGAGAGACTCTCACCCTAGCAGCACCTGTCCCTCTCCTCCTCTTCAGTTCGCCTCAACATACGCTCGTCATATTCTGTGATATGATTTACTCTGAGGTGTTTGACAAGGTTAGTGATGTTGCCACAACCATACATGCCAACCCTCCCGATTTTTCCGGGAGAATCCCACCTTTCTCCAGATTTTCCACCCGGACAACAAAGTTGAAAAACCATATCGCAGAATTCATAGCGCGGCCCAGCCAATTCCAGTTTCCAACAATGACGGCAGCGACTTAGTTTTAATATCACTCTTATTTCTCTTTCTGGGTCGCAAAAAAACGTTTAACATATTTTCAGGTGAGAATGTAGCTGTGTAAACTTCAAATATCTGAGCCGACCGACACATCGTCTTCAAACCCCCGCGGTCTTTCACCACTCGGGTTAAACATGATGTACAAGTCACTTTGATAACTTAAAAATGTTCTTGTTTGGCTTTTTCAGTGTTTTATTTGTTCGTGAGTAAATCGGTTTGGCTGAGATTAAAGTTATTAGATTAGATTAAATTAAATTAAACTTTATTATTCCCTCGGGAGGGTTCCTCCGGGGTTTTCACACAGCTGAATAAACATCAAACAGAAAACTGATTAAACAGAAGAGTTTACGTCAGTGTCCGGTTATATTTTAGACAGCAAGGAGCAGACGGCAGAGTTTCACTCCACCGAGGGAGCTCGTGACGTACTACCCGGCTTTCTTTAGACCGCGAAGGCCAGTCCTCAGGTGGAAGCAGCCTCTGAATTTGGACACCCCCGCTGTTTCCGGGCCGGCCAATAATAACGGTGACATTTAACGTATTTTATCCGATAAATAAACCCTGTAAAATATATTTATCCGCCCAAACAGCCCTTTTGAATGTCTCCCTAATTCTGAGGTCTCAAGGTTGGCAAGTATGGCCACAACACCTCACTTTTTTTGCCACATTTATTGCAAACCACGGCTCAGCTGTTTGTGGAGGTAAAATACATCCGCACAATTACGCTCAGCCATTGTTGTGAGTGCGCACGCCAAGGGGCTGCGAGACATTTATACAGCCGTATTTCGCACATGACTATGAAAGGCGGAAGAGGAAGTAGTTCCTTTGAATGTAGGCAATCCGAATGTTATAGTTTCTTTCCACTGTGTTCCTGTTAATGATAAACTACAAATTTACTCTAAATTACTAAAATATCGATATTTTAATGTGAGAATCGATTCTAGAACATAAATGACTGGTATCGGAGGAATCGATATTTCAGGATCGATCCGCACATCACTACAACCACTACATCGGACACTGTGTCCCTCCATACCCTGCCACCCAGTCAAAATGTATGTTGTCCACCTAAGTAGACATGTAAAAAAAACTCTTTGAAAAATACATGTTTAAAAAAAATGAAGTTCAGAAATCTTTTTTTCATGCCTGAAGATAAATGAAAATACATAAAAATACTTAAGAAAAAAAACCTGATTGAGGTTGTCATAATTCATGCATGAAAGGGTTAAGCAGCGAAACACCGATTCCAAGTATGGTACAATCATTGCTGATAAAATCCAAAATTATTTTAGCCCCGTATATAACAGCACACAGCATTGTTATACAAGCATGGCCACATCTCAATACACCATTTATCACAGCAACTGCGGTTATTAAAGATGTCAAACTGATCTCCTGTGACAGATACGTTCTCATTAGATAGATTTCATATAATTTGGTTATCTTATCAAAATATTACTTCCTGGTTATTCCCTATTTTACTGATTGCAAAAACCTTTTAATAATATAGGGAGTGCAGAATTATTAGGCAAGTTGTATTTTTAAGGAATAATTTTATTGAACAACAACCATGTTCTCAATGAGCCCAGAAAACTCAATATCAAAGCTGAATGTTTTTGGAAGTAGTTTTTAGTTTGTTTTTAGTTTTAGCTATTTTAGGGGGATATCTGTGTGTGCAGGTGACTATTACTGTGCATAATTATTAGGCAACTTAACAAAAAACAAATATATACCCATTTCAATTATTTATTTTTACCAGTGAAACCAATATAACATCTCCACATTCACAAATATACATTTTTGACATTCAAAAACAAAACAAAAACAAATCAGTGACCAATATAGCCACCGTTCTTTGCAAGGACACTCAAAAGCCTGCCATCCATGGATTCTGTCAGTGTTTTGATCTGTTCACCATCAACATTGCGTGCAGCAGCAACCACAGCCTCCCAGACACTGTTCAGAGAGGTGTACTGTTTTCCCTCCTTGTAAACCTCACATTTGATGATGGACCGCAGGTTGTCAATGGGGTTCAGATCAGGTGAACAAGGAGGCCATGTCATTAGTTTTTCTTCTTTTATACCCTTTCTTGCCAGCCACGCTGTGGAGTACTTGGACGCGTGTGATGGAGCATTGTCCTGCATGGAAATCATGTTTTTCTTGAAGGATGCAGACTTCTTCCTGTACCACTGCTTGAAGAAGGTGTCTTCCAGAAACCGGCAGTAGGACTGGGAGTTGAGCTTGACTCCATCCTCAACCCGAAAAGGCCCCACAAGCTCATCTTTGATGATACCAGCCCAAACCAGTACTCCACCTCCACCTTGCTGGCGTCTGAGTCGGACTGGAGCTCTCTGCCCTTTACCAATCCAGCCAAGGGCCCATCCATCTGGCCCATCAAGACTCACTCTCATTTCATCAGTCCATAAAACCTTAGAAAAACCAGTCTTGAGATATTTCTTGGCCCAGTCTTGACGTTTCAGCTTGTGTGTCTTGTTCAGTGGTGGTCGTCTTTCAGCCTTTCTTACCTTGGCCATGTCTCTGAGTATTGCACACCTTGTGCTTTTGGGCACTCCAGTGATGTTGCAGCTCTGAAATATGGCCAAACTGGTGGCAAGTGGCATCTTGGCAGCTGCACGCTTGACTTTTCTCAGTTCATGGGCAGTTATTTTGCGCCTTGGTTTTTCCACACGCTTCTTGCGACCCTGTTGACTATTTTGAATGAAACGCTTGATTGTTCGATGATCACGCTTCAGAAGCTTTGCAATTTTGAGACTGCTGCATCCCTCTGCAAGATATCTCACTATTTTTGACTTTTCTGAGCCTGTCAAGTCCTTCTTTTGACCCATTTTGCCAAAGGAAAGGACGTTGCCTAATAATTATGCACACCTGATATAGGGTGTTGATGTCATTAGACCACACCCCTTCTCATTACAGAGATGCACATCACCTAATATGCTTAATTGGTAGTAGGCTTTCGAGCCTATACAGCTTGGAGTTAGACAACATGCATGAAGAGGATGATGTGGACAAAATACTCATTTGCCTAATAATTCTGCACTCCCTGTAATAATGGATCGCATTTATATAGCACTTTTCGAGACCTTCAAAGCTCTTTACAATTTTGCCATTTGGTCACATTTTACTTTTTTTTTTTCCATCCGAGAAGGGATTTCAATATTTCATGCTTTAAACGGGTGGAGGATAGATTGACAAGTGTACGCCCAAGTTCTGTACAGTATTCGTCACATTGCTTTTAACAATGTTTTTCTGGTCTTAGTGCAAGTGACTAACAGCTATACATAACAACTTCTTTTGATCAAATAAATGTATTAATTTCCTTTGATTTAAATGGTCATTTTATATGGAACGCCAGGACTGCCATAATGAATTAATTAAATACACCATTAAATAATTAATTAAATGTGGCAATAATTAATTAAAATTGGAATTAATTAATTAAATAAATAGTTATGACACATGTAATTAATTAATTATTGACACATTTAATTAATTATTTAATGATATATTTATTTATTTCATTTTGGCAGTCCTGACGCCTGGCTCTCATCATGAAATAATTTTATCTGTCAGCCTCACCCATCAAACTCAGGGGGCGGGGTTAACGCTGCCCATGCAGCTTCTCTAACATTTGATTGGTTGCCGTGCAAAGTAAGTCAAAACAGGTCGATCCTAGATAATCGATTGCTTGTGTAGACTTGGGGCAGCCAGGTATCCCAGAATGCAGATCAAATCACAGGCAGCAATGGTGGTGGTGTAGTTTTAAAATACCCCGTTTTTCTGTCACCAGCTACACTTTTAACAGTGTTTTAGCCGCGAATGTCGCGCCGTATGTCTGGTCAGGTTGTCAACATAGAATATGTTTGCAAAAGTGCTCAGATGTTTTCAGAGATTTCACTAGCTCTGCTAACAGTTAGCATGCAGAGTGCACCGAGGGGGTAGTTAACCGGTTTGTTTACATATTCCACTCTCCGTGTTCCACATGTTGCATTCGCAGATTCTCATTTTCACCGAACGATCGTCTCTTTCCGCCTGGTCTTGTGTCTCTGTGCTTCTGTAACATAAAGAACGAGCTGACATTTTTCTCACGAAACCAGCGATCAGCTCAACAGACCCTCAGTTTACCTGCATGCATCCTCCTCCTCATCTGTCAGCTGTTTAACACCTGCTGCTAATTCAAGAAACACGCCTACGTTACCTGGTGATAGTCACAGTTTAACTGGGCAGCCGGTGCTCGATATAACGCAATGTCAGCGCATTTTTCTGCACAAGATAAGTAAATATAGTGTTTTCCCCGAGCGCAGAGCTGCTGGAGCTTGTTTCCTTACAGAGCACTTTATAGGCGAACAGCTTCATCAGCGGCTGATGTCCAATCACCGGCACACAGCTTTGAAACCTCAGCTGAGTTTTAGCTCTCAGTGGTTAAACGCTGGACTTCATTCACTCAGGTTCTGTCTGTCGGGTCACGTTTACTTCGCTGTTTTATTTACAACTGAACAAATCGGTTTGGCTGAGGTTAAAGTTACGTTTCATAACTGCATAGTTTCACAGACGTTTAATGGTTCACTGGCACATGTGTTAGACTGAACTATCATCTAAATATCATCTGTTTTTTAATAGTTATTCAACTGTATTCTAAGCACCAGCTGTCTGTTAGAATGTGATTTTTTTTTCTCTCTCTGTTGGCAGAGGTATAAAAATGCGCAGGAAAATCTGACGTGCATGGCGAACTTCACCGACGATATTTAGGGAGGAATAAACACACATCAAACATAAATGAACCATTTGCCTGTCTCCATAATTGAGAGCATTTTCTCTTCTTATGTCAACACTCTCTCTCTCTCTCTCTCTCTCTCTCTTTTTTTTCTTTTTCTTTTTTTTGCTTTTTCGGTCATGTTATGTTTACCTGTCAAAGGCTTGTTACAAACTATGAAACACATCGTGCAGACTTCTGGATGTTAGAAGAAAACTAATACTGCTCATGAATGAGACTAAAGGCAGGAAGGTGTCCTTTAAAACTAAACATGTTAATAGGACCTCCCTGTTTATATCATAGTTTATGATATAGCACGTGTATTTCAGTAATAGCTGAGGCCACTATACGTGCTGGCCTCATATCAAATGTGAAGGCAGACTGAGTCTATGTTTGACGTTTTTTATATCTAATCTTCCTTTTCAAACATTTAAACAGCAGCGAGTCTGCAGCTGAGGGAATACAAACTCAAACTGTCGGAACAGGTTTGCTCGTTTCTTGGATTCATTTGGTGATTTATTAAATCTATAACTGTTATTCTAATCTGCTGCTGAGTCTCTTACACTTTTCTTTATGCTGTATATTTTCACGTCTCTGGAATAGTTGGCAGTTAGATAGTCAGCTGGGAAACTTTGTGTTAACTCATGGAGCTGAGGATATCGTGGATATGCTGACCTCGCTGCGTGGTGTACAGAGCGAGGTCAGCATGATTAATATTCACAATAAAAATATTAGCCGAACATCATGAAGTCTGTATGTGTTTCATAGTGTCGAACAACCTTTGTACAGTTAAAGCCAGCAGTTACTACATGACGGAAACACCAACGTTATCTCTTTTATGCATTTATACACAGGTCACGCTGATTACTGAACAAAAACCCAAAGATCAGATGTTAAACAGATTTATTTGCTCTCTCTCCTCCTTAAACATGTTTTTAATGTTAGTTATAATTCAGAATTGGCGACTGAAACACGTAGGACACATAAGAACATCAGGAAATAAAACACCGATAAATATAACCTCAGTAAAAGAAGTCAGCGGGGGTTACTACAGCTGTGTACCGGGGCCTGCGCTTTGTCGGTGGGATTGCTTGCGAGGCGAGCGGGTCTATCCCACGCTTTGCCGTGAGACTGGGCAGACATCTCCGAAATCATCGAAACACTTTTGCAAAGAGGCTGTATCTTGACAAACCGACCAGACACATGAAGATTAAACCACTACATTCTCGGCTAAAAAAATATTAAAACGGTATTTGGTGACACACAAACAGGGTTTTTCAAAGCTCAGTTCTGTTAGCTTCCACATGCCGGTTGTTGTGTGCTAGAAACAATGGCCACCAGGCCAAAGCAATGGTTTTGACTCGATCAGCGTTAACCCCGCCCCCTGAGTTTGATGGGTGAGGCTGACAGATAAAATTATTTCATGATGAGAGCCAGGCGCCAGGACTGCCAAAATGAAATAAATAAATATATCATTAAATAATTAATTAAATGTGTCAATAATTAATTAAATGTGTCAATAATTAATTAAAATGTGAAATACATAAATAATTAATTAAATGTGTCAATAATTAATTAATTAAATGTGTCAATAATTAATTAAAATGTGAAATACATAAATAATTTATTAAATGTGTCAATAATTAATTAATTAAATGTGTCAATAATTAATTAAAATGTGAAATACATAAATAATTTAAATGTGTCAATAATTAATTAATTAAATGTGTCAATAATTAATTAAATGTGTCAATAATTAATTAAAATGTGAAATACATAAATAATTAATTAAATGTGTCAATAATTAATTAATTAAATGTGTCAATAATTAATTAAAATGTGAAATACATAAATAATTAAATGTGTCAATAATTAATTAATTACATGTGTCATAACTATTTATTTAATTAATTAATTCCAATTTTAATTAATTATTGCCACATTTAATTAATTATTTAATGGTGTATTTAATTAATTCATTATGGCAGTCCTGGCGTTCCATAATTTTAAAGGATTCTCTAAAAAGTTATTACACAGACCAAATCAAAACCCCAAACAGTAAGTAGCCGGACACGTAAATGAAGGACAAGCACTGCAGGGAATATAAAAAGGAAAAAAAGCTGCCCTGTGTCACAGGTGGAATCCAGGCAATCTACACTGCAGCCCTAAAGGGGCAAAAAAAGGATGTAAGAAAAGTCTTTGATGGCCAAGCAGAAATCCACAAGCAAAAGCTTGGCGATATGTAAATTAAAGCAAGATATAAGCATATTGTGCAGGTTACCTCGAAAGGAATATCCCTCCTGCTCTACGATACAGCTGTCTTTCAATTATCCGTCTCCAGGTTAGAACTCCACTCTGATAAGTATCAAAAAGAGGTGGCCCAGTCCACTACAGATATGGGGATCAAACAAAGCTTTCTCCTAAAGGGTAAAAACTGATTTTACCATCACACTCCACAGAGACTCGAGCAGAACATTTTTCTATAGCCTGCCTCTCCAACAGGGGGCTATGAACCCCCCACCAATCCACCTTTAGAAAGATTAAGAAGGCTAAATGCTACGACTCACACTACTCGCACCAGGAATTCCCGCACAAGACTCTGGGTTTAAACAACAAGAGAAAGACCCTAATTACCTGCACCTGTGCTTATAAATGGGAAAACAACCCAGTCCTCCCTACAAGGGGCAATTCTCAGGCCCAGATCTCATCTCTCACAGTAAGAAATACTAATTAAAAACAAAGCCTTAAAGGTATGGGTTTACTGACAAATATTAAACTGTCTACAAAAAGTACGAGGCATCTCTTTGTTGCATGTTTAATGGAAAATCAGCCTGTAACCTAGACGTCCTAAAATATTACTCATTCCAGCTTTTCAAACTGTACTCAACAAAAGGGTTTTTTAGACCATTGTGGTTTCAACTGAATGACAAATGGAGGGAAATGATGACGAGAGAAACAGCTTTTTCTTTACTCTGGTCCACTCTTAAAACCACATCAAAATCAAAACTTGTACATGACATTGGTGCTTCCTTAAAATGGCAATATTCAGATGAATACATTTGATCCAGTGATTGGTTAGCAAAAACCGAATAGCCTTCAGAGTCTGGGTTGACGGATCCGTCTGATATCAGCCTAGTACTTTAAAGGTTTGTAGTCAAAGGAGGGTTTCTGAGGGTTTTGTTGAGTCACAAGCTGATAAAACATTCCCCACATCATTGCATCACCACCTTCAGCTGTCAGGACTGTTGAGAATTGCAAACTGTCAAAGCACAACCATCAGGTTAACTCTTGTTTCAAGACAAAAAAGTGCAAAAGAGCTATTACTGTGAGAACTACAATCTGCGCTTTCATGTCTATTATGGCAATTTCGTTTTGAAAACACTACAAAGTGGGAGAGCAATGAAATCTGATTTGAGTGTGAATAAAAAATGGAGGAAATGGTAAACAGATTCCTGTTGATGATATTTTAAGAAGAACAAGGCTGCCAGTTTTTCAGATGCTCAATTTATTAGAATGATTTACTGAGCTCTTGTACACAACTCTGACTCATTCACATTAGCAACTGCACACCTTACAGTTTTTCTCGATTGCTAAAACACATTTCTTGAAACTACGCCTCATATCCTCACAACAGTAAACACAAATCCATAACATCTCACTCAATTTCCCAAACATCCTATTTCCAGGTCAAAATGAAGCTCTACACCCAAAACTATTCACTCCTGCTGAAAAACCAAACTTTGCCCTCAGACATCAAACACAAGCCCTCAAAAACACACACACTACAACAGAGTTTTGCACACTGGTACAATTAATTCAAAACAATAGTTCCAAAACAAATAGGTTGCTTATGGTTCTCCCCTTCAAAACCCTTGTCACATGATAAACACAAAAGACGCAACCAATGTATGTACAGTGGCACATTGTCATTCATGTACTATACAGTACAACACACACCAGAAACATTATCCCACCTCAGCATCTTGTCTTTGGTCTGGGTCAGGCCAGAGAATCTCATCCACATCACAGGCTATATTGGCCCCAGCCAGGCAGCGGGGGTAAAATCCTCTTGCATGCCTGATCCACCCCTGTCATGCATCTACTGATATGTCTAGGCAGGCCTCTTCCATGGCCTGAAGGAGGTGAACACGGACATAAGGTTCTCGGTCATACACTTTCCACCGCCATGCCGAAAATAACTCCTCTATCGGGTTTAGAAAGGGAGAGTATGCAGGCAGAAAGATATTAGAAAACCTTGGGTAAACCAGTCACGAACCAGAGCAGCGCGATGGAAGCTGACGTTATCCCACACAACAACGTAGTGAGGCTGCTCTGGCTGTGCTGGTTCCCTGTAGTCCAGCTGGAACATATGTTGTCTTAAACCATCAAGAAAAGCAAGGAGAAGCATAGTGTTATAGGGTCCTAGTACGGCATGGCGGTGGAGTACCCCTCGTTGGCTGATGGCTGCGCACATAGTGACATTCCCCCCACGCTGACCAGGGACATTTACAATAGCCCGATGGCCAATTACAGTTTTTACCGAATGCCTAAACACTAACTGTGATTCCTGTAGCACAATTTCTAAAACTAGTCAGACGTATAGCAAAACCACTCACTGAGTGTGCAAAACTAAAAGCACAAAAACTGCTTTGCACTCAGTTTGCAATTTTGTAACACACACTTTGCAAGACTGTAGGCACAATTCACTGCACAACACTCAATTTCCAAATTTCCAACACACTCCTAGCAAAAGTATACACATGTATGGCTATCATTAACACTAATTTGCCAACTGTCTGGCACACTTTCACATGTGAAAACTTTCTTAGAGAATTCGTTCACTTTGCAATCAGCCTAAGCACTATAATACAGGTAAGCTGTGTGTGCGGAGTACAATGGAGGGAGCAGAAAGAGTGAGAAGTAGAGGAGGCCGAGGAAGAGGACATGGAGGTGAAGAAGTAGGATGAAGAGGACGACAAGGACAAGGAGGAGCAAGAGGAAGACGAGGAGGGGGCAGAGGAAGCATGTTCACTGCAGACCAAGTAACCCATATAGTCATTATGGCGATTGCAAATAATCCTATACTTGGAAATAAACACTTGTGTTTGTTTTGATGTGTTTGAATAAACACCAGTACTTGAAGTTTGGATCCCTCTATGCTTATGGATCTATGACAGAAGTATGAGCTCAAACTGACAAAGCCTACCTTGTGCACAGAGAAAGCAAAAGCCAGATGTGTTTTGTATTCATACCATCGGTGTGCAGTTGGCGCATTGTGTGCTTAGTAGATGATGGCTTGTGTGTACTGTTTGATACGGAAACACCATTTTTACAAAGGTGTGAAGAGTTAATCTAGCTGTGTTTGCTTTTGCAAGAGAACTAAAATGTTTGGATAATTGGGTGACAGGTTGTTTTATTTGTGTGTAGAGTTTTGCTAAATTAGCCAATAGTTACATAACATGTGCTTAAGCAATCAGAAAAAACTGTATGTTCCTCCCCCTTTTCCTTCTTTTGGTCAGGTTAAAACCTGCCTCATCCACAAAGATTATTTCATGGGGAACAGGCCGTCCTTCAATCTCAAAGATTCTCTGCAAAACACATAACACAGTAGAGTCAATCGGTACCCTGAACCACAGTTCAAGAGTGCTGAAATGGCAGCATAAACTGCCATGCTGTGATGGTACACAATACTTTATACAATATCCAAACTCATACCTGAACATATTCCACACGTTGGTTTTTCACTCTGTCAGAGTTTCGTTCGAAAGGGACTCGGTATGCCTGTTTCATCCGGAATTGATACTTTCGGAGGATGCGGTCAATTGTGGAGAGGCTGATGGCATTTATGCCTCGAAAAAGATGATCATCCTCAATCACTCTCCTTTGAATCTCTTGCAGGCGGATTACATTATTTGCAATTACCATGTTTACAAGTTCCCTCTCTTGCTCCTCTGACAAAAGCCTTAACCTGCCTCCACCAGGTGGTCGTCTCTGTGTCCTACAAAAATAGAAGCACTCATTACTGTAACTGTCACACATTCATTTTACAGGCAAATAATGGAAACATACTGAAACTCAAGACACATAAGTTCAGTAACTTAAACGTTACTGTACAAAGCAGTCTTACTGCAAGTACACCTACCTGTTTTCCTCCCTGAAGGTTCTGATGATGGAGGCAACAGTGAAGCGACTCAAATTTGGTTGTACTCGTTGCCCAGCCTCCCTCATAGTCATCCCATGGACAAGGACATGGTCAACTAAAGTGGCTCGAATTTCATCCGAGACTGACTGTCTTCTTGCCCTTGCTCTTCCCCTTCCTTGTCGCCGTCGTTCTCCACCTCCACCTCCTTCACCACGTCCTCCTCCTCCTCCACCTCTCCCTCCTCCTCCACCACCTTCCTGTTGTCCTAGACCACCACGTCCTCCTCTTCCACCACGTCCTCCTCTTTCACCATGTCCTCTTCCTCCACCACGTCCTCCTCCTTCACCACGTCCTCTTTCTCCACCACGTCCTCTTCCTTTGCATCTCTTTGGATCCATTGTTTCAAACCTGAATGAGCTGACTTTGGCCCTTTTATCTATCCATCGCAGGTTCTGATTGGTGTGTGCTAAATTTTGACTCCTAGTGTTTCCACCTGGTTAATTGTGTGCTAATTGAGCTCAAGCTATGCTGACTTAAGTTAACATTATTGCATGCTAGTGCTTTCTAAATGACTACATGGTGTAAGCACTGTAAAATGTAGGGATTTGTGTGTAGAGTTTTGCAGTAACAGTTCACCAAATTTGAGTCATGTGTCAAAGCAGGGAATAGTGTTTATAGTTCAGGGAAATGGGTGAGATTTTTGAACAATAGCGTTACGGTTTTGAAATTTTAGTTTAGAGGCCTGGTTATAGTGTTTAAGCAATCGAGAAAAACTGTAATAAAACCTTAGCTGGGTCAAAAAGGCAGCAATTAGCAATTTCAAAGACCATCTCATTAATTAGAATAGAGAATAAGGACACAAACACGTTAACAAACACAAAGTTGCCCTCACGCAGCATAAGAACACATGCACACATGCATTACAGGGATGATGAACAGTTGCTACTAATTACAGTTAGTGTTGGTTAGAAACACACAAGAGGGAAGAAAGAGACAGAAATAGAGGTTTGAAAGAGAAAGACAAATCATAAGAGAAAGAGTAGAGTTGGGAAGGTGTAAGCAATAAAAACTTCACCCACACAAGACATAGGAACAATGTTCCCTCTAAGCTGCAGGCGTGCGCAATTGCGCACTGCTGGCACGGTCTCTGTGCACAGAAAATCTGCATTGCACACACAAAAAAAATCTAACCTGAATTGAAATGAAAATAAATACATTATCAATTCTGTTTCGCAGTGTTAGTCAGTAAGTGACTGGCTGCTCCCGTATGGGATTAGAACGATGCCACCTTATCCCATAGGCCAGCCAATGATGCGAATCACATCCATATATACACAGGCTATGACAGCGTCCTTATGTGCCGACACCGGTGTTTTAGCTAGCAAAGCGGCTGATGTGGAGTGAAGCCACGTTAATGACAACGTGTACAACCATTGGAGATGTGAGCAGGACAGACGGAACAATTGACAGAAAAAGTGTGGACTTTATACCAGTTTTTAAATTGTGTTGATAGGCCACGTAAAACCAGAGTTATGATAAAAAAATATGTGCAATGGTTGGTTTTCTCCCTGATTACTATCGTTGTTTGTTTTCACCATTTTTTCCGCAGTACATAGCGTTTTATAAGGAAAACGGAAGTAAGGGGGGAAGTGTTAGGAGTGACGGAGGTGTTTTGAGATATGAGAGATTTGCAACGTTTAGCGCAAATCTTGTGTAGTTAGTGTGCAGTGTAGTCACTAGTTTTGTTGTGTGTGTCAGAGCAATGAGACGACTGCTGAATGTTACAGGTGTTACAGCAGTGATACATCTCCTGTTGTCAGGCCTGCGGGTATCAGGCTGTTGTTCTCCTTTATCTCATAGTGGACAGAAATTATTTTTTGGAGTGGCACAAATCATTTGTGTGGCATCAGATTTGATGCAGAACAGCTGATTGTTCTGTGAATAGTTTGAAATGTTTGTTTAAAAAAACGCCTTGGCTGCATTTTTAGGTAAACAGCTGCAAAAAACTTTGTTACTTTTTTGAAGAAGTAACTACGGTATATCATTAATTGCCCAGCATTGGTCATTATTTACTGTATTTTGAAGACAGAGTTACAGGACTCTCTCCCAGACCACAGACTCATACTCATAATACAAGTCAGAGCTTTATAAAAAAGAAAAAAGAAAAAAAGAAAGTTGTGTTTTCAAGATTGGAGTTCAAGTTAATTTTACTTCCAATAGTGTTAACATGCTACACAGGTCATGAACAAGATTTTTTTTTAATTTTCATTGTAAGTGGGCTAAAGCAGTTAATTAAAAGTAGTCTAACATAAACGCTGTAATTTGATTATTTTAATAAACCATGTGACTTGGATGGATTCGATGCTGGCGTGACCATACTGCACACGTCTGCTGTTGCTCACAGTGATCCAAGGGACGCTCAGGGAGTTTGTGTGTTCGCTCAGACACGTGAAAAATTAGAGGGAACATTGGATAGGAAGTCACAGAGCTAATCCACACACTAATGAGACTCTGTGTTAATTGAGGCTAGTAATTAATCAGTCCCAGTCTGCCATAATATCAGTTTTACAGTCATGCAGCCACCCTTTTTCTACACTGTAGACAATTGCATAAACCACAGCATATCCTGCGGTTGACATGATGACCCGTAGTGACAAACAAAGGCACAATTCAAAATCTTATCGACTCCAACTAATGATTGTTTCTGTTATCTCTTGGTTTCATGTTTCATTCCGTGCAATGCTGCAAAGTAAATCTGCTTAGAACCATGAGTCTTTTATTTTAGTGGAAAGGGTGCACTACACAACTATTTTTAGAAGTAAAGTAAAAAGTTTGCCTCATTTGATATCTAGACTTTTAAAACAGAGGAACCCAAACATCAGAACTGCTACAGAGAAGTCAAGAAACTTCTTGAAAGCCACTGAGAGCTTTACTTTGCTGCACTGTGTTCTTGTCGCGTTAACAAAAGATCCCAGCACAGTGGGATTCATGGAGGCACACGTCTACTGCCAGTTTCTACTTTACACTTGTTCATTTATGGATATAAAGTGGGTACAATTATGTGTTTTTATTTTTTAGGTTAACTGCTGTTGTGACACATTGTTTCAAATCAGTTTTTTATTTTATTTTATTAGTTTATTTTTTGTTTTCTCTGAGGCAGGTCCATGCTTTGCAGTAAAATGCTAAACACCTATAGGGTATGCCAATTTAATTGGGATAAAAATAACTGCCTGAAACTGTCTAAGGCAGCAGAAAAGAATTCCAGACAAAATCCTGTGAGAGTCGCTAATGATTCGTTTTGCACTTTGTCAAAGTTTTCAAAAAAAAAAAAAAAACCAAAACAACTTTCCTCTGACAGTATAATAAGTTCTTGTCACAATTCATTTTAAGCCAGAAGATACAGCGCATATTCAGAACAGCAAAACACAGTGAGAGGGCCCACTAACAAGCACACTTGTGTAGAGACATAACAATTCAATTAAACTGGTGCATTAATTTTCTCTTTCACAGAGCGTAATAAATTAGCAGTGAATAATGAAATGCAATTAAATAATGTGCACTGGGACAGTGAATGACCAGGGCCTCAGTTTCAGCATTTCAGCTCTTCCCTTAAAGATATTCCTTTCCTATGTTCTAATATGTTCAAGCATTCATTGATTCATTATTTAGTAGTGGACAGTCTATGAAATGTTGCATTAGGTTTTGTGTAGGATAAGACTTTCAAAACAAAGGTGGAGACAAAGGAGAAAATGGAGAGCATAGGGACAGGAAAGGGAAAAACGCAGGGACCTGGACTACAGATGTATTACAGTTTTTTCTGAATGCTTAAACCCTAACTGTGATTCCTGTAGCACAATCTCTAAAACTATTCAGACTTATAGCAAAACCACTCACTGAGTTTGCAAAACTAAAAGCACAAAAACTGCTTTGCACTCAGTTTGCAATTTTGTAACACACACTTTGCAAAACTGTAGGCACAATTCACTGCACAACACTCAATTACCAAATTTCCAACACACTCCTAGCAAAAGTATACACATGTATGGCTATCATTAACACTAATTTGCCAACTGTCTGGCACACTTTCACATGTGAAAACTTTTTTAGATAATTAGTTCACTTTGCAATCAGCCTAAGCACTATAATACAGGTAAGCTGTGTGTGCGGAGTACAATGGAGGGAGCAGAAAGAGTGAGAAGTAGAGGAGGCCGAGGAAGAGGACGTGGAGGTGAAGAAGTAGGATGAAGAGGACGACAAGGACAAGGAGGAGCAAGAGGAAGACAAGGAGGGGGGAGAGGAAGATGAGGAGGGGGGAGAGGAAGGGTAGGAAGAGTAAGAAATAGAATTGCTGATGACATCAGAGCTACAATAGTGGACCATGTAATCAACCGTGGAATGACCCTGAGGGAAGCTGGCCAACGTGTCCACCCTAACTCGAGCCGCTACACTGTAGCCAGTACCATAAGGACATCTTGAAATGAGAATCGGTTAGTACAGTCACTTCGCACAAAGATTTGTAGCACTGCCATATGCCAATGAGAAACACACCAATACCATTGATGTAAAAATACTGAAATTGCTACTTTACAGAATTGCTAGATGACCAGATGCTGGGGGCAGAGGAAGCATGTTCACTGCAGACCAAGTAACCCATATAGTCATTATGGCGATTGCAAATAATCCTATACTTGGAAATAACCACTTGTGTTTGTTTTGATGTGTTTGAATAAACACCAGTACTTGAAGTTTGGATCTCTCTATGCTTATGGATCTATGACAGAAGTATGAGCTCAAACTGACATAGCCTACCTTGTGCACAGAGAAAGCAAAAGCCAGATGTGTTTTGTATTCATACCAGAATACAAAACACATATAGAACCCTAACCCTTAATGCAATGGAGCTAAGGCTTCTTTATAATCAGAAAAGAAAAAAAAGAAAAAAAAGAGATTAGGCTTTAGATTTAGATTAGGCTTTAGTCCACGTCTGTTATACTTCCTGTTTTACTTTGACGGTCCCTTGTCTCATGTCAGTGTTTCTAGTTTTCCTTCCCCTTGGTCTAGTCATGTTTGATTTCTCCCTCTTTGCTTTTAAATTAATGATATGTCAACGTTGTATTTATGTTCCTTTGCTTCGCCATGTCCAACCCTGATCAGAAAAAAGAAAAACACTGGTCTTTTCATGATCTGAGTAGTGGCAGGAATAAACTGTTTTCAGCAGACACAAATGCCTCAAAGCTAACTCTCCATGCTAATGAGTGTTCATGTTAATTGATGCTACTAATTAATCAGCCTCACTGCTAAGAAATCCAATTTGGTCCTCTGTTTCATTCTCTCATAAGATTAGCTTTAGAGAAATACATCCCACAGTCAGAGAGAGAGAGAATTCTAAAGCAATTCTATCCATGACCAAGCATGCTCTAAGATCAGGGTATTTGAAATGTATATCTTTAACACACAAATACACAATTACATTAGTTATAGTGTGAAAGAGTTACAGTGAGACTCTCAGTTGCAGAATGTTTTCATACTTGTTTGAATCGTGTGAAGCAAAGTGTTACTGCATAGAAAACAAATTTTCCATTGTGAATTCAGTCCATTGTCTGATTTATAGTTGCAAATGAATCGATAACTTTCTGTGAAGTAACAGTGCACAAGTTGGGAAGGTTGCTAGAAGCAACTAGAAGGTGTAATGCTTATTACACACCAGCACAAGGATCATTAAATCGGAATTTTTATTCCGATTTACTGATTGTTCTTTAAGTTTGACTGTGGGAGAACAAATGGCAGTTATTGCAATGGACATGACCTATCCTCGGCTTCTTCTAGGAGCAGTTAATAAAAAATCAATGAAAAAAATCAATAGGTATGCAAGGCGAGACTCAAATGACAGACAGAGCTGGTACTCCTATGGTGATGTTCTGACATATTATGAAAGAAAATGGTGCTTCAAAGTAGTTTTTTTTTTATTATTTTTTTATTTGGATTCTCACCCAGACCACAACACAATTCATAATCATTGGGGCAATGTTTTTCCAGGCACTAGACACTTTTGAAACATTCAGTTTTCATATCTGCACTTTATCAGATACAGATACAACTTTATAAATAAAAGTTAAAAAGGCTAATTAAAAAGTCAAATATTGAAAGCCACTCAATTTAGTCTTCTTGGTCTATCCAAATTTCTCCCTATACTTCAATCTTCTACAATTCCTCCTTTTGAGCTGAATTAAAACTGGTAGAAGTGTAGCCCCAGCCCTTTTTAAGAGCCCTTAAGAGTCTCATGAATTCAAAGCCTGCTCACATCTCTTACACTCTTAACTTGCGTGACATACTCTGCTGGTGTAAATTGTCAACTTCCATAAAATTTGTAGTTGCATACTGTACTCAGTGCATAGAATATTCACAATGGATTTGAAATGCCACGTACACAGTACAGCAAGACAGGTGACAAGCATCCTCCTAAGCTCAGTTGGTACAGAGCACGCAACTTATTGCTGAGGCCTTATCACAGCATCCTAGCCCGTTGCTGCATGTCATACCCCAATATAGTGACCTTCTCTCTACAGGGGAAGCTGAATTCAAATAACAAATAATGAAATAAGGTAAGCTACACTTTCATTATCCCAAATTTGGGAAGTTCCTTTGTGTTTTCATATGTTTGTCATATAATGACATTTAAGCTTAGATTAATTTATCTCAAAACCCAACATTGCAAATCAAATCTCTTAATAGGGCAAAACTAATTTGGGAACAAAAAAAATGCAATAAATAAGAAAATTATCAAGTAATAACATAATTGCAAACTGAAATATGAATATGAGATAATAATGTATATGGCAGTAAAAAAGATCAATACAGCAAAACAGCTTACTAAATCTAATAAAAACACCACAATAAAATTAAAAAACAATAAAATGGCTCATTATAACAGTGTATAAAAAATGCAATACATGTGCTGCACTGTAGATATGACTTACATAAGATGTGCAAAATTTCCTGTTTCTGTTCTTGCAGCACTGAAGCTCAATCACTGTTAGAAAAAGAGCCACCTGCTCAGTGAGTGATGCAGAGTGTAGTCACGATTATCAAGAGGTGAATGACAGTTTAGTGCCATGCTCTCCACCATAGCTTCAAATGTATTCAGTTTGCAGCAAGAATTCCTCATCAGTTTATTCAGTATGTTAGTATCCCAGTATGTAAGAACACTGTGATAACAAACACACAGAAACAGATGAACATTTAAATGCAAATTACAAAGACTCTCAATCTCACTAGGAGATGCCCATCCCCTTTTGTATACAGCCTCTCTGCTGGTGTTTAAGTTCTCCTGTTGCTAGTGTGGGTGTCCATGTACTTGTATCCCTCCACCACATCAATATCTCCTCTCAAGAAATGGGCCATGTAGCTGTCCTTCTATCTGAAATCAGTCAATAGACATGTCACCATATCATGGTCTACTGACATTCCTCATAGCTTCTTTCTCAGTACCAGAGGTTGGATTGTGATGAACGCACTGGAGGACCCAAATAATTTGATTATCACCATGCAGACACAGCCATCCTGATGGGAGTGAGCTCTATGGAGTTCTTATGTATGTAATTGCAACATCCACTCCCAGACTTGGTTGATCTGCAAACTGCAGAGTGTATAGAGATTATTTCATTCTCTTGCTTCAGATACAGTTTCAGGCTATGATGGCCTGCAGCCTTGCTTTGGTGCAGTTTTCTCATCTGTCTCCTAAGCTGGTTACATATCGCAGTCAAGCAGGAGGTGTTTGTCAGAGTCAGACCCACAGATTTCATTTGGGGGTGAAGAAGAGGAGGAATGCAACAGACATATGTAAGACTGCTTTCTTCCATTTGTGCAAAAACTCTAAAATTAGAAATATCCTGTCTCAGAGTGATGCTGAAAAACTAGTTCGTGCATTTATTACTTCCAAGTTGGACTACTGCAATTCATTATTATCAGGAAGTCCTAAAAACTCCCTGAAAAACCTTCAGTTAATCCAAAATGCTGCACCAAGAGTACTGACAGGGACTCGAAAGAGAGAGCAGATTTCTCCTGTATTGGCCTTCCTTCAGTCCAGAATTGAATTCAAAATCCTGCTCCTCACATACAAGGTCTTAAATAATCAGGTCCCGTCTTATCTTACAGTTTTTTCTGAATGCTTAAACCCTAACTGTGATTCCTGTAGCACAATCTCTAAAACTATTCAGACTTATAGCAAAACCACTCACTGAGTTTGCAAAACTAAAAGCACAAAAACTGCTTTGCACTCAGTTTGCAATTTTGTAACACACACTTTGCAAAACTGTAGGCACAATTCACTGCACAACACTCAATTACCAAATTTCCAACACACTCCTAGCAAAAGTATACACATGTATGGCTATCATTAACACTAATTTGCCAACTGTCTGGCACACTTTCACATGTGAAAACTTTTTTAGATAATCAGTTCACTTTGCAATCAGCCTAAGCACTATAATACAGGTAAGCTGTGTGTGCGGAGTACAATGGAGGGAGCAGAAAGAGTGAGAAGTAGAGGAGGCCGAGGAAGAGGACGTGGAGGTGAAGAAGTAGGATGAAGAGGACGACAAGGACAAGGAGGAGCAAGAGGAAGACGAGGAAGGGGGAGAGGAAGATGAGGAGGGGGGAGAGGAAGGGTAGGAAGAGTAAGAAATAGAATTGCTGATGACATCAGAGCTACAATAGTGGACCATGTAATCAACCGTGGAATGACCCTGAGGGTAGCTGGCCAACGGGTCCAGCCTAACTCGAGCCGCTACACTGTAGCAAGTACCATAAGGACATCTTGAAATGAGAATCGGTTAGTACAGTCACTTCGCACAAAGATTTGTAGCACTGCCATATGCCAATGAGAAACACACCAATACCATTGATGTAAAAATACTGAAATTGTTACTTTACAGAATTGCTAGATGACCAGATGCTGGGGCAGAGGAAGCATGTTCACTGCAGACCAAGTAACCCATATAGTCATTATGGCGATTGCAAATAATCCTATACTTGGAAATGAACACTTGTGTTTGTTTTGATGTGTTTGAATAAACACCAGTACTTGAAGTTTGGATCCCTCTATGCTTATGGATCTATGACAGAAGTATGAGCTCAAACTGACATAGCCTACCTTGTGCACAGAGAAAGCAAAAGCCAGATGTGTTTTGTATTCATACCATCAGTGTGTAGTTGGCGCATTGTGTGCTTAGTAGATGATGGCTTGTGTGTACTGTTTGATACGGAAACACCATTTTTACGAAGGTGTGAAGAGTTAATCTAGCTGTGTTTGCTTTTGCAAGAGAACTACAATGTTTTGATGATTGGGTGACAGGTTTTCTTATTTGTGTGAAGAGTTTTGCAAAATTAGCCAATAGTTACAAAAAATGTGCTTAAGCAATCAGAAAAAACTGTAATGACCTTGTAGTACCATATCAGCCTATTAGAGCACTTCACTCTCACACTGCAGGCCTACTTGTTGTTCCTAGAGTATCTAAAAGTAGAATGGGAGGGAGAGCCTTCAGTTTTCAGGCCCCTCTTCTGTGGAACCAGCTTCCAGTTTGGATTCGGGAGACAGACACTATCTCTACTTTCAAGATTAGGCTTCAAACTTTCCTTTTTGCTAAAGCATATAGTTAGGGCTGGACCAGGTGACCCTGAATCCTCCCTTAGTTATGCTGCAATAGACGTAGGTGTCATGGTCTGGGTGGGTACCTTCAGGTCTCCAACAGCGGCTCCTCCTCCTTTAAGCGGAGAGTGGTTGCTCCTCCCTGGCTGACCACCTGTGGGCAATTATTCCGGCAGTATATCAGACCTGCGCACTCAACCGTTCACCGCCTGAGTATCTGCTATCCCATGTTAGTCAAGTGAAGAGAGATTGCTCTGTCCTGAACCCGTGTGACAACTCACCTGTCTTTCTTGTTCTCAGAGTTAGCTCCTGGAGGTTTTTCTGCGCGCCACTAGCGTGGTGGCGTTGTTTTGTGTTCGCTTTTGTTTACTGTGGGTGGAAATAAATCCTTTGTTCACTTACCGTCTCGCTTCCGGTTTGGTTTCTGCACTTGTGTCCATCTCCGTTACCTAGTGCCGCTGGGCCGTGACAGTAGGCTGCCGGGAGATTCCCATGATGCATTGAGTTTTTCCTTTCCAGTCACCTTTCTCACTCACTATGTGTTAATAGACCTCTCTTCATTGAATCATACCTGTTATTAATCTCTGTCTCTCTTCCACAGCATGTCTTTATCCTATTTTCCTCCTCTCACCCCAACCGGTCGCAGCAGATGGCCCCGCCCCTCCCTGAGCCTGGTTCTGCCGGAGGTTTCTTCCTGTTAAAAGGGAGTTTTTCCTTCCCACTGTCGCCAAAGTGCTTGCTCATAGGGGTCATATGATTGTTGGGTTTTTCTCTGTATCTATTATTGTACAATCTACTATACAATATAAAGCGCCTTGAGGCGACTGTTGTTGTAATTTGGCACTATATAAATAAAATTGAATCGAACTGAATTGAACATAAAGATAATGAGGGTATGTGGAGGCAGGGTGTTTGCAGCAGAGGGCTGTAAAATAAACCTGTTACCTTCCACAGCAAAACATAGACCACTGAGCTCCCCAGTACAGGGGTGAAGGCTTTAGGTCTCGCTTTAATCTGTTACTCGTAAATCTTACTAGGACAAACTGCATAAAATCCACAATTTTCAAAATGTTAAATTGCTAAATCACTTGACATTTAACACAATCATAGCTAAAGTTGTAGATGAACAGGTTAACTTGGGAGGCAGGGAGAATTTTTTTGTCTGTACTCATTAAATTATACAGTCACAGACAGGCATGTGCACTGACTCACATGCGCACGCACAAACACACACAGCCAGAGAGATGTTATGCTACACTACACAACGTTTCAGTGACAAAAGGAGACAGGTAAATGCAACTGGAAGCCATGTTGTCAACACTGATATTTCATTGTTGTATGTATGAGTGTGTGTATGTGACATTACTCATTTAAGAATTTACAAGAATGTGTTCAAAATGATTAATATGAGATGTTTAAGGTCACTGTGTGGGTGGATCCAATGAACATGACTACAGCCTTGCTGTACACATATACACAGGCAACACCAGAAATACTGATCTATAAATATATCGAGACTTATGCATATTTATGAGACTATTTCATACTGAGAACCCTGTGCGTGTCTTATGTCTGAGTCAAAATTGTACTTGTCATTTTTAATCTACTTCTCTAACTATTGCTAATCAATAATAAAAGAGCCACTCAGTGTTTGGCACACACAAAGCAAGCTGTTATGGCTTTTCTCAAAGTGCTTCTCACTCAGTTTATATCATATCGCAAGCATTTCCATAAACTTTTTTTGGGGTCTTGTCTTTCTTCTGACCTCTTTCCAAAGCTTCTCCAGCTGACTTATATGTCACTTTTCATTATTGTTAAATAAAGTGCCTCTAATGACATTTCTTTGGCTTCTCTTTTTATATTACGGTCATTAGCTTAACATAATGCGTCTGTAATGGCTGAACATTTGTATTTAGCTGACAGACTCAGTTGAGCTTTAATTTTACAGACAAAACAACTCAAGTAACACACTGACGGTAAAAACAAAACTAAATCAGCTTTCATTTGTAGTCATCGCAGTCATCTCATAAAATTTTCAAATCTGCCTTATCCATCCACCATTACGCCTCTGCACTCAGAGCACGTTTTTTTTTCCATGTGCAAGTTCCACTAATGTGTTGTTTGTAATTTGTGAGGTGACATCCAGTTTGAGACACAAGCTATTTCTGCAGTATACACAGAGGGTTGGTCAAGTCAGTAAATTTGTCCCGGATGAGTTGGCAGGCTGAGGAGTGACTGACTAACAGATTGAGGTCAAGAATGGACTTGTTTGAAAATTGTTCCTGTCTTTGTTTGTTCAAACAAATTTGAATGACAAGCATTAAGGACATGAGATATGGAGCTGCTGTTGTATTTGTGCTTCTGTTTGGAATGGATTAATGTCATTAAAACGTATGCATTCACACAATTTCATAATCAATCTAAATGTGTGTTTTGGTAGAGATTTAAGCATGGATACAGATTTGACTACTGAAATTTCCTACTAGAAATCAAATACTGAACATCACAAAGAACTGAAAGTCAGCATTTTTTTTAACACGTGTAGAGTTGTTTAAATGTACCAAGCCCTTCTATGTTTATATTTTTTAAAAAGATTAAGCAATTCCTGTAACTGTTTTCCTTGTGCTTGCTATATCACCACTAGGAATTGCCAACATAAATTTCACAGTGAATTTGAAGGTACAATTCAAAATCTGTTTTAATCTTGAAAACTGTGACTTCCTACGATGCGCCGACAACTGGCGAGGGGCTCTAGATCCCTTTATTCCATAACTTTTAACATAACTTGCTCAGTTGCACATCTGTCAGACACTAGTGATGCATAACATCAACTCAAAATCTTCCATCTTTGGTTCCTGAAAACCTTTATCATTTATTTTTATGTTGTCGCCTTCTGATCTTATGATAGTATGTCACCACTTTGACGTTTTCTTTTATCTTAACTATTTCAAAGAGACAACTACAACCAACACTTTCTTTTACTCTAAATAATTTATGTCATTGTTTTTGTTTTGTCTTTTTAGTAATTTATTGTGGAAAGAACAAATACTTTTTATCATTTTCTGAAGCCAAAGTTATCATAGTTTTTTTATTTACATTTATATCAAAAATAATACATGTAAATGATATTATAATCTACTAACTTACACGAAGGATCATATATGAGCAGATATCAGACAGCCTTCAAGTGATTCTGGCAAACCATCAGGTGACCTCAGGGAGGGGAACAAAGTTCCTGTCTACTGATTCTGCACATTTTTAGGTGCAGTCAAGAAGCAGAGGGTGACTGACTTGGTGGTCTCAGGAGTTTGTCTCTACTTTTTGCAGATGATGTGCTTTTGTTAGCTTCACTGAATGATGATCTCAAAGTGGCACTGGAGAGGTTCGTGGCAGACTGTGAAGCAGCTGGGATGAAAATTAAGACCTCAAACTATAAGGCCATGCTGCTTAGTAAGAAAATGGTGGAGTGGGTGGGAAATGAGTCACTGTCCTAAGATGAGGAATTTAAGTATCTCGGGGTCGTGTTCATGACTAAGTGATTAACTGTTGTATTGGATGTGGCATCAGCAGTGATATGGACACGACATCAGTCTGTTGTGGTGAAGAGAGTTGAGCATAAAAACAAACTTGCCAATCTACAATCCTACCCTCACATATCGTCATGCCCTCTGGATAGGGAGTGAAAGATGAGTGTGTGGATGTGAGTGGTGAAAATGAGCTTCCTCTGAAGGAGATAGGATGAGGAGAGGCTTGAAGTCGCTATGCTTTGCCATTGAAAAGAGCCAGCTGAGGGGGTTCAGGCATCCTATCAGGATTTCAACAAGTTGTTCTGGGTGCTTCCAACCAAGAGGAAGCTGTGGTGTAGACCTTGGACATGTAGGAGAGGTTACATTTCTTGGCTGGCTTGGGAAACACTGAGGGGTTTCCCCAAAAGAGCAGAAAAGGTGGATGTCAACAGATATGTCAGATATTAGTACATTGTTGTACTTTTCACTTGAAAATAATTTTAATGATAAATTAACTTAAAAGTGTAATGTTCTTGTATTTTCCGTTAATTTAATAATTATTTCAGCTCTACAGTAGTTGTCCATTTCCAGCTGCCCTGGGGAAATATTAAAATTACCATGTATAATAAGGACTTTAGTTATCCCCCCCTCCCCCCAGATAGATTATGATATATATATATATATATATATACATACCGTATTTCCCGGACTACAGAGCGCACCTGAATATTAGCCGCACAAGCTAAAATCAGGGGAAAATCCTGTTTTGTACATACATTAGCCGCACCTGACTAAAAGCCGCAGGTGTTTCAATGTTGACTTATCATATGTAAGAGAATATGCACAAAGGGAATTGTCAGGAAAGAGACGGCTGTTTGGAGACACATCACTTTTATTAATATTTTGAAAAACAAGTTATGGGTACATATTTGCATAACATTTTAGGGTATATGTACAAGTACCGGTAATTACAAGTACGAAACATGTACTGTGCTTCATAAATGAGTAACAAATGTAGTACATAACAATAACCTACAGCACACCAGAAAAATAGATTCGGCCTACCTTTTGGGCTCAGGTGCAGTGACATGGCTTTAACAAGAAGAAAAGTCAGTCATTCATCACCATCTTTCTCGTCTTCCTGCGCTCTAAAACCACCAAAGTCCTCTCCTCCAGTGTCGGAAACGAACAGGTTCAGGATGGCTTCGTCATCCACTCTCCGCTTCTCTCCTTCGTTGTCACTTTCAAAACCAAAGAAATCCTCGTTGTCAGTGTCGGAGTCGAACACCCTCAGAAGGGCCGTGGCAGTGTCCTCCTCTCCATCATGCAGCAGTCCAGCCCTTCGAAATCCGTTGGTGATCGTGGATGTTTTCACACTTTTCCACGCTGTCAGAATCCAATGGTGGAGTTGGGCATAACTTGCTTTTCGCAAGTTTATCATCATCCACGCCTCCAGCTGAACGCGTAGTGCTACTTTGAAGTTTGTTTTTCGTGCTACTTCGTACGGCACTACGTTGCCTGGCGGATGGACATGTGACCAACATACCACTCTTGAACCCCGATCCTTCCGCCAGGCAACGTAGTGCCGTATAACAGCGGAACAAACAAAAACAAATCCGCTCATGGACAATCCATAGAAAAGCCGCACCTGACTAAAAGCCGCAGGGTTCAAAGCTTGTGCAAAAAGTAGCGGCTTATAGCCCGACAATTACGGTATATATACACTCAACAAAAATATAAACGCAACACCTTTGTTACTGCTCCCATTCCCCATGGGATGGATGTAGAGACCTAAAATTCATTCCAGATACACAATATAACCATCCCTCCCAAACAGTGGTCACAAATCAGTCCAAATGTGTGGTAGTGGGCACATCTGCTATATTGAGATAATCCATCCCACATCACAGGTGTGCCACATCAGGATGCTGATCTGACATCATGAATAGTGCACAGGTGTACCTCAGACTGCCCACAACAAAAGGCCACCCTGGAATGTGCAGTTTTGTCTCACAGCAAAATGCCACAGATGCCACAAGCAATGAGGGAGCGTGCAATTGGCATGCTGACAGCAGGAATGTCAACCAGATCTGTCGCCCGTGCATTGAATGTTCATTTCTCAACCATAAGCCGTCTCCACAGGCGTTTCAGAGGATATGGCAGCACATCCAACCGGCCTCACAACCGCAGACCTCGTGTAACCACACCAGCCCAGGACCTCCACATCCAGCAGGTTCACCTCCAAGATCGTCTGAGACCAGCCACCCAGACAGCTGCTGGAACAATTGGTTTGCACAACCAAACAATTTCTGCACAAACTGTCAGAAACCGTCTCAGGGACGCTCAACTGCATGCCCGTCGTCCTCATCGGGGTCTTGACCTGACTCCAGCTCGTCGCCGTAACAGACTTGTGTGGGCAAATGCTCACATTCGATGGCGTCTGGCACATTGGAGAGGTGTGCGCTTCACGGATGAATCATGGTTCACATTGTTCAGGGCAGATGGCAGCTGAGAATGTCCCAGTTCTTGCATGGCCAGCATACTCACCGGACATGTCACCCATTGAGCATGTTCGGGATGTGCTTGACCGGCGTATACGACAGCGTGTACCAGTTCCCACGAATATCCAACAACCTCGCACAGCCATTGAAGTGGAGTGGACCAACATTCCACAGGCCACAATTGCCAATCTGATAGACTCCATGCGACGATGTGTTGCACTGCATGAGGCAAATGGTGGTCACACCAGATACTGACCGGTTCTGGGTCCCCAGACCCCCAATAGCGCAAAAAACTGCACATTCCAGGGTGGCCTTTTGTTGTGGGCAGTCTGAGGTACACCTGTGCACTATTCATGATGTCAGATCAGCATCCTGATGTGGCACACCTGTGAGGTGGGATGGATTATCTCAATATAGCAGATGTGCCCACTACCACACATTTGGACTGATTTGTGACCACTGTTTGGGAGGGATGGTTATATTGTGTATCTGGAATGAATTTTAGGTCTCTACGTCTATCCCATGGGGAATGGGAGCAAAAACAAAAGTGTTGCGTTTATATTTTTGTTGAGTGTATATATATATATATATATATATATATATATATATATATATATATATATATATATATATATATATATGTATTAGGGGTGCAACGATATTCGTATCGATATTGAACCGTTCGATACAGTGCTTTCGGTTCGGTACGCATATGTATCGAACAATACAAAATTTGTAATTTATTTTATCAACTTTCCTTCTGACGATGCTGTCTGTGTTGAGCGCTCAGTGAATCTGCGTTCGACTACTCCGCCTCGACCTAGGCGGAGTAGTCGAACGCAGATTCACTGAGCGCTCAACACAGACAGCATCGTCAGAAGGAAGAGCGCAGGGCAAGCTAGCGAGACAGAAGTTAAGCTCTCCTTACAACATGGACCTCCCCCACTCTCATTCAGATCTGGCGTTTGGAATTATTTTGGTTTTCATGTGACATATGACCCTGAAGGTAAGCGAGTCATGGACTAAAGTAAAACAGTATGTTGGATGTGCCATGCAATGCTCAATTACATGGGTGGGAACTAGTGTGTTAGCGCAGTTAGCTCGTTAACGTGTTGGCCGTCTAGCCCCATGCACGGGCGATCGGCGGTAGCTCGTTAACGGAGATTTGCTGTGTTGTGGCGTTAAGGTCATTTCAACGAGATTAACCTGAAAGCACTAGTGGGAACACAACGAATATGACTGCACATTTAAGCCGACATCATCCTAGTGCAAAGACAAGTGGAAGCAGACAAAAAAAAGCAAGCATGCTACTAACTTTAGCCGAGTCATTTAGACAGCTGTTTAATATGCTGCTGAGAATATAGCCCAGAAGAAGCGGATAGTATAGCTTTTATTTTGGAAAGAGACATTTCTCTGTAATAAACTCTCTTTTCCAAAGATGAGTGATTCCTCAATCAGATACAGGGCTCGCAATATCGCTAGCCCGACGGCCCGGGGCTAGCGATTTTTTCAGTCGGGGTACCAAAATCTATCTCTGCCCTGCCCGTCGGGCTATTGTAGGAAGGAAAAATATATGTCAATGCTTTTGCATTCTTTCGGAAATGTAGCTGGGTTATTATGTCATTGGCATCGGTGAGCCACTGTCAATATGTGACATATTGAAATCGCGTTTGAATTTGCGCTTGTTTTTTTGCTTTCACTTTGCAATCGCGGGAACTGTGTATAGAGAGCGACAGCACTGATCTGTGAGTGATGATAATTTGTGCACCAATTCCTCTGACATCGTCTTATTAATCGTTAGCTTACTATGCAAACATGACAAGTGAAATCTCCCGCAGCAAGCTTAAACATGTGAGAGGTTGATCGCGCAGAGAATCGCTGAGCTTATGTGAGTGCGTGTGTAAAAGCAGCAGGATATATATTTTAGTTCTGCTGAGCCAAATAAGACAGGTCAGGGTGAAGAAGTGACAGCCAAAGAAAAGCTTACCACAAAACGGAGAAGTTATGACAAATCAGACTATAAGGCAAAAAGAAAGTGCAGCTTTATGGTTTCATGGACAAAATAATTTCTGTGGCTGCAATATGACGAGCTAAATAACCAGGGCTGCACATAAGTGGTCCGCAGGTGCGCATTCGCTGTCAAAATAAAAAACACGCACAAGGGTTAGGGTTAAATTTAAAAACTGTACTTTTGAGTTAAAATATATATTTATAATTTTAATAAATGACAAATTAAAAAGGCATGAACATTTTTTTGTATCGAAAAAATATCGAACCGTGACACCAAAGTATCGAACCGAACCGAACCGTGAATTTTGTGTATCGTTGCACCCCTAATATATATATATATATATATATATATATATATATATATATATATATATATATATATATATATATATATTATAGATAGATAGATAGATAGATAGTGTTAAGGTTCAAAATTGAGGAAGGAGAATACAAACCACCCATGGTCCAGAAGGTCTTGGTCAAACAATGATTTTAATGAACACACGTGTGGGAAGAACACTCTGTACGCCGACAGCAAGTGATCTCCGACTTAATCAAAGCATAAACAGATATTTTATAGCATCAGGGTTTGATTTACTGACGCCCCTTCATGCGTCACAGATACATTTTATACATAGATCAGATCAACACCACAATGGCTTTTAACCCAGAAGATCATCTTCTATTTTCATGGCTGGTACTTTCCGTTCTTGTCTTAAAGTAAATTGTTCCTCTTTCTTGCCGAGACAACAAGGACGGTTCCTCTTTTACCGAGACACTTTTGTAGTTACAACCAGACATGACTAATCTCTCCTCTAAATAAATTTAACTCATGTGTGTGTGTCACGACCTCACATGCTCTTTCTCAATTCACTTGTTGCACTTCTGACCTTTCACCAGACCAGAGGCTCACTGAGACTATGTGTATGTCTTCTACTAAATAAATGTTTTAACCAAGAACTTCTACTTAAAAGCTTAATATAAAATGATCTGATATATAAGTGTTTTGTAAGCATGTATTGCAATTCCTTCTATGGCTCCAAGTCACTTGCACAATAGATTGTCCGAACATCGCGCCGAACAAAGCTTCCGACCCCCAATTAATTGACCGAGCTCCAACTCTTTAATAAGCACAGATATGCATTGTGTATAAAATAGTCATAACTGCTTAAGGCCTTCTTAAAGCTATCTGTTACATTGTTAAAGCCTCGTCTTAGCCTGCTGCTCAAAATAACTTCCACTTCTGCAAAACTCTCCAAGCCTGTTTCCTGTCCTGTTACTTTTAGCCTTTCTGAAAGACACACACTGTTCAACCCCTGAATGCAATATAAACTCCAGATTATATTATTAATGCAATGGTAATGATGACAATTATTTAACAATAGCAGTAAAATAATTTCCCTGCTCCACAATAGATAGATATCTCTCTCTCTCTCTCTCTCTCTCTCTCTATATATATATATATATATATATATATATATATATATATATATATAGACATAGATATATATATATAGATATAGAGATATATAGATATAGAGATATATAGAGATATATAGATATAGATATATAGAGATATATCTATATCTATATAGATAGATAGATAGATAGATATAAAATTTATGAGTGTAAGACTACTGTAGACTTGACATGTAGAAAAACTCTTAAGGTATGCATAGTATAATGTACGCTGCTTAACATAAGTGTCCATGTAAATCTCCAGCTGTCTTGTATTGTCCATTAACATGTACACTTTGAGGAGTGAAGGTGACACAAATCACTGAATTCAAGTTTGATAATAAAGTTCATAAATGATAGAGAAGGAGAGTGAAACACAAGATGTTGAAAGGAGGGAGAAAAGGACAGCTATGTGACTGACAGAGAGACAAAAGACGAGGAAGGCAAAGAGGAGTGTGAATGGCAGTCACAGAGGTGAGTAGAAGAGATTAAATGACTGGGTTACTGAAGTGAAGGAGGAGAGGTAACAATCATCTGCCTGCAGCTCTGCGAGGGACACAGATAGGACAAGAAGAGAGAAGCAGAGAAGGGACAGAAAAACAAGTAATACATCTCAAGAAATGTTTTTTGGTATAGGATTTATATTATCACATTACATAATGGAATACATAAGTCTGAGTTAAATCACAATAATAGTGAATGACATTAGCATTTTGTTGTTTATTATTTATTTGCACGGGCCAAATATATTTGGATTTGAGATTGTTCTTAGGCGGTGAATAAGCTTAAGTGCCTTTGTGTGTTTATAACCAGTGAAATATGAGCATTTTCATATCATTATTGTGTGTAGTGCTAGAATCAGAAGTGACGAATAAGTGACGATAATATTCAGATTCAGTTTTCAGTTTTCTGAATCCAATATCAACACAGGCATTGAAACAATAGTCTATTGGAGGACACGGTCCTCTAATCCAAATATTCGCTATCAAAAAGAACAGTTCAAAAATCCGTAATGACAGACTGCTGATCCCAGTTTGGTTGTTCAGATAGTTACATCATGTTCCTACAAACAAAATTTTTTTTAATCATTTCTTAACTTGCACATATATTTGATTCAATTGCTGATGTTCACTGTCCACACTCAAAACTTTATTACTTATACTGCAGTATTAACTATTCAGACAACAATGGGACTCATTTATACAAAGTGCATATGCATATTTTGCGCAGAGTCCAGTGTTTATTAACACTGCCATGATTGTGGTTTGGAAGACACCAAATATCTGAATTCTTTAGAAAAGAATCACTATGAGGCTAAAAGTTCAATGGGTACATGAAGCTTTAGCAACAGGAAGTTTTCAAATAGAGTCATCCAAACCAGCAGCATATTCACGACTCTCAGGTCTTTTCTTGACTGAGTTTTCTCTGTTCAGAATTTTTTTCCCTGTCATATGATTGCATCTTAATCGTAGCTCTGCACAAGTTTTTATATTAGCCTAACCATATGATGTATGAATGCGAGAGTGAATGAATAGTGGCATTGTAAAGCGCTTTGGGTGCCTTGAAAAGCGCTATATAAATCTAATCCATTATTATTATTATTATTATATCTCTGTAGCTAGCCACCAGGTAGCACCCCATTATATAGAAGTGTTAGCCCAACTTCAATAACCATACAAACATTGCAGCTCTTTAGTTTTTTGTCTTCATTTATGTCCAAAGTGATAGTAGAGCTGTTGTTTTAGATAGCACTCAGTTAGCTAACTTCCCCTTTTCGTGATGTTAAAAAGCAGCCACACTGATAAGTGAAGATGAAAGTATTTGGGCTATTCTTTAACTCTGTGATGGTATAGTTTTTGTTAGAGAACCAAAGAAGAGTTTGGACCTGGAAATAGCTAATGATGTCAGACTTAAGAGGCTAATACTTGGTATATTGAAACCATATCCATAAGTGCATCCTATCTTGTCATCCATTAAAAATTATTTCCGCTCTTCCTTTCTTTTGGGAGATCAGGTGCTCCTGGTAATCCACTTATTTTCTTCTTTGTGTTCTGGCCTGATATTCTTTATTTTTTCATAATAACACTTCCTACTTTGCTCATAGTGGCTAGAATGCAGGAAAGATTCTTAAGTCATTACTGCATTGTAAATAGTGTCTGTATAAGTGAGTTTGTATAACATAACACAAAATGTATAAAACAACTATAACTTTTTTCCCTATTATCTTACTTACTTCTATCCATTATCTTCTGCATAGGTTATACTGATGACAGGTTAAGCAGAGTATTCCAGATGATTCTCCCCAGATTTTCCTGTTCCACCTGGTAAAACCTGAGGCCTTCCAAGGTCAGTTGAGATATATAAACACTCTAGTGGTTTCTGTGCCAGTCTTAGAGTCTCCTCCTACTTGGGTATCCCCAGAAAAAATTCAAAAGGAGTGATCCTGTTTATATCTTAACCAGGTGATCAAACCACCTTACTTGCTCCTTTTTGTTACATCCTGTGAGGCTGTGGGCGTGTTGCCCTCTCCCTCTCCTCCTCCTTCTTTATAAACAATAATAGCTTTAAAATGTGTTCAAATGATTAAAAACTTGGTTAGTTGGCTATGTTTTTTATTCTCTTTTTTTGTGACAGCAAGTGACTCTTCACATTAAAGAGGATGTGAAAAGCTACACATATACATGTAAAGGTTAATTTACATCATGGAGCCCGGCTCTCAAAAACTGATGTAACACTGGGTGTGAAGCTGGATTTACAAGATAAGTGCTAGGTTTTTAAAATACGTGTAGCGCGATCTTCTGTTAGTACTGAACATTAAGTCATGTGGTTGGTTGGTGGTTGGGGCTCCAGGATGTAAATAACCTCTATATATGCAGTGTTTCATGTCCTCTTTAAATATCATTCAAGTGTGTGATAAAGTATTAACATAAAAAATATTTATTCATCCAGCTCACATATCTAGAAACTGGAGCTTTAAATGTTAATACCAGGTTACTGAAACCCAGGGCTTTAATTTCAGACCTGTGTGATAAATCATTACAGCTGAAGGTGCCAATAAATGTTTTAACATACCATTAATCCACATATACTTGACACTGACATGACACTTTTTGGTGGTGATTTATTTCTTTGTTTTTCCATCTGAGGACTGAGTTCTACTCATTTTCACTTGAATGCAGCGCAATGTTTTACTCATTGCACATATTTTTACATCTAGTTTTTATCACTCTGCTATTAAATACATAAGTCTGCAAACATATAATACAAAGATGTGCAGACACAGGCAAATTATTCTGTTCAGACACAAACAGCTGGCAGCACATACAAAATAAGACATGGTGCCATCCAGTCTGGTTAAGTATTGTTTGGATGGTAGTTGGCGTTTAATTCTCTCATTCTATTAAGTCTACACAGAGAGAGAAGGAGAGAAAGAGCAATTTAACACTAATCCTCACCAAATAATATATTCATTTGTGTGCAGAATGGGAGGATTTAACGCCAGCTCACAACCAAGCTAGACTTCAATGCAATGGATACCAAAATGACCACTAACACAGACACATGCTCAAAGGAGCATGTGTCTGTGTTAGTGACTCCATTACAGATGACAACTGGGGGAAAAAAAAATCTCACACATTTGAAAGTGAGAGACACAACAGTTTAATTTACTGTGTTAATTTTGATACCTAACAATTTAAAATATGTGTGATAAATAAAAGATGCAGTGGTAGGTTGCCATCTCCTTTTTCAATGCAAAAAAATCAATTATCATGTCTAGGGACTCTGAAAGACTAGCTGTTGTAAAAGCAAGCCATTACTATACTGTATGTCATGCTGCTGTGACTTTTAGTCCACATAAATCAAAACACGCGCACAAACACACACACGCCAATCATTTATGTTTAAAATTGTGTAGTTAATTAACACTGACATAAATTACATTAACAAAAGGCAGCAAGAAAAAAAAAGAAAAAAACTGTTTCTGTTTTAAATCAGACCAAGGGTCAGATTTATTAGCAGTCTGTGCCAGTGTAAAAGTGTCTGCTTTGTTCCTGCCAGCACAGTATTTATCTGATTCATGCAAACCTGATTTACTGAGGTTTGCAGCAGGAAATTGACTTAATAAAAATGTATGATCGTTAGCATCATGATTGCTTTACTTTTTCTTTTTAACGAGTGGTAATTAGCATAGATCGATGACTCAGACCTGCAAGAGATGTACCAAACATTTGCCTTGGTGTTGTAATGTCATACTTGGATGTTTAGAAGTCAGCGCCCTAAATTTCTTGTCTTCTGTAATACTCAGCTTTTGATGAAATGGAGCACAAGTTCTGTAAATGTTGAGCATGATATGGAACTGCATGGTTACTCTGATTACTAAAGACTGGTTAACCTTTCCATAACTTCTCTCTAGAACCAAATTTCTACAAGTTCACAATAAAGAATGTTTACGAGTTTACCATTTTGTAAACATTCTTTGTTGTAAACAAACATAATCAGTTGATTCATAATGTATGTTTAAAATAAGGCAGCCCCTCTAGTGAGCTGTCAGACCTTTCTGGGGATCATACACATTATTTATTTATACACAGTCACCAGTAATTTCTGCCGTCCAAATTTTGCTTTGAATCAAAAACATTTGGATTTGTCTTCAGCACCCTCTCATATCCTGATCTAAATTGTCATGTTTCCAGACAGAAAGTCATCCATAAAATTTAAAATGATTTTTTTGGTCCATTTTTCACTGACACATTAAGTCTGCTTGTTTTTGATGTACTAATTTACAGTGTTGGTAAGTTGTGTAGGTCAGAAATGAACTGCTGCCTCTTTGCTTTGTAAATTAACTGTCATGGTCCTGCGACCATGACTCAGTGACTTTGTGTTTGTGTTCTTTATGGGGCGATCGTGGCTCAAGAGTTGGGAGTTCGCCTTGTAATCGGAAGGTTGCCGGTTCGAGCCCCGACAGTCTCGGTCGTTGTGTCCTTGGGCAAGACACTTCACCCGTTGCCTACTGGTGGTGGTCAGAGGGCCCGGTGGCGCCAGTGTCCGGCAGCCTCGCCTCTGTCAGTGCGCCCCAGGGTGGCTGTGGCTACAATGTAGCTTGCCATCACCAGTGTGTGAATGTGTGTGTGAATGGGTGGATGACTGGATATGTAAAGTGCTTTGGGGTCCTTAGGGACTAGTAAAGCACTATATAAATACAGGCCATTTACCATTTCTTTATTGTTATTATTCTCTTTATTATTCACGGGCTGTTTTGGGATGGTTTGTGTTTGGGATTTTAGATACTGGGTTCTGGGTTTGTGCTCCCTCTGTTGGTCCCTGGTGTTAGTGTTCCCCTGTCTCGTCAGGTTAATCGGGTCCAGCTGTGTCTCCCACCTGTGTGTGATTTCCCAGTGTCTCTCTGTGTACTTATGGTGTGTGTTACCTCTGTTCCTCGTCGCGTCGTCTGTATTCATACCTTGTGAAATCCCCTGCGTGCTCTCCCTGCTGTTCTCCCTTCATGTTCAGGTTTGCCACTCCTTTGTGTAGTTTATCCCAGTTTAGTTCGTCCTTAGTTCTGTTTGCCATCTCCACTTTATGTCTGGTATTGTTAATAAATCACCCTTCACGTCTGAATAAGTGCTGCATTTGAGTCCTCCTTCCACTCTTCACACGGCCGCTGCCCCGAACCGTGACATTAACGCATTTTTAGTCGATCACCCTCAGAACTTTTCGTTCCCGTTAGAACATTTGTTGAATTTCTGGTGTTATGGTAATTTGCACTGCTAATTTGACCAAATTTTACAATTTTCTGTTTTTATTTTTCAGATTTTTAAATTTGTAATTTAAAAAGAAAAGAAAAGGAAAAAAAAGAATATGCCAAAGAGAATATGCATAGCTCATCACTAACTGATAAAACTGTTTTCCAGGTCTTCAGTAAGATTGGTTCCCAAACCACATCCCTGCTCATCCTTGAAATCATACCAAAATAGCCTGTGGCATTATGCAAATGTGTAACAGTCAGGGAGAGATATCACGAAAAGAAAAACAGTCAGCTTTCCAGTTCATTCAGTTCAGCAACAGTTCTTTCTTTGAGAGATTTCTCTGTGTTTTAAAATGGTGTTCAGCCATTTTGGCTAATTAAAGTTTGTACTTGGTTCTAGATAACCAATCCAAACTCAAATTATCACCTGAGCTGCACAATATTTTCTCAAACTCCAGACATACCCTTTATTTTTTGATTCTGGTACACTGTAAAACCTAATAAGTTCACAGAACTCAAAAATTGTTGTGTAACAGATTACACAGCAATCTTTTAGTGATGTTTTTAAAAGTTTTAAGTTTAACTAAAATAAAAATTATAGTTGCAGTTGCCTTAAATTACCTCAATGTTAACTCATAAATGTTGATATTCCTCAACTTATAATTAGGGAGTAATAAACTCAAAATGTTCAATATTTTTCAACTTAATTAAGGTGGAAAATACACTCAAAATATTTTACATATTGCAACTCATACGATGTTGGAAATAAACTCAAACTTTTTCATATTTTCTAACTTATAATATGGGAAATAACACTTAAAATCTTCAATATTTTTAAAATACTGTGGGAAATACACTTACAAATAACTGTTTGCCCAGTAAATTATAATCAGCTAAAAGTGTTAGAAAACATGAAAGTAACAACACTACCAATTTAACAACTTTTTATTAAACACAATGTGCTTTTAAAAAGGCACAAACAACAGAGCTCACTCATAAAAAAGTGCTTAATAAATAAAACAAGAGAAAAAGACTCCAAGGGTCTCCATCTCAATTCTAAAATTCAATAACATTTTCAGTATTAACAGCAATTGCAGCTATTAGAACATTGAGGCATTTAACACTTACTGTACCTTGACAGCTGCAGCTCACTTTCTTTTTTTAAAAATACATTAAAAAAAAAAAACAGTACTGGTTTCCACTGCTGTACTTATAGGGAACAAACATCAAGGCAGTGCATTTATGTATTAGGCAACAGAACATTAAACATGAATAGTGCATGAACTGAACAGTCATTCATCTTAAATGTGAGGTAGAAGAGGCAAATGGTAAAAAAAAAAAAATGGTATAAGTAAAACAAAACAAAAAAAGAAAAACCTTCAATACTTAGCTTAACGAGTTGTCTATTCCAAGTGATTCACTTGAACAAATTCTTCTGCATCAGTAAGCGACCTAACAGTGGTTTGTTGTATTCAAGACACATCACAACCTTCTGGATACATGTAAATAAAAGCTCGAGAGTCTGCGTATTGTAGGTCTAGTGCACAGAACAAAAAGCAGGAGAAATGAGGCATCCAGATTTGTACTGGTTTATACAACTGTACATAACTGGGAACAAACATCAGGTAGTGCATTAAGGTATTAGGCAACACAACATTAAACATGAATAGTACACAAAATGAGCAGTCATTCACTTTAAATTTGAAGTAGAAAAGCCAAATGATTAGGAAAAAAAACAAAAAAAAAAGCTTCCTCAATACTCAGCTCAACAAGTAGCCCATTCTGAGTGATTCACTCATTGAACAAATCATTCTTCAGCATCAGTACACTGTAAAAACTGTGATTGGGGTTAATTAGAATCTAATAGGAGAGTAATAGTAATTATTACTCAGTAAAAACGTGTATGAGTAGTTTTAATCAAATCTAAGCAAAATTCAACAATTTTGAGATGTTCAGTTATTTAAATTTACACAGTTTTGTTTGGGGTAAATTCAGCAATGGTTTGTTGAGTAGATTTTAAAAAAAATGTTTGAGTACTAAAAAAATTTAAGAAATCTAATAGATTTAACTGATGAAAGCATTTTCATTTTAATCATTGAACACTTCCGCCCATAATCCTTTGTGCCACGTGCAGGACACATGCGCTTCATGAGTGGACATCTCCATTTTGTCAGAGGTAAGACTTCTTAATTTGTTCAAATATAAGACACGGTTTAAACAATAACGTATATCGGTTTTGAGTAAAGGTTTTAAACAGTATGATACGTCGAAATTTTATTAATAATCATCACTGTAATGATAGTATCGTATTTTTACACAAATGGCAGTTAGTGGACTGCTAGCACAAGGTCACTTTCCAAGCCTTCACGACTGTGTTACTGAACAGCTTTAACTAACCACATGTTTTACCGTATTAAAAAACATCAACGACATATTCCGATGAGTTTTAACGTCTTTCATCCACGTTTAAAAGTTCATGAAAATGTTTTGCGCTCAGTTGTGAGTGATTTTGTCAGCCACAGTCAGTTTTTCGAACTCCAGTTTCCAATAATGGCGGCCGCTACTAAGTTTTGAAATTACTCTTAGTAATCTTTCTGGGTCACAAAATAAACTTTTAACATATTTTCAGGCGAGAAAGTAGCTGTGTAAACATCAAATATCTGCTCGGTTCATCAAGATATCGCATGTTTGCAAAAGTGCTTCGACGTTTTCGGAGCATGCTACCCACCAGCTCGATAGCAAGCCGGGAGCTCGAGGGTCACTGAAGCCGCTGAGAACGGCACAATTCCCGGCACATCATTTTCAGATCACCGCGGGGTTTCGCTACTCAGTTTAAACGTAATGTATAAGTCACTTAGACAACCTAAAAATGTTATTGTTTGGTTTTTTTCGGTGTTTTATTTGTTCGTGAGTAAATCGGTTTGGCTGAGATTAAAGTTATTAGATTAGATTAGATAAAACAAAACTTTATTAATCCTCCGGGATTTTCACACAGCTGAATAAACGTCAAACAGAAAACTGATTAAACAAAAGTGTGAGACGGTCGAGAATTTACTCCAGCGTCCTGTTATATTTTAGATAGCAAGGAGCAGACGGCTGAGTTTATTAAACTCCACCGAGACAGCGGTGACGCTAATCAGAAGGCTAGACCGTCCAATTTCCCCAGCCGTTTACTTCCAGCCTACCCGACCTTCTGGGGACCCGGCCCACGTAGACCGCGAAGGCCGGGTCCTCAGGAGGATGCAGCCCATGAATTTGGACAAACTTTTAAGATATTTTCATGCGAGGTGCTGTGTAAACTTCAAATACCTGCTCGGTTTATCAAGACATCGCATATTTGCAAAAGTGCTCTAAAGGTTTGTGTTCGTTTAGAGGCGTTAAGTCAGTGTCAGTGAGTTTATATTTACTGTTAAGAGTAAATATCTCACCAGAAAATTTGTAGAATCATTATTAGAAAATAACAGTAAACGTCCTTATATGTTTTGAAATGTGTTAATCTATTGGAATGACTGCGTGTGTTTGTGTAAATTTTTTATTTTGGAGACTGCTATTAATGATAATGTTGCTTTCCTTTCAGGTAATGGAAGATCCCTCAACTTAAATTCACCTGATCAGCATGTAGACTGTGCATTATAAAGTAAGTTGTGATAACATGTTATATTAAATTAAACTAATGGTTTTGAAATTGAAGCGGCATAAAATTACCAAGTTGACCCCACTTAATCTAACTTATTTGTTTTTGTAAAAACAATAAGTAGAAAATAATTGCTTATTATTTGTAGGATTTTTTTCTTCTTCTCTATAATCTCAACATCAAATGTGTATAGATACCCATGCTCTTACATTTGTCATGAAAAACTATTTAGATTCTTAGATATATATTTTTCCATCACTTTAGGACCTGGCAAATGGGATGGCAGTGTAAGATATGCAAATCTTTTTCAACAAACAAACAAACAACAAAAAACAAAACGACAACAACAAAAACTTGATAACATGTACATCTCCCAAGTATTTGTTATTTGCAACATTTGGTGTGTTGAAGTGTGCTTTTTGTTTTATAGTTTTATATCTCAACTATTGTATAAATGAAAAGTAATAACTAATTTTATTTAATTGAAGGGAAATTTAACTCTGCCCATTTACATTTTATTCTAGGTTGAACAAGATGGAGGCAAAGCTTCGTGTAATTATTGATGACCAAATCGAGAAGTTGGTTCTTCCATCAGGGATCCCACCAACATTGGAGGAGCTGCAGAGTGTTGTGAAGGATACTTTTGGGATTTCAAATGACTTCAGTCTTCAGTATTTTGACCCAGAATTCCAGGACTACTTCACTCTTCACAGAGCTGACCAGATAAAAGACAAAGACACTGTGAAGGTTGTTGGCATCACCCCAGTCATGCTAAGCTTGACTCCGGTTGATGACAGTTTTGGCGGCCCCTCTGGCCAACTGTCTGACTATGACTCCTCATATGCTGAGTCAGTTGTATCCAATGCAGACTCTGCTGCAACTACTTCTTCTCAGGACACCATTATTCTCAAAAGGCAGAAGACCACAGAACGTTGTGAGCCCTGGCCGAAACAGTTTCCCATTCCACAGTTTGCATATGAAACTGAGATGTACCTGGAAAGAGCCACTGAGGAGTATAAAAAGAATGGAAATCTTCTGCCCACCTCCAAAGTAAAGACTGATATTCTTGAGAAGTTGGCTGAAACTATATTTACATTTACGGCCTATCCTTCAAGTGCACAGGTTAGTTATGTTGCTGAGGCACTTGTGACAAAATACCCTTGTCTCAAGGAACCTGGCTCTTTCTCAGGTTATTATGGTTGGCAACAAAGCATCAAATACAAGATGGCCAATTATCGTACAAAACTTAGAGGGTTTGGTGTTCCTGAGTTGACATGCAATGCCATGAAACACAAGAGTCCAGGTGACCAGAAGTCTGCAAATAAAGTGAAAAAGCCTCGGAAAGCAGAGGTAAATTACCTTCCGCCATATCCAGCAGGTGAAGATGAGGACAGTCAAGAAGAAGAGAGAATTCAGTTGCTTACTGAAGTCAAGAAAAGAGACAACAACAAAGTGATAAAAGAAAAAATGGCTAAAACATTTGCACATAGACGACATGAAATTGTCAACCTGTCCCCCAGCATTGAAGACATCAAAGCCAGATGGCCAGCTTTGTTTGAGGCATCTCATGTGAGTTCCAAATTCATTTTGGGTAGGCTTTTGGGTTTTTTTAATGTAATCTTTCAAACTTCAAATAATTTGAGGCCGCATCATGTTTTTTTTTGTCGTTCAGCTGCAGGATGAGTTCTACAGGATCACCCTGGTACACCTTGAACCCAAATTCATGTCCATGCTGGATGAGTACACTCCCAAACTGTTGGCCCTTTTCCATTCCAAGGGGGGAGCCATGGGATTGAAGTTGCAGGCTATCATAGCCAAGGTATTTTCCACAGACATTTCAGCTTGGAATTTTATTTAAAGAATTTTTTTGTCAAATTTCATTTGCATGGTGCACAGCTCCACTAATTTGTTTGCATGTTTTTGTCAGTGCAAGAGGACGCCAGGACGTCACTGATATAATTAACAACACAATTATGGGTTTCATGTTTTAATTGTATTTTAAATACATGTCTATTCTTAGTAAAAACAAACAAACAAAAAACAAACAAAAAAACACAAGTACAGGTATTGCTGGGTTTTTGTTTTGTCCCAAGAAGGAAAAACCCTTTCTGACGAACGTAAACTAAATTAGATAAAAAACTAAAAGAATAAATTAATGTAATTTACTAAAACGACACATTTAAAGATTGAAGCTTACAAGCATGTTGACAATACCTTTGTGTTGACTGTCAGCACCCAGGCATGTGCATTAACATCAGCTAATTATCGCACATAATGTTCCATGTGATGATAATTTGATATTTAACAGTTTTTTTTAATACTGCCAATTCTCACAGTTTTGTCTTAATAAATGGTCACTTATCTGATGGTAATTTTTGGAATTCTTGCTCATTTTCAGTCACCAAGCAATCCTAGCAATGACATAACCAGAAATCTGGTTATTCGGTGCTTGATGGTGTACCTTGGGGAGTCCATTGATCAACTGATCAAAGAGTACAGTGTAAGTGTTGAAGTAGAAACATTATTCTGTTTTTGTTATTCATATGTGTTTGTCAAGTTTTTAATAATTTGAGGCATTATCATGTTCTATTTGTCATTCAGCTACAGGATGTGTCCAGGAAATATTTCATGTGTGCAACTACAGTCAGAAAACCCATGTGTTTGTTGTTTCAGGATGCTGATGAGGATGGTGTGTCACAAGATCTTTCTGAACAGAGGATGAAAATCTACAAAATCAAGGCTGTTGGATCTGAGGAGGATGACATTGGCATTGTGCTGGAGGGTGTGAGAGTTATGCCTGCTCTGGGCAATTTTCCAAGAGCATGCGCAATGCTGGTTGAATTGACATATGCAGTCAATCTTGCCTATCCCAAAGAGCTAAAATACACCTTGGAAGTATTCCAGAAAACTTTCCTTGAACTGGATTGTGCTAAGCTCTCACCAAAAGTGAACAGCCTCAAGAACAAGTTATTGGCTTAAGTGAGGACTCTGAAAGAATGAAAGGGAAGTAAGCTCACTGAAAACCTTTGGTTTGTCTTTGTTAGATGCAGCTATCTTTTCAGTTTTCAAAATAATTTCAACTTATTCATGTCTTACCCAAATGACCTGCAATGTGTCAGGCTGTATTTGTGCTCTTCATTTTAATGTTTGTTTTTTATTACCTACAAGTTTCTTAGGAATATTCTGTTTGAAAGGCAACAGATTGGAGGAATCACTAGTGAAGCTTTTCTTTGTTTATAGTGTATGTTACTATAAAACATTAGTTTAAAACAACTTTAAAATTTAACAGAAGTGCAGTCCTGTAGCTGTAGAAATGTTACTTCCTCTTACATGTGTCTTAGATTTTCTCAGGTTAAACATCCAAATTGGGATAAAAGGTTGATTTACATTATTGATATTCCATGTACATGAGTTAAAAAACCTTTGTTCTACAGTTATATTGAGTGATTCAATTTAACAAAAGATTGACTAACTAAAGTTTTTGTTAGTCAATCATAAATAAGTAACAGAGATAAAGGAAACGGTAAAGGATATTCAAATTTCAGGTTCATGTTGATATTACAGTCTAATCTAAAGATTAATTTCTGTTTTACAAAACTGGTTTACATTCATGCAGTTTATGTTGCTGTTGCTCTGTACACAAAGCTGTGTGATAAACTGTTTATGACACTAAAACAAATTTACAGCAGAGGAATGTATTTAGGAGATCAGGAGATTGTTGATGAGAATTCAGTGTATACGAGCAGAAAAATGTTATATTATAAATTACTGTGTTTTATTTTCCACAATAAAACAAATTACTGTGTTGATGTTTTCTTTGTGAAATTGATTCATTTTACTCAGAAAATAAGTTAAATTCATTTCATTTTCTCTTATTATTCAGTCATTATTTTTAAGGTTTATTTGGAAAATTATTGAATCCAATTTGAGTTTTACTGAAAAAACAAGAAGATTTCATTTCTTTGTAATGGATATTTTAGGAAGTTTTTACTAAACATTTGCCAGATAGTTAGTAAATTCAAAGTAATTTTTCTCAGAGACTTATTTCATATCAATTATTTTTTTTGGTAAAGTTGGGCAATTTCAACCTTCAGTTTGAGATTTTGACCCTAAATCCAACACATATTTACAGTTTAATTCTATTAATATCTACTTTTGTTTTCTATTTGAATTTAATTAACATTTTCTCTACATTTTACATAAATCTTTTGAAATTAAAATCTACTTAATTATTTCAAGTGTCACTTTGTTGCCATAACTTTTTTAAGTAACCTCTAGTCACAGTTTTTACAGTGTAGATGCCCTTTCAGTGGTTTGTTGTCCTCAAGGCACATCACAACCTTCTGGATAAATGTGAATGTAAGCTCAAGTTTCTTTGGGTATTGTAGGTCTAGTGCATAGATGTACCTAAAGAGCAGGAGAAATGACTCAGCCAGATTTGTGGGACCATTCACAAGTATTTCATCCTCAACGACAATGCAGATGCTTTCGGGACTGAAGAGGGCCGAATCAGTAGTGTCATCCGTGACAACGGACAGCAGAGCCACAGGAGTGTCAGTGAGGTCTGGACCATCTGCTGACTGCAAAACAAAAATAATACAAGAATGAGTTCAGCCCCACAAGGACACAAATCATGCTATTGATTAGAGGTGTGAATCTTCACAAGTCGCACGTTTCTTTTAGGATTATAATGTCAACGATTTAATTTGATATGGCGATACATCATGATGCATTACAATAATCTTAATTTGGGTTTGGTTTCAAAACATATGTTTAAATAAATGCTTTCAATAATAAATATATGCCAAGATATTTGTTTTTGTTATTTACCAAACATTTCTGACCACAACATGGCACCTCCAAAAAAATAGAACACTTGAATTTTAAAAGGGAGTTTTTATCTGTGGATTTGTTTTTGTTTAATAATCTTTCAACTATTTTCATGTTTATGCGTAACAATCTTCTTGCAATCTTATTCAACAATAGTTGATATGTGGGAGAAAACAAGTCAGATGTTGAACCTCCTTCCTGATATACACCCTGGTTCTCCTTGAGTTCTGGGCGATGTCATATGTTCGACTGAACAGCTAGGCAAAGGGGTTGATGCTGAGGCCAGTACACTTACATCACAAGTCCTGAATAATGTGGAGGCATCTTCACGCAGGTACACAGGAAGTGCACGAAGGACGAGGGCCCGTCTTGTATTTACATCATGCTGTTCCTAGATGAACATACAATATCTATTAGAATAGTATTTACACAAATGCAGAGTAAAAACAAAGTGTTGGATAGCCATGTTCTGATTGTCAATGTTATAGATCAGGGGTGTCCAAACTTTTTGTGTAATGGGCTAAACTTGTCAATCTAGAAGGTTAACCCAAAAAAATCTAAAAATTTTGAATAATTCATGGCAAAATTCTCTAGTTTCTTTGCATTTATTTTTTATTTAAATTAGGACACAAATTATAAAACTCACCCACTGACAACTGGTGAAATGTTGACTCTGTAGCGCTCTTTGCAGTCTGATATCTGTAAACAATATGTGCACAAAGACAACTTATTAATGTTCAAAAACATTTTTTGCACAGCACACACACGTAGTCAGCTGATCTCATCTGATGCAGATCTGCTCCTTGATCAAGTGACATTTGTCCAGATTTTTGGCACGAGTGACGTCGAATCAGCATCGCAGCTGGATGGCCCGATTTACATACCCAGCGCATCTGATACTCACCACAATAATTTACTAAGATTATATGCACTCCTGTTATTAAGTCCAGTTCAGTCTGTTAATGTTAACCGTTTCAAACTAATGTTAATAGGTGTGTTGCTAAGCTTAATAACTTAAATAACAAACTTGAAATTTACCCGTCCTATTTTCCCCTTTATTGTTTTTTCCTCTGTGCTGTAAATCTTCTGTCTAAGAAGAAATCTGAGGCTGGTGTTCTGAAAATGAGCTACCAAAGCTTTTTTTGAATGAATCAATAAAGATCCATTTATGGAAAGCTGTGATGAAGGCAGTTTTGCCTTTAATTATATTCAACAATATAACATATTCGACCACTTTTAAGTGATTTTGTGATCTTTAATACACTTTAATACACTAAAGTTAAGGTTATTTACCTAATTTCTAGTAAGTGGCCCTCAGTGAAAAAAGTTTGGACACCCCTGCCTTACAACTGGTGTCAAGCCAGCCTCCAATTCGAGACTTGCAGTCAAACCAGCCTCCAGTTTGTTTTACGTTCCCTGTGTATTCAAAGTATTACGGGAATGGATGTGGAAACCGGATTTCAAAATAAAAGCCAACTTAGAGTGAATTAACAGATATGTTAAGAACATAATAACATATAATTTAGGCTTTTTTTTTTAATTTTATTTTTTTTTACAAACTCTAATGTTAGATCGATATGACACAGCCTTGTACCCTAATTGTGCCCTGTCACTATCAAGGCCATCTTATTTTGGATTTCAAAGTAAAAGCCCTGTGACTCTTCATTTTTGAACTACTCTTTCAATGACTTAATCAGAATCAGAATCAGAATCGTGTTTATTGGCCAAGTATATGTGCAGACACATACAGGGAATTTGGTTCCGGTAGATGGTAACTCTCAAGCACAGCAATGTAAATCTCTCTCACACACACACACACACACACACACACACACACACACACACACACACACACACACACACACAAGTGTCTATATATACACATTACACATACATACACAAAGCTGTGTAAACCAACTATAAATAACGAATCTAAACTTATATACATAAAATACAGAAATGAATGAGGTGGAATGAATACTACAAAATGTACATAAGGTGCAGTTGCAGTCTGGCAGTGGGAGCAGTGTGACAGGTCAACTGTTAAGAAGGGAGAAGGCGAGGGGAAAGAAACTGTTCCTGTGTCAGGTGGTCCTGGTCTGCAGGCTTCTGTACCGTCTGCCAGAGGGCAGCAGATCAAAAAGTCTGTGTGCAGGGTGTGAGGGGTCTGCGATGATTTTCCCTGCCCGTTTCCTGGTTCTTGAGAGGTACAGATCCTGGATGGAGGGCAGGGGGGCGCTGATGATCCTTTCTGCTGCCCGTACAGTCCGCTGCAGTCTGCTCCTGTCCTGTTTAGTGGCTGCTCCATACCAGACTGTGATGGAGGAGCACAGGACAGACTCAATGACCGCAGTGTAGAACTGGATCAGCAGCTCCTGTGGAAGACTGTACTTCCCCAGTTGTCTCAGGAAGTACATCCTCTGCTGGGTCTTTTTGAGGATGGAGTTGATGTTGGTCTCCCACTTCAGGTCCTGGGAGATGGTTGTACCCAGGAACTTGAAGGTCTTCACAGTTGACACAGGGCTGTCTGATATGGTGAGGGGGAGCAGAGTTGAGGGATGTCTCCTGAAGTCCACTGTCATCTCTACAGTCTTAAGAGTGTTCAGCTCCAGATTGTGCTGACTGCACCAGAGTACCAGCCGCTCAACTTCCTGCCGGTATGCAGACTCATCACCATCTTGAATGAGGCCAATGACAGTGGTGTCATCTGCAAACTTTAGGAGTTTGACAGCCGAGTTCTTGGAGGTGCAGTCGTTAGTGTAGAGGGAGAACAGTAGTGGTGAGAGGACACATCCTTGAGGGGCACCAATACTGAGGGACCGGGTTTCAGAGGTGATCTCCCCCAGCCTCACTTGTTGCTTTCTGTCTGTCAGGAAGCTGGTGATCCACTGACAAGTAGCTGGTGACACGCTGAGCTGGGAGAGTTTGGAGGAAAGAAGTTCAGGCACAATGGTGTTAAAAGCCGAACTAAAGTCCACAAACAGGACCCTGGCATAAGTTCCCGGGCGGTCAAGGTGTTGCAGGATGTAATGCAGCCCCATGTTCACTGCATCATCCACCGACCTGTTTGCCCGGTAGGCAAACTGCAGAGGGTCCAGCTGGTGGCCTGTAATGTCTTTCAGATGGGCTAGCACCAGTCGTTCAAAGGATTTCATGACCACAGACGTCAAGGCGACAGGTCTGTAGTCATTCAGTCCTGTGATGGTGGGTTTCTTGGGAACAGGGATGATGGTGGAGCGTTTGAAGCAGGAGGGAACTTCACACAGCTCCAGGGATCTGTTGAAGATGCGAGTAAAGATGGGAGCCAGCTGTTCAGCACAGGTTTTGAGGCAGGAGGGTGAGACGCCATCTGGTCCGGGGGCTTTTCTGGGCTTCTGTTTCTGGAATGGCTGAGTGTGTATTCTTAGTTTCAGGGAGGAGGAAAGGGGGGTGAGAGGTGTGGTGGAGGTCGTTGAGTCTGGATTGGAGAGGGTGGTGGTGGTCGTTGAGTCTGGATTGGGGAGGGTGGGGGTGGTCGTTGAGTCTTGATTGGGGAGGGGCAGGGTGAAGGGGGGAGAGGTGGAAGGTGTGTTGGGGGTCAATGTCTGAAGCAATGTCCCTGGGGAGGGGAGGGTGGGGCGTGGGAGTCTGTCCGTCTCAAACCTGCAATAGAAAGTGTTTAACTCGTTGGCCAGGTCTTTGTTTGCTTCAATAGTGGGTGGGGGGCGTCTGTAGCTGGTGATTTCCTGCAGGCCCCTCCACACTGACGCAGGGTCGTTGGCTTAGAGCCGTTCTTCCAGCTTCTAATAATGCTCTTAAAAGCAAAAGTCGTATTTCCAAATACTGTTTGAACTTTATATCAACACTTTCCAACCACAGTCTTTTTCACAGTGATACCATATCAATATCAAGTCAGTCTGATTTTGCCTTTCATAGTAATGGCCCTTTGAAATTGCCGATATTTGACTTAATCTTCTAACGATTCAAAATGCTCTAAAATGAAAAATTCTTGTTTCCACAGGTTAAGTCCACTTTAGATCAACAGTATACAGCCCCACAGTGATACCATATCAATATCAAGTCATTCTGATTATGCCTTCCAAAATAAAAGCCCTTTCAAATTGAGCATATACGACCTACTTTTTAACGATTTCAAAATGTTCTTAAACAGAATTTTGCTATTTCCACAGGATGAATCCATGTTAGATCAACAGTATCCAACCCCACAGTGATACCATATCAATATCAAGTCATTCTGATTATGCCTTCCAAAATAAGACTTTTCAAATTGCCAAGATACGACCTACTCTTTTAAAGATTTCAAAATGCTCTAAATTGGAAAATTCCTGTTTCCACAGGGTAATTCCACCTTAGATCAACAGTATCCAACCCCACAGTGATACCATATCATTTTCAAGTCATTCTGATTATGCCTTCCAAAATAATGGCCTTTTTGAAATCTTTAAAAGAGTAGGTCGTATCTTGGCAATTTGAAAAGTCTTATTTTGGAAGGCATAATCAGAATGACTTGATATTGATATGGTATCACTGTGGGGTTGGATACTGTTGATCTAACATGGATTCATCCTGTGGAAATAGCAAAATTCTGTTTAAGAACATTTTGAAATCGTTAAAAAGTAGGTCGTATATGCTCAATTTGAAAGGGCTTTTATTTTGGAAGGCATAATCAGAATGACTTGATATTGATATGGTATCACTGTGGGGCTGTATACTGTTGATCTAAAGTGGACTTACCCTGTGGAAACAAGAATTTTTCATTTTAGAGCATTTTGAATCGTTAGAAGATTAAGTCAAATATCGGCAATTTCAAAGGGCCATTACTATGAAAGGCAAAATCAGACTGACTTGATATTGATATGGTATCACTGTGAAAAAGACTGTGGTTGGAAAGTGTTGATATAAAGTTCAAATAGTATTTGGAAATACGACTTTTGCATTTAAGAGCATTATTAAGTCATTGAAAGAGTAGTTCAAAAATGAAGATTCACAGGGCTTTTACTTTGAAATCCAAAATAAGATGGCCTTGATAGTGACAGGGCACAATTAGGGTACAAGGCTGTGTCATATAGATCTAACATTAGAGTTTGTATAAAAAAAAAAAAAAAAAAGCCTAAATTATATGTTATTATGTTCTTAACATATCTGTTAATTCACTCGAAGTTGGCTTTTATTTTGAAATCCGGTTTCCACATCCATTCCCGTAATACTTTGAATACACAGGGAATGTAAAAGAAAATGGAGGCTGGCTTGACTGTAAGTCTCGAATTGGAGGCTGGCTTGACACAAGTGCCTTACAGGTTAGGGAGTATTTGTGATCCACACAGTCTGCATCAATGATTCTTTCTTAGCCTGGGAGCAGAACGCGGCTCTTTATTTTCATTTCATTTCAATTTATCTAGCAAAGATCGATAGGGTCTGGCTTAAAGGTGTCAAGGAGGCGCCTCAGTCTGGCTGGTTGAGCCTTGTCGAATTAGCGTGAACAATTTAGCTGAACTTCGTTCGTAGCACAGAGTTCGACCAGTGTGTAATGTTAGGCTGAATCAGGCGATGCATTTTTTTCGAGCTCGCTTAGTGGAATACCCCTCTAAACTGCTAAAAGGATTTCGAGATTATCTCACAACCACACATTTGAGACTACGAAAAAATACAAACGTGTCTAATTACCATCATGATAACACACTCATGTTGTTTATTATTGTTCGCTTCATGCTAGCGCGCGCACACACACACACACACACACACACACACACACACAGCTCAACAGCGTAAACTACTGACTGTGTAACACGGACACTTATTGAAATAAGTATACTCACAATACGCGCGTGCATTACCAGCGAATACGACAACCGGTAGAAATGGACAGTAGAAAGTTTTAGTAGAAAGTTCAAACGCATGGAGCTAAAAATGCCACCGTCAACTTCCCGGGCAAGAATACAATGCATTATAGGATTATAGGCCCGTGGCACTGACCTCCCACATCATGAAGACCCTGGAAAGGCTCATCCTGGACCAGCTGCGACCCATAGTAAGACCACATCTGGATCCCCTTCAGTTCGCTTATCAGCCTCGTCTCGGAACAGAGGACGCCATCATCTACCTGCTCAATCGTGTCTACACCCATCTGGACCAGCCGGCGAGCACTGTGAGGGTCAGGTTTTTTGACTTTTCCAGTGCTTTCAACACCATCAGGCCGACCCTCCTGGGTGATAAGTTAGCAGCGATGCAGGTGGATGCTTCTCTGGTGTCCTGGATTGTTGATTACCTGACAGGAAGACCACAATATGTACGTCTCCCACAGTGTGTGTCTGACAAGGTGATTAGCAACACAGGGGCACCACAGGGGACTGTCCTCTCCCCCTTCCTCTTCACCCTCTACACCACAGACTTCAGCCACTGCACAGAGACCTGCCATTTTCAGAAGTTTTCTGATGACTCTGCGGTGGTTGGATGCATCAGCAGGGATGATGAGACAGAGTACCGGGCTGTGGTCGACTCCTTTGTCATGTGGTGTGAGCAGAATCATCTGCAGCTCAACGTGGCAAAGACCAAGGAACTGATCGTGGACTTCAGGAAGACCAGGAAACACTTGACCCCTGTTTCAATCCAGGGGGTCAGTGTTGACATTGTGGAGGACTATAAATACCTTGGAGTACACATTGACAATAAACTGGACTGGGCTAAAAACACCACAGCACTTTACAGGAAGGGCCAGAGTCGTCTCTATTTTTTGAGGCGACTGAGGTCCTTCAACATCTGCCAGAAAATGCTGAGGATTTTCTATGAGTCTGTTGTGGCCAGTGCGATCCTCTATGCTGTTGCATGCTGGGGGAGCAGGCTGAGGGTCGCAGATGCCAACAGACTTAATAAACTGATCCGTAAGGCCAGCAATGTTGTGGGGATGGAGCTGGACTCCCTCAAGGTGGTGTCGGAGAGGCGGATGCTGTCCAAGATAAAGACAATGTTGGATAACACCTCCCACCCACTCCATGACATGTTGGTCAGTCACAGGAGCTCGTTCAGTGAGAGACTGAGATTACCGAAAAGCACCACTGAACGACACAGGAAATCATTCCTGCCTGTGGCCATCTCCCTGTACAACGCATCCACTTAACACACTGTTTGCTGCTACAACTACACATGTTTCTTTTCCAAATATTTATTTATAAGTGACTTATGTATGTATGTATGTATATATATGTATATATTGTACTATTCTTAGTTAGCGTATTGTCTGTCTTGTCTTAATGTTGGTTTAAAATGGAGCACTGTAACAAAAAATAATTTCCCCCAGGGATCAATAAAGTATTCTGATTCTGATTCTGATTATGGGAAATGTTGTCCCCCACCAAAAAACCGTCAAAACCGAAAACCGCCAAAACGTTACACCATTCTAATTTGAAATAACATTACGTATTTGTCACATTCGAAAACTTCTAAAATTACAATTACTTGGATTCGAATTCATTTATAACAAACATTCACTGTGCACAAAGTACGAATATATTTCCAGTAAAAAATAAAAGAATGTTTATCGAAATTAAATTTAAACAAAACAAAAACACGTTAGACTTACCAAATTTAGAGCAGTTGATGAAAATAAATAAGGTGGTGGTCGTGGTGGGTTGAAGTTGGGGACTCTTAATCCACACAAGCTGGCCAAATCTTCCCGGTATCAAGGTAAATCCAAGATGGCTGACTCAGCTTTCCTGAGGGAGCGACAAGACTCCACCCACCAGAACGTCACTAATATATGCTTCTTAAACTTTTTGAGCGTTCCAAACAAATTAGCTAAAAGATATTGAGCCCTATTCAATTAAAGTTGCATAAAAGCCAACAGAGCTCAATACTTTATAGTTTGCTCAACTACAAAACGACATTTGAGTGTTATGAGCTTATTAGTTATGAGCTAGAACAACTGTTAGGGATTACAGTGTAACAGTACGTGAAATGTGGAGCCAAATTTAAGTGCCAACAAGAGTCAAGGTCAGCACCACAGCTGGAATAAAATGGATCCAAGTGCAAAAAAAAAAAAAAAAGGCAAACTGGCATGCTATAAATTAAAGATACTTCAACAATCTGATCACAAAAGCATAAAATAATGTGTGGTGTAGCTGGAAAAAAAAATCAAAATAAAGTTTTCCATTTAAATGAGCAAGAACTAATCAGAAACAGCTTGGAAAAAACAAACAAACAGGAATATTAAGCAACAGAGGAGAAATGAGGTAATGACCTGACTGATAAAAGAATGATTATATAAAAAGAGGAAGAAAGATAACTGGATAAAGGCAAACTCAAGACCAAGAACAGAAGAGGGAAATACAAGAGAAGAAATGTATCATGCATGAAAAGGTAAAACTAATTTCAATGTCATTTTGTCTATAATTGTGAAAAAATTTTTTTGCTAAAAGTGGTCTGAAAGAGGACCTTACACCTTTTTGCACATACAGTAATATGCATGGAGGCTCTGTCATTCAGTGCCCACTATTTATAATTCATATTAGCACGTATGATATATGTTCAGATGTCTTTGACTTTTGTCAAATATGAGAAATTGAAGGGCAAATAGTGTGTGTGGCATACACAGCAAAATCGCTGGTGTGAAATTAACACTGTGAGTGTTAAATTTAACACTAGAAAAGTGTCTATATGTGTCCACTCTTTTGAGTGTTAAATTAACACTTTTCAAAGTGTTATATTTTTAACAATGAGCTAGTGTTATTTTAACACTGCACAGAGTTAAAGCTTAACACTGAGCAACACTGACCAGTGTCAAAAATATTCTACACTGGTGTTAAGTGTAAAAAAATTAACACCGAATAGTGTTGGTAGTACTTTACACTAGCCCTGGTGTTTAAAAATTCAACTCTGAATAGTGTTAATTTTCTAACACTAACACTAGTGTCAGTCAAATCATTAATACCACCAGATTACAATAAACTCTCATTAATCTCTGATATCTCTACTGCTACAATTAACCCCCAACATCTACCCATTACAAAGAAATACAAGACATTAACGTTCCAAAATACTTTGTATTCAGATACACCACAAGTAAACAAGTTATACAAAATTACAGTATGGGACAATGTACATTTTGTCATCAGTGCCATTTGAAAATTGCCTATCATAAGGTCTATAGTACACCAGATCATCTACAGAGATCAGTCTAATCCATCCTCAATAACAAATGCATTTAAGTGGTCATTGAAATATCAAATCAAATCAAATCACTTTTATTGTCACATCACATGTGCAGGTACATTGGTACAGCACATGTGAGTGAAATTCTTGTGTGCGAGCTTCACAAGCAACAGAGTTGTGCAAAATACAATAATGTAAACAAGCAAAATACAAGAATGGCTACATCTGAAACTAATAAATATATGTACAATATATAATAGTATATGCATTTCTGGATGTGTATACTAAATATTTTTCTACGTGTGTGTGTGTGTGTGTGTGTGTGTGTGTGTGTGTGTGTGTGTGTGTGTGTGTACACATATTTTACAAATTAAATAGAGTAAACAATAAATAAAATATATAAAATAAATATACAGAGTGAGACATGTGCAAAACAGTGGCGTTACTGTACAGTATGGAGTGCATAATGTTAAAGTTTGTGGAGCAGGGAAATTATTTTACTGCTATTGTTAAATAATTGTCATCATTACCATTGCATTAATAATATAATCTGGAGTTTATATTGCATTCAGGGGTTAAACAGTGTGTCTTTCAGAAAGGCTAAAAGTAACAGGACAGGAAACAGGCTTGCAGAGAGTTTTGCAGAAGTGAAAGCAAAGTCTAAGTTATTCTGAGGAGCAGGCCAGACGAGGCCATTTGAATCACTAGGTTATTTAAAATGATCATTGCTTTAACAAAGTAACAGATAGCTTTAAGAAGGCCTTAAGATGCTTATGCACACAGTTATTATGTTTAGTAGAGGTTCTTGATTAAAACATTTATTTAGTAGAAGACATACACATAGTCTCAGTGAGCCTCCGTTCTGGTGAAAGGTCAGAAGTGCAACAGGTGACACAGAGAGCATGTGAGGTCAACACACACACACACACACACATTAGTTAGATTTATTTAGAGAAGAGGTTACTCATGTCTGGCTGTAACTGCAAAAGTGTCTCGGTAAAAGAGGAACCGTTCCTTGTTGTCTCGGCAAGAAAGAGGAACAAGACAAGAACTGAAAGGTAGACAGGAAGGGCCAGCCATGAAAATAGAAGATGATCTTCTGGGGTAAAAGCCAGAAGATCATCTTGTATAAATCTATGTATAAAATGTATCTGTGACGCATGAAGGGGCGTCAGTAAATCAAACCCTGATGCTATAAAATATCTGTTCATGCTTTGATTAAGTCGAGGACTACTGGCTGTCTGCGTACAGAGTGTCTTCCCACACGTGTGTTCATTAAAATCATTGTTTGACCAAAGAGCTTCTGGACCAAGAGTGGTTTGTACTCTCCCTCCTCAATTTTGAACCTTAACATTTGGGGGCTTCGTCCGGTGGTTGAGGAGGGAGGATTGGAGGTGTAGACGGTGATGTATGGTCCGTTGTGGTCAGACAGGCAGGCGTGACCCGGCAACCAAACTGAGGGGACAGGCGCCTTTAAAAAGAGGTAGGCACAGGCCTGTTGATTTTATCCGAAGTGTGCTGAATTGGATGATAAAATTAAATGTCTATTCAGTAAAAGTTGCCGGTAAATGTCTGCTTTGATTTTGATGAGAATCTCATGACAGTACTGAGGATTTAAAAGCAGTTGGACTGCTGGTAATGATTGAACGCGGTTGGACCGCTAAAAGGATTTAATACGGTTAGGACCGTGGTAAGCAGTTGGACTGCTCAATGATTTTACTATCTTAGGGAATTTGGTTATTTTTTGGTTATAAGGTTGGACCTGCTTCAGTCTTACACTTTGTTGGGTGTTTTACTGTTGTTCCAAAGTATTATAAATTATTTTAGAACGGAACCGAGGGGGTTCTAGGAAGCGCAGTGCTCAGAGGTAACGCTTGCCAATGCCAAGGACGCTTAGGCATTGTCCTCGAAGAGGGATAGTCAGTTGGTCACTGTGGAGCTTGGGGCACTCCAGAATAACTAGGAGTTAGAGTCTCCTTACCGTTTGGAACGGTAGTCTGCGCTTTTTTGGTCAGCAGAAGTTGGACTTTGGGCGTGTAACTTTAACTTAAAACTTCAGGGTAAGCCTTGGCTGTGTAATGCCAAAAATAGAGCTTCAGGCAAAGTTTGGGTTGGTTGACGCTTTTAAATTGTGTTAGGGACTTTAGAGATGAGGCCAGAAACTGTTGGACAGATACTGGTGAATTGGTCGCAAAAAACTCAGGGAGTTTATCCGCTGGGCGGTTATTTTAAATTTGTCGAAATTGTGTAGGCGCTAAAGCTGACAGATCTGACAGTGGTTGTAAATATAAGACGTCGTTGTAATATAGAATAAGAAAATTTGGTGTGAGAGGAGGCTGTGTGTCGAGTCAGTAATGCACTGACTGCCTGCTGCTATTTTTAGACGGTGTGTGTGAGTGTGAAAATGCAAATGAGTAAGCAGTGAACTGTTTAAGCCACCGTTGGTTTTACAAATACTGCTGCAAACATTGTTGAGTGTGTGTTTAAAATGCCATTTATGTTTATTAGAGGACTATAAATAAAGTTTTGAGTTGCCGTAGGGGATGTATAGTAATTGACTGAAGTTGGATGTAGATATATAAATATATTGAGTGCACTGTGTATACTTAAGATTAACATATTACTTTCAGTAGTAACTTCTCTCCAGCAATAGTTGCTGGTGTGTTTTATTTTTTCAATTTCTTGTGTGAATGCGGTGACTAGAAGGTTTTGAATGATGAATAAAGGTGTGAGAGGTATTTCTTGGGTGATGTAAAGTAGGATGTTTTAAAGTTTGAAAGTGTTTTTAATTTAAGAGATGCATGAGTGATGTTATAAGAGTTTAGTTTATTTAAAAGGTGTGTGTGTGAGAGGATTATGAAATCATTGTGTGAATGATGCTACATTTTAGATCAAAAGTTAGTAGAATTACAGAGGGTTTGTAGATTGTAAATACAAAATAAGTTTGATTAGCCTGGAGAAACAGCAGAGCAGCTGCGTGCTGTGTGTGTGTAACAGGAAATGGTGTGGGTGACAGGAAGTTTGCATGCCCATATAAGGTGACGAGTGAGCACCCAGAGAGAGAAACAGATGAGTTAAACTCTAGGCAGATAAAGCGAATGGAGGTTTTGAGAAAAGAAATGAAAAGGATATTAATTGTATGTTTTAGTGTGTCAACACAGATTACAGATAAATAAAGGTGGACTTCTCTCAACCTGGAATTTTGAGTACGGCGCCAAAACCACTAGAGTAGCATAATTGGGAGAAAACAGGCCAGATTTTGGCTTAAAATTTTACAGCTTGACCTCGCACTTGTCCCCATCCTGAGAAGAAGCTCAAAGGACAGTTAATCTCCTGATGAAGACAGACAGAACATCGTGGACTTGAGAAGAATTAATAGCAGGCAAAAGACAGTGCAACGGAAACCACACTGACGACACCAGCAGCAGCATGTAAGGAACCACGAGGTGGAAACATGTACTGTAAATTACAGGCTGGGCAGTTGAACAGTGGGATAATGAACGGTGGTAAAGCACTGGACACTGATTGTCAGATTTGCCATGCTTGGAGTAATCTTGAAAGAGATGACTGAGAGGATCAACAGGAAAGAAGAAACCACGTGATGAAACATGCACGGTGGATAGCAGGCTGGTAAGAACAGTGTGACATGACTGTTTAAAGGCACTGAATGTGGTATTTTGCCAAGGTGGGACTTGATCCAAAAGGAAAATACTGAAGAGAAACAGAGAAGAAACAGACTGTGTTTGCTGGAATTCAAGACAACAAAAGGACACTGAGAGAAGAGGACGGTGACCAGTGAGAGGCGAAGCTGGACGAGTTCGACTGTGAGAATACAGGGTGTAATTGGATTGAAATGATAGCCTGAACTCATGATGGTTTAGAGATGTCCACCGTCACAAACAAAGAGGTAAACAAGAATAGAAAACACACATACACAAAGTGTTACATGTGAAATTATTTCTGGAAAGAATCAGAAGTGAGATAGTTTTGAATTAAGAAATCAGAGAAAAGATGCATGAATTAAACCTGACTATAACATACAGAGGCAATGAAGAAAGCAGCTTACACTCACTGAACATTAACAAAATACATAAGAAAAGCAATGAAGACCTGCTTACACGTATATACATGACATAAGTTGGGATTTCTGACCAGAGAAAGGGAAACGGGTAGTTTAAGTACATATGAAAATAATGAAAATGTCTCAGTTGTGTTTCTATAGGGGCGAAACAGATCTGGATCAATTTTCCACGTGCAGCGGTCGGAAGAAACCTGTAGGTTAACTTGACTGGACATGCCAAGGCAAGTTTCTGGTTGAATTGTTCACAGCGCCATGTCTCCATAAACCTGACAAGTGGGCCCTAACTTCTGGCTGAGGAGCAGGAAGGGTGTTAATAAGGTGGGAACTTAAAATTTGGGTTAGCAAATTTGGGAAAGAGAACTGACGGCTTAAGTGGAGAATTGTGCAGGAGTCTGACACACTGCAAAAGCAACATATGCAAGTTCACATACACAAACAGAAAATGCATTAACCTTATAAAGACAAGACAAGCTCATGGAGTTTAATGCATAGATACAGATTAAACCTGGCTAAGAACACGAACATATGCAATGAAGAACAGCTTGCTATTTTGTATGAATGATACAATGGTGTGAATGTTTAATAAAATGCATTTGAATTTGTAATTGAGGAATAGAAGAAGCCATATGACAAAGGGAGTGAGTTATGTAAATAAAAGTGATTAAAGTAGTTTTAAAAGAGTGACTTAGGAGTGCTCTCTCGTACTGAGTGATCAAAACCAGTGATCACTGTAGAAAGAAATAAAATGATTTAATGAGTTGGGAATGTTTAAACATATGTTTCTGTTGTTACAGCTTCTTGAGAGATGACTCAGTATGCAAATTAGCTGGAGTGAGTGGTGACGAAGGAACTTCCTGAGTGTGTGTGTGACTGTGACTTTCAGGAAGAGGAAGCATAGCAGAGACGAGAAGTGCAGATTGGGGTAGGGAATTTATAGTTTAGTGATTATATGATGTCGTAAGGGGTCTTATGCTGAATTTAAGAGCATAAGGGGGTGATTTTTGTGTGCAAATTGTGTGGTTTTAATGAGACTTTCGGTGTATTGAGGAGGTGAAATTATGTGGTGGCAAAATACTTGTGTGTTTAAGGTTGTTGAGGTTGTTGTGGTAATGGGTTGATTCGGTCAGTTAGGTTTGGGTTGTTGTTGTTTTTGTTTTTAATAGAGGGAGTTTTAGGAAACATGGACATGTCTAAAAATCGGGCCCATTATTTTGTAACAGTGCACTTAAAGAAAACCTGTCGGGTGATTTTGTTTTGTTTTTATGAGCTAACAATCAGCTCTATTTTTTCCATTTCTGTTTTAAGCAGGCCTGCAACAGCGCTGAAAATTCTCGGGGAGAGCAAATACAAGGGGGGGCTTTCCAGATTACAATTGGCTGAGGAGAGCTACCTGTGGGGACTGATCAAGGTCGTAAGTCCCTGTAAAAAGGATTTTATGCGAGTCAATCCAGTCCAAAAGCATAAAGAAATATTTTCCTATGGAAAATAAAAAATGACTGAGCTCATTTTGCTGAGGGTGGAGTATCTGATCGTGCGGGAAGCTCCACTATCAGCAAATACATGGTGTGACTGCATGTGAGTGAGGATGAATTAATGTGGACAAACAATTGTTTTTACCAGAGAAAATTTGTTGACTGGGGTTAGATTATGGGATTATAGTATATTGTTGGGAGAATGCCAAATGCTAAAGGGGAAATATTTTTGATGTAACTCAGTTATCATTAATTGAAGAAACACATGACTGATAACTGTTCTGTTTTAAGTTTATTTTTATGACATAGAATTGGATCATGAGTGGGGAAAACTGAGCATTTTTAAGTTTTGTATAGTATCTTGACACATGAAATGTATCAAGATAAAGGGGGGTTTAGGGTTTAATAATTTAATTGTTTAATAATTTAGGATCATTTCAGGACCTTTTGGGTTTTTGATCATTTGGATATGGTAAAACTGAAACTGTTATTTTTAAGTTAAGGTTAAAGGATTAAAGTGAACTTGTCACGGTTTGCGGGCCAAGCCGTGTGGAGTTGTAGAAAAGGACCCAAAAGGCGGCAGCTCTGGTGCAGGTGAATATTTATTTACAACGGTGGGCACAAAACAGCACTGGTGGAAAAACAAGAAACCGGAAACCTAAACTGGGTAAGCTAATAACACAAACCAGAAACGAGGATGCAGGGAGGTCCGGGGAAATACACAAGAGACGCAGGGAGACCGAGGGGAAACAACACAGACGAACCAGCAACTACCATAACAGAAGACACAACTTAAATACACCCAGAGAACACAGGGAGATTACACACAGGTGCACAGCAAATCCAGCATGTCCAAATTAACACTGTCGGATTTGATTTCAACACTATTAAAGTGTCTATATGGGTCCACACCAGAGAGTGTTAATTTAACTCTTTTTGGAGAGTTGGTACGTTAACTCTGATTTAGTGTTAAACACCAAATCTGTCTGGAGTTGATAATTTAACACTTGGTGTTAAGAGTTTATATATTAACTCTCAAAGAGTATTTTAGTTTAACTACGTAAGAGTTATCTTCTAATTCATTCTAAAAAGCGGGAATTTTACTGTTCTGAACTTCTAGAAATTTCTTTTGGAAATAAACATTTACTAAAAAGATGCAATGGTTATTGAAAAACATTTATTCTGAACTGTGCACCACAATTTCAAAACATTTTCTGAAAGATGTAACAGTATACATGTTCTCACTTTCATTAGAATTTTGTTTATCAAAAGGTCTGACATGGTAAATGCAAATAACAGCATTCTCATCACTTATTTCTTCAATACAATATGCATGTCCTTCATTCATCCCTTTGTGGAACTGCAACGCACTTCTGCTCTCCCCCATATTCCATCTTCACAAGCATATCCTGTGTGGAGATTGAATAAAAATTAGTTGACACTAATTAATGGCACAAATAATCCAGTAAACAATTGCAGCACAGTAAAAAAAAAAAGGAATCCTCTTTGAGCCATTACTTGTGTAAAGTATTTTCCCAAAAGACAAGGACACAGGCAACAGGTAATACTGAACTAAATGTAAAACCTCAACCTTTCATTTTTACCTAAACCGTGTGCACAAAACTCTGGAGGGATCTATGCTAACGTAGAAACCAGTCAGGACGTCTGCTACTGCTGTTTGCTCGGTTTTTTTTTATGGGCGATCGTTTTCAGGCTTCAAGTAGCACCATTATACCAACATTTCACATTCTAGACATTGTTTTAGGTGTATTTGACCAAAGGTTTGACTGAAAATTCACATGCAAGCTTTTTTCAAGGCTGTGGTATTTGCCCGCAGACAATACCTTTCAGCTAGCTAAAACAGAATATTATGCTATCACCGAGCAACATGGCTAATGCCTTCCACACAGCTTTGTCTCAACTCCAAAGAGCCACAGAAGTAAAAGCTAATAGAAATAATTGAAACAATCTTTGAAAAAATGACTTACCAAGCATGGCAAACAACTCAAATATGTAGAGCAAAATGTTCCGAAACGGCTTCACTTCAGCTTCGATTGGAGCCGTGTTGGGGGCGGAGTCTGTGAATTTACTCTGTTGGTGTCATAGCCCCTGTAGGAGTTCAGAGGTCAAGAGTTAATGTTTCCATTGTAACACCTCCAGATTTGAAATAGAAACACTAATTTTTAACACTCGATTTTAACTACTATCATTTTACACCTCAGAGTTACATTAAAAGAATGTGACTCTGCTTAGAGTAAAATTAACTCTACTTTTGCAAGGAGACTATTAACACCAAAAAATTTAACACTTTTGAATTTGCTGTGTGGGAAACACAGGGGATACTGATAAACATAACGAGACAGGGCAGGAGTGAACACAACATTACGCATACTGACGAGAGACTGTCAAAGTAAAACAGGAAGTACACAGAGGTTCAGACAGGAGGAGAGAAAGCACGGGGAGAACACAGATATAACAGGCTGGGGAAAACATGGAATAAACACAAAGAGAGACGAGAGCTCATAAATACACAGAGGGGCACAAGGGGGTAAGAGTCACAAAGGGAAAAAACACTTAGGGAACACCACAACAGGACACTTCAGAAAACCTGGCCTAAATAAGGAGCGAAAATACAAGGAACCAAGAATACTGGGCCAACATGGCCCAGGACCATGACAGAACTGAATCCTGTTTAGAAGATACAATGCCGGTTTTTCAAAGCCGTGAATAAATCTTAGAGGGAAAATTAGTGAGGGTTGAAGGAGTAGAACAGCTTTGATTTCTTTTTTGATTTTTAGAAGAAGTGGTTATAATGTAGGCGTACACATACAGATATTACATAGGTTTATCTTTAGGATAAAGGGGGAGCTTCTACGTAGAAATGATTTTTATACATATTGCATTTTGTGCTTTTAAAGGAGTTGTGGCTCAAATTTGTCTCTGGAGGGTCACGAGCCTTTGGCTAGCGCTATGATTAGCCAATCTACTGTGAGGATAATATGAGTTCATGAAGGATTGCACACGCTTACAGACACAGAGTCCAGAAACACACATGACAGTATTGATTCCAGGCAAAAGGCCTCAAATTCATTTAGCTTTTAACTGAACTTAAAGAAGGACCAAAGAGGAAGGAAAGCATATATTTTGGTTAAATCTGATAAACTAGAATTAGAAGGTATTGTTACATTAAAAGGAGCAAAATGAAATAAAAAGGCTATACCAAAATGGGTTATAACATAGGAAATGTGAGGTTAAAATGAAGTTAACACATAGGAGTTGTTTCAAGGCAGCATTTAGCTATGATGAAATGTATACAGGAGTAATTGCTTATATGCTTAAACTTAATTGATTAGAATGGTTGTTTTCTTTTGGATCTTTTAGAGTAGAGGAACTTGCAGCAGCGACAATTTGTGCACAGGATGTTGATGATCAGATAAGGGAAAAATAGAGCGAGCAACCGGACGTGAAAGCAGGGCTTAAAGAGTTTTAAAATGATGAGGAACGTTGAAGAATATACATAAATACAAGTCAATAAGTTAAAGAGCATAATTAGGATCATGCTTTTGTAACACTGGTGGTGCAATACTAGACCTGTTAGTGCTACTTCTTGCCTTCTTTGCATGTAGTGCGGGCAGTATAGTTACCTTTAACCACAGTACGCGGACAGAAGGGAAATATGGACCAGATCAGACAGGTTCTAGATTCGTAGGAGCCAAGGGTGTATGACAACAGAGGACTTGTACACAGTAGGTGTAGAAAACACAATTGCATTTATTAGCAATTATTAAAGTTGTGCACATTTAACAAAAGTAGAGCGCGCTTCTTGAAAACAAAATAAAATAAACCCCACAAATGGTCGACCTAAGGATATATTGTCTTTTGTGTCTTTTTTTTAAAAGTCAATTTCAGTCTTTCAATGTTCAGTAGTCACTCAGTGTGTTTGTAACCAGTCGGGTTACAATCTACCAGTTCATCCGGCTCTTTGGGCTGGGCTCGCCATCCAGTACTGGAAAAGGGATCCTCGATTCTTCTCAGGTCCTCAAAACCAATCCAATCCAAATAAGCAAAGGAAAAAACCTGACCTGGGGACCAGGCCAGAACACAGTAGTTCAACATTTAAGCTATCATGCCTGTAACTTATTATTACTACTGGTTGCTTGTAGTGCTTCTAAATTTTCTTCAAAATATTCTATGTTGTACAACAAATTATTCTCATTTCAAAGGGAAAAAGTGCATAGGAAACACACATTTAAAACAATACAAAATAGCTCAGCAGTGCATTAAAAATACACATTGGCTTGAGACTTATCAAGTTTCAGCTAAGTACAGTGCAGGTGAAGGCACTTAATTTCACGTTGCTAATACTTAATTGTGCAGAACTATAATTAGCACCATGAGAAAAGTGAACATGTGCTAACATAACGTCGCACAAAACCATACATTATACATCAATACCACAGTAATGTGACATAAACCTTTAAAGAACATCTCGTATGCAGTGCAGCAGACTCAGTGCTAATTGCTTTAGCCTCAGAAAAGGCACTTTCATTGCAAAATGGCTAACAGAAGTTAGCATCGGAGCTAGCGGCAAGTAGCATGCTATGCTAGCGCACGTGTACTGCCTGGGACTTACCATGCAAAGCAACAAATGCTACACGGGGCTTCACAGTGCTCACGTTGGCTCACGGCCTCTGGAATACAGTATCACTCTTATTATTCTCGCCGAAAAAAGGACTTTCACTATCCAGCTAGCTTCTTCGCCGCACGGGTAAACTGATCTTTCACCGTCTGTGTCTCTGGCGTATCTTACTGGCACACGAAGGCACGCACAGGTGTCTCAGCAGCGCACAGACTGGGGGGAGGGTCAGACCGGCCAATGATTGGTCGCTCAGTGGATCTGACAAACACACTCTAAAGGACTAAGTCCTGCCCCCACACCATCTATATACCACATATACATATGTACATATTAAACTTATGTTTACATGCTTTTTATCAGTATTTATTATAATTAATTTTGTTTTTATCAATATTTATTCCCATCGTGAGAGTATGAATATTTATACTTTTAATCCCGTTTTTAACACTGGGTTACACTTTTGATTAAAGAGTCCCAAATAGGATAAGTTAGGGAGATGCAGGAAAAGGTGTTTTGTTTCCTTTGCAGAAGATCGATCTCGGCGTCCACAGGAGGGGCGAGGATCCTGGAGATCTCGAGGCCTGCAGAGAGGGACCGAGAAAACCTAAGCTTACACATGGAGTGTTCTCGAATGGGAGCTGGTTGAGCCAGAGGACGGCTAGAGAGGGTCTGAGCGAGGACACAATGTATTGCGACCTCTGGTGTTCCAGAGGTCGAGAGAGGGAGTGTGGAGCAGGGAAATTATTTTACTGCTATTGTTAAATAATTGTCATCATTACCATTGCATTAATAATATAATCTGGAGTTTATATTGCATTCAGGGGTTAAACAGTGTGTCTTTCAGAAAGGCTAAAAGTAACAGGACAGGAAACAGGCTTGCAGAGAGTTTTGCAGAAGTGAAAGCAAAGTCTAAGTTATTCTGAGGAGCAGGCCAGACGAGGCCATTTGAATCACTAGGTTATTTAAAATGATCATTGCTTTAACAAAGTAACAGATAGCTTTAAGAAGGCCTTAAGATGCTTATGCACACAGTTATTATGTTTAGTAGAGGTTCTTGATTAAAACATTTATTTAGTAGAAGACATACACATAGTCTCAGTGAGCCTCCGTTCTGGTGAAAGGTCAGAAGTGCAACAGGTGACACAGAGAGCATGTGAGGTCAACACACACACACACACATTAGTTAGATTTATTTAGAGAAGAGGTTACTCATGTCTGGCTGTAACTGCAAAAGTGTCTCGGTAAAAGAGGAACCGTTCCTTGTTGTCTCGGCAAGAAAGAGGAACAAGACAAGAACTGAAAGGTAGACAGGAAGGGCCAGCCATGAAAATAGAAGATGATCTTCTGGGGTAAAAGCCAGAAGATCATCTTGTATAAATCTATGTATAAAATGTATCTGTGACGCATGAAGGGGCGTCAGTAAATCAAACCCTGATGCTATAAAATATCTGTTCATGCTTTGATTAAGTCGAGGACTACTGGCTGTCTGCGTACAGAGTGTCTTCCCACACGTGTGTTCATTAAAATCATTGTTTGACCAAAGAGCTTCTGGACCAAGAGTGGTTTGTACTCTCCCTCCTCAATTTTGAACCTTAACAAGTTCCAGTAGTGAAGCTGAGGTGTCTATGAAGTGTTCAGCAGTCTGATGGCCTGATGGAAAAAGCTGTCTCTCAGTCTGCTGGTTCGGGACCGGATGCTGCAGAACCTCCTTCCTGATGGAAGTAGTCTGAACAGTTTATGGCTGGGGTGACTGGAGTCCTTGATGATCCTCCCCGCTTTCCTCAGGCACCGCTTCCTGTAGATGTCTTGGAGGGAGGGAAGCTCACCTCCAATTATCCGTTCAGAGCACCGCACTACTCGCTGGAGAGCTTTGCAGTTGTAGGCGGTGCTGTTGCCATACCAGGTGGTGATGCATCCAGTGAGGATGCTCTCAATGGCACAGTGATAGAAGGTCCTGAGGATGCGGGGGCTCATGCCGAATCTTTTCAGTCTCCTGAGAAAGAAGAGGCGCTGCTGCGCCTTCTTCACTGTTTTGTTTGTGTGTACTGACCACGTAAGATCCTCAGCCAGATGTACACCAAGGAACCGGAAGCTGCTCACTCTCTCCACAGCAGCGCCGTTGATGGTGATGGGGGTGTGTACTTCTCTGCACCTCCGGAAGTCCACTATCAACTCCTTTGTCTTTGCGACGTTGAGGGTGAGATGGTTGTCTTGACACCAGTGGGTCAGGGCGCTGACCTCCTCCCTGTAAGCTGTCTCATCACTGTTGGTGATAAGACCCACCACTGTAGTGTCGTCCGCAAACTTCACAATGATGTTGGAGTTGTTAGTGGCCGTGCAGTCGTAGGTGTAGAGTGAGTACAGGAGAGGGCTCAGTACACACCCCTGTGGAGCACCAGTGTTCAGTGTGACGGGGGATGAGGTGATGCTGCCCAGTCTGACCACTTGGCGTCTGTCAGACAGGAAGCTAAGGATCCAGCTGCAGAGGGAGCTGCTCAGTCCTAGATCCTGCAGTTTCCTGTCCAGCTTCGAGGGAACGATGGTATTGAATGCTGAGCTGTAATCTACAAACAGCATTCTCACATACGTGTCTCTCTTCTCCAGGTGTGACAGGGCAGTATGTAGTGTCAGGGCTGTGGCATCATCAGTGGACCTGTTGTGGCGGTATGCGAACTGTAGAGGGTCCAGTGAGTCGGGTAGTGCAGAGCAGATGAAGTCCCTGACCAGCTTCTCGAAGCATTTGCTTACGATGGGGGTCAGAGCTACAGGTCGCCAGTCGTTCAATGAGGAGATGGTGGAGGATTTGGGTACAGGGACGATGGTGGCCATTTTGAAGCAGGCTGGGACTACAGACAGAGAGAGGGAAAGGTTGAAGATGTGCGTGAACACTCCAGCCAGCTGAGCCGCGCATGACCTGAGGACGCGGCCGGGAATCCCGTCCGGACCAGTAGCTTTGCGTGCGTTCACCTTCCTGAAGCACCTCCGCACATCCTCCTCAGACACAGTGTGCGCACTGACGTCATCCGCGGTGCGCACACTGTCCGGTCTCATGGTGTTTGCTGTGTCGAATCTAGCGTAAAATACGTTTAGATCCTCACACAGAGAGGCCGTGGTCTGCGGTGTGCTGGTTTTCCCTCTAAAGTCTGTGATCGTCTGTTGAGACTTTACAAGTTAGAAGATAAGCATTGCAATCTCTAACAATTATATTGACAATCTTACTGAACAAAGGCATCTCACTTGATACTTGAGCAATAACAGAGCTGCACATGTTCAGTATTTGCCTTTTTTCAACTGGAACCTGTGTAGTTATTGTCATGGGATGAGCCACATTTACAGGCTGTGAAACAGAGGTTCCATCGTTAGGTACAGGCTCAAAATTATTGATGACCTCAGAGTGAACGCAGTCTCCATGTGCTCGGAATAAGTGCCGCTTGTAACCAGAGTACGTGCGAAAGATAAATGAACATCCAGGCTCTCCACAGGTCAAACGTAAAAACCTTCCTGGGTACAAACCATGCTGGAACTTCAAATGTCTAAATAACACTGAGCAACTTGAGTGGTGTATCTTGCAAAAGTAACAGGTGAACATTTCCAGTCAAAGTGCTGAATAGTGGATATTTTTAAACAGTACAGTGAAGACTTGCTCTTGTTTCCCTGACCCGAGGACTGTCCTTCATGCTGCCAACATCAGTGCCATACACGGTGGTCTGGATGAATGTGTAGAAGTTGTCCAATGCCTTATCAAAGGACACGGCAAATAAAAAATGTGCCTTGAAAAGTTTTGCCTTGTCAAAACCTGCATCTCCCATCTGTGTCACACAAGGAATGACCTTTTGATCTAGGACAATGTAGAAACTCTGGATGGTGTTCTTTCTTTCTCCAACACACAGGACGAATGGCTGAGTGGGGCCAGCCTTAAGAAAAGCCTCCGTGCTATCCCCCACCTGAGGGAGAGAAAGAAACCAAGTGATTCACATTAAACAAAATTGATAATCTGATGTTGAGGCATTGCTGCGTGAAGTTATGACAATATTAAAATGTTTCACTCCACGCACCCAATTATTTTTGTTTCAATGTGTACATTTAGTTTTAATAGAAACAATGACATGTCAGTCCTGCAACACCAGGCGTGTCTGGGATAGATACATCTGCTGCAGGTTGGATCACCTTGCCATCTTAAAATATCAGCCCTTGATAATTTGCATCTGTTCTCATCAAAAGAGAAATATACAATTCTAAAAATCATACCTTGATGAATTTCATTAGGTGGTGAGCAGCATCTGATGTGCTAATCTTTGAAGATGTCCTTCCCTTAGATGTTGGACAAGTGAAGCAGCAAAAGATGGCAGCCGCCTCGCAGTCCCAAACTACAGAATAGGAATTAAGATCACAATTACTGTCATTTAAAGGACCCCAGCAGCCATTTTTTCCACCTTATGTATGTACATTTTAGACACCTGATAATTTTTCAATTAAGGCAGTTTACCAGTGCCTTGGTTTAAATTTCAAATATTGTATAACAAGACAAAACTGCAAATATGAACGCATTTCCCCCCCTCTCACTCTTAACTAACCTTTAATTGAACTACAAAATTAACACAATGGTCCTCTCTTTCTGGTCAGACACTTTGCAGCACTTCTGCTGTAATTTTGTTCATATTTAACAAAATAAAAATGCAGAAATAAGTGTACACATTAGTTTTTGACTCTCACTGAATTAACAAAGCCAATCCCTCCACATGTTTGTACTCTCTTGTTACCTCGGCCAGGTCCGCGGCTCTGAACCGTGGTAATGACACCTCTGGCTAATATGTGGGGTTGTCAGTGTACAGTCGAGTCTTAACAGCTTTCCTACAACCAGGCACTCATTTTGGCGGCAGTGGTTATTATTATATTTACATGCTTTCTTCTTCCATTTCTCCTCGGTAACAGCTCCTACATTCTCCCTCTCTCGCGCTCAAACACACAACGGGAGGGGCAGTTCCACGTTCTCCCTGCAGCATGGACTACGCTGCCCATGAGGGCCCGTAACACTCTGCCCATATTGCCTTCATATTAATTTTGGCTAATGACAAAAAAAGTCACTTTAAGGGTCAAATTGCATTATACTTCTTCACCTCACCTGACGTGGGCCGCAAGTGGCCTCTGGGCCGTGAGTTTGAGACCACTGACCCTAAGGCTTTGGCAGTTTAATTCGAAAATAAATAAAAGGCATTTAATAAAAACTGTGACATATATTAACAAGTAATATTCATTACAGCCTGCCAACAGCCAGATTATGCTAAATGAATATTAGGAAAGTAACTGGTACTTTCTAGCTAGCAGTAGTCTAGCTTAACAAAAAGAGTTAAAATTCAAATATGACACTTAAAGATGATGTATTTTGATATAAATACTATTTTTTTTACTAGTTATCATGTTACTTGTTCTAACATCAATCTAAAACTTAATATTTAACCGAATAAAACTTACCGCAGCAGCAAGAAAAAATGGCGACCGAAGATTCTGAAATGCGGAGCTCCACAGGAAATGAAGGTGTGGTCTAATTTAACACCCACAGTGTTAAAATGCAGTAACGACTAAAATCCACACTAACACTTTTCAGGAATCAACTCCCGATGTGTTATTTTAACTCGATTAAGTGTTGAAATAACTCGGAACTCTGTTGAATTCTACTAACACTGAAAAATCAACACTGGCATTTTTGCTGTGTAGTACGCACTTGAGGCAGCTGTCATGATTTAGTGCTATATAAATAAAATTAAATTGAATTTAGCGGACATTTTCCAGAGATTCAGTGGCTGAATCATCCTCCAAGCATGCTGAAGTATCCTCGGACAAGATGAGGAAATGTGACCACCCCCCAATGCATCCATTGGAGTGTGTGTGTGTGTGTGTGTGTGTGTGTGTGTGTGTGTGTGTGTGCGTGCGTGCGTGTGTGTGTGTGTGTGCGTGTATGCAATTGTTAGAAAACATACAGATAAAAGTGCTGTATGATTGTGTGAATGAGACTTCCAGTAGAAAGTGCTTTGATTGCCCAGTTGAGTAGAAAGGCACTATATGAGTACCAGTGCACTTACCATTTATTTTGTTTTCTACTTTCATTTTTTTCGACCAATCCTCAATACTAGGATGTAGAAATCGTCATGACAGACAATCCAATCTTCCCAGTATTTTACATGCTTGATTAATGTGAATGTGACTTGATTTTAAAGTAATTTACAGCAACTTTAAGTTTCAAGAAAACTTGAGTTTTACAATGCTTGAGCTCAGGATCTAAATATACAGTATACACATTTAAATTTCAAATGTAATATCTTTACATAACCATTATTATAATTTTATTTCTCATATGAATGCTGTTTATTCAGCTTAGTTCCTTCTCCCTCAGTTCACAGCCTATCTCTGTCATGGCCCTTGGGTCTTGGTCCCAGGGTTTTGAGTTTTTTGTGGATTGATAGTTATTTTGGTTTGAGTATGATTTATGTTTAGGTTCTTTATAAGTTCTTTTTTGTTGCTTTAAGCTAATCTCTATGGTATTCCTTTGCACATCTTTAGTTGTTAGTTTTAGTTCCAGATCGTTTTGTGGAGTTTGTTTCCACTTACTTCCATTTTAACTTTCAGTCCCTATTTTGTCTTTCAGTGTTCCAAGTGTTAAGTTGGGGTTTTTTTGTTTTTTTTTGGAGGGGGGGTTGGTTGTTTTTCTTAATCCTATTTAGTTATGCCGTACATCCCATTTTATTCCAGTAGCTTTGGTAGCTATACTTTTTGTTTCTTGTGCTGAATTTTACTTCTGTTGTCATTTTCTTGATTAGTTTCAGCTGTGTCTTTTTACCCCAGGTGTTTCCACTCTCCCTAATTCCTTCTTGTGACACTTCAGTAACTGCTTCAGTCCTCAGTCTGTTTCCTCTTTCCTGCTTTGAAGACTATGGATTTTCCATTATACTCATAGACTTCAATATCCTATATAAGGGTTGTTTTTAGTTCATTATTGTGCATCTGTGAGTCCTTAATTTGAGTTCTTCCTGCCCACCTGTGACACTTTTGTTGACATAACATTATGTCCATAGCACATTTATCTGATCTTCAGCTCTATTTTACCCATTAACAAAACTTGAAAATAGCGTCCTAAATGCAGGAAGTCGGGGCACACAACCATTCTGCTGTTCTTTGTGGTTAATTATTGAGATGGTAGCGGGATGATGTTTCTAATTGTCTTTCATGAATTAACCACGACAGACCAGATATTATCACTGAAGATTGAGAAGGAAGAAAGAAAGATTGTCTCAGCTGCAAAATATCAAAGTATTCCTACTTTTGAACTTTTATTGCCAAAAGGAGAAAGCAAAGCTTTTAAACTATATCAAAATTTGGCGTGTGTGTGTGTGTGTGTGTGTGTGTGTTCGTGTTCAAGAAATTGCCCAAGCAGAGCAAAGGAAAGCCTAACCTTCTTCCTCATGGTGATGTGACAATATTAATAAAATCCAGAGTTTCTCTTGCTGATGCTCAGGTGTAGACCAGTAAGAAATAAGTGAAGTGGTGCTTGAGGTAAATAAGGTAGAACAGCTGCTCGGTAGATAAGCCTGCTGTTCACACATCAAAATGACTTCAGTTCATTCCTACATTCCAAATAATTCCAATAGCCCTCTTTCCATCTGGTATTAGTGTGCAAAAAGTCATTTCAATACTGTTCAACCCGACAATGACTGTAACTGTTGCGTGCATAGAAAGTATAAAACATGGACATGGCTTCCAAAAAAGGGAAAATGAAGCCAGTGCGGAGATACCTGATAGCTTCTATGTGAAGCTATCGCCAGCAGATTGCAGAAGTTGTGGTTGCAAAAAGACTCTTTCCTGTTGATCTTATAGCACCAGTGACTCAATTTAGACTATACGAATAAAATGAAGTAAGTTTTGTCAGTATTCGTCATACCATATTTCAAAATGGGCAGTTATCTGTGGTGTGAAACTGCATGGATGTACCCATCTCTATGTGCTTTTACAGTCAGTGCCCTTTCTTATTACATACGTTGTTTTTGTAACCAATATGGTAATGACTGTAAGGCTCATCTTCCGACTTCAAAATGGGACTTCAGAACCCAATGGCAGAAGTCATGGTAGCTCAGCAAGGTTCATCTTTTATATTGTCTATGTTTGCACACAGTCATTTATATTGACGACAGACAATCATGTTTCCTCTGAGTCTCATACCAACACTAGCTACTAGCTTCTTTTAGGAACCTAATTTAGCTTCAGCTCAAGTTACATTCTACACTAAAGAATAAAGAGACTCACAATGACCCTGTAAGCTTGTTCTAAATAGGGAATGGAAATGGAGCACAACAATCTTATGTCTATTTTAGAGATAATACTACAGTATTTAAACCCATTAAAATCAACACTTGAAAAAGAAATACAGAATAACTATATTTATGTTTGCATGTTTTTTATGCATTTACTTTATCAATGTAAAATACATTTAAATGATCTATTTTCCATATCCTTGAAACTGAATAAATAAAGAAATGTAAAGCAATTAAATGTTGTGCTTAATTGGCAAAGAGAGAAGGGATAAGCAAAAAGTTAGGAAGTCCCAGTAAGTAAAGGGATGGCTGGAAAAGTGAAAGAAAAGTGAATTTGAGAGTACATACAAGAGTCACCATGGGCAGTAAAAAGAGATGTGAACAAGTGAGGAGAGGAAAAGTGTACAAGGGAAGCATGGACTGATAACTAGATGGATGAATTGAAAAGTGGGAAAATTTCAGCATGACAGCACAAGAGCCGAAATGGCTGAAAGTTATGGGCAGAGAAAAAAAGAGACACGCTATATGAAAATGAGAGGAAAAAAGTGACAGGCGACAGATGAACAGAGTGAACATCCTCTGCTGCAGACAGAAATCCTTTATTAAAGACAATAGCAGAAAGGGAGGTGAAGAATGAAAAAAGGAAAAAGATGAGGATGCAGTCAAAAATGGGTCAAGAGAAAGATTACGAGACAGCTCTGCAAAAGTGGAGGGAAAGTGTGTTGAAGTACTGATGGGGAACAGAAGAAGAGAATGACAAGAAGTTACAGGGAGGAGACATAAATACAGGATTAGAGCTGCAATGGATGAGATGAGAGGCGAGGTAAGAAGGAGAGGGAGTTGCTTTTCAATGGAGCTGCTGATGATTTCCACTTGATAGATCTAATCAATCAGCTTGTCTCACTACCCGTTCATCCTCACACACACCTTCTCTGACTCATGCTCACTGTGGTGTGCCGCACACAGATTGATGGTCCATAGACGAAACAATGGACTCCCTTGTTTTTTTCTTTGCCACCCAATGTGTTATGAAAGGTAAATGGTTCAGGTGCTTTTCTTGCCCTTGATTTTCCTTGCCAGGGGGAACACAATTAACATAAGCATCCATGCATCAAGGGTTTGGACGGGTGAAACTACCAGAAGGACATCTCATGTGCGTTTTCAGGCTTCCTGGATATTGTGTAACTGACACAAAAAAGCGGTCAAAAAAACAAAAGAAAAGATTATTTAACACTTCTGCTTGGCAAGTCTATTGACACAGGATATTGCTAGCAGTGATAGCTAGTCCTTGCATCTGCTAATTTAATTTTAACATCTTTATAACATTTATTGAATGCCACACTTTCTTCCAGTTATATAATATGTACATATTAAAAAAGCAAAAGAACAAAGTGCAGTAGTTATTATAAAGTTTTTAGATATCATTACAAATTACATAACTGAAGATACAGAATTGTAATGACTGGCCATTTCTAAACGTATGTGTCTCCATCATGACTTTGACTTAGGGATATAAATTCATGTGGTTTGGTACAGGTGTCATGGTCCGGCTGAGTGTGGTGTTTTTCCATAGACCTGGGGCTCCACCTCTGGGAGGAGTCTCCATTCAGCAGTCTCACCTGTCTGCAATCAAGCTAGTGGTATTTAAGACCAGCACACTCAACAAGTCTTTGCCATATCTACAGTGAACTGGTGTTAGGGTTTGGCTCTCTTGTGATTTCATTGAAAGTAGTATTCTTACCATGTGTCAACAACAATACTTACCTTCATTAGGACGCCAGTCTTCCTGCAGTCACGCAGTCTGGTTACACTCGCTTCCTCTCTGCACACCGCCTGCCTGCCTCCCTGTTTTAGCTTCTGGAACTCATTTGGTACAGTACGTTATGGACTCACCCCGGATTGGAACTCTCCCGGATCCCTTGGACTGCCCTCCTTCCATGTCATTCCATGCCTGCAAAGAGTAAGCCATTAGAAACACTTCAAACCGTACTTACTGTTAATCACTGGAACCCAGACTCTGTCTCCTTTCATTGCAGTGACTCTGCACACCTTCACCCAAGCCACAGTCCCTCCTCCCCTTGGCCCTGTTTCATGGACTTCAGTATAAACTTTAGCTCACAGATTAAGCTTCACATTTTGACTTTTCAGGTTGTCTCATTTCACAGTTCATAGTCAGCATCCAAAGGTTTTGTTTCACTTTGTAAATAAAGCACTGTCTCCACTTTAATCTGTGCCTCTGTCTGTGTTTGCATTTGAGTGCTCTCACCTGGTCTGGCCTCTGGGCTGTGACAACAGGTGACAAAAGATTTGACGCAAATGCACATATGTGTGTACACATGCATTCAAATATAAAAAGAAAAGTTATGAAGTTTTTAATTCCAATGTTTATGCTCCACATGCAAGACAAAAAAAGAGAATAAGAAAAAAAAATGATTTCAAAGTGAAAATTTTAAGCTTTAACAATAGGACCTAATCAGTACAAAACTCAGCTAGACGCCTGTTATTATTTTAGTACTGGTGTGCATAATGTATTAATATTACCAATTCAGAACTTCACATTGTTGCAAAGGCAATTTCATCATGTATCAGCTCTGTTTAGAACTCAATGCAATTTCTCTCCTCAATTCTTTCACTTCATTTGTTCTGTTTGTGATTCTGAACGAGGATAATTCAAGGATATTGGAAGCAAGGACTGTCTTTTTGTGGTTCAATTAAGGCAAAAAGCATTTAAAAAGTTGTATGGAGGTAAAGAATGAAATATGAAGATAAAATATATGAAGAACACAAATCTAAAACTTGTATTGTTTACTTGTATTTGTTACTGGCTGAAAGAGGTATTTGCATGGACAGAAAAAAGTAGAAAGGTATGGTTACTGGTGCAAAACTGTCCTTCCACAGGTTGTTGGTGCTGTGGCTCTATCAACTCTATAGGTGTGCAGCTAAAATAAGTATTGAAGAGTATTGAAGAGGTCACCAGTTTAGTTTTGTCAAAGTGCCTTTTGGCCACTATTACTGTTTTCTTTTAAACAATTGTACCTGCTGATTCCAGAGGGTACAGACTCGTTACACTCATTTAGTAAGCAGTATTTTGCTGTCTTTTTATTGACTATGTATCAGTGATGTGTTGATTCAGCTTCATGATTTTATTTAAATATAAATATATTTATAATATAAAATTTAAATTTGATATTAAACGGTAAGGATACTGACAAATATAACACTTTATCCCAAAAAAATAATATTCTTCATGCCTGCATTTAGATACATAGAAAAAACTGAATCCTGTTTGGAAAAATAAATTGATTCCTCTCCCACATATTAAAACAGCTGGAGGCTACAACTTCAGAAAGCTTAGAAGGACCTTTTATTTGAATTATCTGTCCCTTCTCCACAAACATTTTGTCACTCACATACAGAAAATAAAGCTATAGATCATCTCGAGTTAGTCCTCTTGTACATGAGCGTGTGTGTGTTTGTTTGTGTTAAGACCAGTGATGGGTAACTGAAATAAATGGCCGCAGTCAGCAGAGGGGCTGTTCACCTACTGTTAAGTGTCTGTCTGAAAGTGTGTGTGTGTGTGTGTGTGTGTGTGTGTGTGTGTGTGTGTGTCCGTCCTTGAAACAGTGGCCATTTGGACAACAGACAATGCCATCAGATTTCTCTCTCAAATACACATCTCTTACCAGACAGCCTGTAGAAGGGACTATTCCTCCTTAGGTGTCTAGAAGAATAGAATGGAATTGGACAGGCACTGATATAGTGCTTTTCTAGTCTCGCTGAAACTCAAAGCACTTTACACAACAAGATGAAGGCTCTCACATCCTCCAGGCCTCATCGAGTTTTGCAGGCCACTTCAGGACTGTCAAACCTTCTCCAATCCTGTCCTCTGTCAGTGGCTAATTTATTAACGGCTTTCGTGATTATTAACAGCACATTGCATAAAATATTTTAAGAACTTTTAGAGAATGAATAAATGTGTAAAGTCAGATGTTTTCTTTGCTGATGTGGAGGGTTAAGGCAACATTGTAGTAATCAGAGCACTTGTGGCAGTGCTCCCCAAACTGGGTGAGTAGCTCAAGGAGCAGTCCTGAGACAAAGATACTGTACAGGACCGTAAAGCTCCTCCCATATAATCTTCCAGTATTGCTCTGTCTCCTGCTCTGATGGGGCGGTTCTCATATTGTTGTTGCTCATGTTTTTATTGTTGAGCATACAACTTGGATGGTTCAGTGGAGAACAGCTGGTTTATTCTCCTGGCTTCTCTTTGTCTGGTATACCTCTGGTTTCACACCTTTCTGCAGCTGACTTTCACCTGTGCTGTCTATATCTTGGCCTCTAGTCTCCTTCTCTATGAAGGATCTTGTAGCTGTTCATCTTGCAGCGAAGTATCTCAAGGATAGCTCTGCTGTGGTGTAGGTCAGCTGGTTGGTTTTACAGATCATTGCAGTAGAGATTGTCCATAATGATGTGTTCACATATTCTAGTAGAATTTAAGGGGGTACTTTATTTAGTCTCTCTCCCTCTCTCTCTCTTTATCTATAGGATGAGGAATAAAAATGGGGAATGATGGACTGGTGAAAGCCTCTTAATCAAATTTGATTGCTGTGGTTTTCACAGGCATGGCCAGTTGAACAAGTGAAAGGTTTCACACAGCTTCACCTTCTACTGCCAAGTGCATCACTGTTGCTGCTTTGCTTTCTCCCATTGACATACATGCTATTGAGTGTCAATCAATAAACAAAGGCTGTAAAGACACCTGCTATGAGAGAGAAGGGCACACTGGCATTAAACATTATAAACAATCACTCGAAGACTCTCTACACCAGTATTTGACAGCATTTCAATTTTGCTTTTAATACTGTCTTCCTCTCTGTGGGTGCTTTGAAATGAAAATCAAAATAGATTGTCATGAAAAAAATTTTTTTGTACCTTCTGAAAAACACCTTAATGTTTTTCCATCATTTCTTTTTGTCATGACATGATGACAGCCTGTAAATGTTGTGTAGCGCTGCTGCTCTTAAAATGAGAGCCCTGCGGAGAAGACGAGGGCCTAGCAATCCCTGTTGACTTCTGAATGTGTATTAATGGTGGGAGGAAGTAACCAGGCCAGATAAGTTCTGTTATTAGCTGTGACTAGGAATATGTTTTCAGCCAGTATATTTAAAAAAAAAAAAAAAAAAACCCAAAAAAACCACCCAGCACGCCCCTGCGGGCGGTTTATCTTTCAAGCTCTGGTCCTCTACCAGAGGCCTGGGAGCTTGAGGGTCCTGCGCAGTATCTTAGCTGTTCCCAGGACTGCGCTCTTCTGGACAGAGATCTCCGATGTTGTTCCCGGGATCTGCTGGAGCCACTCGCCTAGCTTGGGAGTCACCGCACCTTGTCTGTCTGTCTGTCTGTCTGTCTCTGTATAGTTAAAATATATATTATTACACCCATTTTCTGTGCTGTTTGATTATTCCCTTTTGCTACACTTCATTCACTCTGTATATGGGTAGAAACTCCCTTTTAACAGGATGAGATCTCCAGCAGATGCTAATAAAAGTGGACCTACCCCTGAGGAACTTGCACAATATATATCGAAACAGGTTGATTTGTATTAACCTTTTTTTGCAAATAAATTGCTACATTTTTCCTAAGTAGCTCATCACACTATTCAGCCAAACCCCTCTGATACCTTACCCTTTTCAGTTTGCTGACTAATATGTCAAAAGGGTTTTTAGGTCAAATGTTCCTGCTGCATAACATTTTTTTTTTTTTTTAAATCAATAGAACAGTTGAGATTTGTGGGTTTTTAAAACTTTGTTTGCACTACGCAAAGTTGTTTTTTTTTTTTTTTTTTTTTTTTTTTTAAGAAATCTATTGTGTACGTCATTGATAGGCACTTAAGAGAGATGTGGTCTGATTTCCACCAACTATTGAGAGAATTACAGTAGCTAAGGCAACAGAAATTCAAAGCACAGAATGTAGGCAGCGGCATGAATGATCAATTTGACCTTTCCTAAGGTTAAATGGTTCAGTTTGCATGTTTGTTTCTTAACAAGATTACTGTAAGTTTTTAATTAATTATCATGAAAATTTTTACAGAGATAGGGCTTGGGAAAACTTTGAATTTGGTAAAATTTGTAGTTAATCGTGAACCAGAGCTCCATGCATGGTGTGGGCTGACTTTATCTCTGGAGAGTTGTGGCCATCTAAAATTTTAAAAAGGAAATATAAACTCTTTTGATTGTTTATCAAAAATTATGAGAATCCAAGTTTTCTTGCGTTAGGCTTAATTTGATTACAGGAGGTTGAGCTTTAATTGTGGTGGCAGAACTATCTATAGATAAACTATAGATGCTTTTCTCTCTCTAGGAATTTACATCCTTGTGACAAAGATCACAAGACTTAAGTGGTGGGAAGCACACCTGGGGAATCAATAGTCTAAGATAGCAGAGTTTCTGTAAATGGACCCCAAAGAAAGGACAAATAGGGAAAAGAAAATGGGCTCTAATTACAAGTCTTGTTGTACTCCGTGGGACGAGGTGTAGGAAAAAAAGAACATTTCATCCAGCCTCTCTGTGAGCTGTCTTGAAGTTAGTAGGTAAACCACAGAAAGGCTTGACCTGAATGCCAACAACATGCAGGAGAATTGTAGACTAAATTTCCTCAACCTTTGTAAAGTACTGACTTTAAGACATGTGCAATCAGTTCTCATTTGTTAATATCTATAAACTCACCTCAGGGCAGGCTGAAGGCTAAATCAAGGTTTCTCTACCAGGATATGCTGCACCAGGCTATTGTTAATTTGTACTGAATTCAAATGCAACATACTGCTTTTTAAGCCTATGAGTTCTGCCCCACAGCTTTGTGTCAATTCTGCCTCGCCAAACCAACAGCTGCGCTTTGATAGTTCAGTCTAACTAAATTAAATTAAAATAAAATAAAGCAACATTGTGTGCATAGAGCCCTTCATTTCTCTGTTGCTAAGAAAATGGAAGGTGGAGTGGTTCATTGAAACATTTGCAAACAGACATGGAAATAAAGCATATAAAGCAGTCTGTGTAATTCTTACAAGCTTGAAAGTCAATATTTGGTATGACCACTTTTATTCTTCAACACAGCTTACCTAAGAGATTTCAGGCTTTCTTATAATATCTTTAAGTAGTCTTCTTTTCTTCTTGTTGACTGCCTTTTGCTCTATTGTCTTACAAGATCCAGCTTCAATAATGTTGAGGCCCCAGCTCGACGGAGGCAATTCCACTATATGCTTTCTAGCCAGGTATGCTTAAGCTGCACTGGCAATGCATTTGGGATCATTGTCATGTTCAAAAATGAAGTCATCTGAAAAGGATCTGATTGGCATCTCCCCTGACCTTCATCCATTAGTAAGAATTATTTTCACGGATTTTCAGCCAAGTTACTGTAATTTGAGATCTCTCCTCCTGGTTTCACCGATCCCATTTGGGATGAGACTCTGGGTAAGAGTAAATTGATTAACTGAAGATCCAGGTATTGTACCTGATTATGATTTAGGATTTCGGCACACTGTAGCAGTTTAAACGACTGTTAGTCCAAGAGCAAACATAAGTGTGTATTAATAAACTTGAGGTTTATGGTGTAGGTCATTGTTCCTCATTACTTGTTGACTCACTGACTGCAACACTGTGTTGATAACACACCTGCACACACTGTCTATACCACTACTTTGATTCATCCCTTGGTGAGTCGTATATTCTAATGTTTATACAGGACATGAATAACATGGTTGGTCTCATGGATTGCTTTCACAGCCTTGTAAGCAAACAAACTGCAGGGTTGAAAAAGCATAAAAAAGTTTATGTGAGAGGCAGCCCCCTGCAGAGTGCTCCCTCCACACGGTCTGCAGTTGCCATTAGCATCAGATGCTTACTGCAGTGTGAGAAGTGTTTTATTTATTTATATATTTTTTAAATGGATATTAGTGACAGATTCTTATTAGATCAGAAGCAACAACAACAAATTTCCATCCTTCTCTTAGCAGGTCCTCAAGCTAGTGGAGCCTGTAGCCATTATGATGTGCAATGCCAAAAAGGAGCACTGCAAATCATGACTTTACTGTATTTTAGCATTGCAGCTTAACACAAACATTTATAGTAAATAAATGGTGAGCAAATGGCAGGGAAGGACATTTGGGTTTGTTTGCTATTAAAATTGTACAAACCCGGTCAGTTCTGAAGGAAATGGCTTCACAAAATCTACTAGGTCAAAAGCCACATATCTGATCCCAGGTTCAGTTATGTTTTCTCAATTCCTACCATAAAGTGAAAATTAAACTATAAAAGGCAAAGGAGCTAATGAGAGCTAAAAAGAAGGAAACACAGTCAAAAGGAAATTCTACAGAGACTTTGAGTCTTGAATATGGCAGGGTTGATCAATCCATGTAATACCAGGAGAGACAAACAGTCACTCTCAATGGAAGTGTCAGAGGACTAGATGAGAGAGGACAGTTAGCCAAATGTGTGTTGTGCCAGCTGTGTATGTGTGGAGGCCTTGGCTAGCACAAAGTCACTGTGGGTTTATAACATTTTGCCAAGGACATGTGGGGTTTCTATGATGCCATGTTTGTCTCACACACAGATGGATCAAATGAAAGATGAGTGAGTACACAAAACATCACTTATGCATTTTTGGCATTGAAGGGCAAACTGGGAACAACATTGATGAAACGCACTCATGCACACTTGGCCTGAGGGGAGGAGGACTGTGCACTGGACTAATACGTTACATCAAAAGGCACTGGAGAACAATTTCAAAACATTTAAATGGCAAATAATATAAAACCTTTAAAATAACCTTTAGCTTACTTTGAAAATAATTTTAATGACAGGTAGGGTAATTTCATACCGTATAACCCATCTCTCAGATTTGTGAGACAGACAACATAATCATATCAACACAGCTGAAAGTGAAAAAGAAAGTTTTCTCAGGACTTCATACTGCTTCCATTAAGAGGCCAAAGTATCACCACCTTCATGAAAACAGACGTGGATCGTTCACATTCACACTCCTTATTTAGCTGTCACAATATTCCCAGATGCAGACATCTCAGCAATGTGACCCCAGTGCTCAATTACAGGAAAATGGTCAATGCAATGCTCAGAGAAAAAGAAGCAAAAGACACGAGAGCTACATTTTGGAAACAGCATTTTGAATGTCAAACTTCATGTTACTAGAATTAGCAAAAGACTGAAAATCACAGCTTGTTTTGAAGCGTTGCCAGGTAAAGCATCTTCTCAAAAAACAAAAAAGCATGCCAGCATGCAGGGCTGGACTGGTGAGTACTGGGAATATGCCCAGTGGGGTGACACACATCTGGGTCAATATATATTTTTTTCTTTGTCAATATAATTATACAGGTTACAGGCAGACTTTAAGGGCTGCTGGGCACCAGCGCTACAACCACTGACACCACATTGCCCAATCAAATCTCTTCTAACCAGCACCTTTCCTGTGCACTCATGCAACTTGTAGAACAGAGTTTATTGTGGAAAAAAAGGTTGATGAAGATAGACAGACAAATAAAATAAAAAAGGTGGAGCTGAAGTGCTATAACAAGAAATAGAACAAAATCTGTAAAAATAATCAGCATGTCAGCTGTCACCCATATGGAAAAGAAATAGTAAAAACATATATGATTTACTCATGAAAGTGGCCACTTTCTCATTACTTTCATATATTTTTTGAGTAAGTATACAAAACATACAAGTTTCATTATATAATTTTTCAAGGGATCTTATATGTGTTTTCACTCTTGTATGCTTTTCATACAAGTTTCATACAAGACAGATAAAAACTTTATAATATTTATATATATCTTTTCCATATGGGCAGGGCTGCTGCAGCTGCACCATCAGAAGTAGCAGCAACTAGTAATTTATTTTTTCACAATTCAGTTTATATAGTGCCAAATCACAACAGCAGTACTACCACCAGTAGCATATTAGTCATTCATCGTTTAAAAAGAAAATAATGTGACTAATTACTATATATACTTTTCACATGTATAGCTTTTTCATTGCTTTAAGTGTTTTGACCAATCATGGTTGGTACCTTGGACCAAAAATGCCTGAGCCAATTTTTTTTTTTTTTTTTTTTTATCCCACTCGAGACCTGGAAGCATTTGATAAAATCACAAGTTTTCTGGAACGGATTCAGATTTAGAGATATGGAACCAAAGAGGATGCATAGTGCCACATATAACAAAACGTAAATGCAGCATTTACTTCTGGTTTTGGTAACAACAGCACCTGGGCATTGTACAGTCAGAGAACAGACCATGTGGCTCATCTATATACCAAAGTATTGTAGAAACAAAGCAGAGGCTGAAGTATGGATGAAACTGGGTCGTGCAACAGGACCATGATCATTTGGAAAGAATTGAATCTACAACAGGATGTCTGAGGAAAGAAGGTGTTGCAGTGGAAATGCAATCAAACTCCAGAACTTTGTGGCAAGAGCTTTGTGAGAGCTGTGCTTAAATGAATGCTTATAGTACTCTTGTTATTGACACATCCTGTGTGTGATGTCATTTTATTTTTCCTTGAAAGCTTCATATTACAATTAAGCATACAGCTATAAGCAACATCAGCAGAAGATTTGTTTGCTGATATATCTCTGTAATAGAGCTACACAGTGTTTACTCATAGTTCTAAAAATCTCTGCATTAAAAATCTTGAAAATATATTTTAACTCCATGTCACAACTCATGTTACCTGTAATGATTACCTTTTTACCCTCTTTTGAAATCCTGCTTTGAGTTCAATAAACCAGCAGGAGTTCATCCTTTAGCTCCAGAGCTCAGCAATCAGGAATACTGAGCTGATGTAGCATGGGTCACATCTGCCACAACCCCACTTTAAACAGTTATCTGATAGCCCATCTGGTTTTGATACTTCCGTGTTATTCCCCAAGTGCAGCTTGAGTTTAAGAAATGTGAGCTGGAGATGCTAACATCCCAGACTAAAATTGGCTAAAACTGGCACTAAGAACTGATTATTCATAAATGACCCAAACGGTCTCTGAACTACTCAGCATAGACTTGATGAAAGGGTAATTGTATTTGGTAAAGGCAGAAAGTTCCCCGTCAGACATGTATTATGTAAATATAAAAATAAACATCCCACAAAATTTTATATTAAACGCAATCTGACTTGTTTGTTCAGGACACTCATTCTGAATAAAGCACACATGCATACTTTATAACGTTATCCAGCAGCTGTTTGAGAAATCATTAGGGCCCATATTCACAAAACATCCAAGTTTTGCTTCTGATGAAATTCTAAGAAAAGTCTTAGAATCGTGATGTTTTCAAGAAGTTAAAACCAAATCCTTGTGAAGAATTGTTAACTGTCGGGAGCAAGAGGGAGATTTTTTAAGATGGTGAAAATCTGCTCAAGTGTACGGAGAAAGAGCAGAAAAACAAAGTGAAGTGTTTGGGGATCTGTCAGCCTCAAGTCCTGTTCTATCACTTTGGACTGGTGTCTCCATGATATACAGTGGATATCTTATATTGTCAGTTTTGGGAAGTGGGCAAAGTTGAGTGGTCCAGGCTAAAAAAAGAAGAAATTTTTTTTTTTTTTTTTTTTTTTAAACTGTGCTCTGAGCCGACAAAAGATAGCATGATAGTTCACAATGCAATTTAGGTGCTTTTTGACTCTTGTCCCTTCAATGCCTTGGGACGTCAGAGTAGAATTCTCCCTGGTGGACAAGTTAACATTGCACAACCCGATAAATGTTCGGAAAAAAAATAGCCGAACGTGTTTCTGGTCTCATCCCTCACCCAAAGTGCTGCCTTTAAGCTTGGAAATTGTTTACTTCTCAACTGAAACCTTTTGAAAACTGCTCAGTTGTAGCTGTGGGCCCAGCTCTCTCTCACCAGCAATGATCCTTCGCACGGAATACAGGTCAGCTTGAAAGAAATTGATGATTCAGCGATGAAGTGTGCAGTGCAAGCAGTCAGGACTGGATTTGCTGGGAGGAATCTAAAAATAGAAGCAGCACCACAAGTTATCTGGACATGCCTGAAAGATGATCTAAAATCTGATATCAGCCCAATTTTTATGGATCGATTTGTATGTAAACTTGTCATCATGAGAACAGTGATTATATAACTCAACTCTGCATTTATATTCTGCTTTTTAAATATATTAATGAATCATCATTTCTGAAGAACCTGTATACTGTCTAATGTAAGCACCTTAATGAGGCCACTTTGGTTTTAGTAAAACACACAAGTTTGCAAGGGTCGCCAAGGGCATTAAAATTCAGTTTGAGAGCAGACTTAATTACTTGTAATACATTTTATAACACTGCAGTTGTCAAGACATTTAATTCAAAACTTCAAATGTCAGCTTATCATCTAGCGCCCTACTGGCTGACTGAAAGAAGAGCAACAAGAGTAAAAAAGATTAAATTAATTAGTGGCACATCAGTGAGGCAACTGGAAGCCTTTGTGGCTAATTGGTGCTCGTTTATTTACCAAAGAGCTGAGGGGAGGAGATGACTCTAATTACTACGGCTCCGTTTCCACTCTGCTTTCTGTCTTTCTGTCTTGACAGATTTTCATGCTATCAATCTTTTTTCAATTCTGTTTACTGTTTACACCCCCCACACCACCACCGCCACCCTCCAACAATGTCTCTTCATCTCCTCCTCTGCAGTTTTCTGGTTTCTCTATTTCTTTCCATCTTCAGGATGGTTGATCAGCAGCAGAAAGCTCAGCTCAGCATGAATGTTTCTCATCCTGTGATAATTATTCAATAGTGCAATATTTAAATAGACTTCTCTCCCACACACACACTTCTGCAGTTTTGCTTTCAAAGATTAGATTGAATCTAAATTTCCCTGATATAACTCAGCATTTAAGTCATTCCTCTACAGTCATGCTCAGCAATTATATTCTGAAACAATGCAGCAAAGTAGTTGGTTGCAGGCAGCTGTGAATCATTAAAAACATCTGTGTTGCAACTCTTGCAACAGATGCTTACGCTGTGGCCGCTAGCAGTGTTTTAATGGCATGACACCTTTCCCAATTATTCTGCTGATGCATTTTGCTCCTGGTTCATGAGTCACTTGTGTGCAACAGCCTGTTTGACCAAAAATGGTCGTAACTGAAGAAACTGAGCGTCCCCAATGTTCATCAACATCAAGATGCCCTTCAGTGATGTTCACATGAATTCAGACTGTACACCAGCACAGTTAAACATAGTCATGAGGTTCACTCTATCCTCTTGTATCAAGGCAGTCCCTTTGGTAAAGGGTAATTTCATTGCATTTTCAACAAGCTTTTTATGAAGTTATAACAGGACTTCCACCACGTACTGTGTGCATGTACATCTAGTAACATGTTTCTCATCTAGATAACTATTAATTACAATTACTACAATTTGTTGTAATTTTGCCTGTGTACACCACCATAGTGGATATTAAATCAAACAATCAAGATGTGACTGACTGCAAATTTTCATTTTTATTATAAAAGGTTTGCCTCATTTGTGCATTCAGGTTCATGTCTGGGCTCTGACTGGGCCATTCAAGGACATTCAGAGAGTGCAATTCTTTGTTATCTTGGCTGTGTGCTAAGGGTCGTTGTCCTAATGAATAAATACATTTGGACAAACACTTTGTATTTTCTCATGGAAGCTAGTTTTAACAGTTAATTGACCACTGACCTGCATGAGAAATCTTTACTTAAGAGAAAAAAATAAAAAACCTCAATCACAGCTACAGGTCAGACATAATATGTAGACATCTGCATTGCAACTGTATTGAATGTAACATGTAGCCTAAACCATCTAGGGTTCTTGTAGGCATACGTAAGAGTTTCAGACAAGGTTCAGTCATGATACATGTGTTTTTCTGTTACATAATCTAATAATTTGGGCAGTCTATAATAAATTAGTCGACAGCAAATCACAGCATTGACATAACCATATTCTCCAATACCTATCAAACACTGACATGGCATTTTTTTACCTGGTTTTGAAAAGTCCTGACCACTTACACTCCTGATAACAGGTCATACAAATCAGAAGAGCAGTTGACTTGTGCCATGCGGTGTCATCTGCAAATTCTATGGTTTCTCTCTAATCTGTTTAACCCTCTTATGAAATTCATTTTAGGCCTAAGGGCCGTGCGTGAGATGCAATGTCTGTCTCAGCAGCAGATTGTAAGAAAGAATGAACGTCATATTTGGTGGAAACCTGAAAAAACAAACTGATGGCTCAGTTTTTTTTTTTTTAACCCTTTAAGACCTACCATAGAACCAAGTCCGCCAGAGCTTATATTATATTTTACATGTTGTACACCCTGTTCGAACATAAGAGTGTCCATAAGTGCACGTGGCACCAGGACGCTCTAGGCCGTAGGTCAATGATCGATTTTGTAATCGTATCAGCAGACCTGCGACCATATGTTCTGGACACTCGGGTAAAGAGAGGGGATGAGCGTTCAACTGATCACCACCTGGTGGTGAGTTGGATCAGGTGGCGGGGGAGGACGCTGGACAGACCTGGTGCACCTAAACGCGTAGTGAGGGTGTGCTGGGAACGTCTAGCAGAGGCCCCAGTCCGCGAGATCTTCAACGCACACCTCCGGCAGAGCTTCAACAGCATTCCGAGGGAGACTGGGGACATTGAGTCCGAATGGACCATGTTCAGCGTCTCCATTGCCGAAGCTGCTGCATTGAGCTGCGGCCGCAAGGTGGTTGGTGCCTGCCGTGGTGGTAATCCCCAAACCAAATGGTGGACACCAGAGGTGAAGGGAGCCACCAGGCTGAAGAAGGAGTCCTATCGGGCTTGGTTAGCCTGTGGGACTCCGGAGGCAGCCGACAGGTATCGACAGGCCAAGCGGAATGCGGCTCGGGCAGTGGCTGAAGCAAAAACTCGGGTGTGGGAGGAGTTCGGAGAGGCCATGGAAAAAGACTTTCGGACTGCCTCGAAGAGATTCTGGCAAACCGTCAGACGTCTCAGGAGGGGAAAGCGGTGCTCTACCTGCACTGTGTATAGTGCTGGCGGAGCGCTGCTGACGTCGACTGAGAAAATTGTCAGGCGGTGGAAGGAATACTTCGAGGACCTCCTTAATCCCACTGACACGTCTTCCGAGGAGGAAGCAGAGTCTGGGGATGAGGGGAATGACCCGCCAATTTCCGGGGGCGAGGTCACTGAGGCAGTTAAACAACTCCTTGGTGGCAGAGCCCCTGGTGTTGATGAGGTCCGCCCCGAGTTCCTGAAGGCTCTGGACGTTGTAAGGCTGTCCTGGTTGACACGCTTCTGCAATGTTGCATGGAGATCAGGGGCAGTACCTGTGGACTGGCAGACCGGGGTGGTGGTCCCCATCTTTAAGAAGGGGGACCGGAGGGTGTGTTCCAACTACAGGGGGATCACACTCCTCAGCCTCCCTGGGAAAGTCTATGCCAGGGTGCTGGAAAGGAGAGTTCGTCCGTTAGTCGAACCTCGGATACAGGAGGAACAATGCGGTTTTCGTCCTGGTCGCGGAACACTGGACCAGCTCTTTATCCTCTCCAGGATACTTGAGGGTGCATGGGAGTTTGCCCAACCAGTCTACATGTGTTTTGTGGACTTGGAGAAGGCATTCGACTGTGTCCCTCGGGGTGTCCTGTGGGAGGTGTTGCGGGAATATGGGGTGTCTGGCCCATTGCTACGGGCCATTCGATCCCTATATAACCGTTGCAAGAGCTTGGTTCGCATTGCCGGCAATAAGTCAGACTCGTTCCCGGTGGGTGATGGGCTCCGCCAGGGCTGCCCTTTGTCTCCGGTTCTGTTCATAATTTTTATGGACAGGATTTCTAGGCGCAGCCAAGTGGCGGAGGGCTTTCGCTTTGGTGGCCTCAGAATCTCATCTCTGATTTTTGCAGATGATGTGGTTCTGTTGGCTTCATCGGGTGAGGGCCTCCAGCTCGCACTGGAACGGTTCGCAGCAGAGTGTGAAGCAGCGGGAATGAGGATCAGCACCTCCAAATCTGAGGCCATGGTTCTCAGCCGGAAAAGGGTGGAGTGCCCACTCCGGGTCGGGGATGAGTTCCTGCCCCAAGTGGAGGAGTTCAAGTATCTCGGGGTCTTGTTCTCGAGTGATGGGAGAAGGGAGCCGGAGATCGACAGACGGATTGGGGCTGCAGCTGCAGTAATGCGGACGCTGCACCGGTCCATCGTGGTGAAGAGGGAGCTGAGCGTAAAAGCGAAGCTCTCAATTTACCGGTCGATCTACGTCCCTACCCTCACCTATGGCCACGAGCTGTGGGTAGTGACCGAAAGAACGAGATCGCGGATACAAGCGGCAGAAATGAGCTTCCTCCGAAGAGTGGCTGGCCTCTCCCTTAGAGATAGGGTGAGAAGTTCGGCCATCCGGGAGGGGCTCAGAGTAGAGCAGCTGCTGCTCCACATCGAAAGGAGCCAGCTGAGGTGGTTCGGGCATCTGACAAAGATGCCCCCTTGGCGCCTCCTGGGTGAGGTGTTCCAGGCATGTCCCACCGGGAGGAGGCCCCGGGGCAGACCCAGGACACGCTGGAGAGATTATATCTCTCGGCTGGCCTGGGAACGCCTTGGTATTCCCCCGGATAAGCTGGAGGAGGTGGCTGGGGAGAGGGAGGTCTGGGCCTCTTTGCTTAGGCTGCTGCCCCCGCGACCCGGCCCCGGATAAAGCGGATGAAGATGGGTGGATAGATGGATGTTGTAGAGCCATTTTTGGGAGCATTTCAAGTTGCTATACATCAATACAACCATTACAGCCTAAATTCTAATATTATGCATGCATTAAGTGCATAGTAATTACATAAATTGCAAAAAAGTGCAATAAACTACAAAAAAATTGAAAATCGTTTTTGTTTTTTAACACATATTTCTAGTTAGAGAAATTTAAGAGGCTTATCCCTTAAAACTGTAAATACAAAAAAGTTGCACAAAATAGTTTCCTACCACAGGAAATTTATTTTGAGTGTCTTCATAGTTTTATTTTTGAAATACACCAATTTCTATATATTGCAGGAAAAAACGAAAATAAATATTATAGTGCAAATTTTCAAAAAAGCAGCATATGCATCAAAATAAACTATTTCCAGCAGTGCAATATGAGTCCTAAGCATCCCAGAAATGACACAGAAAGTCATAAAGTCAAAGATAACTTTTAAAAACACCAGTATAAGCTCACGAGGCCTTGATGGTAAAAAACTACATTTCCGTGAAAATGACGCCACTTCCGGTTTCGGGCAGGTCATGGCGGACATGCGATAGTTCGCGCTGATGGACGTAGGAAGTGTTATGAACAGCTGATCGGATCGGCAAAGCGTGTTTCTGGAATATTATGTTTTTGTTGCTGCAAGTGCTTTTTATGCAGTTTTTGCAAAGCTATATGTGGAAGGAAACTGTGAACTAGGACAAGCTGATGGCACAAGATGTAAGTACAACTCCTCTGGTTTCATATGCAAAAAAAATTATTGCGCTAGCTCACGTGGTTACAGTGCTACCGGGATTTAAAAATAGTTACTCAAGCGTGCCTGTTTTGACCGGTTTTAAAGGGTTAATGTTATTTTGTTACTCTACCTTCTCAATGTAGTGTATTCTACGACAAGGATGCAGAAAAATTCAATTCATCCAAGATTTTTAGAAGATACACCTGTGGTATCAATTTGAATCTCCTATATCACCTCATTCTCGAGTTATCGCATTCACAAACTGAGGTGTCCATGTCCAACACCAAGACTACGACAATACCTCACCATGTATTTAAATGGAGCTACAGAGGGAGAACAACAGTCAACATTACAGTAAATCCTCTGAAAAACAAAACCATATATTTGCAGAATCTCAGACATTGTCTCATCCAAGGAGGAAATTATTTTTCCAAGCAATATAAATAAATGACCCTCCAATAGAACTTCTCTGCAACACTGTCGAAGATACCTCTAGTATCAGCAGTTATCTTTTGCAGGTCTGCAGGAGACAGTGTGGCATGTGTAACGATGTAAAAGAATGGATATGATTTTGTTGTTGTTAAATTCCTGTTAAACTTGGGATCGCAACCATGGGTTTATTTTGGAACTTTTATTTTGAAAATCCGCAGCGGAAGTCTGCTACTGGTAAACGGGCTACCCCCTAAGCCTATCGTTAGTAGCAATGAAGCTTTCGCTGTGGTAAGTTCCTCTCCGTCCGCTCTCACAGAGCATGAGTTTAAAACATATTTGAAAACCCTCATTGAAGCTAATATGACAGTGCACTAACTGCATGAACTGCCCATACGGTAGTATTTGAGTAGATTTCAGGTTTATGACCGTGTTTTGCAGTTAATAGATTAGACGGTAAGAAAAATGGACACGTGGAGCTAGCGGCTAACAGCTAGAGGAGGCTGTCGTGTCTAATAATTTTGAAACTTCTCATAGTTTGGGCGGAATCCTGTTGCTGAAACCCATGGTTATTCATGTCCCATGTTATTGCAGGTATGTGTACTTTGAAACATGTATATGGTTGAGCTGCAGGCTAATTCTGTTTAAGACATATTGCTTATTAAGTTTGCCCAGTAGATGGCAGCATTGTTCCATTTACTATTGTACGTAAAAGGGAATTTTGGCTTTGGTTTATTTATATTTACATGAATGTGCATTTAAGTGAATTAATTTTTCTTTTGTTATCTAAACCACAACGCAGTAATGTTTCTATTTTATTTTCCGTGATAAGTATTGTTGCCATTTTATTTTTCAATCAATATTTGTTTTTATTTATTTGGGAAAACTAAGAGTTCCACTATACGATCATAAGCCTATAGTTAGTAGCAATGAAGCTTTCGCTGTGTTTGGGCGGAATCCTGTTGCTGAAACCCATGGTTATTCATGTCCCATGTTATTGCAGGGGAATAAATCACGCCTGAGTTCTACCCACTTCGAGTCCAGAGAGTTTTATTCACACAGCGCTGGAAAGAGAAGCTGACCAGGGGTTACACATGCAGCTAAAGTTTTTTGACATCCATAAAGGCTTGAAGCCTTTTTTTGCTACTGGGTCAAACTGTAAGACAGGCTCTACCTCTTCTCCATTTGTAGGCCACCATTATGTCTCATGTCTCTACCCCCTAACTCATTTAAAGGAAGGAGGGAAAGGTGACACTGGAGGGTGACAGAATCCTGGATCCAGGAAAAAAAAAAGCTGTCAAGAACATTTGAATTGAACCTTATTCTTCTAGCAACTGACTGTGCTGGAATTACAGAGGTGATGTGGATTGCAAAGTTTTACACCACCTCATCATGACACCCAACTCTATCTGTCCATGAAGCCAGGTAACACACATCAGTTAGTTAAACTGCAGGAATGAACTAGATATGACATGTGATAATTTTACTGCAGGAATGTCTTAAAGACATAAAGACCTGGATGGTCGCTAACTTTCTGCTTCTTAATTCAGATAAAACTGAGGTTATTGTACTCGGCCCTGAAAATCTTAGAAATATGGTATCTAACTAGATTCTTACTCTGGATGGCATTACCTTGGCCTCCAGTAACGCTGTGAGGAACCTTGGAGTCATTTTTGACCAGGACATGTCCTTCAATGCACATATTAAACAAATATGTAAGACTGCTTTCTTCCATTTGCGCAACATCTCTAAAATTAGAAATATCCTGTTTCAGAGTGACGCTGAAAAACTAGTTCATGCATTTATTACTTCCAGGCTGGACTACTGTAATTCATCATTATCAGGAAATCCTAAAAACTCCCTGAAAGCCTTCAGCTAATCCAAAATGCTGCACCAAGAGTACTGACAGGGACTAGAAAGAGAGAGCATATTTCTGCTGTTTTGGCTTCCCTTCATTGGCTTCCTGTTAAATTCAGAATTGAATTCAAAATCCTGCTCCTCACATACAAGGTCTTAAATAATCAGGCCCCATCTTATCTTAATGACCTTGTAGTACCATATCACCCTATTAGAGCACTTCGCTCTCGCTCTGCAGGCCTACTTGTTGTTCCTAGAGTATTTAAAAGTAGAATGGGAGGGAGAGCCTTCAGTTTTCAGGCCCCTCTTCTGTGGAACCAGCTTCCAGTTTGGATTCGGGAGACAGACACTATCTCTACTTTTAAGATTAGGCTTAAACCTTTCTTTTTTGCTAAAGCATATAGTTAGGGCTGGACCAGGTGACCCTGAATCCTCCCTTAGTTATGCTGCAATAGACAGGCTGCCGGGGATTCCCATGATGCATTGAGTTTTTCCTTTCCAGTCACCTTCTCACTCACTATGTGTTAATAGACATTGAATGCATTGATTAATATCTGTTATTAATCTCTGTCTCTCTTCCACAGCATGTCTTTATCCTGTTTTTCCTTCTCTCACCCCAACCGGTCGCAGCAGATGGCCGCCCCTCCTTGAGCCTGGTTCTGCTGGAGGTTTCTTCCTGTTAAAAGGGAGTTTTTCCTTCCCACTGTCGCCAAAGTGCTTGCTCATAGGGGTCATATGATTGTTGGGTTTTTCTCTGTATCTATTATTGTACAATCTACTATACAATATAAAGCGCCTTGAGGTGACTGTTGTGATTTGGCGCTATATAAATAAAATTGAATTAAATTGAATTGAACTCATCTAAGAGTTGTTAATATATTCCCTTAATAAATTATGACACTAGAGACAATTTCAAAGATTTACTACTACTAGCAAAATTTACTCTCAGGGAACCATGATTTTCATGCAAATGCATCCAGTGTTTATCGGTAGTACCAGGCCCGGCCCTAACCAATCTGGCGCCCTAGGCAAGATTTTAGGTGGCGCCCCCCTACATCGGCAGTGTAGTGTATGTACTCACAAGAAACCGAATAGCTTTGTCTTTGACCTTTTTTTTTTTTTTTACTTAAAGAAAGCAAATTCACAATCAGAATAATTAACAAGATAAAAAAATATATGAATAAATAAATGAATACAAAAAATAAAAAAATGAATATATGAAATACAATAAATTTTCCATACATAAACACAATAAAACGTGTCAACAAGTTGGATAAAATAAATTAAAAATACAATATAAATAAGGCAACAGGAACACCGCTTGATGCTGCTGCAAAACTGGTGGGTTGTGCTGCTGAGGTGGAGGCAACAGGAAGACCGTAATGTTGTAACAAATAATATTTCTATTAAATAAGCTTTACTTTGCATTTTAATTAACGTGGGATTATTTTTTGTATTTAGAAATAATAGTACCAACTTTTTTTTTTCTTCTCAACATTTGTGGCACTGGCGTGGCGCCCCCTGATGGACGGCGCCCTTAGCATTTGCCTATATGGCCTATGCCACAGGCCGGCCCTGGGTAGTACTCTTGTTCAAGTGTAGTGGACCAACAGCATTTCCAACCCCTAAAACTGTAATGTACAAAACGCTTGGAAGCAATTTACATAGACCTGTCCAACACCTGCCAATCTTGCTTGTTAAATTAAAAAAATTTGTATCTATTCAACGACAGCCTGACAGCTTTAATTGGAACCAGAAACAAACGTCATGAGCGTGGCAGCTCTCAAATTTAACCATAATGTAATCTATTAGTTCTACCAAATAATAAACAGAGGAGAAACAAATGTGCTGTCAGCTGTATTGTCTGAAATATCACGTTTGAAATGACAGATCGGTATGTGATTAAAAGTTCACTTTGTTGTCTTTTGACAACTTAAATGCAATGGTGTCATTGTCAAGACTCATTAGCTGTGTCATATTTTAGTGTCAGCTTTTCAAAAGGGCATTCTTTCCAGACAGACGTTTCTGCAAGAACTGCTTTCAGTAAAAGAAAAAAGATTTACGTTGCAATAACTTAAATAAACCCAGTTACTGTTGGTATTGTACTGTTAGTGGGTTATCTGTAGTTAAGGATTCAAGCACAGCAACACCTACTATGAACACATGGACACACATTCACAGCTATCTACTACACTGACGTGATTTGACAATGACAGCCAATTACAGAGACAGTGGTGCTTCTGAAAAGAAGGGCAAAGAGACAAAAAGTACTAACACAAAAAGGTGGGAAATTAAAAGCAATACAAAGGTTTCTATGAAATGTCCTTTGTGGGTGTCTATTTGTACATTTTGTTAAGATTGGGTCATTATTCTATATGTTCTGCTCCATTGGCCATCGTCTTTGTTCTTTCCATCTCTTTTTACAGTCAAATGTAATTGGATCACTTTTGCAGTGGAATCTACAAATGGTTCTTTTTTTACTAAAGGTATAACAATTAATATAAAGTATTCAAAGGTAAAATACATCAATATATGCATTAATATAGTGTGTATTTTATTGTTTTTTTTTTCTCAACATATTTCTATCAATTTCCTGACTGAGTCTGAGTCACCAGAACTAATTGCTTGTACCTGAATGACGAGGGTGTGATGGACATGCTTTAGATTTGAGTTATTTATAGAACTGTGAGTCTTTTGTCTTCACAAAGTGGTGTGTTTTTATTGCAACCATATTCTGACTTTTTCTAAATCTTTCCTGTGACAAATCTTCTTCATCCTCTAATATTTAAAAAAAATGAAAAAATACCAGTGAAACCAAAGGAAAATAAACCACAACTAAATATGTTCAAGCAATAAAAACTCAAATAAAAACGAATTTATTAACTTAATAATAATAATAATAATAATAATAATAATATTATTATTATTATTATTATTATTATTATTATTATTATTATTATTATTATTATTATTATTATTATTAACAACAAAAATTCAATAACTTTTCCTTGGTGCTTAGGCCAGTAATACACTGACGGAAACCTGGAAGTAAATGTTAGCTGTCACAGTCACATAAACTGTAGATCAGGGGTCTTAAACTCCAGTCCTCAAGGGCCGGTGTCCTGAAATGTTTCCATGTGTCCTTGTTGCAACACACCTGAATAGAATTAGTAGGTCAATAGCAAGAGCATAGAACTTAACTGCATGCTGAAGTGGCAGCGCCTAACCTTACTCAAGTAAATTTAAGTGTTTAGAAAAATGTACTTCTGAAAGTACTTTTGTTGCACCATGTTCATTCACTCATGAGCTGCTGTAACATGAATCAAATGGCTTAATTGCCACACAGAACTACATAAAGTACAATGTACAAAAAACAAAACAAAGACAGTGCAACACCAGACAGAACAGAACAATACAGACACAAGACAGTAAAATGTGCAAAAGACTGAGTATTGTGCAAAGTCACTTGGTGTATGAAGCCCTATGTGTGTGCGTGTGTGTGATATAACAACCCTTATTGTGTTATAGCACCACTAGGGGGAGTTGACCTACTATTGTAGTAGTTGGGGGAGTCTCCTAGTGGGTGTGTGAGTATAGTGGCAGCCATTTCATGCTGCTCGTGTGTCTGTTCCAAGAGAGACCTCACCATTGTAATGGGCTGGAACCGGCACCTACCCATCCCAGCACATGTATGTATGGACGGAGTAGAGGTGTTGAGACCTGGCTTGTATGGTCTCACGTTGCTAAGGTCAAATGAAGGTCTGCTGTTTGATTTAACTTACTGGCCTCAAGTTATCCGGCTAACCTCCACACCACATGCCCTCTGGACCTGCTAGCCACTCCTTCCTCGCCAGACTGCCGTTACAGTCTGTATGAGATTCTGCAGATAAGTGGCTAAGGTGATAGAAAGCACCAAAACACAAACAAGGCACCATTCTGATCCGGAGTGGCCACTGTGTGCTGCTGCCACGCTGCCGAGTAACTGTGGATAACCGTGGACTATAAAGACACTTGAAGACCTGCTAGCTTAACAGGTAAACAGGACTGCACAAAATTTCATATCATTTCAATTTCCATCGTTCGGGATAAAAATGGAAATTGTCTAATCCCCAAATATAAGAAATGAAGAGCTTAAAATATATATTTTAGAGACTAGTAACTTTACTTAGTTACAAGTACAGAGATTGACCAAGCAACAGAGAAGAGAAAGAGAACCATGGAAGCGACAAGCATCAAATTTAAAACAGCCTATTTCCATGAAAATTCCCCCATTAGTTCCACTGCTTGCAGATTTTGAATCTAAAGTAATATTTACAACACCTCATGACCTGCTACATCAGGCACAGCACAGATTGTGCTCAGTCCCCCTTTTACCTCAAAAGAATCATCTGTTCACCCATCCTGTCTCTCTTTTTCCTGTGTCCTCCATTCTTGACATAATTTATTTGGGCTTTTATAGAGATGAGAGCAGGCTTAATTAAGATAGCTCTATATTTCTGCACAGAAAAAGCATTAGTAATACACAAACTTGCATATGTCTGACCAAAATGGATTTTGAGTGTCCTGGAAGTATGACAGAACAATATCGACACCTTCCTACACCCTCAGTTTGTATTAGGTGTGGGTGAAGAGAAAATGAAAGAGAGAGAGAGAGAGAGATGTGGGAAGGAGGCAAGAGGGAGCTATGTGGAGAGTAGAGATAAGAAGTGAGAGTGGGAAGAAGGTAGGGAATTGTAGAATAGAATGTAAGAAAGTAATTAAGGTGGGGAGAAGGGGGCCCAGTGGGAGCAAATTTACAACTGTTGTCTGTTTTCATAGTACATAAGGAATGCATGGAGATTTGGGAAAGGCACAATAGAATTGGCATTAGAGTCACAAACCAAAGAAAGACTAAAGAAAGGGGGTGGGGGATATGTAATGCAGGCAAAAAGCCATGAGAGAAGAAGAAGACACCAAGTAGGAAGGCCTTATGGAAGCACTTGTTTATTAGTGTGGCATACACTTGCAATATACAATATCATATTCAATAAATTCTTGCGAGTTGCTAGGAGCACACTGATAAGCAATGATTAGGAATTTAATTCCACTTTCCAAAGTTTAGAAACTTTGGAAAGTTATATTGCCATTAATGCAGTATCAACATCAGAATCACTGCTTCTGTAAATAAAAGAAAAGAGTCATCATTTCAATATTTTGCAGTAACTTGAGGTAAAGTGAGACATTGAATGCATTTTCAGGGTAATTTTTTTGTACTTTTTTCTCTGTTAGAAGCTGAGGAAACGAACCACAGAAAACATAACTGCACACCTTTGGAATGCTTTTAAAACTTTATGAAAGAAACTTTTCACTCAGCAATTAAAAAAAAATCCAGACAAATGGACATGGATCTAAAATCCATAATATCGGTAAAACACAATTGCATACCGTGTAAAAAAAGGGGCTCTTTATTAGGTACACTTTGACAGTAACAAGTAGGACCCTTTTTAAGCTTTCAGAAATAGGTTCAGTCAATCAGTTAGTCAATCACTCAAACCTTTTATTTTGAACAAATAGCAGTTATAGCATGGTTATTTGAGTTAATGTTGCCTTCATAGCAGCTTAAAGCAGTCTGGTTTGAATAACAGAAAATATCCATTCTCCCAACCCAAGAGATGGTTGTCCTGAAAGATCCCAGTGGATGAAGAGTGTCTAAAACACCTCAGAGCTGCCCATCTGGCACCAACAACCATACCAAAGAATCATTTAAATCACCTTTCTTCTGCATTCTGATACTCAGTCATCTTGATCATGTCTACATGCCTAAATGCCTAAAAGTTTTTGCCATGTGATTGGTTGATTCGGTATATGTGTTAAGATTCAGTTAAACGGATGTATCTAATAAACTGTAGTTGAGAGGGTTATAAGTGAATCCTTGTTTTTCATGTTTTTTTACTGGATTAGTTTATCAAACAAGGGCACGTGTGTGTATGCCAGTTCCAGTAAGATTTATAAATCCAATCCTACCTGGTCCTGAAGAACTACACATACCAGCTATCAGTGGTCATAACACATATGACACCTCACTGTCTAAGACTACTGTTCCAATGTGTCTCAAGGTGTCCACTATTGTCTCTGTGTCAAAGGCCTTGACAGTGTCCTGTGTCAGTGAGTATCATCCAGTCGCATTTACTCCAGCAATGATAAGTACTTCAAGAGGCAGGTAATGACACACATAAAGAAGTCCATTGACATAACAGCTGACTCTCACCAGTATGCCTGTAGATGTTCCACGCTGGATCCCATCCCTGTTGTGATCCATCAGTCTCTCACACATCTAAAGAACAAGTACTCTTATGTGAGGCTTCTCTTTTTTGGATTTTAATTCCACTTTTAACCTCTCCCACACACTGGTGAAAAAACTGTCAGGACTTGGAATAGCCCCATTACTCAACTGAATTTTGGACTTACTGACTAATATACTCTGTCTGTTACGATCAACAACATCACGTCCTCAAAACTGGCTCCCACCAGGGCTGCATTGTGAGCCCACATCTCTGGACACTGCTTATATGTGACTGTAAATCAATTACATTTTATTAATATATTTGTATTTATATATGATTGAAGAGTACACTCACTGTCTGCATCATTGTGTGGTAGTGCAGGTGGTTAAGTTTGCACAGAGGACCTTCCGACAAAGCTCACCCACCTCTTCTTTATATTTACACCAGCTGATACAAGCATAGAGCAACCTGCATCACAAGAGACTCTAGTCACCCTGTGTGGACTGTTTTTCCCTCTCCCCTCAGGCCAGAGGCTGTGCAGCAAATGAAAATAGGTGTTTCTCATCCCATCATTTCATCCTAAACCATCTCCATTGGGTGACTGAAGGCCAGGTCATCTGGCGCAGCACTCCATCACTCTCCTTCTTGTTTAAGTAGCCCTTACACAGCATGGAGGTGTATTTGGGGTCATTATCCTGTTGAAAAATAAATGATGGTCCAACTAAACACAAACCTGATGGGATGGCATGTCAATGCAGGATGCTGTGGTAGCCATGCTGGTTCAGTGTGCCTACAATGTAAATAAATCCCCAACAGTTTCACCAGCAAAGCATCCCCATACCATCACACCTCCTCCTCCATGCTTCTCGATGGGAACAATGCATGCAGAGACCCGTTCACCTTTTTTTTGCGTCGCACAAGGACACGGTGGGTGGAACCAAAGATCTTAAATTTTGTCTCGTCAGACCAAAGCACAGATTTCCACTGGTCTAATGTCCATTCCTTGTATTTCTTAGCCCAAACAAATCTCTTCTGCTTTTTGCTTTTCCTGGTCAAATAGCTGATAAGAAGCCATGACTGATTCCCACAGACTCCTCTGAACAGTTGATGTAGAGATGTGTCTGCTACTAGAACTCTATGTGGCATTTATCTGGGCTCTAATCTGAGGTGCTGTTGTGGAAATTTGATTACCAAAGCCTGCAGACACGATGATCAGCTATCTCATGCATAAGGAGAAACGTCAGTCAGGGGGCACTGAAAGTCGTCTCTGACAATGAACAGTTCAGGTCCCTTTTAAACACAGTCACAGAACAAAAGGCTTTTACAGTTGCAGTTCACACCTTGGCTCTAAACAGAAAAACTCTCTATCACCTGTGTGAATCTCCCCCACTCTGGGGTCAAGCCTTCCTCAAATCAGATCAAATCACTTTTATTGTCACATCACATGTGTAGGTACATTGGTACAGTACATGTGAGTGAAATTCTTGTGTGCGAGCTTCACAAGCAACAGAGTTGTGCAAGCTTCTGTGTGAGCTTCTGTCTCCTGGCTTCCATCTCCTGGGAGACATTCACCAGTTTCTCACTGTCTGTTTCCCAGAGTGAATGAGGTGTGAACCAGACATACTAAACTAAGTTACCGCAAAGCATATCATCAAGACAATACATTAAAGGACAATACATTAAAGAGAAATCCCACAACACTGTAAACTTGAGATTTGTTAGGCTGGTGACTCGGATGAATTCATCTTCAGTAGCAAAGGTGACAATTGGTCTTCCTAAATATATATTTATATATCCATCCATCCATCCATTCGCTTCCGCTTATCCTTTTCAGGGTCGCGGGGGGCGCTGGAGCCTATCCCAGCTGTCATAGGGCGAGAGGCGGGGTACACCCTGGACAGGTCGCCAGTCTGTCGCAGGGCCAACACACAGGGACAGACAACCATTCGCACTCACATTCACTCGCACATTCACACAATGGCAATTTGGATTTTCCAATTAACCTATCCCCTCAAGCTGCATGTCTTTGGACGGTGGGAGGAAGCCGGAGTACCCGGAGGGAACCCACGCAAACACGGGGAGAACATGCAAACTCCACAATGATTTATTTATATATATATATATATATATATATATATATATATATATATATATATATAATATATATATATATATATATATATATATATATATATATATATATATTTATTTATTTGTAGGTTGTGTATCCTTGAGGTGTTAATGGGGTTATTGAAAATGTGTATATGCGTATGTATGGATAGATAGAAACATATATGTATATATATATATATATATATATATATATTAAAAAAAAAAAAATACACATGACATATAATTTAATTGCAAGGAGGTATTTCTGTAGTCTATTGATACTAGATTGTGGAAAGGGGGTGGGATTAAATAAGCTTATGCTTCTTCCTGCTCCTTTTTGAACATGAAAGTTATTTGGAGTTGTGGTTGCTCGTTTTCCTTTTGTTTTCCTTTGTTCATTTGTCTCTTTTAATTCTATTTTGTTGTACTTTTTCAACATGTTCAAAATATGACTGTGACTTTAGCAATCATTTTCTTGCAACTGCCATCAACCTCTAGCAACCAATCGCAACTAGATGGGGGATACTAATTTTGCAGACCAGTCTCTAGGCCTGTGTGACTGAGACCTTTTTCACTTGATCCTATATTGTCACCATGATTGTCAAATGTCCAAAATGGCAGCTACCTTAATGTCATGTGGTCAGTGACATATATATAAAACCTATAATGCAGCAGACACATTCAAATTCATTCAACATGTTCTTGAATAATTAACAAGAAAATACAGCTAACAGTTGTTAGAAGATACTCAACTGATGTAGCCATTCCAATCGTATTGTTTAACACCATTATTTCTTCACTGCTTCAAATCTAACAGTAGCTGAAAAATTTCTGTGCAGTAATTCCATATTTTTCCCATTTTTCCACTTGAGACAATGAGGCCTCTAACTATTAAGGCAATTGTTTCCGAAAAGTTCTGATGAATCAAACACAGCCAAAAATGAATCCCTTCAGCATCATAGAAACTTCAGAGCTGAGAAATTGCCATCTCTCAAGGGTCTTAAAAGTCTGAAAAGAATAAGTTTAAATCTGTTAAAGAAGAAAAACAAGTGGAAGAAAAAAATGTCCCGACAGCAGTTAAATATTAAGAAGGACGAGAGAGAGAGTTGTGGAGGAAGCTATAAGTGTGTGTGTGTGTGTGCGCGCTCAACTTGTTAAACCTTGCCATGAATCTCCATTTTCTTTTTTTTTTAATTATATTTTTATTGAAGAAAAAAAGGGACTTGTTACAATAAAGTGCATTGACATTATTTAGTCAGGAAAATAGAAAACAAAAAAACAAAACCCTTTTTCTTAGTCCTTTTGTTTTACATTCTGATAGCAAAAAAATAAAATTAACTCATTGGCTTGACAATGTGTTACATAATGCAGCATGTTTAACTTATTTACAAAAACTACATTAGGTACATATTATGAATTTGAGGGTCAACCTGACATTGTATGATACATGGGAGATACACCAAGATACACCAATTCAGGGCTGGTCTTACCTAAATTCAGGGCAGATGGGGGACACAAAACTAATCCATTTATTCCATATTTTGTAGAATTTGTCTTTCCGAATTTTTAAAAAGAATGTCAATTTTTCCATTTTAAATATTTCGAAAACCACATTAAACCAATCCTCAAGTGTTGGTGGAGTTGGATTTAACCACTTTCTGGTTATTGATTTTTTGCTGGCCGCTAATAGCGCTTGTAAGAGTTTTGTGTCCCCTCCCCGGACCGAGCCAGCAACCAAGCCCAAGTACAAATTTACAAAATTGATGTCAAATTTTATCTTAAAAACCTCACACAAAGTTTTATGGATTCCCAGCAAGTAATTTTTTAAGTTAGGGCAGTCCTAAAAGATATGATAATGATGTGCCTCTTCTGATCCACATCTTCTCCAGCATTCTGCTGTCCCATTTTTATATTTAGTTTGATGAGGGGTTTTGAAAAATCTAATAATGTTCTTCCAACAGTGGTCTCTCCAAGATAAAGAACTTGTTGAGTACCAATGAAAATTACAAATCCTCTCCCAGTTCTCGTTTGTTATACCCATCCCCGATTCCAATTCCCATTTAATCTTAACATTTTGAGTAGTATCCTTCCTTGCTTGAAGGAGCACATCATATACAGTAGTTTGGAGATTGCCTTTCTCAGAGAACTATCATATGCTAATTTAACTATCTTAAAAATTTCTGACTCAACAATATTTGGGTTTGGGATATTGCAGTGTTAATTAAAGTAATCCCTCATTTGAAGAAACCTGAAGAAATCTACTTGTCTTAAGCCATTTCTTATTTGTAAGGACTGGAAACTCTGTTGTGTCCCTTTATGTGTGAAGGAATGGAAGTTATAAGTGTGTGTGTGTGCGCTCAACTTGTTAAACCTCTGTTAAACCTTGCCACGAATCTCCATTTTCAATATCACTGATCAATAATAATAATACTAATGGATTGCATTTATATAGCGCTTTTCAGGACCCCTCAAAGCGCTTTTACAATTCCACTATTCATTCACTCTCACATTCACACACTAGTGGAGGCAGCTACAGTTGTAGCCACAGCCACCCTGGGACAGACTGACAGAGGCGAGGCTGCTATATCGCGCCATCGGCCCCTCTGGCCAACACCAGTAGGCGGTAGGTGAAGTGTCTTGCCCAAGGACACAACGACCGAAACTGTCTGAGCCGGGGCTCGAACCGGCGACCTTCCGATTACAAGATGAACACCCAACTCTTGAGCCACGAATGTATAACAATCCTAGAAATACCTCTCAGGGGGGGGTTGTCTGTCTCTCTTCGTGTGTGTGTGTGTGTGTGTGTGTGATTGTGTGTGTAAGACAGATCTAACACTAGGGGTTTATTTTGCTGTTTTTTGATAAAGCAGGTTATGGATAAACTGAAATGGAGGTCATGAGAGGAAGTGGATGACTACAGTAAGAAGAAAGATGATTTATTTTTAGAACTTTTCAAGGCAAATGAAGAGACTTTTATTCAGCATTTAAAATTGCACGACATGACCAAATTCAATTAAAGAAGAGGTTCCCAGAAATGTTCCTCTCACCAAGCTGACACAAATCAAACTTCTCATTTGATGAAACATTGTCCTATTTATGAGCTTTTTATTGGATTTATTATTTTATTCTTTAGTTTCAAAATTGTCTAGATAATGGCAATAATGGTGGTACTGCTGATTAAAATGCTGCTGCTCACACAGGAGGAATAAATTAAAGTGAATGTAATACAAATACAAAACTATTCATTTTGCTTCACACCACATCAAGTACCACAAAAACCTGGTTTAGTGAAGTCTGAGTAGTTTAACCCTTTAGAGCCGATCGGAGCGGGCATGCTCTGTTTTGCGTAACTATTTTTAAATCCCGGTAGCACTGCAACCACGTAAGCTAGCGCAAAAATTTCTTTTGCATATGAAACCGGAGGAGTTGTACTTACATCTTATGCCATCAGCTTGTCCTAGGTCACGGTTTCCTTCCACATAAAGCTTTGCAAAAACTGCATAAAAAGCGCTTGCAGGAACAAAAACATAATATTCCAGAAACACGCTTTGCCGATCCGATCAGCTGTTCATAACACTTCCTACGTTGGAATAGACGTCAGCGCGAACTTTTGCATTTCCGCCATTACCTGCCCGAAACCGGAAGTGGCGTCATTTTCGCGGAAATGTAGTTTTTTTTTACCATCAGGGCCTCAGGGCCTATACTGGTCTTTTTAAAAGCTATCTTTGACTTTATGACTTTCTGTGTCGTTTCTGGGATGCTTAGGACTCATATCGCACTGCTGGAAATAGTTTATTTTGATGCATATGCTGCTTTTTTGCAAATTTGCAGTATAATATTTATTTTCGTTTTTCCTGCAGTATATAAAAATTGGTGTATTTCAAAAATAAAACTATGAAGACACTCAAAATAAATTTCCTGTGGTGGGAAACTATTTTGTGCAACTTTTTTGTATTTACAGTTTTGAGGGATAAGCCTCTTAAATTTCTCTAACTAGAAATATATGTTAAAAAAGCAAAAACGATTTTCAATTTTTTTGTAGTTTATTGCACTTTTTTGCAATTTATGTAATTACTATGCACTTAATGAATACATATTATTAAAATCTGGGCTATAATGGTTCTATTGATGTATAGCAACTTGAAATGCTCCCAAAAATGGCTCCACACCATGTAAAAATATAATATAAGCTCTGGCGGACTTGGTTCTATGGTAGGTCTTAAAGGGTTAATAAATATAGAAAGAATGATTGTGATATCTGTTGCTCAATAGCATGTCATGAAAATGTGAAATGTAACTGTGCCTTTGATTCTACATTCCTTTTGGTATCAAAACAAGCCTGGTACATTGTTATAAAGCCCAGAGATGATCTCTGATTTCTTCTGCTGTTTAACTTGGACAAGTAAGGAAATGCTTTAAAAAGCTCACAGTACTGATGTTTACTCCAAAGTAACACACGCAGTGTAACCATACTTTGACAGATTGTACCGTATGCTTGTGAAACCTGCAGCCTGCAGGCATATATTACCAGACAGCTCATATCAGTACATGAGACACGAAAGATAAAAGGATACTGGGGGTGGTTTGCACAAAAGCAGCCACAGAGCCATCACAAGCCAGTCCCAAGCCTAGAGAAATGGAGAACATTGTGTCAGGAAGGTCAATGACCCTAACAATCTTGGCCAAATTAAATATGCAGATCATCAAGAATGACATTTCCAAATGGGAGCAGCTGCAGCCCAGGCCAAAAAGGACTGCCACCAGTGCTGTTGATGTGCCGAGCTGCTACTGGAAAAATGTTACTGTAGGGTGAAGACAAAGGAGGTGGAAGCCATCTTCAGACAAAGTAGGAGTGTGGAGATTAGAGTATAAATGTTTAAATGTAAGGAGAAGATAATGGATAAAGTGAAGGAGGACATGCGGAGAGTTGGTGTGAGAGAAAGTGATGGAAACTAAAGAAGCCAAATGATCTGCTGTGACCACCCAAAAGGGAGCAGCCAAAAGAGGAAGTACGAGTGAATTGCACCAAAGTGTAGTTAGGATGTCATACATTTTCACAACAGTCAGAATACGTTATGGTTTGGACTTTTTGTTTTTGCTATCACAACACAATGGGACAGCTAAAAGAGGTAACAAATGACATTTTGAAAGTCCTTTGATATTATGATTATGATAACATTTTTTCAGTAACAGTAACATTATTGTGGCTGTCTCTTAGACACTCTTAGTTGGAAATTGGAAACAAACAAACAACAAAACAAACACAAACAGCTGAAAGTTAAAGGCAAAAAACTGAAATGACATGGATCATCTTATTCATAAGACTCCACTACATTTAGTGAATTATTGTCTGCTTTTCTTGACATTGGGCTCTGTTATTAGTAAAAATGCAAAGACTGTTATTTTTTTTATGCAGGATATGATCTTTATTAAATAACTGCAAACCCTGAAATCAGTTTCACAGCTCAACAGCTGCTAGATGACAGATAAATCATTCTTTCTCTCCTTCTCTTTGTGAGTGTATACAGCTTATATAGCTAACAAAGTGAGGACCAATTTCAGGTTTTGATCATCAAGTTTGGACACATGTGTCCTAAGGGTAGGTGAAGGAGGGGATAAAAGACACTTCATGGATGTATGAACAGATATGGATAACCATGCCCATTGTTAATATGTGCATCCATGTGTTTCTCTAATTCTTGAGGAATTATTCCTAAATGCAGAAAGATTTTCTATAACAGTTAGAAGTTTTCATTATGTTTGATCAGGGTTTGCAGTCTGACACACATGAGAGGTGGACGACATATTTACTGTCCTGTTCACAGTTAGCTCATCCTTCTCAGTGGCATCTATCTCCTAACATTTGTTTTTAATCTGTGTATCACTGATGGTTGGTTAAATCTTAACGTCACAATTTAGTTCAGACAGTTCAACTTTTTTAATCTCACTTTTGAATAATGTTGCGGTTTCTGTAGCATAACTTCTTTTTTTTTTTTCTTTTTTTTTTAGAGGGTGGGGTTGCTAGCCCCACGCCCAACCCCCCTCCTCTCTCATCCTGGACTTGGGACCAGGCAATGGCGGAGTGGGAGTGATCCAAACAGACGTGGAGAAGATCTGTCGAGAGCGAAGTGAAGGCTGCCAGAATGACATGGGCCAGAACAGAGTCCGTTGGCATGGTGTTGTTGCAGCCCTATGCTCCACCAGGACTCTACAGGAAAATTCATTGATTGAAGCAGATTATGGTCGGGTCACATAGTTTGCACTTTACACACTTTCTTTATTCCAGTTGTTCCTTCTTACAACTCACCGCCGCAGCTTTTCAGCTGCGTCCCGCACAAAAAAACCCCCAACATCTTGGTCCCTGCACATTTAATACAGGGAAGACATGATGAGCCAATGGAGCTCCTGTATGCCAGTCTCCCCTGCAGCCACGTCATGAACCACACCCTGCCCTCAGTCAAGAGGATGTGCTAGTTCTCCTTGTATTTAGGTAGTTTTTACAGCCTGGCTGCTACTGTTCACTGTGCTGCAGGATCTTTAACAACCCTTAAGCCATTTAAACCTTATAGATCCAATATTTTTACAGTCAGCCGTTTAGACAGAAGCATATTTATCAACACAAAAGGCAGGAATAAGGAATTCGAGAACCTCCACTAATGTAGACGTGTCTCCTATAATAATATAAACAGTATTTTGTCTCAAAGAATGACATTTCAGTGCTTTTGCAACTGAACTGAATAAAAATTAACCCACCTGAGACAGAGAGAGAAGACAAGAGATTGCTGCCAGTGATGCTAGCGGACTGTGCGATATTTACCTCCAGGTTAAATGGAGGTGAAAACAGTTCAGTTTAACAGAAGCTTTCCAGATGCTTCACAGTCAGACTGTGTGTATACATGTGAAAAAGACAGACAGAGAGTGTGTGTATTTAGACAGAGAGGTTGATGAGGTTCTAAAGGTCAGCTTAAAAGTCTGGCCTTCAGTCTGAATGATGCAGTTGGCATTTACACTGACATACACAAACACACAGCAATTACAGATGCAAGTTCTTCAGTAGAGCAGATAACAGTGAACAATCAGGCAAAAGGACTTCATATAATGCGGTCACATATTTTCCTGGAAAATAATAATGTAAAGAGTAGTGGTTATAATTAAGGTAACAACAAAAACAGAAATAAAAAGGACTTGAAACTGAAAACTAGCCAGTGTGATATTATTTCTTGTAAGGCTCACCTGACATTTTCAGATCAGAACTCTGCCTGTTTATGCCTTCAGAACATTAACAATAATGATTACTTTTTTTTTTTTTTTTTTTTTTAAGAAAACAGGGTGGAAACAACACACATTAACAAAGTGATCAACTTTACAAGATGAGAAGTGGGATGTGGGAACAAGTTATATAGAACAAGGACTAAGAACATGGAATTGACAGAATGCTACTATGTCAGCTGACCCAATGCGGTACCAATAACGAGTAGTATGGATATAATGAGCCAGTCCTGGCAGAAGACTGAGCTGACAATGAAGACTGGCTTGACTCAAGGTCGCCATACAAGGGCATAAGTCAGTTTTGTGTTTTGACATCAGTGGCTAGACTTATTACGCAAGGTGGGTATCTGGTGCATGTGATTACCAGTAGCGCGTGTGTTTTAATAATTTTATTCCCATTCCTGTCTTTGAGATGGCTGCTGAGCAAATACACCTGATTAACTGAACATTAGCAAGTTTCTCCACCTTATAAAAGCAGACATTTAGGAGTTTGTTGGTTGGGGCACTCAAAAAGGTGTTATCACAATATCACAATCTTCCCAAGACTGAACATTCAAGCAACTTTACCCCAAGGTCATTGCAGTGCAACGCTCAGAGAAACAGCAGAAATCCCAAGAGCTACATTTCAGACTCTACAGCCCTCAATTACCATGTAAAACATTAAATTTAAATTTAAAAAAAAAATACTGGCTTGTGACATCATAGCAGGGTTTGGGTTTGCAACGTTGCTTCTGACCAAGTCACAAGTTTTCTACAACAATGTTCTTTGGACAAATGAGACCAGAGTTGAGATGTTTGGCTATAATGCACAGTGGGACACAGTTAGGTCATATACCAACAACATTCCTAGACTAACAGAAAGAAATCAAGTTGTGTAATCTCACATACTGGGCAATGCACAATTGGGTCAAAAAAAGAAAAAAAAAATGTAAAATATATATCCACCATCCCTAGAAGTACTGGCAGCAGCCCACTGGTAAAATCTTTTACTGATCCTAGATTGGACAACCAAATTTCATAACACCACTGGCCCCTCCCCTGCCTTGATAAGATAGAAGCTCATGAACCAAAAATACCAGAGCCGATTTTTTTAACTTTCACCGTTGAGCTTCTCTGCAGTTTAAACTGACTCTGATTCGGTTAGTTTTCTTAGAGATGTGTTCCTATTGCTCTGGTCACAGAAGGGTTAAAAACTTTGGTTGTTTGTAGTGTTGAATATTAAACTGTTGTGCTAATGGTAAGTAGTAAATAGTAAGTAATAGTAAGTAGTAGGTAGGTAATAGTAAGTAGCTGTGAATAGAATCAACATATAATCCTGTGATACTAATATGTTTACACATAAAGGCAATAATTGCTTTTGCAAACTGGAGCGATAGGCAAAGATAACTTGTTGATAATAATTGATAAACTGCAATAATTAAAGGGTGCATTTTAAAGCTTTTGAAATCATCTGCCTTTGTACGTTATTTTCTAAATCATTATATTACATGTTCAGCATGTTGGTCGTGCCCTTATTTATTGCATATGATTGCTGATACCATTCACTGTGAAGCTTTTCTGTATTGCTGTGAATGATATTAACTTAATGAATCCCTCCATGATTCATGTCATTAGTCCAGGTTAATGGGGTCACTGCAATGTAAATGGAATTTCTCCTGCTTTCATGTTCCCCGTTTTATTTGTACTTTATGGTCTGACACAAGTTAAATTAAAATTCATCATTTACATTTTATATACATATAACAACACAAATGTGTTACACAAATGCTAAATAGAGCCATAATGCCATTAAAATCAGCCCATTGTGGTTTAGCATGTTATTTGGTGTTTTTGTTAATGAGGAATCCTGCTGTTACAATGAAATACAGATAATTAAATTCCAGGATGTTCTTCGGGAGTGTGCCTGACCTGTGCCAGAAATGTGCACGCAAATAACATTTAGGAATAAAGAGATGTTGCGCTATTATTAACATGTGGGGGTTGGTGAGGGCTGAAGCCCATCTCAGTTGCCATGCGATATACATCATGGACAAGTCACCAGTCTGGTGCAGGGCTAAACAAATGATGCTTATAAGAATCAAAATAACTCGCGTATTATATCACAATCACAGTCTACCTGTTTTCATTCTCTTTGCAAATTTATCAAGTTCTCTAAGGTATTTCCATATCAAAGGGTTGGATTTATACATGACTGACAGCTGATGTCTCAGCATTCATACATTCAGCACCACACCTCACTAGAGATGTGACAGAAATCGTATTAAAAGCATAGCCAGTATTTGTGACTGATGTAAGACTGCAAATTTATATGAAAAAATGAAATGTACTTTTTTGATGATGCAAGTCTGTCACTGTATTAGTATGCAGGAGGATTGGTAAAATTATACTGTGATGTCAAAGTCACCACAGAGGCATACGGCACCTAGAAGAAGAAAAAAGATATGTTAAATTACCAGTTCATGTAATTTTAGACAGACAATGTGCTTAAATGTGATAAATAAATAATACAGTTCACTTAAGCTTTATTTATACAGCACCAAATCACAACAACGGTTTCCTAAGGCACTTTACATTGTAAGATACAGACCCTACCATAACCCAGAGAAAGCCCCTATACTTAGCCCCATATTAGTAAGCATTTGGCAACAGTGGGAAGGGAAAACCCGAACTATATGCATTATCAAAAAGGAACATTTTAAGCCTAATCTTAAAAGTAGAGAGGCTATCTGTCTCCCTAATCCAAACTGGGGGCTTGTTCCATGGGAGAGGGACCTGAAAGCTGAAGGCTCTGCCTCCCATTCTACATTTAAATACCCTAAAAATCACAAGTAAGCTTGCAGTCTGGGAGGAAAGGGCTCTATTGGGGTCATATGGTACTATGAGGTCTTTAAGATAAGATTATTCAAGACTTTGTATGTGAGGAGAAGGAATTTAAAGTTGATTTTGGATTTAACAGGGAGCCAAATAAGAGAAGCTAACATGCTATCGGTTATAAAATAGACAAAAGTATCAACAGCCTTTCACTAAAACCAAATTAGTGAAAATAGACTATTTTTTTAATAAAAAATTCCCATTATCTTTAATGACATGTGCATCTTGGAGTCCCCGTCTTTCTTTCTTTGAAAAGCTAATTTGGAAACACAAACTCAAACAAGGGGGTCAGGAATTAAAATAGATCTGTTGTACCCTTTCTCCTATTTTCAATCTGCTAGCATTGCATATTCTCTCAATGTGATTATTAGCTAAGGCTTTCCCAGACTGAGCCACACAGAAAGCCTTTCACACGTGACCAACTTAGCCCTTTTATGTCGTCAGAAGGCCAACATGTTAGAGAAGCTCACATTATCTGACTACAAAGGCTCGACCCTGTCAAAGAATACTGATCACAAAGAAACAGAAGCATAAACAGCTTATTAAGCGTGGCTGAGATGACAGAGACAGAAAGGATGTCAGCAAAGCAAGGATATATTTGTCTTTGCATTGTTATCCAGCTACAACGGATACAGCTTTAGACACACAGCCAAAGGAAAAGCTAAAAGATTACAGCTCAATGGAGTGGAAGTAAGAAGCAGAGTATGCTGCTGTTTGTCTTTCAGCATGTGCCTGCTCTTACATTGCAAGCCAGTTCAAAGTGGTGATGATGGCCAACACAAGCTGGGAAATCCCTCTGAAAATGATATATAAAAAGTATAATGTTTATCCCAATACAAATGCATTGTAAGTGAGTCAGTTATGTGTTAAATAACAGGAATAATATAAGTAAAAATAACATAACATAATATTACAACTTCAGAATGGTTCAGTCCCATCACCGACAGCGTGATTTGTTGCCTTTCATATGGGAATAGTTTTTGGTATTTTAGTTTTTGCCAAGTGACACGTGGAAAGCTTCCAAAAGTAAAAAGAAAATGCATAAAAATTGGATACAACAAAGGACAAGATAAAAAAAAATTGTGCAACAGAATATCAAAAAATGATATTTTAGAGCAAACTGCACCTGAATAAAAACAATGCTGGCAACATATCGTCTGGCATACAACATCAGGTCGAGTGCAGACTTTTATTAAATAAGGTCATATATATTTTGAGCAAAAGACCCTGAATTTTGCTTTCTTCTGAGTTTGACCTTTGTAGTGTTGAAATTTATGTTTGAATTTATTTTACTGACCTATGTGCAGAATACACCCTTTTTTAGACAGGGGGTCAACCCGTGAGGAGAAACAGAACAATGAAATAGCTGAATATGGGCCTATTGTCCCAAAAAACAGTATAAATAAATCCTGGCGAAACACAGATGTGAACCTTGTGGAAAATCGGTGATTGGACTTTCTTCTGGGCCAGATTAGAGGACATTTATGAGAAAATATCAACAGATAAACTCAATAAATCAGCCTGTACATGGTATATGTCTGTGTGGAAGTGGTACAACACTTTGTCTCACAAAGGTTCTATGTTAATAACACTGTTACCATGGTGATTCTACCTCCCACCCTCAGCACTCTGTTCATATTATGTCAAAGAAAATAAAATCCATGAACTACATGAGTATTCAGAGAGTGCAACTGCCCCTGAAGTGACAGGGCTATATTAAAACTATGACATTCCATTAAGTTTTTGTTACAATATAATGATGTCAGCCTGTCATGGCTAGGGATGGGTATCGTTTAGGTTTTATCCGATAACGGTGCCGGTGCTTAATCGGTGCTCGAACCGGTGCTTAAAGAATGGAGAACACAAACTTTGTCCAAAAACCTCTTGTGTTTTTATTTTTAGCAGTCTTTTTTTTCTGCAAAATGATAACCAAGTTAGCCTTTTCTGTAGATACAACATACCTCATATATGGTATCACTCTATCAAACAAGAAGACAGCCGCATGTAATTACGACGGTGTTTGCTAGTTCACCTTACGTGCATTAATGTAATAACGTGGTTAGCCTACTCAACATAAATTACACACGAACAACATTAAGCTACTCATGCAGAGAAGATGGCTGCACCGAAATAAACCACCGAAATGTGCCATAATGGCACCGGATACCGGTACCCATCCCTAGTCATGGCATAGTTGTGACATCGTAGGACGTCGTATTAAAGAAAGTAATAACTGTGTTGTAGCTCTCTCATATGATATATTACTCTACATGGTTCCGTAAAAAATTTTAAGGTCATCTTTGAGCTCAATCAATGAAAGTCAAATGCTTATGCTTATGCTCATGTCCCCCATGGCCTAATATATTATTGTGAAATTTGAAGATGATCCATAAAAAATTGTGGGTAATATAAGGTCAATGTCAATATCACACATTAGTTGTCTTGACCTTGATTTTTTTCACCAAATTAAGCCAGCTCAAGCTGTTATATCTACCATCACACAAAGTTTGAAAATAATATCATGATAACTTTGGAAGCTAGACTGTTAGCTAACGGCACTGACTGCATGCTCCCTCTCTTTGTAGGAGAAATCCACAAGATCTCAATTATCAGAACATTTAATCTGGACAAACAGGTCATTAGTAATAACTAAATAATGAGCTCTAGCCCACACATTTAAAAAATACGCACTGAAATGTTTTCTTTAAAATGTTAAAATTCTTTACATTTCTCTCAAAATTTAGATCTGTCTCTTGTTTCTAGCACAGGAGATGCAAAAACATGAAAAGTTGACCACTATTAAATATTTAACCCTCTATTTGCTAACATAATTCTTATAACAACCTGTGTTTCCAGTAAATGATCAATTTTGCAATTTTCACCTCAAATATTTAGTGGTCTCTCTCTCTCACTCGCTCTCTGTCACTTGTTGTGGATTGATGACTCCTGAGCACAGCTACATGTTCCTGTGTCTTGAGGCTTAACTGTGTGAAGCTTCCGTATTATATCTGCAGGCTAAAGCAGGTTTACAGGCACACACCAAAAAGTAACAACCTGCAACAGCTCAATCAGTTACATAGCTGACAGCGAGGGTGAACTCACAGAGACAAAAAAAACATTTATATAGTCATGTGGCACAAAAAGCACCTCATAGAAGACAAGAATTAGGACATACACACTTAATCGCTGTAACATATAGGGTGATCAATCAGAGTGGAGGTCTCTAATCAAATTTCAAGGAGAGGCTATTAAATGGAGGCAGGAAACCAAAGGGCATTGCTCTTTTCTTTCTGACAGAAAGAACCCAAAACAAAAACACCTATACCAGAACACACAAAACCATTCATTTCATTTTGCATAATTTTATTGCTTTTTGCATTAAAAAGAAAGGCTTTAACATCTTCCCATGGATTTCTTTTATTCATCTTACTTGCTATGCACAAGTGATGACAATATGAAGTTATCAGCATTGATAGATGAGACCGTTTTTGCAGTAGTTCAGTGCCAATCAGAATCAGTTCTTTTTTCTCTAATAACTCACATATTATTCTATGAATTTATTGCATACTGGCGCTGTAAATTTCCACTTCATTTTACCCCTAAAAACCAGAAGCTGAATAAGAATAAGAAAAAAGAACATCTTGCTACTTAGTACACTGTTACACAGAAAGGTGTAGTGGGGAAAAACAGGAGACATTGCTTGACTAAACAGCAGCGTCAGTTTGTCTTCTAATCATTACACAAGCGGCAACCTCCAAAATGGCAACTCATACACTACTCTTGCCAAATCCAGCACCATCCACCTATATACTTTCAGGCCCTGCCTTTTTACTTCAAACTGGACTATCACATAATAATTCCAGATAGAAGAAAGAAAAATGAAGGAGTTTAATTTTCACAAATAACCACAACATTATTAACCATATGTCAGTAATGGAATACAAAGCATACATGTCATGTATACACAAACACAATTTATTTCACACATTTACTTTGAATTTCCACAAATGGTCGACCAACCAAATGCCTACTCTTGCCAGCTCACATTCCGCATTTGAGGCAGTCTTCCTGTTTACCTAATAGGCAAGATGGCTGCCACAGATGTTTGAACTGAGTAACTTAAACCAAACATTTTGCTTTTTGCTGTACATTGTTTCTCGTTTTACAACATTTAAGAACCACTGGGAGTTAGGAAAGAACTTAATACTTCCTAACATATACAGCATAGCTAATAGGAAGGATATGGAAGGATAATGGAACTTTATCATCCCGTAGAGCATAAACACCGTGGCATTGAGCTCCTAGCAACAGAGAAAAACGTGAGCATGTCAATTGTTATTTTAAAAACCTGAAGTATGACAAAAAAAATTCAAGGATCTTTCATGTGAAAAACTTCTTGTTAAAACTGTCTCTGCCCTTAAGCATTGAAAAATTATTTCCCCTCAACAAGAAAAACTTTACTCTTTATTTCACTCTTGTATATGCCATTATGCTCACACAAGACCTCTCAGTGGCACAGAAGATTTAGTTTCATTCAGGATGTCACAGGACAGGAAGATTCTTTTGTAAAATTCCTCATGCTCCCAATAGGAAAAGGCAGCTGCGAACAATGTGACTGCATCAAGAGATCGGAGTCGAAGCTGCATGGATAGAATGATACTCACATTGCCCGTGGGGATCAGCCGTGGAGAAAAGGGCTGAATTTGCGAAACAAAAAAGGACACTTAAGGGAAAATAGCTGTAAATAGGAGAAAAATGTGTATCTTACTCTTGACAGGGGATTAATGATGATTTAGTTATGCATGTTTACTCCTCAGTGCAACATCATTTAAAACTGCACTAGTCAATATATTTTTACATTGACAGTGAATCCATTATTCAAATATTATTCTTTTTTGGTCAAGGGCTCTAAACTTTCTCTAGCTTTGTATCTAATATCACCAGACAAGGCTAACAACTAACTAGCAATAAAAAAAGTGGGTAGAGATGTAGGTAAAGACCAAAAACTGAGCTACAAACGGAGTAAATTTTACCATCCACAAGCCATCCAAAGTCTCTGATTATCTACTGATGACAGATTTCATTTAACTTTTGGATGCTCAAGGTATGACTGTGTTGTGAGTACATGCTATTAGGTGACATCTTTATAGGCAATAGTGCACTAAATAACAGCTGTGATATGTTTGCATGAAAACAAACATGAAATGAAAGTAAAAGCTGACTGACACTGTGGCTAAATTTCATCTTTTTTGCTGTTTGCAATTATGATTTAAAATTCATATTTTTTTGGGGGGGGGATCTTTGGTCATTGGTCACAGAAATAATGTGTGAGCCCTCCTGTGGACATTTATTAGGTTTAGGTTGGCTTCTATTTATAGCCTTGTTATGTGTGTGATTTGTTAGTTCCTCTTATGTTTTGCTATCTTTCATTCTTATTTATGATAGAGTTCATCTGACCTAATTTGAAATTGTTCCCTTAGCCGTGTTATATTTGAATTTTGTGAAACTTTTTTTACTTATAAAATGTTCTGTTTAAATAAACTGTGAAGCCCTTGACTTTTCCATTAATTTAAAAAGAAACCACAAAGAATATTTTAAATATAATATTTATATTTTTTATACCGCACAAATTTTCCAGACCTGCATAGGTGAACTGATAGACAACAACTTTGAATGTAAGCAAAAATAAAAATAGATAATCCTCTTGGCTGAGCTCTGACTCACTCTACTATCTGTATCTCAAATAGCTAATGACATAATGACAGTGTCCTTGTCAGCTGTATTACTCCGAGCTGTATTCTGTCTAGTTTCCTTTTGCTGCTGTGAGTTGTGACTGTACATCAAGCCCTCTTTCCAGGTCAAGGTCATCATCATGTACAACCACTTAGTGTTTGAATTTTGGTTTGCTGTAAAGATCATGCTGTTTATCTCATAAGCACCATCTCTGAGTTCATTTATCTGCTGTAGAGACAGCGATTCTAGACTGCAACTGTTGCAGCCAAGACACTTGTGTATTCCTGATTAGTCCCTGTGGATACTGGTCTCAGTGTTGCTGTGTAGCTCACACTGCACCACTTGGCAGTTTCACACTACATAGCTCTGTAGTTGTGATAATCACAATTTCAAGTGTCCAGATTTCCAGCAATTAACAGCTCCCTCAAATGGTTTCTTCCTTAAAAGACATACAGTTGAAGCACAACATCAAAATTAGCATTGCTTTTATTTTATGACAAGCACCAAAAGACCCCAACTTCAACTTGAGATTTAATTTCGAGTAATAATTGCTTATCAACTATACCTGCTAACTTTGCAAAATAAAAACATGTGCTAAACAGGATATAGTGCCGTATAAGCTATAGTAAACTTGTTTCCCTTTAAGTAATGAAGAAGAGTTTAATCTTAACATAACAATTAACCTGAAATTTAAAAAGTTGAAAAGGAATCAACGTCACAAGGCAAGCACTGGACTGGAACCCACAAGGAAAAAGGAAAGTGGGGAGACCCAAACAGACGTGGAGAAGATCTGTCGAGAGCGAAGTAAAGGCCGCCGGAATGATGTGGACCCAGCTGAAGAGAACGGGCCAGAACAGAGTCCGTTGGCATGGTGTTGGTGCGGCCCTATGCTCCATCAGGAGGAGGACAGAATTTCTCTGCTTTGATAAAGCAGACAAATAATTTGAAAATGTTTCCATTGAAAGGGATAATCTGTTAAAATTCTGGAGTTCCCTACCCGTGCCCTAAAGTGACACAAACCCCTGCTTATATTTATACAACATCGTCAGCTCTAGGGCTGCTCGATTATGGCAAAAATGATAATCACGATTATTTTCACTGAAATTGAGATCTCGATTATTTGACGATATTTATTTAACAATAACAATGTATTGAATAATGACTTTAAAGATTGTTAAAAATAATATAAAATAGTGTGCAAATACTGATAACAGTGCAAATGTTTGCAATATAAAAAATAAATGAAAAATGAGTTCTGACTAATGTTTCCACACCACTGAAGTTTTTTTTTACCTCTCTTTTCAACCAACGGCTGTCACTCTCCTCTCCAAATAACTTCTGCTTAGCTTTCCGAACTTCCCTCGGGTCCTCTTAATCAGCGGTCCCCAACCCCCGGGCCTCGGACCGGTACCGGTCCGTGAGTCGTTTGGTATGAGAGAATTGAAGCTCAGGTGTGAAATGTATAGTTTTCAGGGTTTTTATCGGTTTTCAGCGTTATTTTGTTATCATTTTTATCGTTTACTCGGTTTTCCTTGGTCTTTTCACATGTGTTATGAATAAATCTTCTTTTTTTTCGGTACCGGTACTAGTTTTATTTTGTTGTATTTATCCGCGACACCTTAAAGGCCGGTCCGTGAAAATATTGTCGGGCATAAACCGGTCCGTGGCGCGAAAAAGGTTGGGGGCCGCTGCTCTTAATTGTTGTGACACGTGTTCGAAATGCAGAGAGGTGCACTCGATTTGCCACACGGAGCAGCGCGAGAGTAAAGCACAAGGGAGGGGCTAATAATTGGCTCAGTCATTTTTAATGATCGTTGAAAGCCCAGATCGTAATCGTGATTAAAATTCGATTAATTGAGCAGCCCTAGTCAGCTCTGCCTCTTAATATAATCTGCCCAAAACAAACAAAGCATTACAGTTTTGGTCAGTGCAATCTACTCTTATAATGGAAAGAGTAAACATGTCTCCCCCTTAAATTGTTCATGCAGTGTAGAAGATCATTGTGAAAAAATGATTTGATAGAACTTTTGTGGGTGGAGTAGTCGGTGTTTGTTTTCTTCATCTTGTGTGCTTCAGTCTGTCTGAGACAGTTGGGTGAGCGTCCCTCTGCCTGACCCAATCTATCCCAAACTGTCAGACAGATGGACACTCAGCTGTGAATGGATATTAGCACCACTTTGGAAGTTGGTTATGACGAGGCGTCTAGAACCCTACCTTTGGTTGAATTCCATTGCAGATAATGTAACCTGGCACTGGATAAGGGAGAAGAACACATTATCTGTGGCATTTTGTATTCATACTTTTTGCTGCGAGTCTGAAACAAAACTCTTTCAAAAACACATTAAGATGACATATGTGGCAAGCATTCATTACCATCAAGTCTGCTACTATTCATGCTAGAAACTCTTATTTTAAATTAATGAATGCATTTTTCTCATGTTAGTGTCTGTGCTTCTGGCTGAAGTTTTTCTCTTCCCCCTTCTAAGATCTGTAAATCAGTTTAACTGTTTGACACCACATTCGGTGTTGTTGAACACACTGTAAAATGCAGTGGCGAGGCTTGCAAAGAATGCCAAACTTTTCAGCAATGGCAAGTTATCTTAATTATAGTCATTTTTCAAGTGTCAAATATCCTCTGATTCTAGTTTCTCAAATGTAAAAATGTTTTCCTTTTGTGGCTACAAATGACTTTACAGTGAACGTCTTTGGGATTATGCGTAGGATGAGTGAAATGAGGTCCTGGAATTTATGAACATTTTTCATTATTGTCTAATATTCTTGTATACAAAAGAACTAATCGAGGAAATGATCATCACTTGGGCCTTACACATGTGGAAGGATTTCTCTGATTTCATTTACATATTACACATACTCTATAATACATACATTAATTGTCGGATGTAGAAGAGAATACACTTTTGATGAAATGTGTAAGAGTGAAGAAAAGGCTTTGCACCGGGTAGAAACAATAAAAACAGCCATATAAAGAACAGTTTTTCTCAATTTTGTCTTTCTCCTAAACTGTCACAGTTACTCAGTCCATCACACCATACCTCCTATACACACAGTAACACACAGTTACAGAGTTGCTACAGTGTCTGGCTGCCAGTGCTAGGCGACTTTCAATTAAGTCTTAACTAGACTTTTAATGAACTCTGTCTGCTTCCATAAAGAGATTGAGCCAATGAGAGGATGGCGTCAAGGTGCCCATCAAGCCAAACCAGAGAAGGACCCGTAGAGCTTAACTGACTCTTTAACAAGCTAATCAAAGCTCTGAAATGGCTTGTTAACTGAAGGGCTGATTGATGGAGGCAGGAATGTAAGATCCTGGTTCAAACACACACACATTTTTTTCAAGAATGATCTCCGTTGTGTGTTATAATACATTTGTGTCCATATGAGTCAGGTGTCCCTATTTTCTTGCCCTATTGTGAGTAAGTAAAAAAAAAAAAGTACATTTTATTTGATCTGTTTTCAAGTTGTTAAAGGTTTAGTTAGCATGAGCAGCTTTTTACTTCAGATGTCTTCCTCAAACAAAGGCTAATTTGGGTCAAAACCTCTATGGTGAGTTCTAATATATTGTTCAGTAAGGTAGAGTAGGTTTTCAATTTTGAACTGTGCTGTAAAGTACACATAGCACACTGCATTTATTTGTTTTCTGTTTTTAATCAAGGTTAAACTGGTTAAACCTTTTAAAATCATACATGTTGCCTCCTGTGAGATTCCTGACACCCCTCCCCCACCCATCACCTTCACTCAATACCAGGTTGAGATGCAAATGAGGAGACTTCACTCAGGCAAGTCTGCTGGACCAGACGGAGTGAGTCCCCTTGTCCTCAAGGCCTGTGCCCCCCAGCTGTGTGGAGTCTTTCATAAACTGTTTATGCTGAGTCTGAGTCTGCAGAGGGTCCCGGTGATGTGGAAGACATCATGCCTCGTCCCTGTACCAAAGACGCCTCGTCCCAGTGGCCCCCAGGATTACAGGCCCGTGGCACTGACCTCCCACATCATGAAGACCCTGGAAAGGCTCATCCTGGACCAGCTGCGACCCATAGTAAGACCACATCTGGATCCCCTTCAGTTCGCTTATCAGCCTCGTCTCGGAACAGAGGACGCCATCATCTACCTGCTCAATCGTGTCTACACCCATCTGGACCAGCCAGCGAGCACTGTGAGGGTCATGTTTTTTGACTTTTCCAGTGCTTTCAACACCATCAGGCCGACCCTCCTGGGTGATAAGTTAGCAGCGATGCAGGTGGATGCTTCTCTGGTGTCCTGGATTGTTGATTACCTGACAGGAAGACACAATATGTACGTCTCCCACAGTGTGTGTCTGACAAGGTGATCAGCAACACAGGGGCACCACAGGGGACTGTCCTCTCCCCCTTCCTCTTCACCCTCTACACCACAGACTTCAGCCACTGCACAGAGACCTGCCATCTTCAGAAGTTTTCTGATGACTCTGCGGTGGTTGGATGCATCAGCAGGGATGATGAGACAGAGTACCGGGCTGTGGTCGACTCCTTTGTCACGTGGTGTGAGCAGAATCATCTGCAGCTCAACGTGGCAAAGACCAAGGAACTGATCGTGGACTTCAGGAAGACCAGGAAACACTTGACCCCTGTTTCAATCCAGGGGGTCAGTGTTGACATTGTGGAGGACTATAAATACCTTGGAGTACACATTGACAATAAACTGGACTGGGCTAAAAACACCACAGCACTTTACAGGAAGGGCCAGAGTCGTCTCTATTTTTTGAGGTGACTGAGGTCCTTCAACATCTGCCAGAAAATGCTGAGGATTTTCTATGAGTCTGTTGTGGCCAGTGCGATCCTCTATGCTGTTGCATGCTGGGGGAGCAGGCTGAGGGTCGCAGATGCCAACAGACTTAATAAACTGATCCGTAAGGCCAGCAATGTTGTGGGGATGGAGCTGGACTCCCTCAAGGTGGTGTCGGAGAGGCGGATGCTGTCCAAGATAAAGACAATGTTGGATAACACCTCCCACCCACTCCATGACATGTTGGTCAGTCACAGGAGCACGTTCAGTGAGAGACTGAGATTACCGAAAAGCACCACTGAACGACACAGGAAATCATTCCTGCCTGTGGCCATCTCCCTGTACAACGCATCCACTTAACACACTGTTTGCTGCTACAGCTACACATGTTTCTTTTCCAAATATTTATTTATAAGTGACTTATGTATGTATGTATGTATATATATGTATATATTGTACTATTCTTAGTTAGCGTATTGTCTGTCTTGTCTTAATGTTGGTTTAAAATGGAGCACTGTAACAAAAAATAATTTCCCCCAGGGATCAATAAAGTATTCTGATTCTGATTCTGATTTCTTTGTGTTATTTCTGTTCCAGTTATTTTAAATCCTCCAAGTTAAATCACATAGAAACTGTTTGAGACACTAGATTTTCATCTTTCACTAGATTTGTGTAATGTAACTAGTTACTTGTTTACAATGGCATTATGTGGTCACATTCTGTAGGGGATTTTTCTGATATTAAAGATAAAGGTAGTATAATTTATTTTGAAGCACATATTAATCAACCTTATACCTTACTTAAGCTGGAGCAAAACTGCACTGCTCATTTTTCATAGCAGACATTTTGACTTGTAGTAGCAAAAACATATGCAACTGCAAACTGTAGGACAGTGAGCCACCATGCAGTATCAGGAAGCTGAAAACCCCGGCAGCTAAATCCAACTGATTTTTTTTGTTATGATGAATTTTGTGACTTAAATCAGTTTTTGTCTTGCTGTCACAATTTCTTCCATGAAAAAGTGTTAGAGAAAAACAAAAGCAGGAAACAGGACATGACATGCAGCCTGTGTTAGCCCAAAGGCAAAAAACAGGATGTGTAAATTTTAAGGTAACCTTAGTGCTACAGTAGCTGTTTTAGCAGTTTTCTGTTAAACATGCTGCACATCAATTCTAGGATTCATTCAAATTTTTGTTACACTTAATATCACAAATGACAGAACAACATCTACTGTTTAGTCTGTCTCAGATTCCACCGCTAATTACCTACTGTTTACCTGCTAGTCACTAAAATGTTCTGGGGGTTATTATAGAGTTGACTGATAAATACACAGTTCCTTGGATATCCCTGTGCTCAAGCCAACCGCAGATAATGCTAACAGCCCACATGTGACAGGACACTGTCTGCATTGTGATATGGGTTTGTGGAATTTGCCTAGCTACCTTTCAGGATGTGGTGGACATTCAGTCGTGTGAGAACTGTGCTGACAGAGCTAAACAGACCAGTGGAACATGACTGTAACATCCTGCATTTCCCAAAACTGAGTCATGTGGTGTGTGAGTAAGCTGTCACAAAATGCTTCATGAAACTGGATGTGGATGCAGTTAGAAATGAGTTCATCAAGCACCAAGTTGCATGAAGAGACAATTTCATTATAAAGTATAAGACTAGTGCCGGAGGTGAGTAAAATAACTAGAACACACACTGGTAGAAACATAAATTGACACCCATGGTATTAAGATGTTGCTCTTAGCAATATCTTCATAGCATTATCAGTCATGATTCATTTATTTGGTTTAATGAAAGTTTTCAACTTGTCTGAGAAACACTGAAGTTTTTACAGCCTTATTTACATTCAGCTTTAATTGCAAACGAAATGTCTAATTATTTCATTGAATTAGGTTTGATCTGTTTGCATAACACCAAACACTTCATGTTATGTTGATTTGTATATGGATATAAAGCTGTCTCAGGAGAACAAAAGCAATGTTAAGTCTCAACAAAATGCAGAAGAAGGAAAAACAAGAAATAGGAAGGCATGAAAATTTCATTTATAATCCTGAATTGTAGCAGCTCCTATGAACATGATAAATCAACATTACACCAACAGCTGTTCATATTAAAATGTTATACATTGTTGCTAGAAGTAGTTGTGACCTGGCACTTTGGAGCTGGTTACTTCGTGCACTGCGGAGGACACTGTTATGATTAAATCTCTCTGCTTGTATTAATCTTCCTATTTATCTCTTTCTTCTGTCTGAGCTTCCTCTCATTACATTTTCCTGTCTGTCCCAATCTACATATTCTGCTGCAACATAAATCAATAACTGCATTGGGACTACAGCACAGATCATATAAAAAGGACGTGATAAAACACACACTGGGGCACACACAGACAGGGGTGTAGTTTAACTATCCATTGTGGTTGTAGGAAACAATGTGCAGCCATAAATCAATAGCAGGTGTGGAGGCAATGAGGCATAGACTAGCACGCCAGGAGGCAGGGTACAGAATAACTGGACAACAGAGACACACATATACACACCAAGATAGCCGAATTTTGTAGTATTTTTTTGTTATAATTCATGGAAAACATTTTGATCCATTGAAGCTGGTTTTCGGTGAAAAAAAATGTTTAGGATACCTAGGAAATAGTTTAAGTTTGTGGACTCTGCTGCCTCAGGGAGACTGTCAGGTCAGTGCAGTAAGAGGTTTGCAGTAAAATATGCTGACATAATCTTAATTTTAAATTCTCTGTATACATCCTTGGCCTAAAATCATCCATGACCACAAGGCAGGTCTCCAACTCTTTTTTCCCCTCCAGCACCAAATAAATAGTCACATTTGGCAGCCGTGTCTTTTTGTGCATTTGCACCTTGTAAGGTTGAGCAATATTGTCCTTTTTTGTGACACTAAGCAGTGGCTCTGTGACACATGACTGTCCTTAGGCTTGTTCTGTGCTCCCACACATACATTTGTGTTCGTTTCCATGTGACATCATTCCTCAATAAGACTAATTTAAGGTTAAAAATAGGCATTTAGACTATTGGTGAGATGAAGAAACAGGCAAATTAATGTGACCATTTTCTGCCAGAAAATATCTGTAGCTTTACAGCAGAGTGTATGTGTGTTTCAGAATGCAGCCCACATCACCTCTTTCTCACATTACCCAATCAATATTAACAGCTAACACGACTTATAGGGCCATCTTTCTCTCACACACACAAACGCACACACACACACACTTAGATGACACATAGATGACCTCCAGTACGGGTCCCTCTCGTCCAGGCCAGTTAGCCCCTCGGGGAGGATCAGTGCCAGGCATACATATTCAGATGGCGCTGGAGCTCTGACAGGCCCTGCATGGTGATGGCTTGTGTTGGAACAGAAACTCAGAACTACATCTCTTTCCCTGAGGGGCTGTTCTTTTTGATTCACCATCATTCATAAACCTACTGGGCCATCCTATCCAAGAGGGTGGTGAAGGTAATGGGGCAGTCACTGACGTCTTAAACTGACATATCGCATTACTTTATCATTAAGCACATGCCTTTTTTTTTAAACAGTCATGTTGGAGAAGTGATGTATTTCACAAGAAGCGGCAGCGTGTTTATCTCTTTATGGTATAGTATTAATTGAATGCTTTGTTCTTTTCTTTTCCAATGGAATAAAATGCTGTTTTTAACCACCGAGGTGCAATAATTGTGTTGCACACAGTTCTGAATACACCGTATGCTTGGTGTAGCCTTTTTGATCTGTCAGTGCTAAGTTAGGAACAAACTCTAAATGGAGCCCCAGCAGTCTGTCACAGAACTGTGCTACAGCTCATCAGTATCTGGTCACCCTCATGCTGTTCAGCCTGCTGGGTGTACTGTAGCATTGTAGCATACGAAGTTAAAAGCTGTGGAAGAAAACGAATGAATCCTGGCAGGATTTTTTTTAAAAAAAAGGGCTGGCAGTGTGCAGCCACACTAGCAGCTTTGAGAGGATGCAGTTCAGTGTTGGCTTGAAACGCTAATGCTGCCGTGACAATTCTAACACGCTATGTAGCAGGTGGCATGTCTACGTGTTCACACACAGCATGATTGTCAGATGCAAAAAACCCAGCTGTATATTTCACTACAGTCATTTTGCTATTTGCATGTGAAGGAGTACTTCACACTAAGTGCATTAGAGGCTTAACTGTTACAGTTCATCAAATATAAATTTTACTGCACGCATTTTGTGACGTGCAACAGCCATGAATTCATCATATAAACTGTCGAGCGGTACTAGCACTCCAGTCATTAGTGTTCATTGTTTAAGGAAACCTGGATTTAAACAGGTAAAATGTGCAATTTCATCTGAAGGTAAACTGGTGTGCACTCATGTAAAGTCAGCCACTGAAGTAAACGCACAAAGGCTATTTGTGCCAAAGCCACAAGATTACCGCTCACTGTTGCCAAGAGCCTGGATAAAAGAACTAACACAATCAATAGAATGACCTGCATGCAGATGCAATTACCCTGTTGCTTTGAATGTAGAAATACATTGTCTGCAATTTTACCAATGTCCAAGGCCATAAAAAATGTATAAATAGGAATAAAATGGAGAAAAACTGATAATGTGCCAGGTAATTAATAAAGAGGCAGCATCACCAAAGACAGCAGATCGTGAATAGTTCCATCATACTCAAAATTGTTTATTTAAAATTGTGTTATGCTGCTACTACACTTTAACAGACATGAAATTAATAAGTCATAATCAATAAATCATGATTTTTCAATTAACAAGTAGCTCTTAGTTTGCTATTTCTTGTATTATTTATCTAATTATCGTTTACTAATCACCCATTAATATCTGTGTTGCATATCTGAATAATTAATAATAATGTTAATGTTACAGTAGCATTCCAGTGTGAAGAGGGACTGTGTACTTGCATATATTTAACTGTATCAGTACTCCATAATTAAGTTCAAGTAGTAATCAGTTCTTTCAAATGAGAATTTTTAGTCTCAAATCAGCATCTTTTTCAAACCTAACAACATACCAACATTGTTTGATCATCATTAATTTAAAATAATCATCCACAGAGACACACTAACAAAATCCAGAAATAGCATTGTACATGCGGTCCAGTTGACCACCTTCACATTTTTTATCATATTCCTAGAAGCACAAGTTAAGTGCATTCCATGTATGAGTATGAATAGTTTTACCCACATATTTTAGGACAGTCTGCCCACAGCCAACTGGGAATCAAAGCCAAAGTGCATATCACACTTGCCTGAAAGGCATAATATTTCTCCAGGGAAATCTTCCTAAGCCTTTACACTCAAGGGCCCTTGGTGAAAACTGTCCTTTCTCATTTCTCAAAAGGCTCTTAGAAACCCTATTTTCTGTGGGCTTGTTGGTGGCCAGTTATTTCCATACAGTGAGGACTGACTAGTCTCTGCTCTTGTTGATATGATTTCATTGAGACTAAATTCTGAGTGTTGATGTGATTTGATCACTAAAGTGAAGCCTTCCATTCAGTGGGACACCAATCAGTTCTGCTTAAGATGGTAATTTTCTCTCTTTTAGCGATAGCAATCATTTCTCACTCCCTCTGCTCTGCCAGCGACAATTTGTATTCTCATCATCTCTCCGCTGTGGCTGTGACAATTATCCCCATCTCCAATCAGACAGGGGAGTATCCAATGAGAGAAATCTTGTTAGTCTGATTCAGGAAAGCCTCTATTGACTGTAAACACTGTGGGGAATATAAACACACAGCAGTAATTCTGTCAGCTGTTAGGAATCTTTTTTTTTTTTCCGAACCAGTAGCTTTTTACATATTAACTCACAATACCAAACACTTAGACTCTGGCTTCTAGACCTATTGCACATTAAGAATACATACAGCAGCGCATCTTAAAATCTAAACACAACATTTTTACCTCTATGGCTGTGTGTAGCTCTGTTTAAAACGGAAATTTGGACATTTTATGTACCATATACTGCACCTGTCAGGCTGAGCAAGCTCATAATAAAACAAAGTCTGAATCTAATAGAAAGTGAACATATACATATTAACTCCACTTGCCATTTGGAAACCATTTTTTTCATTTAACAGACCTCAACTCTAATCTAAAGGGAATTTGATTCTGAATACAAGAGATATAACACACATTATATGTTAGGAGATTATTTCAGGTGTTACAACAAAAACTATATACATTACAGCAGTAACTATTTGCTTTCTGGCCACTAGGAGGGAACACAAAATATTTTAGCTACAGTACAGCGGGCTTATCGGGGCTGCTTGCTGACAGAGGAACAGAGACTGAATCTAATATAAATGCTGAAAACAGTAAAATTACAGTAACACAGCTGCACAGTTGAAGAATAATCATCTAGTCTTTTATTTATTTATTTATTTATTTTTAACAGAAGATCACTTGATGGTTACTGGATCTCTATAGTTTTTCATATTTATATCCTGTTCATAGCCTGTACATAGCTTGTACTCACTACAGCCTGTACATACTTATAGTTATAGAATATTCACAACATACTTCATACCGTGTACATTATAACATACCATAATAGACCCATTTCTGTAATATACTCACATATCTATATTATTGCTAATATACATTGTAATATATCTATATCACTAAAGCACTTCTGGATGGATGCAAACTGAATTTCGTTGCCCTGTACCTGTGCATGTGCAATGACAATAAAGTTGAATTCTATTCTATTCTATCTCTTTAGTTTCCAGGTTTTGAAGTCGAACCTGTTGCCTTCATTGCAAAACTCACCTCTAAACTCCAACTGGTCTCCTTCTGCTTGGGAAGAAAACTATTACTTACCACTACTCATCACTGCTCTACATCACTTCATTTCTCTTTGAACTCCTCTTGTCAACTCCTCGATGTGGTAATTGTATGAGAAATAATGAGTAAGGACTCAAATCTGTTTGCTCAATTCCATGAAACAATGTATAATACTCACCTGGACTCGGATTGTTTGTCCCCTCTTTGGCAGAAACTCCCGGCCCTCTCTAGCTGTGAGATTATTCATCCTGCATTAAATGAAGCTCTGAGTTCTTTTCTGTTTACTATGACAACTGTCACACCTGCTGATTAAAAAAAAATCCATCCCCAGCTGCCACTTCTAATTAACTATTATAAATTGGAATAACCCCCCCAATTAAAAAATACACACATTTTGTTGGCTAGACGATATCTAAAGTGAGTACACCCTTGTGCAATATTACTTAAAGGTCAAATGATTTAAAATAGTTTCATCTCTTAATATTAGCATTTTTTCTACAATGACATCTGGGGTATTTCCTCTTATGAATAATCATTTAAAAAGGCTGCAGTGTATTTAAATACAGGCCCCAAAGTCAAAACTCGCAACAGAGGTAAATACAGAGATAAAACGAACAAACAAATAAACAAAAAAAAACTGGATACATGTTTGAATCGAACACCAGAACTTTCTTAGTTTTGGGCCTGTGGGTTGTGCTTTTCTACATCATGGACATGCAGAGACACACTGAAAAGAACTGGTTGGGAAATGAAAAATCTAAATACCAGACTTCACAAAGATGGAAAAGAATATGGGTATATGGCACCAACTAAAAACAGATTCTGGCACAGCTGCAGTTGTAATCAAGAGATACAGAAAAGGCCATAATACATCTAATCTTAGGTGCAGCAGCCCTACATAGCAAAATTACACCCCAGACGGTATACTACCTGCACAATGTTTAGCTCTGCAAAACAGGGGAAAAATGCTTTGGCACAGGGGTTATCAGTGGGAATCTGCATTTCTGTGACAGCACCAAGGACATTGCATAATGTTGGTGTCTGGCACAAAACTCTAAGATTAACTTTGCTTAAAAAAATCACGAAAAGAAGCCTGATGAATATTGGAAGCACATTCTTATTTCAAACCAGATAAATTCATACGATAAATTTGTTTGGTTGAGGTAAAGTCCAGCATTTTTTATGAGCCTCGCCAGGACAGCCACAGTGAATACAGTCCCGACAGTGATGGGCGGAGGTTGGGGTCTGACAATATGGGGTTTGTATGCATGAGTGCAAAATGTTTTGGGGAGATGACATTTATAGATGATACCATGAATCCCTGTGGATATGACAACGCAACTCCCAGGCTCCAGAGGCTTGCCAGGAGAGAAATATTCCAACATCATAATGATCCAAAACACACTGCCAAAAAAAACCAAAACACAAGAAGTAAAAAGAAACCTGAAAACTTTGACATGAGAGTATGTACCTGAATTGAATCCAACAGAACACCTTTGTGGAATTTCACAGAGAGATGAAACAGCAAAGGTTTTCCAGCAGAATAAGAGTGTCTTGGTATTGGTATTCGCAGAACATCTGCTCAGAAATTGGCGCAGCACTCCTCTCTGCTGAGAATGACCGACAAACAAAATCAATGTGGAACTACAACTTTTTTTTTTTAAGTTTTGAATCTCAAACAAGAAGTTCCTGTTTTGGGGTGTTTAAATACAGGTACTCAGAATACTTAGTTTGGGGTTTGATGCTCCGAGAATCCTTTCCCTGCTATTTGTACATAATGTGGTTTTGTTGACTTCATGAAACAGTAACCTGCAGTGTGTGAATGTGAATTGAGTGTAAAGTGGCAGAAATGACAATTAGCAATTTTGGAGATGAAGTCCTACCTTAAGAACGGGGGTTCAAGGATCTCGGGGATTCCACAACTTGTTCACAAATTGTGGAAGAGTGAGCAGGAGATGACACTGTGTGCTGTGATGTGTTATATTGATCGCTGATTGATTGATGCTGTATTGGTCTGTTGTGGTTTAAAGACAGAGCCCTACCATTGGTGCACACCAATGTCCAGGATTGGGACATTATTATATGTGTTCATCTTTGCTCTTAAGTTTGCAGCATAAGGGATACCTCCCATACAACCCAAGCAAGAGTGAAGTGGTTTTGTATGGCCTTGAGTACTGTCTTTGCTCAATTTAAGGAGGTTCTCTTGTCAGTATTGTTTGGTTATTAGCTTGTACATATGGAAAAAGGCATATATCAGAGCTTTATTTTGTATTACATTAATTAAGCTGTCAGGAAAAGCTTCAGTTATTTCATCATTTTATATTCATAGATTTCAGAGCCAATATAATCAAATAAAAATCACTGATGTCCAAATGCTGGCACATAGAGCACTACATTCTCCAGCCAAAGGACTAAAATTGGATCATTATGCACAAAAAATTCTGTGTAGTTGTGAAAAAAAAATTAATGAAATAAAATCTTCATCCTGCTATAGTTCAGATCGCTTTGGGATTTTCAGCTAAACCTTTGGCTTCCTTTCCTTCAGAGCAAAGAAAACTGTTTTTAATCTTGTCCTATTTCCTTCCTGAAAACAGTGCTGAAGACAACAAGGAATAAAACAGAACTAATAATCTATTTATAGTTGTCTCACAGCATCTAATTAGTGTGATTTTGTCTGGAGTTTTTTGCAATGTCATAAACCTTTGAGGACACACAGCTGGTGCCATGTCAAAAGACTTCAAGCAGCCACGGAAATAATGCAATATGATGTGAAAAATTTGCAAAGACTCGTTAAGTTAACATAATCAAGAAGCAAGAAAAAATGTATTTTACTTGGTATTTTTTGTAGCAGTTGTTTACCTAACAAACCAAAGCATCCTTGCTTTGTAATACAGTGTCAACTACATTTTGTTTATTTAATTCATGAAATCCAGGATGGGAAACAAATTAAGACCAAAAATTCTGTCAAACTGTTGAGGCCAAAGTGCTTTCCCATCCCCCTAAGTGTACAAGTAGACCCAAACCATGATGGTTTGGGTCTACTTGTACACTTAGGGGGATGGTTCAGTACAAACACATATTCTTTTCTAGGACAACAATCCAATGATACGAAAAAAAGTTTGCTGCTTCACTTATCTCTGGCTTCACCTTCACCATGGCCTGTCTCTTGTACCTGCCCTCAACCTGCCTGCCCACTCTTCACCCGAGAATCTCTGGAAGCCAACCCACTGCTCCCTCCCCACTCAGTCTCCATGCTGCAGAAAGTAAGATCACATGAATGAACAATAAACTCAAATGGATCAAAGTCTCTTGGTCACCTCCACCCCCCAATTCACATTACAAATTACTCAGTCTCAATAAGCATCGTGTTGCTGAGTCGCTTGAGTCTGCTCTGGGTTCTGCCAGAGAAAGAATCTTAAGTCATAGCCATTGATGTCACCAGGTCCAACCCAATTCAACTTTAAATAATAAAAAAACACAGTCATCTGCACATCTTATAAACCCATGTTTTATTTACAATAGAAATCATATCAAATATTTAAACTGGATTGTAACAAACACATTTTGAATTCAAAGATAGCATTACATTTCAAAAATGTCAGAGCCATGTTTACCTCTGTGTAGCATGCCCTCTTCTTTTAAGAACAGTCCATAAGCATCTGGCAACTGAGGAGACCAGTTTCTGGAGTTTACAGAGATGAATGGTGCCATTTTTGTCAGAAATAGGATCTACTTTGTCGATAGTCCGTTGTCATCTTTGTTTCCCACTTTCTTGTTAAAGGTCTGGAGCTGGTCAGTTCATCATATGGACGCTTTTACTACGAAGCCATATATCTTTATCTTTTTCAGCATTCGTGGTGCCTCTGGATGTGCAACCTGCTAGTTCCATAGGAACTGATGCACACCTCATACCCCTTACCTGCCAGCCTTTTTACCTGAGCACTAATAACATGCTTTGATTTGGCTGATCAAAGAACAGTTTATGTCAGTATTATTTTATTATTATTTCAATTTCTTCATAATGACCTAATAAATTAACTATGTCTCTGCAAGCTTTTAGGGTAAATGCTGCCTTAATTAGCTTAAACCATGTGATTCAAATGACTTAAAGCTGTGGTGGTGTTATGTATGAGTTTGGTTTGTGTATGTTTTTTAAAACCACTAATATTTCACAAAAACTTTCGGGATATGAAAACATCACAGGTGCCTAGGAGCCTTTGATAACAGGGAGAGTCTGGCTTTTGCGATAACTCCATCTGTGGCTTCTGGGAGATTTTCACACACATGCATAAATACAATTAGGCCACATCTCTCTATCTAGGAGTCAACAACACTTACAGTGGGGCAAAAAAGTGTTTAGTCAGCCACCGATTGTGCAAGTTCCCCCACTTAAAATGATGACAGAGGTCAGTAATTTGCACCAGAGGTACACTTCAACTGTGAGAGACAGAATGTGAAAAAAAAAATCCATGAATCCACATGGTAGGATTTGTAAAGAATTTATTCGTAAATTAGGGTGGAAAATAAGTATTTGGTCACCTCAAACAAGGAAAATCTCTGGCTCTCACAGACCTGTAACGTCTTCTGTAAGAAGCTTTTCTGTCCCCCACTCGTTACCTGTATGAATGGCACCTGTTTGAACTCATCATCTGTATAAAAGACACCTGTCCACAGCCTCAAACAGTCAGACTCCAAACTCCGCCATGGCCAAGACCAAAGAGCTTTCGAAGGACACCAGGAAAAGTATTGTAGACCTGCACCAGACTGGGAAGAGTGAATCTACAATAGGCAAGCAGCTTGGTGTGAAAAAATCAACTGTGGGAGCAATCATCAGAAAATGGAAGACATACAAGACCACTGATAATCTCCCTCGATCTGGGGCTCCACGCAAGATCTCATCCCGTGGGGTCAAAATGATCATGAGAACGGTGAGCAAAGATCCCAGAACCACACGGGGGGACCTGGTGAATGACCTGCAGAGAGCTGGGACCAAAGTAACAAAGGTCACCATCAGTAACACACTACAACGGCAGGGAATCAAATCCCGCAGTGCCAGACGTGTTCCGCTGCTGAAGCCAGTGCATGTCCAGGCCCGTCTGAAGTTTGCCAGAGAGCACATGGATGATACAGCAGAGGATTGGGAGAATGTCATGTGGTCAGATGAAACCAAAGTAGAACTTTTTGGTATAAACTCAACTCGTCGTGTTTGGAGGAAGAAGAATACTGAGTTGCATCCCAAGAACACCATACCTACTGTGAAGCATGGGGGTGGAAACATCATGCTATGGGGCTGTTTTTCTGCCAAGGGGACAAGACGACTGATCTGTGTTAAGGACAGAATGAATGGGGCCATGTATCGTGAGATTTTGAGCCAAAACCTCCTTCCATCAGTGAGAACTTTGAAGATGAAACGAGGCTGGGTCTTCCAACATGACAATGATCCAAAACACACCGCCCGGGCAACAAAGGAGTGGCTCCGTAAGAAGCATTTGAAAGTCCTGGAGTGGCCTAGCCAGTCTCCAGACCTCAACCCCATAGAAAATCTGTGGCGGGAGTTGAAAGTCCGTGTTGCTCGGCGACAGCCCCAAAACATCACTGCTCTCGAGAAGACCTGCATGGAGGAATGGGCCAAAATACCAGCTACTGTGTGTGCAAACCTGGTAAAGACCTATAGTAAACGTTTGACCTCTGTTATTGCCAACAAAGGTTATGTTACAAAGTATTGAGTTGTATTTTTGTTATTGACCAAATACTTATTTTCCACCCTGATTTACGAATAAATTCTTTACAAATCCTACCATGTGGATTCATGGATTTTTTTTTCACATTCTGTCTCTCACAGTTGAAGTGTACCTCTGGTGCAAATTACTGACCTCTGTCATCATTTTAGGTGGGGGAACTTGCACAATCGGTGGCTGACTAAATACTTTTTTGCCCCACTGTACAGTGCATCCTGAAAGTATTCACAGCTCTTGTTCACATTTTGTTGTAATGTTCCACTGTTTCACCTCAAAATTCTACACAATATGCTATAATGACAATGTGGAAATTTTGCTTTAAATTCAAATGTATTAAAAATAAAATTGAAACATAAGATTAAAGATTTGCTCAGTACTTTTTTGAAGAGCCTTTGGCAACAATTACAGCCTTAAGTATTTTTTGAGTATAAAGCTACAAGCTTGGCACGCCTATTTTGGGGCAGTTTCTCATATTCTCTTTGCAGAGCCTCTCAATCTCCATCAGTTTCGATGAAGAGCATCTGTGCACAGCCATTTTGCCTCAATCAGGTTGAAGTCTGGGCCACTCAAAAAGCATTTAGACACTGGTCCTGAAGCTACTCCTTTGTTATCTTGGCTGTGTGCTTAGGGTTGTTGTCCTGTTTGAAAATGAAATGAATGAATCCATTTTGCAATAAGGCTGTAACATGATAAAATGTGTGAATATTTTCCTGATGCCAGGGTTTCTATGTGGTCATGTGTTAAGTGCATGTGTGTGCAGAGGAACTGCTTGTCACCAAGCAAGGCCGGGAACTGACAGTGACCCTCACTGGCACCTCAGAACAGTGGGGGTCACCTGAAGCATGACAGTTTAAACTACTGCAGTGGCAATGTGCTGGGAGGCCTGACCACTATAACGGGCCCAGTAACTCTGAAACAGAAACTATAAATAAGTGCTCCAAGTCTGTCCTTAACTGTGAGGGAGAAACACTTGAATATTATTTATATAACTCTTTTTTAATTTACTTTGACATTTTTAAAAATTGTTAGCTGGTTGGACGCCCCCTTTTCACTTTAAGCCCCAACACCACTCTGTGCGTGTGTGTGTGTGTGGGGGGGGGCACATAGTTACTGAACAGCTACAGCCAGATTGGTTCTTGCTCCCTCATTAGCTGGAGAACATACTCCATAATTAATAGGACACTGGTTAATATCCACTAATATTCCAAACACATACCTCCTACAGATTAAGTAAAAATGGGTCACATTAAGGAGTAATGACAAGACATTTTTAAAGTTATACTATTACAGAGCCAGTTAACTTCTACTTTTGTTGTTTGTATCATCAATTTGTTACTTGCCTTTAAGAAAATCTACTTTCATACAATCACTAGCTGTTGTTTTTTATGGTATGAATACAGTACAACTGCATCTAGAAAGCCAATTTGGTAAGCTATGTTTTAGTATATATTTTTTTCAGACAGCAATATATACAAATTTTGAGTCTGCAAACTCCAGATTTGCAGTCAACTATGTAATTGTTGCATAATAAATCAAAGCAGCTGAAACATGAGCAAATAACTTGGAAAACAAAAGAAAACAAAAGTTTCTTCCTGGTTATCCTGGCATCAAAAATACCCAAACACCAGATAATTAGGGCGTCTTACCCCTCTATCATTTTTAATCACCTTTATGCATTTAAACACTTTGCATGTCTAAAGCACATAAGTGACCAATAATCATATTATAACTACAGATACATGCAATTTGATTAAATAGTCAATAATCCTGACTAGTTGTCATTTGCAAATAGTATGGAAATGGCTATGTGTGCAGGTGCCTTATACAAGTCACAGGTGGATATGAAGAAGATGCAGTCAGGTGTCAGGGGAGAATATGGCTAGGCAGCATCGGATAGTAGTCTGTAGTATAGCTTTGGAAATCAAAGAGATGAAGTGAGCCAACGTAGAAACAAGGATTAAATGGTTGACTGGTAAAAATGCAGAACATAGAAGTTCAGTGTACAAACAGACAGAGGGTGTGCGACTTCGCTGTCTACTAAGGGTGTCATTACTACACTATCATTTACAGGGAGTGCAGAATTATTAGGCAATTTGTTTTTTTGAGGAATAATTTTATTATTGAACAACAACCATGTTCTCAATGAACCCAAAAAACTCATTAATATCAAAGCTGAATGTTTTTGGAAGTAGTTTTTAGTTTGTTTTTAGTTTTAGCTATTTTAGGGGGATATCTGTGTGTGCAGGTGACTATTACTGTGCATAATTATTAGACAACTTAACAAAAAACAAATATATACCCATTTCAATTATTTATTTTTACCAGTGAAACCAATATAACATCTCCACATTCACAAATATACATTTCTGACATTCAAAAACAAAACAAAAACAAATCAGCGACCAATATAGCCACCTTTCTTTGCAAGGACACTCAAAAGCCTGCCATCCATGGATTCTGTCAGTGTTTTGATCTGTTCACCATCAACATTGCGTGCAGCAGCAACCACAGCCTCCCAGACACTGTTCAGAGAGGTGTACTGTTTTCCCTCCTTGTAAATCTAACATTTGATGATGGACCACAGGTTCTCAATGGGGTTCAGATCAGGTGAACGAGGTGGCCATGTCATTAGTTTTTCTTCTTTTATACCCTTTCTTGCCAGCCACGCTGTGGAGTACTTGGACGCGTGTGATGGAGCATTGTCCTGCATGAAAATCATGTTTTTCTTGAAGGATGCAGACTTCTTCCTGTACCACTGCTTGAAGAAGGTGTCTTCCAGAAACTGGCAGTAGGACTGGGAGTTGAGCTTGACTCCATCCTCAACCTGAAAAGGCCCCACAAGCTCATCTTTGATGATACCAGCCCAAACCAGTACTCCACCTCCACCTTGCTGGCGTCTGAGTCGGACTGGAGCTCTCTGCCCTTTACCAATCCAGCCACGGGCCCATCCATCTGGCCCATCAAGACTCACTCTCATTTCATCAGTCCATAAAACCTTAGAAAAAACAGTCTTGAGATATTTCTTGGCCCAGTCTTGACGTTTCAGCTTGTGTGTCTTGTTCAGTGGTGGTCGTCTTTCAGCCTTTCTTACCTTGGCCATGTCTCTGAGTATTGCACACCTTGTGCTTTTGGGCACTCCAGTGATGTTGCAGCTCTGAAATATGGCCAAACTGGTGGCAAGTGGCATCTTGGCAGCTGCACGCTTGACTTTTCTCAGTTCATGGGCAGTTATTTTGCTCCTTGGTTTTTCCACACGCTTCTTGCGACCCTGTTGACTATTTTGAATGAAACGCTTGATTGTTCGATGATCACGCTTCAGAAGCTTTGCAATTTTGAGACTGCTGCATCCCTCTGCAAGATATCTCACTATTTTTGACTTTTCTGAGCCTGTCAAGTCCTTCTTTTGACCCATTTTGCCAAAGGAAAGGACGTTGCCTAATAATTACAGTATGCACAGCTGATATAGGGTGTTGATGTCATTAGACCACACCCCTTCTCATTACAGAGATGCACATCACCTAATATGCTTAATTGGTAGTAGGCTTTCGAGCCTATACAACTTGGAGTAAGACAACATGGATGAAGAGGATGATGTGGACAAAATACCCATTTGCCTAATAATTCTGCACTCCCTGTATTTATCAGAGTCACATTTCGTCCCCCGTAAAGTACAGAAACCGTAGACGCTATCTTCACTGCAACTAGTTCACACACAATGAATAATAATGGATTCACGGTTTCCCGTGTCCGTATCCACAGCAACCACAGCTGTATTGTCCTGGTTACTGATAGTCAAGGTTATGAGCAGGCATCACCACATCACATAGTCAAAATGATAAGAACACGGATGTTCTTTTGCAGATATCGAAAGGCCCATCAGCTTCTTCACAAAGACTTATCCAGAAATGTTTGTACCTTTCAGATGATACGCTCTGCACTTCTTTGTAAAAAAGTTTAACCTTGTGTTTTTTGGTGTTGATCCGATTTGGTTAGCAAAATATCATTGATCTGTGTCCGCCAGATAAGTCAGTGTAGATAAGCAAGACTGCTGAATGTAATCAGTTGTTTACACAGCAGTAACACAAAATCTACAGGTCCTTCTCAAAAAATTTGCATACTGTGATAAAGTGCATTATTTTCTGTAATGTACTGATAAACATTAGACTTTCATATATTTTAAATTCATTACACACAACTGAAGTAGTTCAAGTCTTTTATTGTTTTAATATTGATGATTTTGGCATACAGCTCATGAAAACCCAAAATTCCTATCTCAAAAAATTAGCATATTTCATCCGACCCATAAAAGAAAAGTGTTTTTAATACAAAAAAAGTCAACCTTCAAATAATTATGTTCAGTTATGCACTCAATACTTGGTCGGGAATCCTTTTGCAGAAATGACTGCTTCAATGCGGCGTGGCATGGAGGCAATCAGCCTGTGGCACTGCTGAGGTGTTATGGAGGCCCAGGATGCTTCGATAGCGGCCTTAAGCTCATCCAGAGTGTTGGGTCTTGCGTCTCTCAACTTTCTCCTCACAATATCCCACAGATTCTCTATGGGGTTCAGGTCAGGAGAGTTGGCAGGCCAATTGAGCACAGTAATACCATGGTCAGTAAACCATTTACCAGTGGTTTTGGCTCTGTGAGCAGGTGCCAGGTCGTGCTGGAAAATGAAATCTTCATCTCCATAAAGCTTTTCAGCAGATGGAAGCATGAAGGGCTCCAAAATTTCCTGATAGCTAGCTGCATTGACCCTGCCCTTGATAAAACACAGTGGACCAACACCAGCAGCTGACATGGCACCCCAGACCATCACTGACTGTGGGTGCTTGACACTGGACTTCAGGCATTTTGGCATTTCCCTCTCCTCAGTCTTCCTCCAGACTCTGGCACCTTGATTTCCGAATGAGATGCAAAAGTTGCTTTCATCCGAAAAAAGTGCTTTGGACCACTGAGCAACAGTCCAGTGCTGCTTCTCTGTAGCCCAGGTCAGGGGCTTCTGCCGCTGTTTCTGGTTCAAAAGTGGCTTGACCTGGGGAATGCCCACCTGTAGCCCATTTCCTGCACACGCCTGTACTCTCTCTGGATGTGGCTCTGGATGTTTCTACTCCAGACTCAGTCCACTGCTTCTGCAGGTCCCCCAAGGTCTGGACTCTGTCCTTCTCCATAATCTTCCTTAGGGTCGGGTCACCTCTTCTCGTTGTGCAGCGTTTTCTGCCACACTTTTTCCTTCCCACAGACTTCCCACTGAGGTGCCTTGATACAGCACTCTTCGAACAGCCTATTCGTTCCGAAATTTCTTTCTGTGTCTTACCCTCTTGCTTGAGAGTGTGAATGCTGGCCTTCTGGACAGCAGTCAGGTCGGCAGTCTTACCCATGATTGCGGTTTTGAGTAATGAACCAGGCTGGGAGTTTTTAAAAGCCTCAGGAATCTTTGCAGGTGTTTAGAGTTAATTCGTTGATTCAGATGATTAGGTTAATAGCTCATTTAGAGAACCTTTTCATGATATGCTCATTTTTTGAGTTAGGAATTTTGGGTTTTCATGAGCTGTATGCCAAAATCATCAATATTTTTTTTTTTTTGCCTGTCCCGTTTGGCTCTTTTGCCATCAGAATTGTTGTCTAAAGGCAAAGAAAGATGCCCAACGGATTTACTTTACCAAATTGACCATCCCAGTCTTGCCATAATGGTCCATTTGATTCACCTTTTATTGTTTATTTTATTTTCACTTGCTGAATACGGGACAGACTTGAATGGGGGAAAGAAGGGGAGAAAGAAAGAGGGAAAGAGAAACAGCTGAGAAGAGGGACGGGGGAGAAGGGCAAAAGACAAAAACCAACAGAATGGGCAGCAAAAAAAAAAAGAAAAAGAAAATTCATATATCGATCACCTGGATCACCTGTTGAGAAAGAAAAAAGAAAACAAGCAGAAGAGAACAAGAGTAATAGAATAAACAGCATCACAATGATATATGGGAATATGACAGTGAATACTAAATATTAAACATTATTGTGCAGCACGTAAGATCGACAGAACACAGTGTGCTTTGAGGTAGGAGCCAAAAAGGGTGTAGTTTGTGGGTGTGATCACCTGTGTGTACACCTGTGAGCATGGACGCGCTTGTTTTTTTAAAAGGTTCCTTCATGTTATAATCTGCTAGAGGGTGTGGGGGGGCCACAGCCCCGTCCTCCAGGGCATGAAGCAGGTATGGAGGAGATCAAAACTCCAGACATCCAGAGGCCCTCAGAACACAAGAGACCAAGGAAGACCAACAGAGGGGCAGCTGCGCCACTGTCCCAGAAAGAGCTGAGGAGAGTCCCAGATGAGGGTTCACTCAGCAGCCGCGGAGCAGAAGCCAGGGGGAGTTGCAGTGACGCGCCCGTGAGCTCCGCCGGCAGCCAGCCGTGCCTGAGTGACCGAGGCCGGGGGCACCCCACCTCCGAAGTGGCCCGAGCGAGCCCCAGGCTCCAGGCCCCGATAAGCGGCCGCCAAGGAGTGAGCCGGTGTGTACCTGGACGCCCATCCCCAGACACAAAGAACCACCAACGCACCGATGTCTGAGGGAGTCCGCCACTGGCAGGGGAAGTGGTGGTGGGGGGAGATAGGCCTCCAAACCTTGGAGGGCCTGAGATGTCCCCAGAGAGGTGGCGTCTGATACCCAACCTGACATATAGACACAGACATACAGGCACACACAGATACAAACATCCATTCCCACCCTCATGCTCTCATATGCACTTACTCCACACTCAACCAACGTGGAGACAGACATAAAGAGACGCTGTACACACGATCACACTCCTCAAGCGTACTCTACGAACCGGGTCTAGGTACCCTTGCCCCTGGAGGGGGGAACTGCACCCAGACCCAGGTGGTGTTTCCCTTTTCCCTGCGGTGGGGAGAGGCAGACCGCCCCGACTCCGCAGAAGCAGGGAGGCCCCACACTCCAGACCGCAGTCGGACGGCCAACTCCTCCTCCTAGCCCCCCCGCTCCAGCAGGCCGCAGAGAACGGAGGTGAGAGAAGATTCCAAACCTCCCTCCACCCGCTCATTGTAGTGTTGATTCATGTGTGTTCTAAGGTGCATTTAAAACCCAGGAGGGTATGGAGCTACCTGCCAGAGAGCAGCAGGTAAGCGCATGGTCCCTCCTGCTAGCCCTCAATGTCTACGTGTATTTAAAATTGAGAGGTGGGCAACGATGCCAGGGGTGGGGTGTACACCCTGATGGTACTTTGGATTCCGTGTATCGTGCCCACCCCCAAGATCCTATATGTATGTGTAATGAAGCCAGAAGGGGACAGATGGGGGGGTAGCCTCCTCTGCACCCTGGTGACATACCCCTACTCCAAGGTCCTGCATGTGTGGGTGGTTGTGGTGGAACGGGAAGAGGGAGGCAGCTGGAATGGGGAGGGAAGGAAGGGAGGGGCAAGTGACCCCTCCCTGGGGCCAGCTCCCCCGCTGACCCCAGTAGGCACCCCCATACTCCGCGACCCGCAAGGGAAAGGGGGCCCAGGCCCATCCCGACGCCCTAAGCCTGTCCCTTCCCCTAAGGGGGAAGTTGGAATATTACATTTCAGACACTTCGATAAGTCTTCACATATCTCGCGCCAAAACTTCTGAACTGGTGGACAGAACCAAAGAGCGTGGATATAATTGTCCGGTGAATTGGTTTGGCAGTGTGAGCAGTTGTTGGTAGACGTAAAGCCCATCTTGAACATCCGATGACCTGTATAGTGCACTCTATGTAATATTTTGTATTGAATTAATTAAAGACTGGAATTTCTAATTAGATGAAAGGTTTTTAAGCAAATCTGAGACCAGAAGTTTAGGTCTAAGTTAACTGATAAATCCGCTTCCCATTTTGCAATAGGAAGTGATATTGATTCATCTGTTTTAGAAAGCATTCTGTATATTTTGGATAGTAATTTGGGGGTTTTAAGAGTAAGAAACTGAACCACACTTGGTGGTTCAACTTGCAGTTCAACTTGACCCGGTTTAAATTTCTGTTTTACTATGGATTTAATTTGTTGATATTCTAAAAATCTTTTCTTGTTGATCCCATATTGTGTAACTAGTCTGTCAAATGAAATAAATTCTGTTCCTTCTAGTATATGTTCTAAATATTTGATTCCTTTACCACTCCAATCTGAAAAGTTTATCATATTATTGTTTTGTAATATGTCAGGGTTGTTCCAGATAGGTGTACGTTTGTGTAACAGAGGTGGAAGGCTGGTTTTACTTCCACAGTGGGTTTTGTGCGAAGGAAGAAAATCTTCCTCCAACCGGATTGAGCAGTGGAGCCGCCAAGGGAAAGCACACGATTAAAACTGTATAATTAAAATATAATTTATTATATTTAAATAGTTAAAAATGTAAAATGAATTAAAACAACCTTGGCCAAGGGGTAACACAATAAAAATCAATAAAACACAACATTAAAAGTCCAGTGGGCTGCGCCACGACCTAAAAGTCCCAGGGAGCTAAGAAATCCAGCAAAGTAGTATAAAAAGGAAACCCAGCGGAGTCCTCTCCTTCCTTTCCGCATTCGCGTCCCGATATGCCCGGGTGGGCAGAGCTCTCAACTCCGCCCACCGCTTCTTTAAAACTGCAAATCGGCACAGCCGTCTCGTGCCTTCCGCTGGTGCTGTGCTGTCTCCGCTCTCCCCGCTGGCGAACTGCGCGCTGGTCCTCTGTGCGCTGGTCCTCTTGGCGCTGGTGCCCTTCGCGCTGGTGCCCTTCGCGCTGGTGCCCTTTCCGGTCTCATCCGTCTCGAGCCTCCAGCCCGAAGCAGAGGCCCTCAGCCTCTAGCCTTCAAGTGCAGCCATCAATCACAGCTCTACAGCCCAAGCCTTCTCTCCATATGTCTGGCTCGGCTTCTCAGTCACTCCGGTCACTCTCTTTCGTCCCTTCCGCTTCGAGCCTCCAGCCCGAAGCCGAGGCGCTCAGCCTCTAGCCTTCGAGTGCAAATCCTCAAAGCAAAGCTTTCCTTCCTCACTCGTCCTCAAAAAGCGCTCCTCTCTGTCGTCTACCCAGCCCTCTTATTGGCCTCGCTGGTACCTCTCAGGTGAAATCAAGTTAGTAATCAGATAGGGGTGGAGTCTTTACAGGACAGTTGTTCAATTAAATAAGATAAAAACATGCGATAGAACTCATACAAACAAACCCAATATACAATATTAACAGATAAAACATCGCAAAACATGCACAGTAAAAACTCCAAATAACTTGTCCCGTTTCACCCCGTGACATTTGCATGGGATTAATGAAGACGCCGTCAATTTTAGAAACTCCCACCATGCTGTCAGAGAAGCGCTGATGTTGATGCTTTTAAAGCATTCATGTCGTTGGATGTTTGAGCTGATAAATGGTAGGTCTGAGATCTCTAGATTATTGCAAAGTGCTTGTTCTACATCTAGCCAAGGTTCATCTAAGAGGGTATGTTTTAGCCATCCTGAGATAAACTGAACCCTGTTGGCTAAGAAGTAGTTCAGAGAGTGCACTGAAAAAACCGTGAAAGAATGAGGGATCATCAACATTTGGACCATATACACTTGCAATACATAGCTTTTTATCAAGTATAGATAGTTTAATGATTAAGAATCTGCCCTCTGGATCTATAACTGTATCGAGTACTGTGAAATTAATATTTTTATGTATTAAAATTGCTACTCCCATTTGTCTAGAATTATAACAAGCTGAGAACACATTAGGAAACTCAGGTGTTTTAAGTTCATTCGAACCTCTAAGAGGTCTGTGGGTCTCTTGTAAAAGGACAACATCTGCCTGGAGTTTTTTGAGTTGGTTAAATATTTTTAACCTCTTTTCTCTGGAGCCAGCTCCATTTATATTCCATGTAATGAACCTCAGTGTACCCATAGATGTTTGTGTATAACTAGGGATGTATGCTGTGTGCGTCGCTTAGACAGGTGGAGAGAATACGTCACTTGTTCATAAATAAGGAGAAGGAGAGAGAGAAAAAATGTGTGGCGAGATGCTCCCTGAGTCTGACTTTGTGTATGCATAGTTACTAATATGAGTAGGCTTGGCTTAAGTGTGTGTATCCTAAACGACTGTGTGCGCTGTCTGACTGATGTATATGTGCTGCCGTTGAGCGCATGGTGCGCATGTGTCGAAATAAAGGATGTTTGTGGATGAGTGTCGAAGCAGGTGATCGAGGCAGTGAAAGGAATAAAGAAAGAAACCAAGGACAGGGGTGAGCAGCATAAAACCAAGAGGGGGAAAAGAGAGGAAAAAAAAACGAGAAGAAAAAAACAAAAAAAACAAAACGTAAGCATTCCAATTAAATCACTGACGGAGAGTGACGGTGTTAATTCTGCTATGAAATCACGCTTTAAGATGCGATTTGATACCGGTAAGTTAAACAGATGTTAATGCAAGTTAGTGTGAGTGGATAGGGAAAGGGTGTAGCTGATTCTTATCTGGTGTGAGGTTAATACAGCCACGGAGTGATGTTGAGGTCTCGGTGGAGCTGTCCGTCCACGTACAGCCGGTCCACAGCGATGACAGCGCGGGAGCCCTTCTGGATGAAGCCACGTCGGATTGGGAAGAGGACCCTGCGTCGTTCCAAGATCTCTTTGGGGAACTGGTCGTTCAGGCTGAAGTCCGTTCCTTTTAATTCCCTGCCGCGGCTTTTCACATGTTGCTTTTGTTTGAAGTGGCCAAATTTGGCCACGATAGGACGTGGTCTCCCGGCCGTAGCCCGAATGGGGCCGAGGCGATGTACCCGATCGAAGACGATGTTCTTCACAGTGTCCTCTGGCAGCTTCAGGTGGGTTTTGATGAAGCTTTTTACCGTGGTCTCCCCGTCCTCTCCAGCGGCTTCTGGAATACCAGAAAATACCAGATTATCACGCATGCTACGAGCTTGTAGATCGATAACTGTTTCTTTTATTTTTTTATTTTCTCTATTGAGCTGGGTAACATTATCTGGGAGACATTTCACAAAATCATCAATATTAAAACAATGAAAGGCTAATGTTTATCAGTACATTACAGAAAATAATGCACTTTATCACAATATGATAATTTTTTGAGAAGGACCTGTATAGACTTTTACAGAGGTGGGACCAAGTCATTGTTTTGCAAGTCTCAAGTAAGTCTCAAGTCTTTATCCTCAAGTCTCAAGTCAAGTCTCAAGTAATGTCAGGCAAGTCAGAGTCGAGTCTCAAGTCACTGGTGTAAAAGTCCGAGTCAAGTCACAAGTCTGAAACTTTGAATTTCAAGTCCTTTCCAGTCTTAAAAAAAAAAAAAAAACGAAAAAATAATGTTGCAGTTATGCTAAATGTAAATATTAGACCATGTAATTTTAAAATCTGTGTTTTTCTCAACACATGACAAAATAGTGAACTTAGAAAATATACACAAATTGTGAAATTGCACCTCTTTAAAATGCAGCTCAATTAAACCTAGCTCCAAGAATAATTTTCACCGACAGTTCTGAGATAAGCTGCATGTTATTCTTGGATGCGGTTGTAGGACCGGCTTTAAAACCGCATGACAAAAATATCATACACATTAAAAAAAACTGTATCACCAACGTAGCCTGGACAACATTTGCTAGTTAGATGAAGTCAGCTATCTCATCTTAGCATATTTATATGCATATTTATAATCATACGGTTCTTGGAGTGAGCGCATACGATCATGAAGTTTAGTAACTTCAGGTCACTGCAACAAGCCCAGGTACAGTTTACCGACGGATGGGTAGTAGTAGTAGTGGGTAGTAGTGGAAATAATTTCTGGTACCCATCACAGAAATGTAGCAGTGACAATAATACTGTATGCTGTAATCGTACTGGGCAATTAGTGATACAAAAAACCTGTTTTATCCTGTGAATAAAAGTATATGTTTTTGTCAATGTACCATAATAACAGAAGCGAAACGCAATATTGTGTCAGGACAATTCACTATTTATGCACAATAAATAAAGGAGCATAGCGCGACAATTTCTGTTCAGCGCCAGACGTGCTTGTAACCTATATCACTAATTATGTTAAGAAAAATGACGCATTAACTACAACAGCAGACTGACCTTTGTGTAAATGCTTGGAGCAGACTAACCTGTGAGCTGGAGTGTTCTGGGACGTTATATTTGGTCTTTGAATGGCTGCAATCCAGTCGCCTCTTTGTTACTTCGGAAACATGGCTCGAACAATTTCTCTTCAACGACGTAATCCGATAACAACCGATCTCTTTACCCGTCGGCTTCCCGTGGCTGTCATGCGACCAGCTATTGCAGTTAATAATACAACAGCTTCTTGACATTTTTGTGTTTCTTTTTATCGCTGTGTGACTGATTTTAATTGAAAGCCTGCGTGCGCTAGTACCGCTTGCCACGAGTTCCCAGAATCCTTTGCGGTTCTACCCGTGAATGACGTCACATTTTCAATCTCTATATAATATGCATGTTAAATTTTATATTTGGGGTAAAATATCAAGTCTTTTCAAGTAAACCGGTTCAAGTCCAATTCAAGTCCCAAGTCATTGGTGTAAAAGTCCAAGTCAAGTCACAAGTCTTAGAACATTTTTTCAAGTCAAGTCTAAAGTCATAAAATTAATGACTCGAGTCTGACTCGAGTCCAAGTCAGGTGACTCGAGTCCACACCTCTGGACTTTTATCTACTGGACCATTAAATACTGTATCTTCATTGAGGTTTCTTTGATTTTTTTTTTTTTTTTTGTAAGGCTTGGTAAAATTAACATAATCCATTTCATTTTTTTCAATTTTTCATCATGCTATGATATATTTTCATCCATAATTTATTCAGCAAGCGAAAGAATGACTATAGCTAACACCAAAGAGAGAGACATATTAATTTTCCTTCCATCGTCTGTTTTTGCCTGTGTTCCTGGGTGTTAGGTGGGCTGGATTACACAGATGGATTACGTGGCAGAAACACACACGGACGCAGAATAGTTAGTGATGCAAGTTTTTATATACACGAGTAAGGTGGAATATTTACAAGGGAAGGGGCTATATACAGTGATAAATAAAAATGTGCCAGGAGGTAAACACCGAGGCGATGAGACGGAGCCGAAGCATGCAGGTAGGCAGCAGACGCACCGGAGCTACCTGACAACAGGGAACAAAACAGGGCTTATGACATACCGTTGATAGCCGAACGTTAAACACAAGTGGACGGAGAGAGTTGGAGAGCTTACTTGACCACCCAAACCACAGCCGCTGCGGTGAACACCGCCTGATGGTACGTAGCACTCCGTCGCGGATCCACAATAGTCAACACAAAATCCTAGGTAGGCGGGCAGGCGATGGAACAGGCTAAGACAAAGAAAAGTAGGCGAAACGTGGATCCTTTAAAACATACAGCTCCACAGCGTAAAATCAACAGATGCAGCCTGTGCTGACTAGTTACCACTTGTGACAGCGACAATACTCCGACACCAGACGTCCGTGACTCAGCTCCCTAAGAGCGCTCACTGATGACGTCCGATGCGTCGCAGGTGTGTTGGAATGCCATCAAGCCCAGCCTCGCCTACCTATAACCAAAAAGGAAAACAAAACCCAAACAACAACAATACACCTACCCACCACCTCCTAACACTGGGTGGGACTGATTCTGGGTCCACCACCTGTGGCCTGTGTTGACTGTCCTTTTTGGAGCAAATCCCAAACAAATAATAATAACAATAGATGCATGCATGTATATATATATACAGGGAGTGCAGAATTATTAGGCAAATGAGTATTTTGTCCACATCGTCCTCTTCATGCATGTTGTCTTACTCCAAGCTGTATAGGCTCGAAAGCCTACTACCAATTAAGCATATTAGGTGATGTGCATCTCTGTAATGAGAAGGGGTGTGGTCTAATGACATCAACACCCTATATCAGGTGTGCATAATTATTAGGCAACGTCCTTTCCTTTGGCAAAATGGGTCAAAAGAAAGGCTCAGAAAAGTCAAAAATAGTGAGATATCTTGCAGAGGGATGCAGCAGTCTCAAAATTGCAAAGCTTCTGAAGCGTGATCATCGAACAATCAAGCGTTTCATTCAAAATAGTCAACAGGGTCGCAAGAAGCGTGTGGAAAAACCAAGGAGCAAAATAACTGCCCATGAACTGAGAAAAGTCAAGCGTGCAGCTGCCAAGATGCCACTTGCCACCAGTTTGGCCATATTTCAGAGCTGCAACATCACTGGAGTGCCCAAAAGCACAAGGTGTGCAATACTCAGAGACATGGCCAAGGTAAGAAAGGCTGAAAGACGACGACCACCACTGAACAAGACACACAAGCTGAAACGTCAAGACTGGGCCAAGAAATATCTCAAGACTGGTTTTTCTAAGGTTTTATGGACTGATGAAATGAGAGTGAGTCTTGATGAGCCAGATGGATGGGCCCGTGGCTGGATTGGTAAAGGGCAGAGAGCTCCAGTCCGACTCAGACGCCGTGGAGGTGGAGTACTGGTTTGGGCTGGTATCATCAAAGATGAGCTTGTGGGGCCTTTTCGGGTTGAGAATGGAGTCAAGCTCAACTCCCAGTCCTACTGCCAGTTTCTGGAAGACACCTTCTTCAAGCAGTGGTACAGGAAGAAGTCTGCATCCTTCAAGAAAAACATGATTTTCATGCAGGACAATGCTCCATCACACGCGTCCAAGTACTCCACAGCGTGGCTGGCAAGAAAGGGTATAAAAGAAGAAAAACTAATGACATGGCCTCCTTGTTCACCTGATCTGAACCCCATTGAGAACCTGTGGTCCATCATCAAATGTGAGATTTACAAGGAGGGAAAACAGTACACCTCTCTGAACAGTGTCTGGGAGGCTGTGGTTGCTGCTGCACGCAATGTTGATGGTGAACAGATCAAAACACTGACAGAATCCATGGATGGCAGGCTTTTGAGTGTCCTTGCAAAGAAAGGTGGCTATATTGGTCGCTGATTTGTTTTTGTTTTGTTTTTGAACTTGCCTAATTATTCTGCACTCCCTGTATATGCATATATATAATAAAACAAGAATCCTGCTACCTCCTCAATTAACTGTACAGAAAACTGCACAGGGATCTATAAATTTCAGTTGTGTTAAAGGCCAGCTGCTACCACCAGACAGCCAAAAGCTTAAAGGCATTTTTACAGATTAAGAAATTCTCCTTGGCCTTTTCCTCATGATAAAGCTGCATATTGCTTCTATCAGCTGCTTGTATTCAAGCATTACAAACTGTGTTTGCTAAGATTTTGCTGGAAAGGTTTTAAACTGCTTAAATGTGTTTGCATGCACCGCACAGCATTGTTATCCTCCAAATCCAACAATTAATCAGCTGTTTTCTCTAAGGTACCTTCCGTGTGTGTGTGTGTGTGTGTGTGTGTGTGTGTGTGTGCGCTTGCGTTTTAATAACGACAAATTACATACATGTAATCACCATCGCTAACAAATGTATTGTCACAATGCTTTGGGATGGATACATAATGACTTTATCATAACTGCCTAATAAGAAAGCCGATTAGTATAATTCACAGCTTAATTCCAAATTAATGGAGGTTGCACAAGGAGACCGGATATGATTGCCAGAGGTCCAGAGGCTGGAGACCCATGGGGAGGTGAGGATGGGTTAATCAGACGCTATTGTTCTCTTACACACCCACACAGATACACTCACACACATTCAAGCACCACAATTTAAGCTACCAAGTGTAATCAGTCCCGGTTTGAAGCAACAGGACCACTCAAATGATTTCCTACGGAACTTTTTATCACTGAACTCATCGCTTTCTTTCGTTTTTAGTAAATTTTTCTATTCTTTTACACTTCATTAGTCCGTCTTATATCCTATGAGATAATTTCATGTAATCAGCTTAAAAATGATTTCAAGTGCACCTGAAAATGAATAATATACTTCCCCTAATGACTGACATAGTGTATTGTAGATATAGAAAAAAAACAAAACAATCAGTTACACCCTTATCAGATTTTCATGCTTTCTTCAGCTGGAGACTTTGTTTCCAGTCCATTTTGCTCTGTGATATCAGGGACAGCCAGAACACAGCCTCCATAGACACAAATCTTATTCTTATTTGAATAACAGGGCTAATTCACATTATACCTATCACGCTTCATTTAATGATATAATAAACACAAACTATATGGACGGCTATAGCATGAAAGTTGATTATTTACTGTGTCAGACTATTTAAAGTATTTAAGTACTGAATTACAATTTGCTTAACATGTACAAGAAACTGAACAGAAACCAAAGACAAGAAAAGTAATGTAACATTACTGTTTGGATTTTGCAAACTCAATATTTTCTGCTTCTGCACATGATACAGCCAAAACACATGACACCTTTTAAAAGAATGCACCTGCACATTCATTAATGTCCAATTTGGCAAATCTGCAACCCAATTTCAATTTTTGTTTTTTGCTTAGATATTTTAATCATGTGTGCATATGTTGACAAATGAATCACCTTCAAGTAAAGGCATGTATCTCTCAATGTTTTTAAGTGTATTGTATTTTCACATGTATTTAACCGATTGATTGAGGGACTGTGGTTACGGAGCTGGCTTATCTGACCAAAAGTGAAATGATTGTACTTTCATGATTACAGCATTTGCTCACATTGATCCTCAGACCAATGAACTGAAACAAATGCAACTTGTGCGTTTGAGAAAATTGCTTCCAGATAATTTGGTCATTTGTTCCAGAGTATTCCAAGAATTGATTAAAACTCCCTTTCAAACCCTCAAATACCTTCCCCAGGGATCAGAGAGCTTCATTAAATGAAACTTGTAATTCCTCAAGTAATGAAACTGCAGTCAATACTGCAACTGGGGTGACAAAGGCAACACATTGCTCATAATGGCACTCCTCTTTCACTTTTATCATAAATTCACATAGATTTCTTTCAATTTTAATTGTGCAACTCTATTTTATGATCTGACTTGACTTGGACTTGGACTTTGGCTGCAGTTAGACTGGGTTAGACTCCAAGCAAGTTTCAATGTCAATATTTGATCTAGTTGGTTAGTTTATGTTGCATAATGTCATCGGATCAAACAAGCAGCCATAGGTGCTGTGGCTAATGTTATGTAGCAAATTTGATTTTAGGGTAATCCTGTATTGCCGACCAAAATAAAATGTTATTAAAATGTAATGGTCTAGCTGCTATAAGACATTTAAATGTGTAAATGTAACCTTTGAGTCTACACCAAAGTTGTTTATGAACCATCCTGCAAAATGGAATTGTTATCTGCACAGTCATGTTAATAATACTCTCACAGACTGTAGACTATACAGTCTGGAGTGGAGTGTAACGTTGAACCTAAAATGCAGACAGAATGCAGTTGAGGGTTAACAAAAGGTGAGCCAATGACAAACATCCAAGTCCAAGGACTAAAATCAAACAAGTGCATAAGATAAGTATGTGCTAGTGTGTATAAAATGTATAAAAGTCCTGAAGTCAGCATTGTTTTCATGCTGCTCTTTGTAAGATAATAATCATGGAAAAGATGCAGGTTTAAAAAAAAAAAAAAATCAAAACTCCGCTGACTGGGTTCATGAGAGAGGTATAATGGAAAAATGGCTTTGTGAGGGTACCGGGAAGCATCTCCATCACTACGGTGAAGCAAACACTCACAATGTCTGATATGAAGTTTTGGTTTTGTTATGCTTTGATTTTGAAGTCCACTAACCACTCTCTGTTTTAAGGTCAACTTCCTCAAGGCCTGATTCATGGAGTGCACACATGATTAAGGACTAATGACATTCACCTGAAAGGAATTCCCTAATTATCCACTGTTAGTGGGGTAAACCATTAGATGAGAGCTGAGGGTGGGAGAGGTTTGAATCTTCAGTTTGACTTGATTTAGTTTGTATATTATTTAGCTGGGGTTTGTTTTGTAGTCAGGTGCATGTGGAGTGTGTTAAAATAAGTGCAGTACTTTACTGTATATGTTTATTTGTAGCTGGAGTGTGAAGGGGGGAATCTCTTAAATTTTATTGGTGGTATGATCAGTGCCTATTTAAGAACGGGGGGGCTGGGATGCTCATGTTTAGATGTGTTGCTGGTGAGAGTGTTGAACCTTTGGATCTTTGAGAAAAATATAGTCAGAGTTCTGGAAAATGACTGACGTCTGTTGTGGTTGTTTTTCTCTCATCTGGTCCTCTTCACATTAATTCCCGACCGTTACAGGCTTACAGAGTTTTTTGTTTTTTTTTCTGTCTATGGATAATTTATTTTTTGATTTGGCTGACAAATATTCACTTTTTAAAAAGTGCACATGTTTGCACTGACTTAAATTTTTTATCAGCTATAACGAAATTCAAAAAGCAAAACTGAATTTAAAAAGGCTTTTTTTTTTTTTTTTTTTTTTTTTTTTTTGTAACTTCATGAAAGGCATGCTTCTGGGAGAGTGTGAGATGTTTGTTCACACTGACACTGTATCAACCTTGTCAAATATTCCATTCTGTCAGACCCCAAGTAACTTGAGACATCTGACACAGGACTTTTGACTCCTACAGCGATGTAACATTTAGCTGTGTTTCGATGTGGGAGACATTTATCTGCGGTGAGCATTTGTCTGGCAATGTTTGGGTCCATTTCTCCCCACTGAAGGACAGATTACTTATATTCAATACAAATGTGTACTAACTAAAGCATCAGTCACTGAAACAAATCTAATGGGATTTGGATCTAGGATTTATAGGTGATCCACAGGGCACAAGGATTCATTAATAGTATGATGAGCATGAAAATTATGCAACTTGTATATGCTACCAGAATTTAACTGGACAATAACGATATGAGACTTTTTAGAGCCATCATCTTTAAAACTTTCATCTTTAAACTACTGAATGATATGTTTTGTATGTGGTTTTTTTTTTGTTTGGGTTTTTTTTCCCCATTTGCCTGTCTCCCATGCCTTCAGCATAGTATTTGCTATTGTGCTATGAATTCTAAGATGCCCTGAAATTGTTCTGGTAGCACTCTTCTTCCATTCTCTTCCATTGTTGGAGAAAAAGTGAAACTCCACATTCATCTACAGAACCTGAAAATTCAAATTAAGGTTGGTTTTTTTTTTGGTTTTTTTTGTTTTGTTTTTTCTAGATTCACATCCCGACTGACAACTTGGAAATTCTGACTTTTGTTGACTTTTTCATGAATGCATCATTACTGGTATTTACCTAGCTAACACAGTTTATGATGTTCTGTTCTTGACTTTGTAGTTTGCTTGTTGTTTCAGCTTGTTACATTTGTTTTCTATATTTGTAACGATGCACTGCAGTATTGTGTGAAGGAGTAAATATTCTTGAATTTATATTCTTTGCTGTGTATCTGTCTGAATAAGGTGAGTGTACTGCTTGAACTCAGTCAACCGCAAGCTATCCACAAACAGTAGGCACACCATATGTTTTCACTGGACTGTTGCTGCATGGCTAACACAAGAATTAACTTTACAGCTTTGTGACAGTGATTGACTGTGAACATAAAGGCAACAACAGCACTAATTATGATGAAGCTGATGGCGATAAGCGTTGTTAATGGAAGCAGGCAATTAAATGAAGTTCACTGTTTGAACCCATCTTACTTCATTTGTGTTGCACCAGTATCCCAGCGCTAGACAGCTGCTTCCATGAGCAATAATGACCAAACACAGTGTGCAGCCTTTTCTAGCTCTTTTTTACAAGGATGACGCTTGCTGAAGGCATTTTGACATGTCATAGAATTAGAAGCTCAGGTATGACTAGTAACCTTTATAACAGCTGAATTTCTCCTACTTCTAAGGTGCCTTGGCTTATTGGGGCAGTGTGGAGCCATGCCAGCATTATTAATTGCATTTTTCACCAATGTGACAGCCTGTTGTGCTGTTGTGTGTTCAACCAGATGAACTAAAAATCAGTGTATGACATCAAGGCACATTTATTTTAATCACCAATCACTTCTGACACCAATTACTGGGGTAGCAAGTAAGGGCAATTATTGTTTCCCCTGTGTCATGATAAGCCAGTAATTCTGATGTGCATAAAAACACAAAAAAAACAAACTTGCTGTCAATAACTAGTGTTGGTGGTAACGCGCTACTGTAATCACATTGCATTTTTTTTGTTGAGGTAGTAATGCAATGCATTAAAGTTACAGTAACACTAAAGTGACTTGCATTACAAAGGTTCTTTAATTATCTGCAAAACAATCATTTAAACAGTTTATGGCATCTGTCAACTCTGCTTGTTATCATTTTTATCATATTATGGCTAGTTAAATTAGCCAGCTAAAACTTACCTTGTGTTTATTTCTGTTGTTTAAGCTATCTCAGTCTTTCTGCCATTTTCATGCACTCAAAATGCCAGAGCACACTCAGAGCACATTTAAAGGTCATTAAAGTTACTACTGTTTATTTTATAAACTATGAATCCACACAACAATTAGTTCAACTTAATTCTGCTCAGTATTAATTTCCCCTTTTTATAAAGTCTACAGTCCAAGTTTCTTATTTGGACTCTTGTGAAATTACATGAAATTTGGGGTGGGTGATTGAGATTACCCACCTCAAATTTTAAATATCCAACTCCTCTCTTTTCGTGCTTTCATCTATGTTGTATATATTACACTTTAATGAGAACACTATTAGTTAATGTTTATTGAAGAAAATAGAACGCTGCTTCATGTCTCAGACATAGATACAAACACAAATCACTTTTTGTCATGATACTGGGGCTGTTACCCTGTGTGTGTGTGTGTGTGTGTGTGTGTGTGTGTGTGTGTGTGTGTGTGTGTGTGTGTGTGTGTGTAGTTTCTGATTGTGTTTCCTTGCCTTCCCTCCCCTTAGTGTGTATCACGTTTCCTGTTTTATTTTGATAGTCCCTTGTCCCATGTTCAATCTATTTAGCTTTGTTTCCTCACTGTCTCATTAATTCTATTTATTTCCAGCTGTGTTTCCCTCCTGTTTCCCATCCCCTAGTTATCCTGTGTGTATTCAGTCCTCTGTCTTCCTCTGCCTGTTGTTGGATTGTGTGCTCATCTCTGATTGTGTTTCCCAGTCTCAGGTTTTTCATGGTCCAGGTTTCATGTCTTGGGTTTCTGGTCTTGCGCTTGGGTCAAGTCACTCTCCACTTTCAACTGTTGTGACATGTGACACCTTTATAATAGCTTCAGTTATTAGTACATCATGATTCATCCAGTCCTAAAACTTTGATGGCATCAGTGTGAACAGTATTTCAGCTGCTACCTGTACACCACCTACCTGTGCTCTGTTGGATTTTTATTGTTTTCCTGTCTACGTCACTTTTCATTCGTCTCCCTGACACTGCTTCTTAGCATTCAGGAATCACTAGAAGTTGCATTAAAGCCGATTAGTATCTCCCACCTGTGCCAGAGACTAATCCAGCAAGTTCATCTGCAACATCCTCTCTGGACTCATTCTGTGCCTCTAACTCCCTGCTCTGTGCCACATGTACCATTTCATGCCAATGATCGATAGACTTTGTTTCTCTGTTGAATTCTGTTGTTCCATTTAGAAGTAAACACTCTGAAGGATATGGCCCTAAAAATAAAACTTAATTTACACTGGACACTTTACCACCACAGCTTGTTAAAGAGCATTTGACACAATTGAGCCAATAACTATTAGCAGTCTTGGCTTAAGAAATGTCCCCGGGGCCTTTAACATGCTCTTTGGCAGCCTTTGCTTAAGAAAACCAACTTTTTCATTTACACTGAATATGTCTGTACTCTTGTTTTGAATCGTGAACCTTTAACATCATTAAATATTTATTTTTAAAATATCTGGTTGTGAGTTTGTTCATGGAACCTGAGACAACTAGAGATCACCTAACTTATCAAGGCTAGTTTAGTGCTTTTTATGATTGCTTCATAACCTGTCCTGTCTGGCAGCTTTAGCATTCAGAATTCTGATCTGAATGCATGATGGTGACAAACACATTTTGCTTGTTCAGATTAAATGGAACAAGATGGAAAGCATTAATACATGTTCAAAACACAACAGCTTTAATAAACGCAAAATGGTTTGGACCCAGAAGTAGGGTTCATACGTCATCACTTAAGAACCAGATAGGCTCCTCTTGTTCATGCGAACCTTTTATCTGTTTATTTATTCATTTCTTTTTGTGATATTGCAGATTTTACATTACAAGTGGAATAGTATGACAAAGACAAGACAGGCAGAAATGGGGGGATAGAAACAAATAGAAATGAACAATCCACATCCAGTCACACACCCCGAGACCAACAAGCACCCACGTCCCAGGGAGGGGCAGAAGCGTCCAGCCAGGAGCAGTAACATGTCCCACCAGGGCCAAGCCCCAGCAAGCCCCAGACCCAGACACCATTTGTATACTCACTCTCACCCACCCAGCAGTGACACACAGAAAGACAAAGACACATGTGCACACCCTGAACCCTCCCTTTCCCGCCTTGTTACGAGCAGATGCTGCCCCAAACCAGCAACAATTTACAGTTTATTTTTCCATAACAAATTTGAAATGCTAGAGTTTAGCAATCTACACCAAGTAAGAGAGGGTTCATTAGGGATTACTGAAAATAAGCAGTTTATTTTCAGTAGAATCATCATTTTAATGATGGAAACTCTTCCCATAAGTGATAAAGTGGTAAAGTTCTCCAACATGTGAGATCATTGTCTACTGTTTTTAATAAAGGAATATGATTCAACCATGATTCAACTCTGAGAGCTTGGTGAAAAATTTTATACCTAGTTATCTAATGTTCCCAGACTTTAGTGGAGAAGGGGTAGTGTTATGAAAATTACAATTTAGAGGCAGAACTGCTGATTTACTTCAGTTAATGGATGAAAACATATCTCTAAGTGTGATCATGGCAGAGTTCATGTTTGGAGATCTGAATTCCTCTCTCGTTAAATCTGTTTGTTTTATTATCATACCCTTAAACAGGGAAGCTCCTTCATACAGTGGGGCAAAAAAGTATTTAGTCAGCCACCGATTGTGCAAGTTCCCCCACCTAAAATGATGACAGAGGTCAGTAATTTGCACCAGAGGTACACTTCAACTGTGAGAGACAGAATGTGAAAAAAAAAAAAAAATCCATGAATCCACATGGTAGGATTTGTAAAGAATTTATTTGTAAATCAGGGTGGAAAATAAGTATTTGGTCAATAACAAAAATACAACTCAATACTTTGTAACATAACCTTTGTTGGCAATAACAGAGGTCAAACGTTTACTATAGGTCTTTACCAGGTTTGCACACACAGTAGCTGGTATTTTGGCCCATTCCTCCATGCAGATCTTCTCGAGAGCAGTGATGTTTTGGGGCTGTCGCCGAGCAACACGGACTTTCAACTCCCGCCACAGATTTTCTATGGGGTTGAGGTCTGGAGACTGGCTAGGCCACTCCAGGACTTTCAAATGCTTCTTAAGGAGCCACTCCTTTGTTGCCCGGGCGGTGTGTTTTGGATCATTGTCATGTTGGAAGACCCAGCCTCGTTTCATCTTCAAAGTTCTCACTGATGGAAGGAGGTTTTGGCTCAAAATCTCACGATACATGGCCCCATTCATTCTGTCCTTAACACGGATCAGTCGTCCTGTCCCCTTGGCAGAAAAACAGCCCCATAGCATGATGTTTCCACCCCCATGCTTCACAGTAGGTATGGTGTTCTTGGGATGCAACTCAGTATTCTTCTTCCTCCAAACACGACGAGTTGAGTTTATACCAAAAAGTTCTACTTTGGTTTCATCTGACCACATGACATTCTCCCAATCCTCTGCTGTATCATCCATGTGCTCTCTGGCAAACTTCAGACGGGCCTGGACATGCACTGGCTTCAGCAGCGGAACACGTCTGGCACTGCGGGATTTGATTCCCTGCCGTTGTAGTGTGTTACTGATGGTGACCTTTGTTACTTTGGTCCCAGCTCTCTGCAGGTCATTCACCAGGTCCCCCCGTGTGGTTCTGGGATCTTTGCTCACCGTTCTCATGATCATTTTGACCCCACGGGATGAGATCTTGCGTGGAGCCCCAGATCGAGGGAGATTATCAGTGGTCTTGTATGTCTTCCATTTTCTGATGATTGCTCCCACAGTTGATTTTTTCACACCAAGCTGCTTGCCTATTGTAGATTCACTCTTCCCAGTCTGGTGCAGGTCTACAATACTTTTCCTGGTGTCCTTCGAAAGCTCTTTGGTCTTGGCCATGGCGGAGTTTGGAGTCTGACTGTTTGAGGCTGTGGACAGGTGTCTTTTATACAGATGATGAGTTCAAACAGGTGCCATTCATACAGGTAACGAGTGGGGGACAGAAAAGCTTCTTACAGAAGACGTTACAGGTCTGTGAGAGCCAGAGATTTTCCTTGTTTGAGGTGACCAAATACTTATTTTCCACCCTAATTTACGAATAAATTCTTTACAAATCCTACCATGTGAATTCATGGATTTTTTTTTTTTTTACATTCTGTCTCTCACAGTTGAAGTGTACCTCTGGTGCAAATTACTGACCTCTGTCATCATTTTAAGTGGGGGAACTTGCACAATCAGTGGCTGACTAAATACTTTTTTGCCCCACTGTATCTTCTAGGGCTCCTTGACTTCTATGTTCGAGCCAGATCACCCAGACTGTCAATGAGAGGTAAAACTTGAGGGGATAGGGACAAATAAGTAAATACTTCAGCCTACTCCTTTTCAAACAAATAATGGAGTGATATTTTGTAATGATTGTGAAGGCACATGTTTGAAATGTTTGAAATAAAAATGAACTGAACTGTCTGACCAGGTAAATTACCTGCTCCCGATGGTTCATAAATCTGAGGTAAAATAAAGAGGATTCATGCTTTTTCAGTTGCCGCCTCTAAGCTTTGGAACAGTCTACTGCTTCATGTCAGAGCTCCCAAAATATTTTCAAGTTTTAAAGTCCTAGAACTTCAACCTTCTGTAGAATCCAGTCTTGAGCTAAGACGTCAAATTTTTTATCCTAGTTAAAAATAAGCCACAGCTTACATTATTGATGCATTCTCACTGTTGTCGATAGTGATCGTTTCCTATACAGAACTTAGTCTATTTTTCTCTTTAATCAGCTCTGTTTTGTTGTTATAAATATGTTCTATAAATGACCTCTACCTGATTGCACTTTAATATATGGAAAGCAAAAAGTAAAGATAAAACGCTGTAGCTCGTTTGACTTTTTGAGCCGGGCAAACACTTGAAAATTAAAAACACACTGCTACTCTGGGGACTTGAGGTTTTCTGCCACTGAGCCTGCATGTATCGTCAGGCTTAACTTCTCCCCAGTCAGGATAAGCTTGCCTTTGTCCACAGTTTCAACCTGACTGCCAACATAAAGGTCAAACAATTACTGGCCCACCTCTCTGTTTCGCATTGCTCTTTTCAGCTTGCCGTGTGTGCGTACGTACAGTCTGGTTGAATGTCAGCATGTAGGTCACAGATTTTGGTATAACGGGATTTTAAAGTGGCCCTTTTCCACTTCACGTAGTATCTCTATGCATCTCTAACGTCTTGGCTGTGTCACAGCATAGTTCACCTTCAGGCCAGATGTATGAGGTACGGAGCAACATTCATTTTTTGTTATCTTTATGATGTTCAGTTGGGAGAGTAGCAGGGAACACAAAGCAGAGAGGGGTGGCACTGTAAATAATAATAATGTCTTCAAGAGAAAACACTTAGTATCAAATACATTATATAACTATGAGATACAACATGCAAAAATCCAATAAATCCACTGAAAAAAGATTTTACAAAACATTGAAAGCAACAGCTGTTAATAGAGGTCCTGATGAGAGTCCCACTGGCACAACAAAAGCAGGGGATAGTGCTATGATGGTTTGTCGAATGTGCCCAGTATTCAAACAGGTTTGCAGGCTCAAATGCCAGGAGCATATTATGTCCACTGGCAAAGCTGTGGCATAAATGTGATGACGCGTGATGTCACTGAAAACAGTCCCGCATGTCGTAACTTCATGTCACTTTAGTGATATCATTTTGTAGAACATTTATCAGAAATCTGCCGAAGGAAGTCACCTGGTTCAATGTGTGCAAAAACACAATCTCTCTAAAACCACTGGTTCCAACTACAATACGATTCTGAGGACCTGTTTTCCAATGTAAAAGATCATACTGCATGCAAAGTATATGGTCTTTTCTTGCACTTGCAGAAATTTAACAGTAAATACTGCATTTTGAAAAGAGCCAGTTGAACCTACAGAAAGCTGAGCAAATGGTTGATATATTCAGAGAAGACATGAAGTGTCAAAGGGAAAATTTGGAAAAATACTACTACAGGAACCCAAGACCTGAATTTCGAGAGCACAGTTGTGCCAAGTCCAAGAAAAGTTGGCCTTGGAGCTGTCCAGAGGGTAGTGGTGGGAATATAAACCGAGCACCAAAGCAGAAACAAAAACTGCATGTGTGATTTAGATTAGGATATGTACTACAAAAACATGTTGCAGGAGATTTTCAATCTCTCTTCTTGCCCATGTCTTCTTTGGAGACATTCTCTACCCTTTGAAACAAATAATGAAAAGGGAGATTAAAGACTATGGTTATTAAAGTCTAATAGAATCAGAGTAGAAACCCACTGCAACAGCATCTCATGTTGCAAACTTCATTTGCATTTGGCCAGACAGCAAGTGTAACAATAACTAGAAATCAAACTGCACTAATAATCAGAATCAGAATCAGAATACTTTATTGATCCCTGGGGGAAATTATTTTTTGTTACAGTGCTCCATTTTAAACCAACATTAAGACAAGACAGACAATACACTAACTAAGAATAGTACAATATATACATATATATACATACATACATACATAAGTCACTCATAAATAAATAGTTGGAAAAGAAACATGTGTAGTTGTAGCAGCAAACAGTGTGTTAAGTGGATGCGTTGTACAGGGAGATGGCCACAGGCAGGAATGATTTCCTGTGTCGTTCAGTGGTGCTTTTCGGTATGTTACGAACTTGTATGTCCGTGTGTTTGTTTGTGCAGGTGCTGTGTTTTTGTCTATGTTAATTCAGCTCTGCCAGGGCCCTGTTCCGATTGGTGCGTGGACTTACTGCCCCGGCGTGATTGGATCCAGCTGGAGGACCCGCCCAATAAAAGGAGGCTGGAGTGCTACAGCGGGAGAGGTCCTCGCATTTCTCCTCATCACCCAGCAGTAGTCCTGTGGTAGCCGTTGGCTGCAGTATACATGCGAAAATTGTGGAAGTGGAGTGGGTAGGGGTGAGCTGCCGTTTATTTTGATCACCCGTTTTCTCCTGTTTTTGAGTTGGTTAAGGAGGTCAGACTCTGTCTTTATTTTGACTTTATTTTGGTGAGGTCAGGGGTGCGGGATTTGTGTAGGTTTGTTTTGTTTATTGTTTTGGCCTTGGCTCACCCTGAAGTGTTGACACTCCCGTTTTGGTTCTCTTTATTCACCTTGTAAATAAATCACTTCACATCTAACGGATTTGTTGCGTGTGACTGCTTGGGTCTTGGGGAGGGAAGCGAGTGCCTCGCTCATGTTATGGCCTGGCCCTAGACGGGTCGTAACATGAATTGGGGGCTCGTCCTCTGCCTTTTTCTGTGGGTTTTTGCGTGTGTTTGGTCTGTTGGCGGTTTTCTTGGGTGTGGGGGTGGTAGGTGTGTGGAATTATGGAGTTTTCTTTGGATGATTTTGTTACTTCGCCTTCGTGGGATAGAATTGTGAAGTGCAGGAAGGCGGATTTGCTTATCATTGCTAGTTGTTATGATGTTCAAGTGTCCTATGGTGCCCGCAAAGCGGTGGTTAGGGACGCTTTGTGTGCAGAGTTGGTGGAGCGAGGCGTTCTTCCTGCCCCGCAGGCAGCTGTAGAGCAGCCTGATGGCGGGGGTGTGAAGGTGGCTCCGGAGGCTGAGCCGGGGTCGGATGCCAAAGGGCCTGTTAACGTGCTACCAGCCGAGGCGGACTCTGATGCGGCTGAGGCGGGCTCTGACACAGCCGAGGCGGACCCTGATGCTGCTGGGGCGAAGCCTGAAGCAGCTGAGTCTGGTATGGCCGGGGAACCCCTGGCGGGGCGGTCTACGGAAGATCTCCGTTTGACCCTCCGTATTAGGGAGGTGGAAGCCCGTGCTAAAGAGCTTGAGGTACAAGCAATGCACCTCCGTGTCAGAGCTTTGGAGCTGGAGCGAAAGCCCTCCACATCTGCCTCTAGCCATCCTAGTACGTCCACCGCGGTCCCGACAGGTTTTGACATCACCAAACACGTTAAACTGGTTCCCCCGTTTCGTGAGGCCGAAGTGGATTCCTATTTTAACGCTTTTGAGCGTATAGCGGCCGCGTTAAGTTGGCCGAAGGAATTTTGGCCGCTGCTGTTACAATGCAAATTGGTTGGCAAAGCCCAGGAGGTGTGTACCAGTTTATCGATTGAAGATAGCCTGGATTATGACGTCATGAAGAAGACTGTGTTGCAGGCATATGAGCTCGTCCCAGAAGCCTACCGTCAAAAATTTAGGAAGTGTGAAAAAACCGCCAATCAGACATTTGTGGAGTTTGCCCGTGAAAAAAGTCGCCTGTTTGAACGATGGTTGCAGGCCAGTAAAGCACAGGATTTCGAGGGGCTGAAAGAGCTTCTTTTGTTAGAGGAATTCAAAAAATGTTTGCCGGACCAAGTAGTTATTTATCTGAATGAGCAAAAGGTGCCCTCACTTGCTAAAGCGGCAGTGATGGCTGATGAGTTTACTCTCACCCACAAAACTATATTTTCAGCCGCTGTCTCACAGAATATTAGGGTGGGACAGGAAAGGAAGATAAAGTCACCAAAGATAGGACTGAAAGATAGACAGGAGGATGGTGTTAATCGCGACTGTTTTTATTGTCGCGAACCCGGACATCTAATCGCTGTCTGTCCTGCGCTCCGGAGGAAAGAGCAGCGCAAAGGCTCTAGAAATCCAGCGGGCGTAGGTCTCATCAAAGTTGTCCCTTTGCCTAAATCGCATTCCACTCTCACCCGTGATTTGCACCATGTGGATGCAGAAATAGAGCCACGTTTTAAACCGTTCATCACGAAAGGCTTTGTTTCTGTGACGGGAGAAGAGGGGGACAAAGTGCCTGTTACTATTCTTCGGGACACAGGTGCGCATCAGTCGTTTATGTTGGATAGTGTACTACCATTGTCAGATAAAACTGCTTGTGATTCGGATGTGTTGGTTTGGGGAATTAAGATGAGCGTTCTTCGGGCGCCGTTACACAAAGTCCATTTACATTCGCCCGTGAAAACGGGGCATGTCAAAGTTGCGGTGAGTTCCCAGTTGCCGATTAAAGGGGTTTCGTTTATTTTAGGAAATGACTTGGCTGGTGGGACAGTTTTCCCACCGCCTGAAGTGGTGGAAACGCCTATTTCTTCTGTCACCGAGGTTGCCGCCCCTTTGTTAAATGTGTTTCCTGTTTGTGCAATCACTCGTGCGCAGTCACGCAAATTTGATGACGTTATGGATGTTGCTGACACGTTTATGGCGATGCCAGACGAGAGAATATCTCCCAGCCGTGAGAGTGACAGAACAAAAAGCGATGTGATGAAACTGATGCCAGAGCTGGATGAGAAATTGAATAGGGATGCATTGATAACCGCTCAGCAGAATGACTCATCACTGGCTCCCTGTTTTCTATCTGCAGCTAAGAGTGCAGGAAGTGAATCACCCACTTCTTATTTTTTGCAAGATGGAGTTCTTATGAGGAGGTGGTCCTCTGACCGGTGTGGTTTGCCTGGTGCTACGCAGGTGGTGGTGCCGAAGCCACATCGAGGGCAGGTGCTTGGCCTAGCGCATGATGCCAGCATGGCTGGACATCTTGGGGTGAACAAAACATATCATCGGGTGTTGCGCAACTTCTTTTGGCCAGGGTTGAAAGCTGATGTGGTGGCATATTGCCGTACCTGTACCACATGTCAGATGGCGGGGAAACCTAACAGACCCATTCCACCTGCTCCGTTACATCCTATTCCAGTAATAGGTGAGCCGTTTGAAAAAGTAATATTGGATTGTGTGGGTCCCCTGCCAAAAACCAAATCCGGACACCAATACATACTTACAATAATGTGTTCAGCAACAAGGTACCCAGAGGCAATTCCACTACGCACGCTGAAAGCAAAACCGGTGCTAAAAGCACTACTTAAATTTTTCTCTACTTTCGGGCTTCCAAAGGTTGTTCAAACAGACCAAGGAACGAATTTCACCTCAAAAATGTTTGCACAGGTCGTGGAGGAGTTGCACATAAAACATGTAAAATCCAGTCCATACCACCCGGAAAGTCAAGGTGCTCTGGAAAGATTCCATCAAACCCTCAAAGCTATGCTGCGCAAGTTCTGCGCGGGGTCGGATAGAGAATGGGATGAGGGTCTGCCGTTATTGTTGTTTGCAGTCAGAGAAACCACTCAGGAATCCTTGGGATTCAGTCCGATGGATCTGGTGTTTGGACACGTGGTCCGCGGTCCCCTCCGCCTTCTGAAGGAGAGGTGGTTGTCAGAAACTTCTGAAACTCAGCATAATGTTCTGGATTATGTTAGCGGACTTCGGGAAAAGCTTCACCTTGCATGTCAGTTAGCTCGAGAGAATCTGTCACATACGCAAGCTAAAATGAAAACTCGCTATGATAAAAAGGCTGTTTGCAGAAGTTTTCAGCCGGGAGAGAAAGTGTTGGTGTTGTTGCCTGTGGTAGGGTCCAGCTTATCAGCTCAGTTCGCTGGCCCATATGTGGTGGAACAAAAACTCAGTGACAACAACTATGTGATCCAGACCCCAGACCGCCGGAGAAAGTCTAGGGTTTGTCATATTAATCTGTTAAAATCGTTTCACTCGAGGAGTCCTTCGGGTGCGCCGTCTCCAGTGTGCGCCGCTAGTACTGTTTCTCCCTATGAACCCTCTGATGACGGGCTACTCCAGAAAAGTGAAGCGCTGGGTAGCGGCCGGTTGAAAAATTCGGAGATCTTAAATGATTTAGACACATATTTAGTCCACCTGTCTGAACCCGCTCGAGCTGATATCACTGATCTGATAGAAAAGAACTTATCACTATTTTCTGATCACCCTCGTCAAACTGCGGTCCTGTGCCACGATATTGATGTGGAAGGACATAATCCGATTAAGCAACATGCTTACCGAGTGAACCCAGTGAAAAGGGCGATAATGCAGAAGGAAGTTGACTATCTCTTAGAACACGGTTTAGCCTTTCCGAGCGCCAGCGCATGGAGTTCGCCGTGTGTGCTAGTACCAAAATCCAACAACACTCCTCGGTTTTGTAATGATTACAGGAAGGTTAACGCTGTTACCAAACCTGATTCATTTCCTCTTCCTAGAATGGAGGATTGTATTGTATTGATCGGCATCGTTTGTAACCAAACTTGATTTGTTAAAAGGTTACTGGCAAGTACCTTTAACTCCCCGAGCCTCTGAAATATCTGCTTTTGTTACACCGGACCATTTTCTCCAGTATACGGTTATGCCGTTTGGGTTGCGTAATGCACCCGCTACTTTCCAGCGCCTTATGGCCAAAGTACTGGCGGGCGTGAATAACTGCGATGCCTACCTGGACGATGTTGTCATTTACTCATCCACCTGGTCTGACCACTTACAAACACTCTCTCTTGTTTTCAGCCGTTTTCAGGAGGCCTCGCTTACGTTGAACCTAGCCAAATGTGAATTTGGCAGAGCCACCATCACATATCTGGGAAAACAGGTGGGTCAGGGACAGATACTGCCGGTGACCGCGAAAATACAGGCGATCGTTGAGTTTCCAGTCCCACAAACGAGAAGGGCGCTGCGCCGATTTCTGGGAATGTGTGGTTATTATAGAGGGTTTTGTAAGAACTTTGCCACTGTCGTCGTTCCTCTCACCGATTTGATCAGTCCGATGAAGCCTTTTGTGTGGACGCCTGTTTGTCAGACTGCTTTCGAGTCTGCGAAAGCATTACTGTGCAGTTCCCCTGTTCTTACGGCCCCGAATTTTATGTCCCCTTTCAAGCTCGAGGTTGACGCTAGTGCGGTTGGTGCAGGAGCTGTCCTTATGCAGGAAGACCATTGCGGCGTGGATCGCCCAATTTGTTACTTCTCAAAAAAATTCAACAAACATCAGATGAACTACAGTACCATTGAAAAGGAAGCCCTTGCCTTGTTGTTAGCCCTACAGCATTTCGAGGTGTATATCGGATCCAGCTCTATCCCTGTTCAAGTGTTCACTGACCATAACCCATTGGTTTTTCTCTCCCAGATGCAGAACTCAAATCAGAGACTTATGCGTTGGTCCCTTCTCTTGCAAGACTTCAACCTGCAGATTAGGCATAAGAAAGGGACGGAAAATGTCATCGCGGACGCCCTGTCCAGAGCAATTTTGTAGTCTAGGATTAAACACTAGAAGGATTGTTTAATTCTTATGGAAGGGGGTGTTACGAACTTGTATGTCCGTGTGTTTGTTTGTGCAGGTGCTGTGTTTTTGTCTATGTTAATTCAGCTCTGCCAGGGCCCTGTTCCGATTGGTGCGTGGACTTACTGCCCCGGCGTGATTGGATCCAGCTGGAGGACCCGCCCAATAAAAGGAGGCTGGAGCGCTACAGCGGGAGAGGTCCTCGCATTTCTCCTCATCACCCAGCAGTAGTCCTGTGGTAGCCGTTGGCTGCAGTATACATGCGAAAATTGTGGAAGTGGAGTGGGTAGGGGTGAGCTGCCGTTTATTTTGATCACCCGTTTTCTCCTGTTTTTGAGTTGGTTAAGGAGGTCAGACTCTGTCTTTATTTTGACTTTATTTTGGTGAGGTCAGGGGTGCGGGATTTGTGTAGGTTTGTTTTGTTTATTGTTTTGGCCTTGGCTCACCCTGAAGTGTTGACACTCCCGTTTTGGTTCTCTTTATTCACCTTGTAAATAAATCACTTCACATCTAACGGATTTGTTGCGTGTGACTGCTTGGGTCTTGGGGAGGGAAGCGAGTGCCTTGCTCATGTTATGGCCTGGCCCTAGACGGGTCGTAACAGGTAATCTCAGTCTCTCACTGAACGTGCTCCTGTGACTGACCAGCATGTCATGGAGTGGGTGGGAGGTGTTATCCAACATTGTCTTTATCTTGGACAGCATCCGCCTCTCCGACACCACCTTGAGGGAGTCCAGCTCCATCCCCACAACATTGCTGGCCTTACGGATTAGTTTATTAAGTCTGTTGGCATCTGCGACCCTCAGCCTGCTCCCCCAGCATGCAACAGCATAGAGGATCGCACTGGCCACAACAGACTCATAGAAAATCCTCAGCATTTTCTGGCAGATGTTGAAGGACCTCAGTCGCCTCAAAAAATAGAGACGACTCTGGCCCTTCCTGTAAAGTGCTGTGGTGTTTTTAGCCCAGTCCAGTTTATTGTCAATGTGTACTCCAAGGTATTTATAGTCCTCCACAATGTCAACACTGACCCCCTGAATTGAAACAGGGGTCAAGTGTTTCCTGGTCTTCCTGAAGTCCACGATCAGTTCCTTGGTCTTTGCCACGTTGAGCTGCAGATGATTCTGCTCACACCACGTGACAAAGGAGTCGACCACAGCCCGGTACTCTGTCTCATCATCCCTGCTGATGCATCCAACCACCGCAGAGTCATCAGAAAACTTCTGAAGATGGCAGGTCTCTGTGCAGTGGCTGAAGTCTGTGGTGTAGAGGGTGAAGAGGAAGGGGGAGAGGACAGTCCCCTGTGGTGCCCCTGTGTTGCTGATCACCTTGTCAGACACACACTGTGGGAGACGTACATATTGTGGTCTTCCTGTCAGGTAATCAACAATCCAGGACACCAGAGAAGCATCCACCTGCATCGCTGCTAACTTATCACCCAGGAGGGTCGGCCTGATGGTGTTGAAAGCACTGGAAAAGTCAAAAAACATGACCCTCACAGTGCTCGCCGGCTGGTCCAGATGGGTGTAGACACGATTGAGCAGGTAGATGATGGCGTCCTCAGTTCCGAGACGAAGTAGATGACGTTAATGTTGAGTAGCTTATCTTTAATGTTTCTCAGGATTCAAAGTCGTGCTGGATTATATTTTTGCAATTCAATCAGGTACCGGCACACCAAGTGAATGTAATCAACCTTTATTTTGCCTGAGTGCATTGGCCTCTGAATACCAAACAGCTTTGTATCTATAACATCGAGTATAATTTCAATTTGTTACACCCATGTATTAACAGATTATGTGTGAGCAGTGGACTGCATGGAGATTCATTCTTTATGATGACCTTTGAAAACTGTGTACGTGGATATATATGCCTTCAAGGCTTTCACTTTGCAGTCGGTGAAGCATGGAATTTATTGGACTTGCTAAATTAAGCAGGGCATCTATAGAATCACTATATCACACACATACTTACGCACCATAGCCCTGTGCTTTAATGTGTAATTGACTGACTGGTTGGTTGACTATCTGAGGCAACTGTTTGGCTGAGTCACTGACTCAGCAGCTGGCTGGTCCTCTAATTGAGTAGCTCTGTGAAGGACTGACTGGCTGGGTAAACGATTTAGACACAACTGGATGGTGGTGAGACTGACAGATTGAATGCCAGTGCTCTAAACATATAAATAACTGTCAACCAAAACTTTACGATTTGATGGCTTTCTCTTTTCTTTTTTTTTTTGGCTTGCCAGTCATTCCATTTAATATATAGGTTATAAAAACATATGTGAACAAAAGTAGGTAAAAAGCATCTTATTGGCAGCGGCTTCATTTTTAAGCAAGAATCATATAGACACTGTTTTCTGTTTCTATTTCTATTTGCATATTTTCCCAGTAAGATATAAAGACATGACATCATTTGTTATTGATTTATTTTAATATGTTATTTTTAAAAGTCAAGATGTAGCTGCATGTTTCTAAGCTCATGAACAAAAGCATTTTCAGAGATATGTGGTCTCCACAGGAAAGCTACTACAAGCATATAATTTATGGAATATAATCTGGACATAAAACAGTGTATAAAGTATTTAAAATGAGCAAAACTGACTGACTGCAGAAAACGGTCATTGATCTGCAGCAGTGAAATGGATCCTTTTAAAGCTGATGGGGAACATTTTTCTGCATAGTAATTTACTTTTATGCACATGAATACAGTTGTGTGTGTGTAGTGGTGTTTTCATAGTGTTACGTATATATATTATCTTACAAAAAACTGACGTTATAGAAACTATCCGCAGGTAAAATCACTCATATAGCCACAAGAAAATGCTTTGTAGGTAACAGAGTGAAGGAATTAGTAATTTTGGGATGCAAATTAATAATTCATACTATAGGAAAGAATAGTCTGAATAATAATATGACTGGTTCACTGATTGAATCATGCTTGACTAACAAAGGATTTAGACCTGAAGTCCTGTGTCTTTTTATGATTTCCCATTCAGATGTTCCAGCTGAGTCATCTGGATGCCATTTCATACAAAAACCTACTCTGATTGGCTGCTATTTTATTGTAAATGGTGGACACTTACTGGTTCGACTTTTTACCCTGAACAACAGGCAGTGATTGGTGAGGGTGCTGATACCGGTACTGATTTTGGGCAGGCTGAGAAATAAATACACACACACACACACACACACACACACACACACACACACACACACACACACACACACACACACACACACACACACACACACACACACACACAGAGTTTGTATAGCCAATCCATTTGCGCACACACAGGGTTAAGAAAAAAGTTCTTCCAACTTAGCTTTAAATGTATGAAAATGTAAAGGAAAAAAAAATTAAAATATTATCTTCTATTAAATTTAATAAGCATAAATATTCTTGTCTCAAAAGAGCCAGCAACTGTTTGATTAAGTAGGTATTAGCTTGTATGCAAATTTAAGTTTGTAGACATTGCAACTATGTGTTTAAAGAAATGTTAATAGACTAAGAACAAACAAGTGTGTGCAAATATTTAGTAATATTTAGTAACCCTGCTTTGTCACAGCCTACACTATTTATAACCATCTAACAGTGTTTCTTCATTTAGTAATATTCAGCAGATCTCAGAGTTCATTTCAATTCATGAAATATTTCAGTGTCTTGGAGGCAGATACTCACCTTTTTTAAGATGTAACCGAATACTTTTTTAATGATGCTCTTGCCTGGGGAGAGTAAAGTCATGCATCCATGCTATTCAAGAGTCATTCAAAGTCACTGCATTGGCTCACAGTGGCAAAAAAATCTATTCGCTTATTAACTTAACGCATGAAATTTTAGATGAAAATTAGTGGAATGAATTCATTAATCCTTCCGTGTGATACACACTGTCACACTTTCCCAAAACAGAATATTTTCATCTCAATAATTAAGGTTTCCAATACTATTTTTACTCCTCAGGTTTGGCGACCAAAGAGCTGAATTTAAATTATCCACAGCATTTGCCTCCAAAATGAGTCTGATTTATTCAGATGTGCAGTCCTGTGAAAAAGTATTTACTCTCTTCCTGATGTCTTAGTTTTGCTACACTTAAATATACTAGGTCATCAAGCACATTTTAATATTAGAACATAGATAACTTGAGTAAATACAAAATGATAACTGTGAAAAATATGCTTTAAAAAAAAAAGAAATCAGACAGGAGGAAACACTTTTGCAGACCTCAGGTGTTTCAGGTGTATCGATGAATCCTGTATGTAATCCCTGTTGATACACATATGAATAGTGCATTCTGACTTTTATTCAAGTTTCCAATGGGCATTTTTTTTTCTAATGATTTCTGTAGGATGATAAAATAAAAATAAAAAAATAAAAATGCTGTTTTTGCCCGCAACTAAATACACAGATGATTGGCAGATCATCTCCCCTGCAGACCTTTTTGCTATATAACATGCCCGCATTCACATTTAGCATTTAGAAACATTTGTTATTTGTTTTTTTTTTTCACTACAATTTGCATTTCTTCATTTTAAGAGATGAAAAGAAAAAAAGGAGCAGATTTGGGAAATAAATGAAGGAGCTGATTTGGTATGCAAGTGCAACAACATCACAACAGGGAAAAGCCAAATTGAAATGTCATTTTGTATTCATCAGAAAACACTGGCGTGTGTGTGTGTGTGTGTGTGCGTGCGTGCGTGCGTGCGTGCGTGCGTGCGTGCGTGCATGCGGTGTGGGTGGCGTGGGGAGTGCTTGAACATGATGGGTGTTCAGTCTGTGCATACGTGTGTTGGGTGTGTATGTGTGCACATGGAGCCAGGCGAAGGGATGGAGGGACTCTTTCTACCTGCTGTATAAATTATTTTTGACAGCAAAATTTTTTATTCCATAAAGTCGGTTGTTACCTTCCATACTTTTCTTGTTCTCTTTTGTTCATTATCGCATATTTTGGAAAAACGATGAAGTAGTCTTTTCACGTGCAATAACGGAAACATTATTTTTACAAATTTATAAAGATTTGCTCCTTGGGAAGTATATTCTGACAGTAAATAAAAAGGTTAATTTACACTCTGAGAATAACAACATTACAATTGTCAATCTATGCAACAATAAAATATTAGGACTTTCAAACTTTTTAAACTGAAGCACTGACTCAGCATTTCTGACATTACTGGACTGCTTGTCCCACAGCACTGGAGAAAAAGAAAAGGGAAAGTCTCCCACTGTTTCACACCCTCAGGACAATTGATTCTCCGATTTGAGGGGTCAGCCAAATCCCTGAGGGTAATGAGGGTAAACTGATCTAACAGCATGGTGCAGATGAGGGCTCGGGTGAGGGTAGAAGTGAGCCAGCAGGAGTAATTGGTGGTTTGTACGGTTTCTGTCTTCTCAACATTCTTTACAGACCTTACACTTAATTGTCAATTTGTTACTTTTGATGAGGATTTCTTAGACTACTGTAAATGGCATATCTGTGATAGCTTCTCGTTTTTTACTGTATTTGGTTTTACTACTGTTTGTTCTGTCTTACTATGAGTTTGTTAGTCATCTATAAAGCACGTTAAACTAGCCTCGCCCACTTTATGCTTTTCATATAGTTAAAGCAAGAAACTTTGCCAACTTGGACACCGCCATGACTATTATTTACAGTGTCCAGATTTCCACCAGTGTTGCCATGGTTCCCATGTACTCTGGACCACCACCCCCTCGCTCTTATTCACGAATTAATTACTCACCTGTGTCGAGCCTGTTGATTACCAGAAGCTCCTTAAGGATTTCCCTCAGTTAACATGATATTGTTGCATTGCTAAATGTTAGTGTATTTTGGCTTATCTGCTCTGTGCTCTTGTTTCTGTGTGGAAACCTGTTTTGTTTTCCCAGCTCTCCACTGTGCAGATACCAGAGGCCTTGGAAAACCCGGGGGTGGGAGACCTGCAGAATCAAGTTAACCTGTATAAGAGAAACTGGTTTGGAGGAAAATTTCCCTTTCGACTACCCTCCCTGTTATGGAAGAAGATACCAAACAAGCTTCTTTCCCAACCTTTGAGTGTTTACAATCTGTGCCTGTAGTAAACCAGCTTCATTTTTGTTTCTTTGTCTCACACTTGGGCTCAGCAAGTACAATACAGTAAAGCAGGGCAGAGCTGGACATAAGTTGATCCCTCCTAACCCCATTATGAAAATTACCAAACTGTGAAGTTGATACAGTAGCAGATCTGCCTGCTATTCACTGTTTTTCAAGTTTAAAAAAAACAACCTTATTTCACTTATATTAGTATTTCCTTATTGGCTCCCTCTTCTTGTCACATCCTAAACTATCAAACCCGATCTAAAAAATGTCTTAGCATAATCTTTAGCCCGGTAGAGTACCTTACCTCACCTATGTTTTGAATTTTTTTTTCTCCTTTTACCCCCAAATGGTTTCATTCGCTGGATTAATTTCTTTATCATTTTATCATTTCACAGTATTCACTCTATTTACCTTTTCCATTTTTAATGAGTGTCACAGGCCTGTGAAAAGTGTGAACTGCCACATGCTTTGTCTAACACACAAGGCATAACCAGTCGCTTCTGGTGTGATCACCGCGTGGTTCTTAATAGCTTACCACGTGGACGGATAGCCAGTTATCACAGAGAAACATGCATGTTAGCAAGAGGTAACACTGCCAGCATCTTGAGATTGTATAGGTAAGATTTTTTTGTCCCTTTGCCACCAGCATGCAACCAATGCAGTACGTCACGTGCCGCACATTTGCCCAGGTCAAATCAACCACCCACCAAAAAGGCACAAGCTGTTCAGCGTTTTGAAAATATCGCTGCTCATCAAGAAACTTTTGCTTTACTGGCACAAAGCAGTCCCTGGCACAGGGTGCCTGCATGAAAAGAGGGCCCAAAGGTCTCACTCTGAAAATCCCAACTCAACAATAAAGATCTCAAGATATTAAGATCTCCCATATGGAAAAGATAGATATAAAGTTTGTATCTGTGGGGGAGTCGTGTTCTCTCTCTGCCTTTTCTTAGTCGTCACAAACCAAATGAAATACAAAAGCAGTGTAAGCATAAACACAGCTCAGCTATTTTAGTTCTCAGACATGATGAGCACTACTGTGTCGCCATCACCATGACAGGGAATTGAACATTTAAGAAGCTTGTCGGGTGCATTAAAACAAGAGGGAATGAAAATTTTGAAGTCATTAAATTTTATACATTAAACATATCTATTTGTGTGTGTTTATTTTAAAGATTAATGTTGGATATCATTCTTTTTTCCCATCTTAAGTCAAAGGGAAGTTTTTTATGTTTGTCATTTCTTTTTCAGATCAAATAAAAAGCTAAGAGTAGAAGCAGAAGCAAAAATCCATATTTATCTCAGTTATTTGCACATTAACAGAAGAACTCACATGATTTAATCACGTGATTACATGTTTTAGTGCACACACATCTTTCTAATCAAAAGTATCACATCACCTTACATATTCATGCTGATATGTATAAAGACAGGATCATATATAAAAGTAATCACAAGTCCAGCATCTTCAGCCAGCACTATAATTATGTCACTGGTATTTAACAGTGTAACATGAGCGATCTATTAGGCAGAGAAAACACTGACCAGAGAAGGCTTCATGAGTTTTAGAACGAGGGCATGATGTATGGTTTATTTGATGCTTTTGTTACACTCGAGCAAAACTAGGATGGCAGGCTCCTTGTGACTAGGAAAAATCATTTGATGTAGAGTGTTTGCATTGCATGTTATTGCTATCTGCACCTGATAGCAAGTAGTTGCGACAACCTCTTTTGATCACAGAGAGATTGCAGAGGTTGCCTGGTGGGAGCCAAACTGTCTCCAAAAATTTGCAGCCTGACTCGGTGAAGGTTTGCAAAAAATTGTCATCCAGTTTGTAACACATTGCAGTCAACTGTAGGATACTGATTGGTTGCAAATTAATGTATAACTTCTGCAATGCAATTTTCTAAATGCATTTCCTAAATTATATTAACACTCCACTCTGGGCAATTTGGAGAGCCATGATGTGATGCTGAAAACCTCAAAGCTTAAAGGGAACCAAAATTAAGAGTCAGGCTACACCTGAATAAATACCTTTGAACATGTAAACATCAACAGGAATGATTTTTATTTATATATCACATTTCTTTATCTCCATATTATCAAAAAAAGACTGTACAGAATTGCAAACTTGACCAAAACTGACAGCAGACTAACTTGGTTTTCCATAGTGACTAAAGCACGAACAACCAAGTCTTTCACTTGAGATTAATCAAATTCAGATTCAAAAAGGTTGATTTATACTCAGAAATGCACAATGTAGGACTGCCTTTTTCATGCTACTAAGTTAAGATTTAACAGGCATACAGTTTAATTAACGTTAACTATAACCTGTCTTAGTGGGGTTTTTTTATCTACAGTGGGGCAAAAAAGTATTTAGTCAGCCACCAATTGTGCAAGTTCCCCCACTTAAAATGATGACAGAGGTCAGTAATTTGCACCAGAGGTACACTTCAACTGTGAGAGACAGAATGTGAAAAAAAAATCCATGAATTCACATGGTAGGATTTGTAAAGAATTTATTCGTAAATTAGGGTGGAAAATAAGTATTTGGTCACCTCAAACAAGGAAAATCTCTGGCTCTCACAGACCTGTAACGTCTTCTGTAAGAAGCTTTTCTGTCCCCCACTCGTTACCTGTATGAATGGCACCTGTTTGAACTCATCATCTGTATAAAAGACACCTGTCCACAGCCTCAAACAGTCAGACTCCAAACTCCGCCATGGCCAAGACCAAAGAGCTTTCGAAGGACACCAGGAAAAGTATTGTAGACCTGCACCAGACTGGGAAGAGTGAATCTACAATAGGCAAGCAGCTTGGTGTGAAAAAATCAACTGTGGGAGCAATCATCAGAAAATGGAAGACATACAAGACCACTGATAATCTCCCTCGATCTGGGGCTCCACGCAAGATCTCATCCCGTGGGGTCAAAATGATCATGAGAACGGTGAGCAAAGATCCCAGAACCACACGGGGGGACCTGGTGAATGACCTGCAGAGAGCTGGGACCAAAGTAACAAAGGTCACCATCAGTAACACACTACAACGGCAGGGAATCAAATCCCACAGTGCCAGACGTGTTCCGCTGCTGAAGCCAGTGCATGTCCAGGCCCGTCTGAAGTTTGCCAGAGAGCACATGGATGATACAGCAGAGGATTGGGAGAATGTCATGTGGTCAGATGAAACCAAAGTAGAACTAGTCATCAAAGGCATTGTCACTTCACATGGGAGGAGTGTGAGAACAATTCTACGTGACATACCATCGCATGTGAAGGAAACAAGATGAAACAAAGCAGAAAGAGTGTGCTTCCTCCAGACAGCTGTGTAAAATTAGATTTTTTTCTTTGATTTTAATCTCCTCCTTCGTGCCATCCTCTTTGCCCTGCATCGTTTTGCTTCCTGCCATTTAACATATATGACAAGTTGCAAGCAACTCTGAAACAGTAGGAGACGGAACTCCACAACCTGGCATGTCAGAAAGAAGAGAGATCAATAGTTAATACAGGATGGGAGAGGAAAGAAATTTCACTTTTGTTTCTTCCATTGTTCACAGTTAAATCTTAAATGCCAGTTGGGGATGACTTAGTAATTGGATGAATACAAATTTTAAGTTTTCAAAGGAGGGCGGGACCTTTCTGTTACTGTCACAAAGTCTTTCCAAAAACTAAGACTGTAAACTATAAGGCCTGAGTGTAAGGAAGGGGTGTAGCTTTTTTCACAAACCTCCCATTAATGAGATATTTTTATTTACCACAATTTTATTAGAGGTTTGGAGTAAGAAAGTGAAAAGTTGTAAAAACAGGCAGACTATCCCAAATATAAGTGCAAGTAACTTTAACTGAGAACCTTCACAGACATAAGTAACTTTAATACACTGGCACAGAGTCTCCAGAGGTACAAATGTTGTTTTGGTCTATTGTGGTGAAGTCAAAGCTGTCGAATTGTGTATCTGTGGCTATGAACTGTGGATTTTGATGGAAAGAATAAGATTGTGGATAGACTCTCTGTAAAGGGTGTCTGTGCCTTAGAGATGGGGCAGAACTGCTGGAGCTAGTTTTGGTGTCTTAGGGTTGAGGTGTTTAGCGCATGTCCAACTCTGAGAAGAATGTGAGGCGGAATAAGGACATGCTGGAAAGAATATAACTTGGGTAAGTTGAGGATGCATCAATATCCAGCAGTTTGCTTTTATAACTTGTTTCCAGATACGTGTTAAAAAGTGGATGGATGGCTTAATTATGGTTAAAGAAAAACGTTGTCCATTATAAGTGTCTCTAAGCATATGCATACGTTTTGGCACGTTACCATTAGAAGTGTTTATTAATGTAGATATGCTGTACATGTTGCACTTTTTAGACTACTTTTTCCGATCAAACAAGTCAACAGAGGACATGAAATCTGCAGTTCTAGCTCCGCGGGACAGTTGGATTGTAGAGACAAGAGCAAATGCCTGTTTGGTAAATGTTCAATACAGTGGTTCCTCGCTATAACACGGTTCACTTTTCACGGCCTCGCTGTTTCTGAGAATTTTTTTTTGTGGAATTTTGCATGCTTTTTTGTTTGTTTGTTTTTGTTTTTTTACAGTGCATTGTATTCTGCATCCTGATTGGCTGTAGGCCATTGTCAATCAATCTCCTCCGTGCTGTGTCTCCTGTACAGTACAAAATGCGTTCAGCTTGTCAAATTTAAATAAAGCTTCGATTGCTAGCAGTGTGACTCTGAAGTGCTGAACTGTATGTTTGTAAGTTTTCTCACCAACAAACACAACAGTGTCGACGTAACATTTTGCACTGTCAAAGGTAGCACCCAAAAGATGGAGGAAGATGCTAACATCGCACAAAAAGTTGGACATCTGGACATGCTAGAGGAGGGAGGGTAGAAGTTACCGTATTTTTCGGATTATAAGGCGCATTAAGTGAAACCAAACAGTCAGCTTGTCTGTTTCCATGTTCTGGACCTGAAAACAGGGTTTGATCTTTTGTTTCATTCGATAATACTGAACTTATTTTTCCATGAAGTACATTTATAAAAAGTATTTATAAATGCGCTATATGGCAATGCAACTTTGCGAACAGTCTCAATTCAGCTGAAGCTGAAAAAGGGTAAACAACCACTGAAACCTAGACGCCACTCTAAGATGCTGGACTCTGGTCTTCTTTATGGACGGTTACATAAACTATTTTTTAGTTTATGTAAAATCCTTTTTAGCATGTCTGCACAGTCGGGGGGAGTACTTTTTTAGCCAGGAAAAACATTTCACTGTATGTTGTACCAGCTATAAGTACATGTGACAAATAAATAAAGAATTGAATTGAATTGAACTTTGAGGGTGTTAAACAAGAGAGAAAAGTATGAAAATGTCCATGCCTGTCTGAGGAAAGTGTATAAAGTGTGTAGCCTTAAAACATCTATAATAATTATAAAAAAAATTAAAAAAAAATGAAGCTGGCTACTTAATGGATTTCACCTATCGCGGGTTATTTTTTGAACGTAACTCCCGCGATAAACAAGGGACCACTGTAGTGACAATACAATGGATTTGAAGTAAACAGCTTTTAATAGCACAGGAAATACAGTATTTGTTGGCAAACAAATCAATTATTAATATTTCAAGAAATCAACTCTTGTATTTTAAATGGTTTCTTACTGAAGATTTTTCTTTGATGGCATTTGAATACATTTGAAATTGACAATAATCTCGCTATAAGGAAGTCTACATTATTAGTGGTACAGTTTCCATTCCCACATTCCTGTAAATTCAAATAACCTCTTCTGAGTTTTTGGTCTGTATAGCATTAGAAGGTATTATCGGGAGCTAACATGTTATTTATACCTATCTCTGCTTTCTACATGAATGCCCAAAAGATAAACATCATAAGCTCATGCTTACCAGAGACTGAAATGTTCTTCATATTGATAATTTATAATATGATGCTAATTGAAGAAGACCAATAATGTCAATAGTTTGCCTATATTCTTTTTGTTTTGTTTTTTTACATTCACTATAGACCTAATTAAGCAGCTCTCTTAACCGGAGCATAAATATAGTAAAGGACCCTGGGCCATGAGGTGGTTGTCAGCCAGCACAGTGCAGTCATTCACAGCTGTTGCATTAAACAACATGGCAGAGTCAGCTGACAAAGCAGAGCAGACAAGCAGAACATACTCCTGAGCTGAACCACAGGAGAAAATGTATTATTTTACAAGAGAAAATGGTATCTAAATGCTTCCAAGTGAAACATACAGCTGCACCACCGCCTCACTTGGCTCTGAACAGCTGAAGCTAATTTCTTGTGCAACTGTGGCTTGTGAAGATAATAATTCTGCTGTAGATGGATCCAATATCACAAGAGCTTGCATGTAACCCATTTAATACTACAATAGACGCAACCTTTTTGGTTGGGGTCAGCTTGGAAACAGTGAATTAACCCTTGAAAGCTCGAGTTCAAGAATGGATACTTGCACAGATTTGACTTAGTGGTTTTAACTTATTTTGGCTGTAGTAAGGGTTTGTCTATAACACAATCAATACTTGAATAAAATCGCACAGTAATTCCTGTAACACAACACAGGATGACACATGTGTAGATGCTGTGCATGCAACTTTTTCTTTAAATGGTGGTGTTTTAAATGCAATCTATCCTATATGTGCACGAGTAAAGTGGTAATATCCACATTAGCAGCCAAAAGAAAACTTTTTCAGAAGAATACAGTGGGTTCACTGGAGGTCTTGTTATGTAAGTTTGTTTAGCATGCTTTTCTTGATGCTTTGTTAAATGTTTCATTTGAATTCCCATCAGATTTGATCTTGCTTAGCTTTCTTTTATTTACATATTTCATTTTTTAGTGCACTTGCAGTGTATTTGTTTGTTATTCAAGAAAATGTATTTAAAATCTTATGCCTGCATATGTGTTGCTCCAAAAGGACCTGGTCATTGACTTTGTTTCATGCATTGTGGTTTTGGAACAGTTTATTTAATTTTATTTTGAGGGTATTTTTCTTCAAACACTGCAAAGATACACTAAGGGACTGCCTACCAGGTTATTGTCCTACAGAGGTGCCAACAAGTAATTATTAACTAATGAATTTTGTTTTGTTAGAATCTGCATTAATTACATTTTCTCCTAATATTTTCATCCTTCTGTAACTTTGTGTTTAACATCACAATGCTGTAAAGTGTGAATAACTCCCTTGGGCATGGCAAGTTTATATACAGGCCTCCAAATGTCATTTGACATTAGGACAGCCCTAAGCCCTCAAGGTCTCTGAAGGAGTGCACTTCAAAGTGTGTAAGTTGGTACACTGGGACTGCGCACGCACGCACGCACGCACGCACGCACACACACACACACACACACACACACACACACACACACACACACACACACACACACTCACTCATCTATCGTAGAAACAAGGCAAGGTGAAAACAATCAAGGAGTCACAGGAGGAAATAAAAGAAACAAAAGAATGGATTAAATTAAGTAAGACACAAAAGAAAAAAGAATTACTCAAATACAGCAGGAAGTGGGAACAAAGGACGACTAGTTACTATGTTAGAGACAAGAAGGGGAAGAGACAAAGAGACAAAATTAAACTACAGCAAAACCAATAAACCAAGACATATAGCATTTGTAAGCAAGCACTGGGTTCATTTATATGTTTCTGCATGTCCATTAACATTAAGTTTGATCTCCAAATCAAATCTGCAGTTAATACTGAAGCTGTTGACTCAAATCATTAATTTGACAAAATGCACAGTTAATAAAAAAGTAAACTGAGGACATTTCAGACCCTAATTTGTTATAAGAACCTCTTGGTTCAGTTTAATGTAATACCTGGCCTGATTTTCTTTTTTTTTTCTCTTGTTTTTTTAACGCTGCAGTCTGGCCAAAGAAAAAGTCACAAGAAAGCAATTAAAATATATGATTCATATCAGTTCACGGTGACAGATTTGGCTTGCGGGCCCTGACTTTCAATATTTCTGGGAGAATTCACTGCATCGCATAACAACATGACCCTGAGTTCAAACTTCCCTGTAGAGAATGAAAGGATCCTCCTGGAACCAATTGGATTAACAGGAAGACAGGGGATTACATTTTCTTAACCAGTGAAACACCTACAAAACCCGTTTTGCATACAGACGTTTATAGGAGCGTGAATAATGTTTCATAAGCTCCCCATAGACTGCTTTTCTCAACACAGAACCACGTTTTGATGTCAGTGATTTAGTGGGATGTGGACAGCTGATCTGGCAATGGTAGCATGCTATGAGCACTACAGTAAGACACACACATACTTTAAACTAAATCTGTCTTATATTAGTTCTTTTTTATTCAGATTTAGGTCAGAGGTTTAAATGCTTGTCAAAAACCAATTAAATACATCAGGATAAAACATAAAAGCGCAAAAGTTAAATAAAAAATAAAAACATCAGCATTTTTCATCATATATATCAATATAGGAATATTATTTTATTGACTCACTCAAGACTTTAAATATCTCTAAGGTAGGTCCAGAAATTTTGTTCATGCCAATACACAATGTACTGTACACAATTCAAGACTTTCAAGACTAAGAAATTCTGAAATGCTAAACTCTTTCCAAACTTGGAGTGATTAATACAATTATCTTTAATACTCACTGAGAGAAATACTCAAACATGTCTTTTCTTTGACCATTAAAGCATCAGTCCCTCACCTTTATATAACATCATATAAACAAGTGAATATTAGTTGCTGAGCTCACTACAAAGTGAGTCAATGACTTGTACACTCAAGTGTTACTCATGTGTTTACATCCTGATTTAAAGCACCTTTGGCTTTTGACAGTACAAAAGCATGCCAGTGTTCAATGGTGACTCTTATCTGATTCAATTATCACCAACTAGGCCTGAAATTTTCACAAGAGCCAAACTGTTTCTCACATCACTACATGTGCAAACACAGAGACACACATTATATTAGAATAATGCCAATGTTTATAAGCCGCACAAAGCTCACATGATGTGCATGACAATACCTATAGCAGCACATAAAAGACAACAACATTGTAACCAACATTTCTTCATTTTTAAACAGACGAAAATGCAAAAACATCCAAAACTAAACTTTTCTGCAAGCAGGAAAAATCATTAAAATAATTTAACCATAAGACATGAAAATTCGAATAACAGATGTGACTGTTTTTGAATGTTTGATTGCAGACAAGTCATCGTTCTAAGAGGAGTTTTGAAATACCCTTGAGGTAGCACTGATTGCATAGGTTTTAATGAGCGCTACTTCACTGGTGAGTAGTGACTAACAGTGGTAGGTAAGGATGGTTTGGAAATGTACATATCTCGACATTTCTAAACATCTGGATGTCTCACTGATGGATTTGTCATGACACATCTGATACGGAAAAAACTGTTTTAATTTATTTCAGCTGCAAAATTTGAAGAAAGTGAAATAATGAACTGATCTTTAGGCAAATGTTTTAATTTATTGTATTCTTTTCCTGTTGTTTATTTCTTACTCTACATGAACTTTAACTCTTTGAAGATGACATGTACATACAGTAGTGTCATGGTTCCTCAGCTCTCCCTGGCTGACGTCATCAGGTTTTCTCTTCCCTTACTGGTGATCATTTGTTGTTGTCTGGGCGGGACTCGTTCTGGGTTCCCACACTTGCCTCTACCCGCCTGAGGAAACCACCCCACCTGTCTCCAGTGATCTCATCAGGAGCCACTACTTCTCTGAACTTTGTTGAACCACCTTGTTAGTGAAGCCCTGGCTCTTTCTACTTGTGTTTTGCTTCGAATACTTACCATGTGTTTTTCTTTGTACAGAGCATTCCTGGATTCCCTCCCTGGAGCCTGACTGAGTTGTGAGAGAGTGTATTGAGCTGAAGAGAGTTGAATCCCTGGAGGCCCATTCCCCTTGCATGTTGTAAATAGCATGTTTTGGTGACCATTGAACTAAATACGCTGTACTCTGATTCATCTGAGTCCTGCTCTTGAGTCTACTCCTTCCAGTATACGTGACACGTAGTGTGCATAGAGGCTTTGTCTGGTCTCACCTGACTTGCTGGTTTGCACATGCAGATCAATCACTCTCCACTGGTTCATCCAACCACTCTTCATTAGATGGCTGTCTAGTTTTTATTTAACACTAAATTCTCCTTAAGATTTCAGCTGTCTTTATCTGTAGACCTACCTGTGGTTTGCTCCTTCTGCTTCAAATCTCTTTCCTTGAGCCATCACCAACCTTTTTTCCCTCTGTCTGGATTACCCTGCCTAGTCTCTCTACACCCTTTTTCTGACTGGGATAAGTCAAGTGCTCTTAAACCCCTTTAATTATTCAAAATGGGGTACCATGTATGTGTGTCAATTAGCATCTTATTCGTTGCTGTTCCCATCCTTTATCATGCTTACGGCATAAATTTTGCAGTATTCATATATTGCAGTAGCTGCCCAACCCACTAGACTTCATTGTGAAATAGCACTTATAGGACAAGCTTAAGAAACTAGCCTACAAACAACTAGATGCTCATGTGGAGCTACACTGAATGAATCAAATGTGCAAAGCAGAGACGAGCAGCAGCGTGTGAAATGAAGCCAGCACCTGACGCTTAGCTGACTGAATTGGTTAGAGAGCTAAATCTTAAAGGGCTGAGTGAACAGCATGACTACTCATCTGTAACTGGCACCAAGGTTTTTCCCCACCACAGAGGATTTTGACTTTTTTTTCTTTCGTAGCTGTCCTAACATTAAATTAACAAGCTACTTAAAACTGGCTCGTAACTGATTTGCTTCATCAATCCAAGCACTCCAGAATTACTGGGTCTACAATTAGTTTTTTTTTTCTTTAAATGAGCATTTGTTTATGATCTAAGTGTTCAGGTTTAAATGTCTAATAATAATCTGTAATTGGCACCTGCGCGCACACAAATATTCTTAAGTCATAGACATTTTTATGATTATTTCCACATGATGCTTCAGCTCTTAAAATCACAGGCGCCATATCATCTCTTTTCGTTTAATTATCAGAGCTGATTTAACACTAGCATTTACAAAGCTGTGCATCCTGCAGAGTTAATTTCCCCTCAGAACTATTATAGTGTCAACTGTGAAAAACTTGTGTTTTGATTAACACTTTTCAGCAGTGCCACTAATATCATCTGCTGTTAAAACTAGGAAATGCATTTGTTATGCTTCTATTTGCCTTTTAAGACAAATACTTTGCAGGGTTCTAAAAGGAGAAGTTTCATCTATTACTAGTTATATTTGGATTAGAGGTACAAAGGTTTAGTTTTAGTGAATGTCAGAAATGCTACACTGCAGAGAGTGATCATTTGTGTAAATGGAGTATTAGAGGATAGATTCATTAAAACAAGTCTAACATAATTTAATTTCTGAAAGAGGAGATTGCATCTGTGATTCAGTGTCTGCGGCATGCAGGTGTGGAGTTTGCTGCATGGCTATAACAGAAAAATGTCTGTAACGCACTTAATCGAGGCTGTGTTACTTTAACACCACAATCTAACAGGAGATGTTATTGAGGGTAGTTTAGTTTTCCCACTATAGTACTATTCTCACATAGTGTTTCTTTCAATGTCCTTCTGCTCCATTAAAGACTTAAAAGACCTGGGTGACCTTCAATTTCCAGCTTCTGAATTCAGCTAAAACTGAGGATATTGTACTCTGTATTAAAACTGTTAGAAATATGGGGTCTAACCAGACACGTACTCTGGATGGCATCATCTTGGCCTCCAGTAACACTGTGAGGAATCTTGGAGTCGTTTTTGACCAAATATGTCCTCTAATGTGTATATTAAACAAATATGTAAGATGCTTTCTTGCATGTTTGCAGTATCTGTAAAATTAACAACATCCTGTCTCAGATTGACGCTGAAACTAGTTCATGCATGTATAACTTCTAGGCTGGACTACTGTAAATCATTATCATCAGGATGTCCTAAAAACTCCCCGAAAAGCCTTCACTTCATCCAAAATGCTGCAGTGAGAGTACTGACAGGGACTAGAAAGAGAGAGCATTTCTCCCATATTGGCTTCTCTTCATCATTTTAAATCCAGACACACTGACATACAAGGTCTTGAATAATCAGGGCTCATCTCAGCTTAAAGACCCCACAGTACAACTCCTGCATCTAATACACTGTAAACACTGCCATAGTTACACCTTTTGGCACATGCTCTTTTCTACTCTGTAATATTCTTGTCAATGTTCTTGATATTTGAATCATTCTTGAATCTCCTCTGTTGATTTTTGATATTTATAATTGAGTGATTTGTATATATTAGTGCTACTTCTTAAATAAGATAAGATAAAACTTTATTAATCCCTCGGATGTGGGTTCCTCTGGGAAATTTGGTTTCCAAAAGCACAGCACTGACAGAAGTTATAGAACGTGAGCAGAATATTATATATATACACACATACAGAGACATATATAAATAAAATATACGAAAGGGATAAATAGAATAAATAGGAATAAGAATACAAGGGAATTGCACATTTCAAGTATTGAGGTCTATTGCACCGTTGACTATTAACAAAAAGTATTGCACAGTGAAGTGAAGAGAAGAGGCACTACAGCTTAGTTGTTCCCCCTCCTTTGTCCTCCTGTTTCCCCTCTCTTTCCCCTCCAGAGAGGAGTTAAACAGTTTGATGGCGTTTTTAAGTTTATAAGTCTGTTGGTTCTTGTCTTTGGGAGAAGCAACCTGTCACTGAACAGACTCTTCTGGTTGTTTGTGGCCGTGTGCAGAGGATGCCCAGCATTGTCCATAATGTCCAGCAATTTTCTTTAGTGTCCTTTTCTCTGCCACTGTCACCAGAGTGTCCAGCTTCATGCCGACAACAGAGCTAGCCTTCCTGATCAGTTTTTTCAGTCTGGATGAGTCCTCCTTTGCTGTGCTGCTCCCCCAAAAGTATTCCACCAACTACTGACTGGTAAAACATCCTCAGGATCTTCCTGCAGATGTTAAAAGACCTCAGCCTCCTGAGGAAGTACAGTCGGCTTTGGGCTTTTTTTATACAGGTGCTCTGTGTTGCATGACCAGTCCAGTTTGTTGTCCACCCACAGCCCGAGGTACTTGTACTTGTTGACCACCTCCACCTCCTCCCCCTCTATTTGAACCGGCAGTGGGCCTTCTCTGGACCTCCCGAAGTCCACAATGTGTAAAATCTGTAACATATTGTATTGTTTTAATACTTTAGTCTGTTACTGTTACTGTCTTGGAGCAACTGTAACCCACATAATTTCCTCAGGGATTAATAAAGTATTCTGATTCTGATTCTGAGTACCGTGTCACCCTTCGCTCTCACACTGCAGGCTTATTTGTGGTTCCTGGGATATTTAAAAGTAGAATGGGAGGCAGAGCCTTCAACTTTCAGGCCCCTCCTGTGTGGAACCAGCTCCCGGTTTTGAAAGTCAATCTCTACTTTAAAGATTATCAAAAAAGAAAGTTTTAATCCTACAGCATATAGCTGGATCAGGTGACCTAGAATCCTCCCTTAGTTACGCTGCAATGTGCTGGGCGCTTCCCAGGATGTTTCTTTACTCACCTTTTTTTTTTTTTTTTAACTTACTGTGTTTATACACTCCGCATTTAATCATTAGTTTTTTTAACTTCTCTGTCCTTCAAAGTGTGACTTTTGCCATGTGTTTACAAATTGTATTGTATTGAGATTTTACACAGACATTTATTTTGTTCGCAGGATTAATCCTAATGACTATTATGATCTAACTACTAATGTAATAACAGCATAACAACATAACAAAAGCATTTATGATCCTGTGAAATATCTCAACATCTATGATACAAAACTTTGATCAAATCATGATACTCAAGAGGATGGAGGTATTACGCTGACTTTTCCTCCAATACCTTGAGTGTCATGGTCCTGGGTCGTGCGACCCAGTGTTTTGTGTTTAACCTAATTTTAATGATTATCGTTTATGGTTTGTTTAGGTTCACTAGGTAGTCCAGCCAGTTGTATATATTAAGTCTCCCTTGCCCTTCGTGTGTTTATGTCTGTGTGTCTTGTATTGTCAAGGTCATGCTGTCAGTTATGTCATCTCCCCTGTACTACGTCTCCCGGGTCATGTGTCATGTCTCATCTCCATGTTTCCTGTTTTACTTTGAAAGCCTGTATTCACTGTCAGTGTATTCAGTTTCACTCCTCCTGTCCTGTCGTTAAGTTCATGTGTGTCAGCTGTGTTCCCATGTGTGGCCACTTCCCCTGATCATCCCTCATGTGTATTTAGTCTCTGTGTTTCATACAGTCTGGGTCGCGTCGTCTGTGTTCCCACCCCCTGTGTTCCGTATCTCCAGCCATAGCCTTTCCATAGTTTATGTCCAGTTTAGGTTTCTGTTGAGTTATACTCTTATGCTGCCCTCACTCTGGTTTGTTCCTTTTCATCAGCCATAATAAAAGGCTCGCTTTTGTTTAATCCACTCCTGTATCTTCGCTTGTGTTCGCACCTGGGTCCACCACACACATTTCCGCACGGTCTGACTCCGCAGATCATGACATTGAGATGAGATGAAGATTTGTCATTTTGACAGAAAAATCATATTAATTACTATTTTGTTTGCATTTGGATTCCCAAATTCCACTGTGTCTCCTAACTTGGTGTTTGAGAATATGTTTCACTCCTGCGGTTTGCTTAGAAATCCAAACATCACCTAGGTAAGTGTGAACATGAGTAGTGTCAAGGTTGAAATTATGCAGGCTGAAGCTGTGAAACAGTGCTATCGCCCAGTTATTATAGCCAAAGTAAAGTGCAGCTTTTTCCTTCATGGTGATGCTCTTAGGAGTGTATACAGTACATACTGCACTAAATGCATTAAATGTCTGCAAAGGACAAAATAATGTGAAGCAGTGAAGACCCATTTGTTTCCCTTTGTGTTACTTGAATTGCTTGATATGATGGGTTCGATATATTCTTCCTGACAGAATGGCAGTGTGTTACTAATTAAGTCCACACAAATAGACGTATTGAAGCTGTTGCAGATCCAAGGCCTTCTAAAATTGACTCCATCACTCTCAGTTTGGTCCTTAATCCAATGGACAAGCATCTGTTCAAACATTATCGTAAATGTTTCGTTTTGGATTGTTTTGGCATTGTCATGCGTGGTTTTACTTTTGATTCAAATGTTGTACAACAGTAATACAAAGGCAAAACTGCCATTGCTGTTATAAAAGTTTCCAACTTCAGAGCAAAGTTATGGTTGAAGTTCAAGATCAATTCCTTATCCAGTCTCAGTGAAGCTTTTAATTCCAGCATGTATAGTTCAAAGATAAAAAGGGAAGGAATTCAGAAAATCATCGTTCTTCAGTTAGTTTTAATGCAGGTAGATGAATTCATTTTAACAGCATGTGCAACCTGAACATATGTTTGGCTTATTAATGACTGATATGCTGAAATAAACTGACCTTCACCCCTGAGATTTCTCAGGATTTCTCATGGGGAAGTCCCGGTTAAAATTAGTGACCTTAATGCTAATGCTGTAGTAGAATACAAATTTGAGACCAAAAGTTTAACTGAAGCCTGAATTTTCAAAACTTCTGAAATCAGCTAGATTGTTCTACTAGATCAGATTCAGCACTCCATGGTTCTATAAGAACAAGGTTTATTGATAAACTGTTAATGTTATATTTATGGGTCCGAGTAACGCTAAAACTAGGAGCGTCAGTTCTTAAAATGTATATACAACATTGTACTGCCAAAAAATAAAATCAGGAAATAATAATAAATCAACTTCATTCTTTTTTGCCTTTGCTTGTTTGTATGATGTTATACACTCCAGCCAATTTTTGCAAAATAAGAGATAGTATATTGAACTAATATCAAAAAATCCCCAACTTTTTAGATTATCTGCAACTTAAGTTAGAAGTGATGTCTTTTTGTAATGATAGTCTGATGTTAAAATATCTTTAGGTTTCTGCAGTTCCCTAGTTTTTCTTGTCTCAAGTGAATGGAAAAATTCAGCTTTACAGCACCAACAATGCTGACATATGATTATGTTTTTATTTATTTTGTTTGTTTGTTTGTTTTTAACAGTGGTACGTAAACAAAATAAAATCCAAGTTATCTTTAAGTTAAAGTGACCACTTCCTTAAGGAATTCTGTTTTCATAGCATATGTAACCTGGGTGGTGCCTGTACAAAATCAATGCAATTTTAGTGTCAGTGGGATATGAAAAAGATATAAACCTGTGGATATCCAGTGCTTAAACGACAAGATCAGGGCTTGAGGTTAGATTGTGAGCATTCATATATAACCGGCTTCTCTCTCACACACACACTTTAAAATCTCACTGTAATTATCATGCTTCTCTCAAACACAGTCTCTGCATAATCCCTTCTCTCGTGGACTTATGTGAATTAATTTCTAATATAACAGAATAAAAATGTAAGTTAAGCTTATGTTTTCATGGACTTCCTGAGATATTCTTGAACAAACACCACTGGCAGCTTCATCGGCCAGATTTGCTATGGAATGAGGTGAAACCAAAGCAATAAAGGGCATTTATGTGGGGTGTATCCTCCTTTTTTTCTCAAAATTGCAAAGCTCTGGCAGACACACAGTGTGATAAGAGAGTGATACATGTAGAACTGAAGCACGGCTCTTCAGCAAAGACCATTAAGTGTGCACAATATTACAAAAGCCCTGTAATGTAGAACTTGGACATCTTTTGTAGATCGCTTTCTTTCTACTACTTTCCAAGTGTGCCACTTTTGAAACATCCTCTCTAGGCAGGACAATTACCATAAAATAAGAGTTAGTTATTCCACTTTTAAAAGATATGGGGAAAATGAAAGCTGTGAAAAATTTGCTACTGAAATTTCCTACTGCAAAACTAAGATCACTTCACGTGCTTTACTCAATTTGTTGGAGCTGAATGAGAGTCTGTCACTAGAGTAAATATCCCATAAAACACCCCAGTAACAGTTTATTATTTTTAATGTGTTCTCCAGTTAAATAACTTGAACCTGTCACAATATATAGACATTTGACATTTTGTATTTAGCATAGTTAACACAAGAAAATGACCATGATAAGTGTTTTGAAAGAAATATTAATTTTAAATTATCCCTCAATAAATACAGAGTCCAAACTGAGCACTAGGACTATAACTATCAGTTGTTTTTCAATTCAACTTATTAATCGTCATAAATTGTGGAAAAAAAAATATCCATAAACATTTTCCAGAGTTCAGAGTGAGCTCTTAAAAGTAATTTATGCAACATGACACGTGAAGCATTAAAAATTCAGGATATGCGTATTGATGTTATAAAATAATCTACACCTTCCCTTATATTCCTTGTTATGGTGAGTCTGAAAACATGTGCACATATAAACCTGAACCCAACTCTAAAGATCTGTTGGAAAAGTTTCCTGCACTGTTGAGAGATGTCTCAGTGTGTTCAGTATAGAGATAATAAAGAACAATGGATTTTTAGTGAGAACAGTGTGCAGACAGTATATTCTACATCATCTCTGCTGGATTTCAGTATCTAAACAAAACAGTGTTGGTTTTAGCCTGACCACCATGCATTTTGGAGTTCATCCAGTGGCTTTGAAGGCAGTTTTATGCACCCGCAGGTCAGAGAATTTGTCACAAACCATAGAACCATGTAATCTGTTCACAGAATTTTCTTACCAAGCCTGAGCTGTAAGCCTGCCTGAAACACTTCCATTGCCTATTTACGTGCAAAGAGGGTGTGCTTGTTTACTGAGTGTAGACAGTTCATGTGTGGTGGATGTGTCTGACACTGCCAACGCTTATAGTCTCCAGAGCTCCAGTGACAGAATCACTTCCAGTAATTTATAAGGTCAAATTAAAACATGTATCCTTATATGTTTTACTTCTGTTCAATTCTGTGAAAAGAAAACAGATCAAATAAATTTAAGAACTACTTAGTGAAGTTACGATAATTACACATTTGAACACTTGAGTCTCAAGGCAATTTAATGGAAATTTAAATGTTTTTACTAAAGGATTATCATTTACATGTGCAACCACAATATTTGGACACCAACTCACAGCTCACACACAGGTTATTCTAATGTGTGATGGACAGAAAGGAAATTGAAAGTGTTGTTGTCACTGGTTGGCTGTAAACTCAGTTCAAGAAAGCTCGCATTCATATCCAAGACAAAGTGATCCAGTTTTAGTGAAATCTGACTGCTACTGTTACTGAGAGGTGACGGAGAAGCGTAAAGCTACATAACCAAAAGTAAATTCTCTCTCATTTTAATTTCTGAAACTCTAGGAACCAAAGGTAAGCAGGCATTTGGAGAAAGTTGTCTATAGGGATAATATGGTATTATGACTTATGTCTTTAAATTATGATGGAACCTGATTATTCAGGATTTTGTATATAAATTTCATTTTTAATTTAACTGAAATTTGCTGTCGTTCGAGTCACAGTTAATGGTGTTTTAGATCAACTAAAAGCTTGTTTTATTCAATCCAATGCAATTTTATTTAAACAGCACCAAACCACAGCAGCAGTTGCTTCAAGGTTCTTTTAGGTAACCTGATGATAGAGCAACAATGACTGAGGCTCGAAGTAAAAGTATTTCGAAGTATTTCTTTTTTTGTTTTCAGCTACACTCTGAGGGAAGATGTTCCTCATTTTGGCAATATTATACAAAAAAAGAGCCCAAAAATATTTTTAATGTCAGAATAAAAGTGCACATCCTGGTCAAAACGGCCTCCAATGTTCCTGCAGTGCTGCAGGTAAAGTAATGCCCATCCAGAGTAAACTTCATGTTAGACACAATCTTTCAGTGGTTTTCAGGATCAAATAGAGTAAATTTAATCCTTAAAAAGTAGAAAACTTTTAGATTTTCTTTTTAAATAACACTGCATAACAGATGCTTATATACTATAAAATGTATAATTTGTATGCTCTAAAAGAAAAATCCTCTTTTGGCATACTTTGGTAAGGTATAAGTTCTGATCATTAAGGACTTTGTATGTGAAAAAAAGGGGATTTAAAATTCAATTCTAAATGAAGGGGAGGGGGCAAAATATGAGAGACAGATATTACTTTATTAAATTTCAGGCTTCATGTCTTTAGGACATGCCTTTACTTTAACCAGTTATGTTATGTGGTATCAAGGATAAAAAGAACTGGGTAATATCTACACATGAATGGAAACATATCTTCTAATTGCATTGCTTATAGGAAGCATATATAACATGAAAAGTATCACTTGGAATCCTGGATCAGAGGCCATGAAAGCATCATCAGACTTCACTAATGCTGTTTCTCTGCTTTGATATCCTGACTGAAACTTTTTAAATGAACCATGTCTTGGCAAATTTTCACATTTGTTACAATTATTTTTAAATCCATCCATCCATCCATTCGCTTCCGCTTATCCTTTTCAGGGTCGCGGGGGGCGCTGGAGCCTATCCCAGCTGTCATAGGGCGAGAGGCGGGGTACACCCTGGACAGGTCGCCAGTCTGTTGCAGGGCCAACACACAGGGACAGACAACCATTCGCACTCACATTCACACCTAGTGACAATTTGGATTATCCAATTAACCTATCCCCACAAGCTGCATGTCTTTGGACAGTGGGAGGAAAGTTTTAGTAAGTAAAGGTGAATGCTTGGACATGAATTGAGCTGCGGTTTGGGGAAGGCCTCGAAGGGGACTGGCAATGAGTTAAAGAATTGAGAGCAAGGAGGGAGGGAGGGTGAGGCACGTAAACGAGAATGAACAGTTTGCAGAACTGGGGGGAACCTATATCAGAGCGTGTTTGGAGGCGTGGTCCCGCTCCTGAAATTCCGAAACATAATCTCCAATTAATATGGGTGTTAATTAATGGTGAGACAGTGTGGTAGAGATGTATGGCGTTATTTTTGTTCCACTATTCTGAGCACATGTAAAAAAAAAATTGAGCGCACGTAAAAAAAAAAATGCAGGTGCAAGAGTTTATTTTGAGCGAAGAAAAGCTAATTTGAGTGAACAAAATTCATTGCTGCATGCAAAAAATGTATTTCAGTGTTTGCTATTACACACACACACACACACACACACACACACACACACACACACACACACACACACACACACACACACACACACACACACACACACACACACACAATAGCAGCCAGTGTTGGGGAGTAACGGAATACATGTACCGCCGTTACGTATTTAAAATACAAAATATGAGTAACTGTATTCCGTTACAGTTACCGTTTAAAAAGGTGATATTCAGAATACAGTTACTTTGTTGAAATAAATGGATTACACTGCGGTACTTTCCTGTTTCATATTGTCGCGGGTGAGGACTGTTTGGGTTTTGTTTGACAGCTACGTTCTGTTGTTCCAGGTGGCAGCGTTACGGTTGCCATGGTTACAGGGCGACGCTCTCTCTCTCTCTGCGACTGTGTGTTTCCTGGGTGAGAGAGCGCCTTTTCGTTGTTGTTGTTGTGCTAAGCTAAGAGGCAGAATGCTACAAGCATAGCTCTAAAGAATGTAGCCTGATGGGCAGTGTAGTCCGTGTTGCAGGGAGAATGGACTGCCACACGTTATGGGTCTGTGAGCACGAGGAGGGAGAAAAAGGGGAGTGGAAAAGTACGAGATGTCATCGAGGAAAAACGGGAGCTGGAAGCATGTAAATATAATAATAACCACTGCAGCCAAGAAGAGTGCCTGACGAGCCCAGTTGTAAGTAAGCTATTAAGACTCGACTGTACACCGTGTTCGTGTTTTCCTCCGAAACAATAAGTTCCATTGCAGCAGCCTTTCAACGCCTCTCTCTGTCTCTCGCTAGCAAAGTTGACCCACACAACAAAGTAAAGCTATTTTTCGGCTACGAGCCCGACAGGGACCCCGCCGTATTAGTCAGATGTCCCTTTACTATGGTTCAGAGTCGCGGACCTTCAGTAATAGTAATAAATCACAGCAATAGCACATTCACGTTGTTGTAAAAAGCATGATAATATGTTAAGTAATCCAAAGTATTCAGAATACGTTACTGTCATTGAGTAACGTAACGGAATACGTTACAGAATACATTTTGGGGCATGTATTCTGTATTCTGTAATGGAATACATTTTAAAAGTAACCTTCCCAACACTGATAGCACCCCCTGTCACTCAGTTTTTGCATTTGCGCTCGCTCGCAATGTGTTGCTCGTGCTCTCAACATTTCTGCCTGTGCGCGCTCAACTCTTTCTGTACACCGTTATATTTGTGCCACAAAACCAGCCAATCACGGACTTGGATGCAAAAAAAATCTGATTGGCTGTTTTGGTCTCCAATCAGCTCGAAATGACGAAATGCAATATCCCAGAATCCATTTCGTCCAAAACTCAAACGAGGCAGTGGCGGAGGAACACAGAGTGGCGGAGTTTGAAATATTACTCTTTCTGGGTCACAAAATAAACTTTTAAGATATTTGATTCAGGTGTGTTGACCCAGGGTGAGATCTTAAACCTGCAGGACACTGGCCCTCGAGGCCTGGAGTTGGACACCCCGTCTTACTGCAATCTTTTAAACCTTCTCTTTCACTCTTACTACAATCCATGTGTCTTTCCCTCTCTTCTGCACCGTCCTTTGCTCTGGATAGTTGATTCCAGGTATTTAAACTCACCACCTTCTTGCAGCTTTACTGTTACAACTGTCTCCTTCTCAGTCACACACATGTAGCCTGTGTTACTTCTACTGATTTTCATTTCTTTTCTCTCCAGTGCATACCTCCACCTCTCTAGGCTCTCTTCCACCTGCTTCTTACTCTCACAGTAAATCACAATGTCTCCATCTCATAGTCCACAAACACTCCCGCCTGACCTAATCTATCAGCCTGCCCATCACCACTGCAAACAAGAAGCTCAGAGCAGATGCCTTATGTAATCCCACACACATGTTGAGCCCATCTGTCATTGCTACTGCACACCTCGCCACTGTCTAGTTGTCCACATGCATGTACATATCCGGCACCACCCTCACACACTTTTCTCACAATCCTGACTTTTTCAGCATTGTTCCTCTCTTGGCATCCTATCATATGCTTTTTTTTTTTTTTCTTCTAAATGACATCAGAAACAGCAGTATGCGACATTACGTGATGGCAGAGCTTCAGTTCATCCTTTGTCATTTTTTTTTTTTTTTTTTTTTTTTTTTAATAAATAGGACAGGGGGAATGAATGAGAGAAAGAGGGGGAGAGAAAGAAAGAAAACCAAAGGGGAGAAGAGACGGTGAGAAGGGGGGGGAAGAGAGAGAAAAAAAAAAAGAACTCCTGGGTCACCTGTATGGAGAAAAAAAAAAAAACAAACAAAAAAAACAAACAGAGGAGACAGCAAACAACAAAGAGTAACATAATAATAGAGAAAACAAAGCACCATCACAATAAACTAGCTAGTCATAGATATCAATATTTACTAAATAATAAACGATATTGTGCAGCACGCAAGATAGACAGCGCACAGTGTGCTTTGAGGCAGCAGCCAAGAAAGCTTTAGTCCGCGTCTGTGAATACCCATGTGTGCATACCTGTGTGGATCAGCATGCTTGCATTCCAAAGGTTTCTCCATGTAATGATCTGCTAGGGAGTGTGGGGGGGCCACAGCCCCGTCCTCCAGGGTGTGAAGCGGGTATGGAGGAGATCAAAACTCCAGACATCCAGAGGCCCCCAGAACACAAGAGACCATGGAAGACCAACAGAGAGGCAGCCGCGCCACTGTTCCAGTAAGAGCTGAGGAGAGTCCCAGATGAGGGCTCGCCCAGCAGCCGCGGAGCAGAAGTCAGGGGGAGTTGCAGTGACGCGCCCGTGAGCTCCGCCGGCCCCCAGCTGCGCCTGAGTGACCGAGCCCCAGGCCGAGAGGCCGGGGGCACCCCACCTCCAAAGGGGCCCGAGCGAGCCCCAGGCCCCAGGCCCCGACAAGCGGCCGCCAAGGAGTGAGCCGGTGTGTACCCGGACGCCCACCCCCAGACACAAAGAACCACCAACACACCGACACCTGAGGGAGTCCGCCACCGGCAGGGGAAGTGGTGGTGGGTGGAGATAGGCCTCCAAACCTTGGAGGGCCTGAGGTGTCCCCAGAGAGGTGGCGTCTGATACCCAACCTGACATATAGACACAGACATACAGGCACACACAGACACAAACATCCATTCCCACCCTCATGCTCTCATATGCACTCACTCCACACTCAACCAACGTGGAGACAGACATAAAGAGACGCTGTACACACAATCACACTCCCCAAGCGTACTCTACAAACCGGGTCTAGGTACCCTTGCCCCTGGAGGGGGGAATTGCACCCAGACCCAGGTGGTGTTACCCTTTTCCCTGCGGTGGGGAGAGGCAGACCACCCCGACTCCGCAGTAGCAGGGAGGCCCCACACCCCAGACCGCAGTCGGACGGCCAACTCCTCCTACTAGCCCTCCCGCTCCAGCAGGCCGCAGAGAATGGGGGTGGGAGAAGACTCCAAACCTCCCTCCACCCGCTCATTGTAGTGTTGATGCATATGTGTTCTAAGGTGCAATTAAAACCCAGGAGGGCATGGAGCTACCTGCCAAGGAGCAGCAGGTAAGCGCATAGTCCCTCCTGCTAGCTATCATATGCTTTCTCTAGATCCACAAAGACTCAGTGCAACTCCTGACCTTTTCTACACATCTGCATCAACACTCTCAAAGCAAACATTGTGTTTGTAGAGCTCTTTCGCAGCACGAAGCCACACTGCTGCTCATTGACCTTCCAACAAGATTTGTCTGTCATTATTTTCTCCCTTAATGTAGCTAGAGAAACTCTTTCCCGTATTTTTATAATATGGCTCATCAAATTTATCCCCCTGTAGTTACTACAGTTTTGCACATCACCTTTGCTCTTGACAATCAGTATCAGTAGACTTCATCTCCATTCCTCTGGCTTCCTCCCACTCTCTAACATTAGGTTAAATAACCAGGTTTAAAAGTCCACCTTCATATATCAACAGGCAGTCCACTCATCTTATTCATAGCTCCTTGCCAACTGTACTACATCCATCCCTCCTCTTTCGCTCTTTGACTTTCCACATTTATTAGCTCCTCAAAATACTCTTTCCATCTTCTCAACACATTCTCTTCACTAGTTAGTACATTTCCATCTCTTCCTTTACTCCATTACTCTGACCTGCTGCACATCCTACCCAACAGCCACAAGTCCTTTTAATAATCTTACTGTATTTATTTTTTATCATAAGATCCTTTATGATGGCCTGGATGTCTAACTCGATGCTTTGTGTTTCCGTGAGTGGTGCAAAATCTATTTGAAATGTCAGTGTGCTGTTGATATACTGTGGTCTCCATTAAATGAGCCAGGCTTAGTCATTTAATGGAGTGATAATGAATTTATTTATTTTTCCTCTGCTACCTTTACTAGAATTAGGGTAGACTGCTCTTTACACAGAACTTGTCTTGTGTTGTAAAAAAAAATATTAAAGTGTTTTAAGCTTTTCTAGGTGTCACTACGGGTGAAGAGAAGAGTGCATATAAGAGACAAAAAATCTATTAAATGTTTCTTTGTTGAATCACTCTCTTTGACTGACGGCACAATATGGAAGCCGTTTTTTGTGAAGAACTTTATATAAAAATGTCAAAGTGACATTTTATTGCATCCTTAATGTGTTCCTTTAGTGTAAAATTGTGAATAAATAAAAAGACAGCTTCAGACATGTCGTCATCCTGCACTCAGCTTATTTAATCTGGGATGCTGTTTATTCTCGACCACAAATGTGTCTGAGCATAGACTCTACATCCCCATTTGTGTGTGTGTGTTTGTGAGAAAGCAACTACACAAGCAGATGAATAATTTATTAGCCCTTCCAGTAAGATTTGTCTGTCATTATTTTCTCCCTGTAACAGAATCTTATACATAAATGGTCCTTGCACATAACCACTGACTAATTATTTTTTGCTTTATGTATTTATGATTAAACCTTTTAGCAAGTTTCCTGCTTTCCTAAGTTGCATCTGATGCTGTTTAAATAACTCTCAAAGTTCAACATATTAGTTTAAAGCAATGCATTCATTTCAATTAATTGCTTTCTTGGGAAAAGTGCAAGTTTTAGTCTTCTCTTTGGGGATCTGCTATTTTGTCATATTTATACTATTTAAGTCTCCAAATCTGGGCAATTTGTTGTTTTTGTTTTCAATGCATTCAAATTTGTTTAAGAAGAAGAATTTCAAAATACCTTATAATCCGGGTCCAGACAAATCTACAAATGACCACATCCTAAGTCAGATATTAAGAATGATCATTTATAGGGCTTTAAATCTCCTGGGAATGTAGCCACTGTACTGTGGGTGAGGCTGTGCTCAGATTGTGTGACACCCCCAGGGAGTTGCACAGCATTTATAAATTATTCAGGTAAGACAACAGTGACAAAGAAATCAAATTTCCTGGAATATAAGACATAAGCCAGAAGACCATGTTTTGGATCGAAGTCTAGGTGTCTTACCTTGAGTTCAACTTATTATTTATAGACTCTGTACTGATAGTCGCAGGTGGTTTTCAGTTTACGCCTGCACAGACTGTATATCAATACTCTTTTCTTTTTGTCCCAAGACAGACATGACCATATTTGAAGAAGAAGGAAGAGTGCTAAGTCATCTTCTGATACTAACTCCGGTATCAAGGCCTTCAAATTGCATCACATATCTGCTACTTTTTGCATGAGCCTTAAGATAATAAAATGGGTGAGTTTGTACCAATTTTTTATTTGTAACATTAATACTATTAGCATCAGCTAGGAGAAGCTAATATTCAGAGGTACAGGCCTGTAAAGGTGTTCATTGTTGCTCTAAAGCTTTGAATTTTAACCTGCAAGTCAAAGGGGAGGTGCCAATGTCACATGAATGGTTGTCTCTCTCTTTGTGTTAGCCCTACAACAGCCTGGTGGACTGTCCATGGTGTAACTTGATATTTCCATTTTCTCTGTTGCAAAACATTCTTATTGCTTCTGTTTCTACTAACATGATTCAAGACTTGGGAAATTGCTGCTTGAAATTAAAAAAAAGTCATAAATTGCATCAATTTCATATCTAGCATTTTTTTTTTTTTTTTTTTGGCCTGTCCCGTTTGGCTCTTTTGCCATCAGAATTGTTGTCTAAAGGCAAAGAAAGATGCCCAACGGATTTACTTTACCAAACTGACCATCCCAGCCTTGCCGTAATGGTCCATTTGATTCACCTTTTATTGTTTATTTTATTTTCACTTACTGAATACGGGACAGACTTGACTGGGGGAAAGAAGGGGAGAAAGAAAGAGGGAAAGAGAAACAGCTGAGAAGAGGGACGGGGGAGAAGGGCAAAAGACAAAAACCAACAGAACGGGCAGAGAAAAAAAAATGCATATATCAATCACCTGGATCACCTGCTGAGAAAGAAAAAAGAAAGCAAGCAGAAGAGAACAAGAGTAATAGAATAAACAACATCACAATGATATATGGGAATATGACAGTAAATACTAAATGTTAAACATTATTGTGCAGCACATAAGATCAACAGAACACAGTGTGCTTTGAGGTAGGAGCCATGGGCTCCTTTGATCAGCTCCATCACCTAGTGGGGGTGGGGGGTCATAGTTTGGTCCGGCCTTCACTGTTGTGATTGGTGTGGGGGTAGGGACAGGCTTAGGGCGTCGGGGGGTTCCCCGGAGGCATCTTCCTTGGGGGGCTCAACCCGGGGTAGCGGTCATGTCCGGTTAGGGGCTCTGTTGGCTCTCAGGTGACTGTTTCCTCGCGGCTGCGTGCAGCGGGGCTAGGGGAGGGTCTGTGCTGACGGACGTGGGTTACTGACCTGGTAGCCTGGCTGCCCCTGGGTGGGTCCGGGATGGGCGTGAGGTTCTGGGGGCGCTCCGTCTCTGGGCTGGGACCCGGACCGGGCCTCGGGGGCTTGGGTCCTGGTTGGTGTGTTGCCGGGGTTGTGGGCGGGTGGGTGCATGGGGGCCCAGCCCTGGAGCAGGGTGCCGCCGGTGCGTCGAGCCACCTGGGGGGCTCTTCAACTGGTGGGGGAGATTGTCACATCTTGCAGGAGCTTTCCTCTCCTCAGGAGCTCCCTCTGCAGGAGGGGGAGATACAGGAGAGGTGGAGGAAGATCTCAGCCTGGGTGTTTATTGTCTTATGTAGTCTGGAAGATGAGTGGATGGTGGGGTGGGTGCAGTTTTCTCTGTGGTGGGGTTGGGTGGACTGTCCCGGGCTCTGTGGGGCCGGGCGGCGCTGCTGCACTGGGCCCGGTCTGGATGGGCCTGGGCCCCCTTTCCCTGGCGGGTCGCGGAGTATGGGGGTGCCTACTGGGGTCAGCGGGGGAGCTGGCCCCAGGGAGGGGTCACTTGCCCCTCCCTTCCTTCCCTCCCCATCTCCAGCTGCCTCCCTCTTCCCGCTCCACCACAACCACCCACACATGCAGGGCCTTGGAGTAGGGGTATGTCACCAGGGTGCAGAGGAGGCTACCCCCCCCCCTCTGTCCCCTTCTGGCTGCCTCTGCCTCAATTTTATCCCACAACTTAGACATTCACATTACTCACACTCTCATTACACATACATATAGGATCTTGGGGATGGGCACGATACACGGAGTCCAAAGTACCATCAGGGTGTACACCCCACCCCTGGCATCGTTGCCCACCTCTCAATTTTAAATACACGTAGACATTGAGAGCTAGCTGGAGGGACCATGCGCTTACCTGCTGCTCTCTTGCAGGTAGCTCCAAGCCCTCCTGGGTTTTAAATGCACCTTAGAACACACATGCATCAACATTACAATGAGCGGGTGGAGGGAGGTTTGGAGTCTTCTCTCACCCCCATTCTCTGCGACCTGCTGGAGCAGGGGGACTAGGAGGAGGAGTTGGCCGTCCGACTGCGGTCTGGAGTGTGGAGCCTTCCTGCTGCTGCGGAGTCGGGGCGGTCTGCCTCCCCCCACCGCAGGGAAAAGGGAAACACCACCTGGGTCTGGGTGCAGTTCCCCCCTCCAGGGGCGGGGGCACCTAGACCCGGTTTGTAGAGTACGCTTGGGGAGTGTGATCATGTGTACAACGTCTCTTTATGTCTGTCTCCACGTTGGTTGAGTGTGGAGTAAGTGCATATGAGAGCATGAGGGTGGGAATGGATGTTTGTATCTGTGTGTGCCTGTATGTCTGTGTCTATATGTCAGGTTGGGTGTCAGGCGTCACCTCTCTGGGGACATCTCAGGCCCTCCAAGGTTTGGAGGCCTATCTCTCCCTACCACCACTTCCCCTGCCAGTGGCGGACTCCCTCAGACATCGGTGCGTTGGTGGTTCTTTGTGTCCGGGGATGGGCGTCCAGGTACACACCGGCTCACTCCTTGGCGGCCGCTTATCGGGGCCTGGAGCCTGGGGCTCGCTCGGGCCACTTCGGAGGTGGGGTGCCCCCGGCCTCTCGGCCTGGGGCTCGGTCACTCAGGCGCAGCTGGCTGCCGGCGGAGCTCACGGGCGCGTCACTGCAACTCCCCCTGGCTTCTGCTCCGCGGCTGCTGAGTGAGCCCTCATCTGGGACTCTCCTCAGCTCTTTCCGGGACAGTGGCGCAGCTGCCCCTCTGTTGGTCTTCCTTGGTCTCTTGTGTTCTGGGGGCCTCTGGATGTCTGGAGTTTTGATCTCCTCCACACCTGCTTCACGCCCTGGAGGACGGGGCTGTGGCCCCCCCACACCCTCTAGCAGATTATTACATGAAGGAACCTTTTAAAAAACAAAAAACAAGCGCGTCCATGCTCACAGGTGTACACACGGGTGATCACACCCACAAACTACACCATATCTAGCATTATTAAAACTTTACATTTTCAGTCTTGCTGAATTTATTTGAACCAAGTTTATTAAAGATGCTCTGCTCTGACCTGCTGTTTAGACTTAATGAGGATGTGTGCGGTGGGGAGACCCATGTAAGGCAGGATTATCAACCTGGCAAAGCTGGCAACGTGCCCACGGCAACAGGACTCCAGGGACCACGAAAGCCGCAGGCTTAATTTTTGAAAATTTGTTTGATATGTATACTCCACTAAAGCACAAGCTCCACTGTGATGATAAGAGCCTCAAGGTAGAACCTGATGTACTCTCCTCATCTGGAGTAAAATGTCAAAATTTGTAGTTTTAAAACATGTAGTTAGTTTAGTGATATTACTATTCTTAAATGTCAAATCTGGTGTTCGGTAGAATTTAGGAACTGAAATATGCTTGCTGCACACTAAGAGGATGCAAAGAAGAGGAGGAAGACCTCATATGTCACATGGTTGTTGGTGCCAAGACGGGCTGAGGACTTCAGAGCTTGCTGATCTACTGGAATTGCTCCACACAAGCATCTGTAGGGTTTACAGAGAATGATCTGAAAAAGAGAAAAGGTTCAGTGAGCACAGTTATCTGGGTGAATTTGTCTTGTTGTCAGAGGTCACAGTATCTTCCATTCTCCAATTTTGGACAGAGAAATAAATACCATCGCCTAGAATAAACCAATAACTACAGCTGCAAGCTGTCAAGATGATTTCTTTCTGGTGTAAAAGTGAAAGTTTAAAATATGATTCTATGAGGACTGACTGACGTTTGGAGAAAGACTCGAGTAGCTATTTGAGGAACTTAATTTGAAGCTTTATTTTTCGTCACTGCTTAGTCGTCAGCATGTAAGAATCTATTAGAATATAGCTCAACATTGGTGGACACAAAATCATGAATCTGCCCACTTTCACAGAAAGTATGTGTTACTTCTCTTTATAAATCAGGTTGCTTTAGCCACCACCTCAGCCGACCCGACATGGATAGAACTCTGATGTAGGAGCGAGGCTTATTTGTTGCAATATGCCCCCACATTATCAGTCACAGAACAGGGTTTTGTGTGTGTGTGTGTGTGTGTAAAGCCAAGAGTATTATTGACAGGCTGGATTTGGCTCTGAGACAAAGACAGAATTCAAAGGCTTTAGAGTCAAAGTGCTAGCCAGGGTGGGATTTAGGAGAGGAGGACAGAGTGAAGATGGGCGGTTTGGAAGAAGGGAGGAAGGTGAAGGTTGGTTTATGTATTATTTTTAGACTTAGGAGGACATGAATCGGTCACGAGGACATGCAGAGGCAATCTTGGTCAGGTGAATAAATATGTTTGTTTGTTTTTTTACTAATTTGAGATGATGAGAAAATGCCAGAAATACAAAAACTGAAAAGTGATACACAGCTGTCTGTATGCTGTTAATTAAAATGAGCATAACGTTAAGCCAGAAAATGCAAAATAAAGTTGTGAGATCTGACTCAGATGCTTCTACCTGTGAACTTCTCGCCCACCACTTCAGTACCCATCTGTGCTGTCACTGTAGGGGTGGGAGAGTGACTGATCTCTCCCTGCTGGTTTTTATTTTATTTGTTATTATTACTATTTTTCTCTCTTATTTTTGACTGCAAAACAAAGCCAACAACAAAACCTTAAAATATTATTGTTTGACACTGTATACATTTTCATGTTTGAGGTTTGAATTGTCTGAAACCCCCAAAAAGTAGGAAAGCTGTAAATATTCACACAAACAGACACACAGAGTTGACTTTCCCACACAGAAACTTCTTGTGATGTTTTTTTTTTCTGTGTCTGGTGTAGAATCCAGAAATTCTAGGAAGTATAAAATGAAGGTCGGGAAGAGTTCAGTGTTTTTATAAAAGTGTTGTCATGACCAGGTTTCTTGACATTCTGGTGTAGAAATACACTTTCAGGAGGAAATACTTGAGATCAAGTAGAAGAGAAATGTTAAAACACATGTTAAAACCTCACAAAAATGTCCTAAAATTTCCGTGAAAGCTGACAGGGACAAAAAGGTGAGAGCATATTTCTCCTATTTTGGCTTCCCTTCATTGACTTCCTGTTAAATCCAGAATTGAATTCAAAATCTTGCTTCTCACATACAAGGTCTTAAACAATCAGGCCCGATCTTATTTTAATGACCTTTATTGTCACGGTCCTGGGTCTGTGACCCAGTGTGTTGAGTTGAGTTGTTTATTATTTATTTGTGCATTATTGCTGTCTATGTTTTGGTTTTGTATTTCCAGATCCTAGGTTTTGGTCCCCTTGCCCCTCGTGTTACTCTGTGCTCCTCCTTCTGTGTGTAGTCATCCCTGCCTGTGTTTTCCCTCTGTTCCAGTTTAGTCAGGTCTCTGTGTAAAGCCCGTGTCTTTGCATGTGCGTTGAGTTTCCTGTCTTATTGTGAAGGTCCATGTCTTATGTCAGTGTATTTAGTTTGCATCCTCTCTGTCTCATCATGTCAATTAGGTTCAGCCGTGTCTCCCTCCTGTGTGCAGTTTCCTCATTTCCCTGTGTGTATTTATAGTGTGTGTTCTCTTGTGCTCGTCACTGGTCTGTCTATGTTACCTCCCTCTGTTATTCCGTGTCTCACCCAGGCGTTATCCTGCATATCACCCCGGAAGTCATGGTATCAGGTTTCTTTAGTGAGTTCTTCCCAGTTAGGTTATTTCTTAATTCCTGTCCTCGCCACCTCTGTGTCACTCTGTATTTCACCTTGTGTCAATAAAGCTCACCCCAAAACAATGACTTGGTCCCACCTCTGATCAAAACACTGACAGAATCCATGAATGGCAGGCTTTTGAGTGTCCTTGCAAAGAAAGGTGGCTATATTGGTCGCTGATTTGTTTTTGTTTTGTTTTTGAATGTCAGAAATGTATATTTGTGAATGTGGAGATGTTATATTGGTTTCACTGGTAAAAATAAATAATTGAAATGGGTATATATTTGTTTTTTGTTAAGTTGCCTAATAATTATGCACAGTAATAGTCACCTGCACACACAGATATCCCCCTAAAATAGCTAAAACTAAAAACAAACTAAAAACTTCTTCCAAAAACATTCAGCTTTGATATTAATGAGTTTTTTGGGTTCATTGAGAACATGGTTGTTGTTCAATAATAAAATTATTCCTCAAAAATACAACTTGCCTAATAATTCTGCACTCCCTGTATAATGGGTCACCCTGTAGAGTATTTGAAAGAATGGGGGGGAGGGCCTTCAGTTTTCAGGGTCCTCTTCGATAGAACCAGTTTCCAGTTTGGATTCAGGAGACAGACATTATCTCTACTTTTAAGATTAGACTTAAAACTTTCCTTTTTGCTAAAGCGCATAGTTAGGGCTGGACCAGGTGACCATGAATTCTCTCTTAGTTATGCTGCAATAGGTGTAGGCTGCCGGGGGATTCCCATGATACACTGAGTATTTCTTCTTCAGTCACCTTTCTCACTCACTATGTGTTAAAAGACCTCTCTGCATTATTATTAATCTCTGGCTCTCTTTTATCCTGTCTTCCTTCTCTCTCCCCAGACTCTTCCTGAGCATGGTTCTGCTGGAGGTTTCTTCCAGTTAAAAGGGAGTTTTTCCTTCCCACTGTCGCCAAAGTGCTTGCTCATATGGGGTCATATGATTATTGGGTTTTTTCTCTGTATGTATTATTGTAGGATCTACCTTACAATATAAAGCACCTTGAGGCAATTGTTGTTGTGATTTGTGCTGTATAAATAAAACTGAACTGAATGTAAAACATATGATCGTCCAGTTCTAATGGTTTGTTCTTTCACAGGGAGAATTGTATGCTACTGTTTGGGAACAAACTCATCTGGTATGGCATGTAAATGATTTTTTTTGCCACCGTTTCCTCTTATGCTAGATGTGTCAGTTGATATGCAACACCAAAGAAAGATTTAAAGAGTACAGGCTCTATTCCTAATTTACAACTCTCTTATATATAGTAAAACACTGCTTGGATCAAGACAGGATATAAGAGCAGGCTGTTTGATCTTCTTAAGGCTGCAAATAATTCTTCATGTCTCTGGCTTAATGTTTGGGTGCTTTGTATTGATTATCCTGTCCAAAACCCTGACTCATATTGCTTAAATGCAATCCCAAACATGCGAAGAACCTGAAGCATGTGTCACTTTAGCATGCACACCTCGCCTCTCTCTTATTCAACGAATGCCTGCTCTTAGAGCCAAATATTTAATGTTGTAATGTTGTGTCCAGAACATTTGCTGTTTTGTGACCCCCATTTCACTTCAGTTGAATATTGTTTATATAACACCAGTTTACAATAACAGTTATATCTGGGTTTTTATTCCATGGTTGCATAGCAAAAAAAGGAGGAAGAAATCTCTATCAGAGACATGCTAAGGAATGGATAGCCATCTGCTCTGATTAGTTGTAGATTAGTTGGGGTGAGGGGAAAGCAGAGGGGAAAGAAGAGGATGCTGAAAGGTCCAGGTTGCTGGGGTTAGGAACTGCTGATATGGACCAAGAGAGGACGAAGAGGTTAAAGGCGTGAAATAGTGGCATATAAATATAAGGGGAGTGAAGGAAAAGAGTAGATGTGCTCGGTGCATTAAAAAATTCCCCCTGCAGGCTGAGCCTATAGCAGCATAACTATGGGGTGGTTCAGGGTCATCAGATCCAGCCCTAACTAGATTTTATTCTGTCAGGTAAGTCCTTAAGCTTTGCTGCTCTTTAATATGAATTGCTTTATAGCTGCACATCTTTTTTTAAAGTCCACTTCTGACCAGCTTTCTCTGGTGTCCTGATATTTTCTGCTGCCTCTGAGCTCATGGAAAGTTTTTAAAGGAAAGGAAATTCACCAAATTTCACCAAGTTTCTTCAGCCCATCACTGTTTTCTCATTTCTGCAGAAACATCTAAGGGGCACATAGAGAAACGTCTGTCCTTGTCCAGGCCTTGCTAAAGAATAATGTAAATTCTTCAGAAACCTTTTCAGCTTTGTTCCTCATAAATGGCTGCTACTATAATTCAATCTAAAGATTACACATTTGTTCAGTGATAACTGCTGGCTGCTCCTGTTAACCTTTAAAGCCTGAAACAGCTACATTATAGACTAAGTGAATATTTTTTATCTCCAAATTTTAAGTGGTATATTTCACCTGTGGAAGCTGCCAGTCATAAAGCTTAAAATATGTATCAAGAAATTCTCACCAACATCTCAAACTCTATTGTGCAGTATGGCCCCAAAGGCTTTGATTGTTATTTGGTATTATGCATGCCAAGTTAAGCTGTTAATTTTGAAGTGTAGTTTTGTTGTGTTGTCTTGCACAGCTGCTGTACAGACTGTGAAGTTCCTCACAGCCACACGTACCACAAGGAGACAGGAAGCAATGAAAAATTACTGTAATTCTGTGAATTGTGAAGAAGCAATAGTACAACACAAAGTGTGTGAAACAGGCAAGTGTAATATCCACATAGATTTTCCATTTGAATAAAAAAAAAAAAAGAGCATTAGCACGTGGTTGAGAAAGTGGAATATTTATTTTCTTAAGAGAAAATATTTTGTAAGGAGACAGAATCTTGATCCAGCTGGCAGTGTGGCATAAGAGGTTATGTATTAACTTCAAGGGTACCAGAATAGATGCTGTTAGGCAGCAGGGAGTAACCACTTGCTGCTTAAAGACCAAAGAAGCCTTTTAAATTACATTTTTTTCTCTGCCTAGCTAATAAAACATAGAAGAAAAGATACTATACTGACATTTTACAACAATAATATTTCCATTTGAGTTTTCATAATACACAAGCTAAAATTCAGGCAACATTTTTAAATGTATTTTGCCTGCTAACTTCTATTGCCCATAATCAAATGTCCAACATTAGTGACATTACCATTAAAAATGCTAAATATGGCATTAAGTAACAAATCTGCAACAAAAGCATTCTGTTCCTGCATGACAAAAAAATCACTTCTATGATAATATTAGCTAAAATATAATATTAGAGCTATTAGTTTCCCTCAGCAACCAGCTGCATATAGACACTCTTGAATAGAAATGAAGTAGTGTAAATAAATGTATACTTCCTAATGTGTAATGTTCCTAATGTGCTTTACAATATAAAATAAGACACAACAATTAAAATGGTATAAATAGATATAAGTAAAAGAAAGCCAGCACAGATAGGATTTAAGCTTCTTTTTGAGGTATCAACAGTGTCCACAACCTTCGAAGCACAATCCCCTTTTTGTCTTTAACCTGGACTAAGGTACCACCAGCAAGTATTAATCGATTGACCTCAAAGACCTCGGAATCACGAATGGATGTAGAAGTTCTCTAATACGTGGAGACATCTGACCACAAACAGCTCTAAAGCCTTTACCATAATCTTATATTGAACTGTAAACATCATGGGGAGCCAGTGTAAAGAGGACAGAGCTGGGATCACGTGGGACCTTTAGAGGAACTGGTGAGAAGCTTTGCAGCAGCATTCAGGACCGTCTGTAATCACAATCAGGCTGTAACAAAATGTTAAACAAGCATATGTAAAATACCACAACACCTCCAAATATTATGACGGATTTCCCACTTTCGAGTTTTGTACCGACTTTATAATCAGTTTCATTCTTTAGCACACTGTGATTGCTTGTCCCTGCTCAGGGTTTTGTGAGTGTGATATCAAAATAACCTTTATATTAAAAAAAAAAAATTTGACATTATGATATTCTAATTATAAATTTGCACTCACTTTTCTGACAATCCGTCAGAACAAAGAAAGTGAGAATGTTGAATGTTCTCTCAGCTGCCTTCTGCTTGTACAAAAACACTCGTGGGCCTTTCACCAAACATCAAAAACGTATTATTCTCTTTTATTTTTATTTTTTTTAGCTTAGCGCTTGGTGAACAATATATAAAATATAAAAAAAAAAAAACATAGCTTGAAACATTCAGTGCCAAATGCATGAAATAGCAATAAGATTACAGACTAGACAAAAATAAGTTAGTTCAACAAAAATAAGTCATAATCTAAGTAGGACACTTGCTGTCTGATTAGTTGGTACAGACGTGACTGGTCTGCACACTTTCAGCTTTAGTTCAAGATGTTTAGTTCACAAAAGCAAAATTTAAACATTGCAGCCATTTCTATAAATATTTCCTATTTATTTCCATTTTTAATACTTAAATGTAAATGCGTTGTTCCATCTATTGAGATGCTCTCCCAGGCCGTTACTGCAGCCACGTTTAGTTGCAGCTAATTTGGAGTCGCTCTGCTTTCGGTATCTGAAAACCATGCTCTATCTTGTTGAGATCAGTTAACTAACTTGGTCACATTTTTTGCCCTGAGAAACTTCTGCTACTTATATCAGTAGTAGTCACATCATCAATAAACACTAGTAACCCTGTTCCAGTGACAGACACACATGTCTCCACCATATTTGACAGATGATGTAACATGCTGCTGATCATTAGCTGTTTTTTTTTTTCTGGGAAAATGTTGTCTGTCCTTCCTGTTCTTGAATGCAACCAGTTATTTGCACCTTGCTGTAAACCCTCTGTATTTCCATACATGAAGGTATCTCTTGATTGTTGACTTTGAAAGTCACAGGACCACTAACCTTCTCAGGAGTATTCTTGACTTGGTTAACTGATGTGGAAGATCACAGAAATCTTGCCTTGCTTGTCTTCTCTGGTATTCCAGAGGCATCTGCTGTGCCTCAAGGATACATAGCGCTAAATGCAAACATAACGAAAGAAAGCTTTAATTTCAAGTTGAAAGAATAACAATAAATGTGTAAAACTGACACCAAATCCAAACTGGTGAAAGAAAACTGTTACTTTGACTGTACTGAACATTTAGCTGTCTTTTAAATAAACACCACACAGATCAAACTAATTCCTAAATCACAGATGTTGTGTGGAAGCTCTTCAAGGGAGTTTTTTAATTGAGTTCATTTTTATTTCTTCAATATGTGCAATTACGGTGTGATACAAACATAATAAATTCAATAGCTACTTATCATCATAACTGAAAAACAATGTGATTTTTTTCTAGATAGTTATATCACCTCAAATTGTGTACAAATATAGTTTTGCCATTGCAAGAGTAAATTCAAATACTTCTGGAGGGTATAGTTCAACTTTCTCTAGTATATCTGGACTCGAAATTTTCCCAAATTAAAAGACCTGCATCTATGTATAGCCACTACTTTGTCAGCCTGGTTACTGCAGTAATCACATTATTTTAATGATTCGTGTCATTGTTAGTTAGGAGAAAAAAAGGAACATATATTTTTAACTACAACAAAAAATTATCGAGAGATTCCGAATAGCCATCTGTGGTCTTCCCCAATTGTTTGTAAATGGCTGCTGCTGGTGTTAACTATAGAGAATAGGGCAAATGTGTCCTATAGTCAACATGTGGTTCAATTTAATGCAAAATATCAACTTTTCCTGATTTAATTTTTTTGCCACAGAAACACTGTTGCATGTAGTTTCAAGGCACTTCACTGTAAATTGGCTGTTTGACTCCCAAATAGTTACAGGATTCTGAAGTTGGAGGAGTGGTTCCCAGTTTAAACCACATCAGACAGTAACAATCAGACACATTTCATTGAATTTGCTTTTTTGTACTTTCTTTTGAATATCAAGAAGCAGAGTTTTAAAAAAAAATGATGAAGAACATTTACAGTATGTATTGAGCTGAGATGATGTTGTAGTTTTCAGAGCTTCACTAACAATATAGAAACAGTTCAGCTCCTGTGACTGTTGCTCCACTGAGGATTCAACGTCATGACAAGCGAAGGAAGATGAGAACAGAATACAGACAATCCAGACTTTACCCCTTGGTAAAGGGGGTCTCATTAGTTTGTAAGAGCTTCGTTTTTCTGGTTAGCACTATCTATTTCTAGCGTCTGTGTCAGAGAGAGATGGCCAGAAAAGGAAGCTGAATTAGGAAAAAAAAAAAAAACACAGCAAATTAGAGGAGAAAAGTAAAGGTGGATGCAGACAGAACACCTGCTGGTTTGCTCTGAGCTATAGGTCAGTTTTAGGTCTCTCAATTTTTTACTACCTGTCTGCTGGCTATAGTTTGACTGGCAGGATCCGCTCTCCCTGGAACATCACCTGCCCTTAACTTGTCTGACACATATTTGTACTTCTTTCATGTGTATTCTTTGTAACCACAAAGTTTATTTCATTACGTATCCCGTTACCCTAACACAAATCATCACCAATAAATATCCAGCCATAACCCTAACCTGAGACGAAGTCAGACCTCTGTCATTTCAAGGTATGTAAAAAAGTAAGGGTGAATTGCCTTCTTCTCAAGGTCAAAGACTCAAAATGGTCCTCACAAAGGCAAGAAAAATATACACACACGTCTATAACAGTATGTCTTCCAAGCTTTGGTATTTTCTTTAATACCAGATACCTGAAGGCTCTTACAGTTTTCTTTCTCATTTTCCCTGGCCTTTTTTCCAATCCGAATTTAAATTGCAAAAAGTTTAAAAATAAATAAATAAAAGGACAATGACAATGTGATGTCATTTTCACTTTAAATCCTGCTGGATTCAGTTGAGGGTCAAGTAAGGTAAAGCTAGGAGAGTAAAAGTAACAATTTAAATGGGCATTGTAATGATCACTTCATTAACCTTCAAAGATATTTAAAATGCAATCGCTGAAAAAAAGCTATAATGAGTAAGGCAAGTGTGGAGCAGGGAAATTATTTTACTGCTATTGTTAAATAATTGTCATCATTACCATGGCATTAATAATATAATCTGGAGTTTATATTGCATTCAGGGGTTAAACAGTGTCTCTTTCAGAAAGACTGAGTTGCAGGCTGACAGGAAGTTGTATGCAGAAGTGAAAGCAGATAGTTATTTTGAGCAGCAGGCTAAGACGAGGCTTTAACAATGTAACAGATAGCTTTAAGAAGGCCTTAAGCAGTTATGACTATTTTATACACAATGCATATCTGTGCTTATTAAAGAGTTGGAGCTCGGTCAATTAATTGGGGGTCGGAAGCTTTGTTCGGCGCGATGTTCGGACAATCTATTGTGCAAGTGACTTGGAGCCATAGAAGGAATTGCAATACATGCTTACAAAACACTTATATATCAGATCATTTTATATTAAGCTTTTAAGTAGAAGTTCTTGGTTAAAACATTTATTTAGTAGAAGACATACACATAGTCTCAGTGAGCCTCTGTCCTGGTGAAAGGTCAGAAGTGCAACAGGTGAATTGAGAAAGAGCATGTGAGGTCGTGACACACACACATGAGTTAAATTTATTTAGAGGAGAGATTAGTCATGTCTGGTTGTAACTGCAAAAGTGTCTCGGTAAAAGAGGAACCGTCCTTGTTGTCTCGGCAAGAAAGAGGAACAATTCACTTTAAGACAAGAACGGAAAGTACCAGCCATGAAAATAGAAGATGATCTTCTGGGTTAAAAGTCATGATGATGTTGATCTGATCTATGTATAAAATGTATCTGTGACGCATGAAGGGGCGTCAGTAAATCAAAACCCTGATGCTATAAAATATCTGTTCATGCTTTGATTAAGTCGAGGACTACTGGCTGTCTGCGTACAGAGTGTCTTCCCACACGTGTGTTCATTAAAATCATTGTTGGACCAAGATCCTCTGGACCATGGGTGGTTTGTACTCTCCCTCCTCAATTTTGAACCTTAACACAAGGTTATAAGTATGTCAAGTGGTTGTGCTCTTAATAACTTGTTCTAGTACATCAAGTCTGGTGCTTTAAAAGCCCATATAGCCTGTATTTATTAATAAATAGGGGCTCAATCAATTTGCCTCCGTAACTCCCTTCTATAGTAAATCTACAGTGATGAAAGTTTGAGTTGTCAACTTTTAATGGTTCATGCAAAAAAACTCAAGGACAGGACCCACTGAAAAATCATTAAAAGGTTTTGCTGAACACTTTGAGACTTACCTTCGCTTCCCACATGCATCAGTGAGCGTTACCTTTGTTCCAATGCGTTGTGGGTTCAGGTAATCAGATATTGCTTTTACAGGGGAGGTTATGGGTGAATGTTCATTGCTTTGCACAGGCAGAGATGCAGGTAAGGGTACTCTGTTTCACCACAACCTTGAGTGTTTCTTTAGAAGTATATATAAGTAAGGATTAAGAATTGTTGGTGATTGTAGATGAACACCAGGCATGCCAGTGAAATCTGGGGCACCCACACCTACTTCTGGGAGGAGATAGACATCACTAACTCAAATACACCCACACACATATGCATACAACAGAGCGGGAGAGATAGAGCGGGCATAAGAGAGAGAGCAGATCTGAACCTGAGAGGACGAGGGGACGGTTACACAAATTCTGTCTCCTGGATAAAGCAGAAAAGTAATTTCTTTCACACTGACTAACAGAGCACGTTTTCTTTCTTGCAATGTGTCACTCTATAATTTACATTACAGACTTATTTCATCGTGTTTTTATGTTCCACCTTCACAACAGTATTTTTTACATTTGTCACTGTTAAGGATTCCAGATACACTCAGACATTTTTTTTCTCCTCACAGAAAATGTATTCAATTTGTATGAAAAACAAGAATCCATCCCTCTCAGCCTTATCTAAAAACGGAAATGTAAAATTTTCTAAAAGGGCTAAGATGAGGAATAGAGAACTTAAGCTGACACTCTCATTTCTCTCTGCTTCTTCAATAAACAGAATGAAATGGAATAGAAAGGCTTGGAGCAGACAAGGGCAGTGGATTACAAAACTGGGATTGTACACCTCAGAGTGAGTCCACAGTAATCAGTACACTGCTTAAGACATCAAAACTACAAAATAATATGCAGGATTGTCAATAATTATTATACTCCACCGCTTGAGCTTTGGTTTCTCCTTGTCTGATGTTCAGACGTTACAGATGTTCAGTTTAAAACCGACCACATACATACACCCGAATGTAAGCAGATTATTCGGGATAATTGTTTGGCCTGCTGTGGCACCTCTGCTCTTTCACGTTGGAAAAAGGACAAAGGTGAAGTTATGAGATCAAAAAAACACAAAAGAATAAAGGGCAACAACCTTGGTTTTCATCTGAAGGTGCTCTCTGTTGTAGCAGATGTGATGATTGACACATGACATATACTGAGTGGTAAACAGAGACCTCTCCTAGTATCAGAGGCATGCTATTTTCATTTTTGCTTTGTTTCTTTAAGCCCACACATTGCTTGTCTTAATTTTATGCCGAGGATTTTAGGCCACCACTGCTATGTTTCACAAATATTTTCGCCTGAGGTTACACTGAAACCTTTGAATGGCTCGGCCACTTTTACACTTGCTTGGTTAATTCGAGGCTGAGAAAAGTTTCCTGTGTCTGGGAGCTTCTTGGATCCTGGATGAATGGATTAGACTCCATGGTAGCTTACATAATTCATAAAAGTGTAAAATATGACTGTAATCATACTCAAGATGGCAGTGAAGACCATATCATTTCCAGATGTGGGAAAACAACCATTACTGTTTCAGCAAAAGCTACAAATCAGGCAGAAATATACCGACCGAGTGCTCAGTGAATACCTCAGGCAGCAGAAACCCAAGAAAGAGGAGGAAGGCGAGGAACCATCATGGAAGGACAGGCCCCTGCACGGTATGTACCACCGGCAGATAGAGGAGGTGACTGATATCCAGAAATCCTACCAGTGGCTGGACAAAGCTGGACTGAAAGACAGCACAGAGGCACTAATCATGGCAGCACAAGAACAAGCTCTGAGTACAAGATCCATAGAGGCTGGATCTATCACACCAGGCAAGACCCCAGGTGCAGGCTGTGTAAAGATGCCCCCAGAGACAATCCAGCACATAACAGCAGGGTGCAAGATGCTAGCAGGCAAGGCATACATGGAACGCCATAACCAAGTGGCCGGCATAGTGTACAGGAACATACACTATGAGTATAACCTGGAAGTCCCGAGGTCAAAATGGGAGATGCCCCCAAGGGTGGTGGAGAATGACCGAGCTAAGATCCTGTGGGACTTCCAGATACAGACGGACAAAATGGTGGTGGCTGACCAACCGGACATAGTGGTGGTAGACAAACAGAAGAAGACGGCCGTAGTGATCGATGTAGCGGTTCCGAATGACAGCAATATCAGGAAGAAGGAACACGAGAAGCTGGAGAAATACCAAGGGCTCAGAGAAGAGCTCGAGAGGATGTGGAGGGTGAAGGTAATGGTGGTCCCCGTGGTAATCGGAGCACTAGGTGCGGTGACTCCCAAGCTAGGCGAGTGGCTCCAGAAGATCCCGGGAATGACATCGGAGATCTCTGTCCAGAAGAGCGCAGTCCTGGGAACAGCTAAGATACTGCGCAGGACCCTCAAGCTCCCAGGCCTCTGGTAGAGGACCCGAGCTTGAAGGATAGGTGCCATTCATACAGGTAACGAGTGGGGGACAGAAAAGCTTCTTACAGAAGACGTTACAGGTCTGTGAGAGCCAGAGATTTTCCTTGTTTGAGGTGACCAAATACTTATTTTCCACCCTAATTTACGAATAAATTCTTTACAAATCCTACCATGTGGATTCATGGATTTTTTTTTCACATTCTGTCTCTCACAGTTGAAGTGTACCTCTGGTGCAAATTACTGACCTCTGTCATCATTTTAAGTGGGGGAACTTGCACAATCGGTGGCTGACTAAATACTTTTTTGCCCCACTGTATGTATGTATATATATAGTGAAGGAGATATAAATTGGATACACTTTCACACACTTTTGTACATGCAGAAGGTCATTTAAAGTACTATTACAGTGTCCAGTAGGGACTATCTAAAGCACTGCAGGCCACTGAAAGCTGTTGATGCCCACAGCAACTTACCCAGTTGGTGGGCTATCTAACAGCTGGTTGGGAGAGATAATGGAAACTGTGTGTTTCTGTACATTTCTAAGTGGACCTCAGGCAAAATTAATGTGCACAGTACCTCATGACTGTTCTGATTTACTTTCCCCCCCTCACACTGGATTGGGTTTCTTCAAGTTAATTAAGGATTTTTAGCTATAACAAAAAAAAAAGTTTGACTGTATGAAAACAGCTGGGGAAACTCGATTTGTCACACTGTATTTCCTCAAACTCGTTGGAAGGTACCTTCCAAAATCAAAATGTTCCTGTGTGCTTCCTATGGTTAGACATAAAATATGCAAAAGTGTTGTCCACCTTCAAAAAACAAATATGTCATATTTGCAAAGTGATATTGCAATATAAATTTATGCTAAACCAATTACCAGCCAAAGACAGAGACATTTTCTAACATTTAATGTTTGGACACCGCGTTTTAACCAAAATTTAACCATGACTGAAACTGAAATTTAAGAGTAGTCTCAAAAAACATTCACACTTCATTTTTCTGGTGAAAAATCAAATGTGTTTGACCCCCCTCATTTATTCATCGCTCCTATAATGCATTTGTAACTTGACTAATACAATTTTAGGCAATTCGAGTGCAATTTAGTTGCAAAAATGTAAATTCTAACAGAAAGGGTTCAAAATTATAATGCAGGATGTTGCTGCTAAAACTCAGGTATTTCAAACCATTAAGTTTTCTCTACATGGACGATATTAACTATGTTTTAGAAAGTAGTGGATAAAACCATTGACCATTAATGTTAAAATGTCTCCCATGGAAACAGAGGAAAGAAGAAGAAAGCATTCAATTTTTCATGGCATGTTTTGTTTTTCAGTATTTCTGCTTCCAGATTGTACAAAGTGGACATACTTTATGTTTTTACGCCTTGCAGAAGCTTGGAAGCAGCACACACTATTTGTCGTTGCTGAATGAAACCTACACTCTGCTGACCAGTATATTTTATTCTGCTGCAGGTATATCTGTGAGCCATAACAGTCACCCATATTTCTCTCAGAGGTTTTCCGTGGCACCCATGCAAGCTCTGCACCTCCAAGGCTGTTGCTGTTTTGGTGACTCCCCCTCTGCATCCCTCTAAAGTACATCGTAAAGACTTGATTTACACCCTTTGTCTTCACATTGTTCTCATTTCTTCCCCTTTTTTCCACTCCCTCTTTTTGTGTTTTTGCCCCTGCTCATTAATTCACAACCTGCAGCCATGTGGGTAACACTTATCCGAGAATAAAGAGCAGGAAACAGGAGAAGTGAAGAAGACAGAAAGTTCATGAGCCGAGGGCACATCAGAGCATTGTTGTGGGAAAGCCACAACTTTGCTGTCATTCTAACTTTCGGACATGAATATTAAAGGATTCCACCACCTTAGGGGTTGAGGCACACTTCATAAAAAATGAAAGAATGTGCCATTCAACATTAGCAACAATGGAATGAGTGTCCAAGTGCATTCCAATTAAAAACTTAAACACGAAACAAAAGAGTAAAATAACGCAAAGAGATGTGATCTGGAAACCAAGCTGATATGTTGCAATATGTCATCAAACCGTACTATTTAGACCATTAAATGACCATAATAATGACATGACAGGACAATTTTTAAATTGTGAAATCATGTATGTTCAGGATCAATCAGCAAGGCTCAGTTTAATTAACGCTGGTTCATTAATGCAGTCTCATTCTGCAAATGGCAATGGGCAAATGTCTAGTTTTACTCAATAGAAACTGTAGATCGAGTATTTTTTTGCATGTGTTTAAACCATTTAATGATTTTGAGGCTACAGCTGCCACCACTCTAATTTCTTCATTCTGTGGTTATCCATCCATTTTCTTCTGCTTATCCGGTCCAGGGTCTGTGAGAGACACAGCTGCTGGGAAACCAACCAGACAAAGTAGTAGCTGACAAGGAACAGAAGACCTCAGTTGTTATAGATGTAGCGATACCAGCTGATTGCAACATCGGGAAAAAGGAGCAATAGAAAATAGAAAAGTACCAGGGGCTGAAGATACAACAGATGTGGAAGGTAAAGTCCAAAGTGTCCCGGGGTAAAAGGAGAATTAGGAGCTGTAACTCCCAAACTGGAAGAGTTTGTGCAGGTTTCAAGCACAACATGAAAGTTAAAGACTTGAGGGTTGTGTGCAGTATGTGACCACATACAGTAATATCCTCTCAACTGATAAGATGTGTTTTTTCTGTGACCAGCAGAATGTTCCTATGTGCCATAGCACTACTAACAAAAAGTATTAGTTTACAAGGAAATTAACATAACTTATTGTGCCAGGCTACCACCATGTAGTATAAATTATAGTCATAGAGCCATTCCAATTATCTTTTATTTTTAAGTTGTTTGTCACAAATAAGGCCACTTTAACCTGTAGAACATTTTAATGAGTATTTCAACTTCTCACAAAATTTCAACATTTCACTAAGACTTCATAAATAACTGATTGACTATGTAATTATTGGCAAATCAATTCATAATAAAATGAACTAAGTGGCGGGTGTTTTGTGAAACAGTCAAACCCAGCAAGGGACACGATGCTGCAAAGCAAAGTCAGACTTATAGTGAGTTGTACCTGTCACTGCTCCAGGATTCTGAATCTGTGTGTGACCAGTGAGACTGCAGGAAGAGAGAAGGATGGCTTAATTTATGGAAAAGCACATCTGTTCCTAATTAACAGTAACTCGTGTTCAAGCGCCCTCATCTAGACAGAGTGGCAGCATGAGCATTAGCAGGACCCAGAAAGTGAAGGAGCTGAACAGAAGTCAGTCATTCGTTAACTATTTACACACATCCTTTTCTTTACTTCACATGTGATTCATAACTTTCCTTTCTGTATCAAAATAGCCACAACAACAAAAATGCAAAAGATCATCCTCTAGCAAGAGATTTCACTTGAGCAAGTAAACGCACCAGCATATGCACAGCTTTGCAGACCATCATCTTTGTGTTGTTGCACGTCATAAATTACCAACCTTAGTGCTTGTGTACAACGCTAGTAGTCAAAAGTTGTGTGAAGTTATGTGAGAAGACCTAGTCTTAAAACTTGGGTTGAGTGTCTAGTCCAAGTCTATTCCAAGGAAGAAGAAAAACACAACACACAATATAACTAGGCTCCATATTAACAGCCCAGCATGCTGGTTGATATAAATCCTAGTACTACTGCCCTTTACTGAGACAATGACATTTAACTTGGAGCTTGCTGATTAGGGATTCTTGTGCTTGATGTGCTCTGAGGCGCTCCAATTAGAGCAAGCACACAATTATTTCTCCACAAAATGTTGCCAATAGTCCTTTAGCAAAACAATTTAATCTCAAAATATAATTACCTCAGGCACCCTTTCAGTGCTTTTAGAACAATTCACCTATGAGAGCTAAAAAAAAAAACCTACTAGGTTTCTGTCACTGTATAATAATGTCTTTTACCCCTACTGTACCTCCACAGCTTACCAGCTTTAGCCCTCGAGGTACACGTTTCCTAAATTAGGGAAAGTGACAGTACAGTTGAGTCTGTTTTATCCTTCAGCGCCAGAGCATACCTCCGGGGTATAGTTCTTATTATACTGAGAGGAAAATGGCACTGTTTGTGAAATGAACTGTCAACATTACACTGCTGATTTGCCATACCCTTCACTAACTGCACATCTAAAATTAGCTCATTTAAATTTGTTTACCAGTGTTGTTGGAACTGGACTGAAAAATCAAACAGGTCATCTAAATGCTTTCAGACAACCAAACATAGTTTTGGGTGCTTCTGCAGCAAATACCCATTCCCCACATGGTTTTTGTCAAAAATGAAAATATAGCTAATATCGAGCCAAGTATGACCTCATATTCAATATTGTTTACTCTAAATATTTTCAAGTCATTTCTTTGTTAGGCAACAATATGCATCAAAGGTGCTGTGTACCCATGTTGCCTGTGGTTTGTTCAGTAAATCCAGTAAACTCAAATGATTATTGACCTGCTGTGTCTACACAGCTCTTGTATTGACTAAACTCTTCTGTTTCTGATTCAAAATTGGATTGTTCTTGGGATTGTTATCCTGTCTGAGCTCCAGAAATCCTCAAACCTAAATCATTAACATGCATGTAAAACAGACCAGGATCCTGTCAAAATAGGATTCTGCAAAAAGTGAAATGGAGGTGGTCTTGTTGTGCATAATAATGAGGATTATTAACATTCAGGTTAAGTTCCAGGAAGTTGCGAGAGAATCCCTGGAGGATTTAAAACTCTCTGGTTTCATAAGTTTAAAGTGACTTCGCTTTGAGGTTTTGTATCTTAAGCCTTAAAGTTGGCAAGTCTGCAAACTGGCATCACATGCTGACTAACTCAGTGCAAAGCTGGTTTTCCGTGGCACAGAAAGGGCTGCACATACAGCTTACCTCCAGAACCTGAAAACTGATTATGTGCCTGTCACATGTACTTAAATACAACTATGCTGTGTAGAGCTGTTTACCACAAAAAACTTCACCAGATCAGATTTTTGGGTTTTTGGGCCAGTGATTGATGTGCCCAATTGATCTGCAGCTCTAAACAGGAAGTAAATTCACTTAGTCAAGAAGGGTTGATTTCTAGTTTCTCTTTTCTCTGTGGTTGAAGCTTCAGATTACCCATTTAGAATGCTAATTTTCAGTTATCTGCTTTTATCCTTCCTTCCGGCTCTTTGACACAGAAGCATGCAAAACAGAGTTGGCAAGGGAAAAGAATACAAGTAGACATCTGTGGTTCAGTTACAAAGAAGAGTTTGTTTTTAAAGATTTGAAACAATCTTTGTTGGGTGTAACTATCTGAGAAATGGTTCATGTGCTGCTACACTGTTAGCTGAGGCTGCTGAGCAGAAAACTCAGTCCATCAAAATTACAGCTGACAATATGACTAATTGTCACAAAGTATGATTTATTCATGTTTTTAAGAAAACATAGGTGTGCGTCCTTTAGCACGTTTAGAAACACTGCTAAACCTTTTATTGCTTTTTTTGCAGGGGAGGCAGAGGGTTACTTTTGGAGGCTAGTGACATGTTTAACTGGCCAGTTCTGGGCCCTGAACCATATTTTTCACAAAATTGCAGTTGAAAAAATAGAAGAAGTTTCAGGAACTTAAAGAGGGGAATTAGACACTAATTTATATGCTGCTGAAATAGTACATGGACTAAAAGAAGTTCACTCAGAATAACATCACTGAGCGATGCAGTCGTGAGTTCTCAGAATCGGCTATCTGAGCACAGGAACTGAACTGCATGCCCGTCGTCCTCATCGGGGTCTTGACCTGACTCCAGCTCGTCGCCGTAACAGACTTGTGTGGGCAAATGCTCACATTCGATGGCGTCTGGCACGTTGGAGAGGTGTGCGCTTCACGGATGAATCATGGTTCACATTGTTCAGGGCAGATGGCAGCTGAGAATGTCCCAGTTCTTGCATGGCCAGCATACTCACCGGACATGTCACCCATTGAGCATGTTCGGGATGTGCTTGACCGGCGTATACGACAGCGTGTACCAGTTCCCACGAATATCCAACAACCTCGCACAGCCATTGAAGTGGAGTGGACCAACATTCCACAGGCCACAATTGACAATCTGATAGACTCCATGCGACGATGTGTTGCACTGCATGAGGCAAATGGTGGTCACACCAGATACTGACCGGTTCTGGGTCCCCAGACCCCCAATAGCGCAAAAAACTGCACATTCCAGGGTGGTCTTTTGTTGTGGGCAGTCTGAGGTACACCTGTGCACTACTCATGATGTCAGATCAGCATCCTGATGTGGCACACCTGTGAGGTGGGATGGATTATCTCAATATAGCAGATGTGCCCACTACCACACATTTGGACTGATTTGTGACCACTGTTTGGGAGGGATGGTTATATTGTGTATCTGGAATGAATTTTAGGTCTCTACGTCCATCCCATGGGGAATGGGAGCAGTAACAAAGGTGTTGCGTTTATATTTTTGTTGAGTGTATATAAATGGCCCACCCTGTATAGGTTGTGTAATGCTAACAACCTGCGCAGTGACTGCATGTAAGTGAAGGCAGCAGCATCCTTTTTCTTGTTTTATTTGTTTATAGCTCTATTTTTAATAGTCTTTACTGAAGAGAACTGTGGTGCACATTTTCAGATTAAAAGGGAGAAAGGATGGGAGGAAACAAAGACAGACAGCCACATCCTCATCCTCTCTGCTTTAACTCCTACAAGAGTCTGCTTCCTTTGATTAATGAACTCTCCAGCTCAAGGATAAATTTATGTAACTCACACAGATTTATCTCATTTCTTTCTGCAGCAGTGCCCTAACCCAAGCAGAGCACATTTCCTGTGTTCATTGTGTTCCTTGTTATTCAGTATTTCAAAGTTATTCCATTCAGTCATGGAAAATTAGATAAAATCCATCAATCACTTTCTCAAGGTTTGTGAAGAACATGTCTCTGTTATCACCAATCAACTGTGGCATCAGAGTCTTGGTTTTTTATGTCAAGTCTTGATAATTAATGTATAAGTTAATAGACATCAGTGCGTTTTTATATTAGGATAATCGATCTTCAATCATTTCTAATTAAAGGAGAATCCTGGTGTTTGTCTACCTGATGTGGCTACCATGAAAGCAGACGGAGAGCTTCATGTGCCAGTGTGCCACACACACTGAGGCTGCAGAGCAAGACAAGGACTATAATCACCAGCTGCTCTCGAAGACACTGAGTCTGAAGTTTTAACCGTGTAATGAGAGACCCACTGGTTTACTTGTCATAAAGCGAGCCTACACATATCTGCAGAGGAGTAGCTTTCATACAGTGTTATCCATCAATCCTTGATCTTAAGAAATCATGGATGTGGCTCCTTGTGCACATGCACATTGTTTCAGCCCTAGCAGGCCTACTGTGTTTTTCTGCATGGGTGTGTCCTGGTTTTCCTAACTCAGCTGCCACCTCATTTCTCCTGTGGAGACAGTGCACAGCTGACTCCACTCAGTAATCAGCACTGAGTAGAAAAGCTGAGGAGAGGAGTCAACCAGCCCCAGTGGGCCAGCTTCAGCGCTGTGTTGAGTTGCTAGGCAGTAGTTATGTTCTCCAGCTAACGGGGGAGTATTAATTTTATTTTGGTAATTCTGTGATTTTAACTTTTTCTTTTTTTTAAGAACCAGCACTCTGGCTTTGTTGATCTGTTTCTTTTGATTTTATAGAAACAAGATTATTTATCCCCCTCACTTTATTTTCCTTTTCCTGGAGTGGAACACATACAGACAGGCACAACTCCCTGCCTTACAGCCACAAATATAACATTTCTGTGGAAAACCTTTCCTCTGTTGTAGAGACTCTGGAAAATGAAGAGTGATACGAATCTAGGAAAACTTCCAGCTGGTCTAATCATCTGCTCTTTCTTTTGTGCACGCTCAACAGTCTCAGCACTTTGTGAAATAGTCACAACTTTTCATTTATTGATTTGTTTTTCTGGACGTCAATTTTCACACATTGCATGTTCCTGAACTTAATTTTTCATCTTACCCCTCTTTGATGTACTCATTTACAGTCACTGACCACTTCATTAAGTACACGTTTCTAGTAATGAGTTGGAACATCTTCTGCTTTAGAACTGCTTTAATTCTTGGTATAGAGTCGATAATGTTTTGGAATCATTTCCGAGACTTTCGTTGGTATTGACATGATGGTGACATACAGTTGCTTGAAGATGTTTCACCTCTCATCCGAGAAGCTTCTTCAGTTCTAAGGTTCAAATGGTGGAGAGTCCCAGATTTAGGTGTGAAAACGGGTATGGGTCACAATCAGCCAGGGTTTCGGGTGAGCTCATTGTGAAACCTGGCCCCACCCTATCATGTGATTTCCTGAGGTCAGATGACCCAGGTGTGAATGGACGTTAAGGCGTCTGGGAGGGGATCTCAAAAGTGGATTATAGATGGTAGACAGTTGGTGTCGTAAGCCACCGCCTCTGTTCAAAGATGGTCGCTCACAGTGGACCTAAATGGCTTCTTTCACTCCTCTTTCAAACCATCCATCTTCTCTGTCCAAAAAGTGAACATTGGCATCTTTGAAAGAGTGACCTTTGTCCTTTAGATGCAGATGGACTGCTGAGTCTTGTCCTGTGGAGGTGGCTCTTCTATGTTGTGCCATCCACTTGTGAAGTGGCTGTTTGGTCTCTCCAATGTAGAGGTCTGGGCATTCCTCGCTACACTTAGACTACGTTGACCTGGATGACTGAGAACCTTCACAGATGTACTCAATCACAATTGCACAACCTTCCCCAGGCCATCCTGGCCATGTCTATTAGCCAAAATGGAAAAATGCAATGTAGGTACTGAGTGACACACCTTCCACTTTATCGCTTAAAAGTCCACATTTGCAGGTTGGAATCATTGGATTGTGTCCATAAACACAAACAACTTGCATTTTCATGATATGACAAGTTTTGCTATAAGATTGAGCTGGCATGACAGTTCATCACGAGAAATCTCAACTGTGAAACAGTCAAATACCATTATTGAGAGCATTATATCTGCTAACTTTCACTTTGTAATATATACTAAATCCCAAACTTGAACTCTGCTGGATCGCTTTATAGCTGTTAATTTATGGAATAAAGTAGGACGGCTGTTGAATATTTTCCATAAAACTGTCATTTAAATAAATGATAGAAATTTAATGACAAAAGTGCCAATATATTAAAGTGAATACAAGTTTTTAAGTTTATTCTAAATCAATAAAAATAAACAGACTACCACTGGTGAACAATCCAAACCATTAATCATGTCAACCATTTTTTTTATTCTTTTTTCTTTTTCTTTAACTTGAGTTATCCTTGGTAATGGAAAATAAACATTTGACAGTGATTTATAGTTTAGAACTGATACAAGCAGCAGGTTTAATTGCACACATATATATATTTGATATGAACAGAACTAACAGCTCCTTAAAATGTAGCAATTCATTAAAATTGGACCCAGTGTGACACACTGGGTCTCATAACTGAGTTTGTCCACCTTCCTGATGAGGTCGCTTCTCATTTTCACGCACTGCTGTCACATACATGCAATTATTCATTGTACTTTTGGGCAGAACAAACATGTCCATTTTTAAAATCTAACGCTACGCTGTCGCAGGGTTTGCAGCATCAGTAATCACGATAACAGTGTACTTCACCATGCTGCACTCTGCACTGGCCTTGTCACACAGAGCCAGAGCAGAGATGATTTATCATCCATGACCCGATACAGAAACAGCCACTTAAAGTCCCAGGGGAGAAACTTCACGTGTCTTCATATGGACAGATCCTCATCCACACAAATCTCCACCATGACTGCAGGTTTGAAATGGAGAGAGTGAGCTTAATCTTCAAAGTCAGGGTGTGATAGGGACAGTTCATTATCCGCTTCAAGAAGAATTACATTAACAGAGTGTTAATGAGATACAGCTTAAATATAGGATAGAAAATCTTCACACTGCTGTAGAACAGTCTGTGACTTATACGCCAGGGAGAGACAATCCTGCACTATAATGTTTTCTGTGTCACCCCCGGCATGCTCAGCAGCCTTTTCAGCGTCGCACTCATAGCAAAGCAAAAAATGAAAACTAACGAGCCGTGATGAACAAATAATCATGACCTCAAACTACTTGAGGAGGAGGAATTTTGGAATCAACATTACAGATGAAGAAATGCATCATAAGAAACATGAATTGAACATTGTTTAATCCTTAAACAGATGCATCGTATGGTTTGTATTTCAATTATTCAAACAAATAACATGCCAGTTGTAATTTGTTCAGAGCTGTTTGTTTTCTAAAAGCTAGAGGCCTATGGGTTGGGATTAAAGTCAGCTTGTTCCCCCACATAAGTGTACAGTCATGGTAAAAAGGCAGAACAACGTATTTAAATGCTAAGATTTTACTTCCAAACAAATGGCTAGTCCCTACAGGTCTTAAAAATAGGTGTACACCCAGAGATGATGATGATGATGATGATGATGATGATGATGATGATGATGATGATGATGAAGAAGAAGAAATGACAAGAACAAGAACCACCACCACATTATTCAAATGAGTGAGGCTGGTCAAAATTAGGTTATCCAACAACAACAAAAAACAACTCAAGATCTTAAGCACATCAGAATCCCTGAAAAACAACAGGATCAAGATCTGGCAACAGCTCAGTAAAAGTCCAGTCCTGAACCTGACTCATCCGTGATGCTGCGGCCGGACCTTAAGAGAGCTGAGCATTACTGAACGCTTTCAAACATCACTGAACTGAAGCAACGATGTGAGAGTGAGTCATACAGAATACAATTCAAATCACTTGGAGTTGCTGTTGTTTAAAGGTGATTCTAGAAGGTACTGAATCATGAGATGTACTTGGTTTTTCACACGGTGCTTCTGAATTTTGTCAATTAGGTTGTTGTTGAACTGAGGTTGCATTATACCTGATTTTTATACCTTACAAAAATAATCTTTCATGTCTTTTATGTTGCTACTACATAAAACGTATTTATCATTTATAACATTGAGATTACTTACAATTTTTTACCTACGCGTACTTTCCACAAGTTACAATGTTGTGTGTTTGGTATTGTGTTTAATCTTTAGGTTTTATAGTAATAAATGTAGTTCTCTGCTTTTCGGAAAATAAACTTAGAATTCATCTCTTTTTGGGTTTTTTCATTATATTTCCTGTTTTACTTTGATATTTTTATGGTTGTATTTCCTCAGCTGTTAAAGCCTTTGTATTGTTTCTAGTTGTGTTGTATTAGTGTTTGTTTGTTTCCTGTATGGCTGCCTGTGAGCTCATTGGACTTCTACACCAAAATAAAGTCTTATTCTTGTTGATTGAAGCCATCATCCGAGTCTGCATTTTGAGTCCACACTTTCCACTACAATATGAGATGTTTTAATTAGTCAGTCACCACGGGTATAAGCATTTCAGCATAAATTCATCTTTGCAGCGACAGGTCAGCCTATGTTATTTTAAATGACTGCTCTAAACCTCTAATAGAAAAATTACACTGCCAACTTGACATCCAACCTGCTATTGATATAGAAAAAGGGGACACTGGCATCAATTTTAAAAACACATGCAAGGAAGCAATGTTTGTGCACGAGGGACAATAACATTTTGTTCAAGTCATCTTATATTCTAGAAGACATTTCAGTTACCGGCATGTTATGTGACGTTTCCAGACACTGTGTTTTGTAAATCCTCCATTTTATCTTTTATTTCTGGACTTGAAAGATGCCATGTACGTATTTTGTTTCATTGGGACACTGGAAATCCCTGTTCATTTTCTTTTGTGGTTTTCTGATTTGTGAGGCAAATTAACTGTGAAATGAACATTAAGAGAGAAATAGAAGCATCTGTGATAAATCACCTACTGGCTCTGTCCTTGTGTCAATGTCATTACACACACACACACACGGGAACAGAAAACGCATACACATGTGTCTTTATATCAGAGACCACACATGTTTTTATGATGTGTCCAATGGAGGAACAGTGAGACAAAACACGTTGCACGATGCAATTACAGAAATGTCACATAAATGGCATGCAATTATAAAAGTGTCTGTTTGCATGTGTGTTTGATTGCACGGGAGGATATGTTCAAATATAACTCTGACTTGTACCACATGCAAAGTTATTCTGTTGTTGCCAATAACAAAGCGCACAAAGAGGCAAGAGAAGGAGAAGACAGACCGTGAAAAATGAGGGTATGGAGAAAATATACATAATGGGAAAACAACAGGAAGATCTTTGCTAACAAAATTTTCATGTTAATATTTCTGGACACCTATTGCACTTTAATTTTTGTCTCATTTGCTGAAACAATTAATCAGTGAGGAAATAAATGAAAAAATTTCACAGCAAATGTAAGGAAGGCAATTACAGGAAGAAAACAGGAAACCCTGCACTACATGTACCAACATCAACACACGTTCTTGCACTGAGCTAAAAAAGGGCTCTTTTTTTTTTTTTTTTTTTTTACAATCAATAAGATTGACTTTCCTTAAATAAAGTTTTCAGAGATTTTTAATCAAATCTTGACATTTCATGAATACAATTTTATTTTATGATCACTCGCCAGCATCTCAGATCTAATAAAAGGTGCTTAAAGTTAAAACACTGTTCTTTTTGGGGTAGAGTGGATGCACTTTGTTGGTGTTTTTTGTTTGTTTGCTTGCTTTAATTTTATTTTTATTCCCACAGAGCCATTCTGCATTGTGGCTTGCTTTTAGCAGCATACGCTAGAGCTGATCCCAGCTGTATAACTTGAGACAGTGTCTGTCTCCTGAACCCTGATACTTGAATACTCTCCTATTCCAGTTTTTAAATTTCTATGGCCCACAAGTAAGCATGCATTCTGAGATCAAAGTGCTCTTTTACAATAATATGTTAACAGAGATGTACTTATAAAGTCTTTTTGTAACCATAGCTATCACCATCTGGTGCCATTTAGATAGAAGCCGGGTACCCCCTATACTGGGGGCAAAATGCAGTTTCACCATTTGAAGTCAGGTCTTTTATGTAAATACAGGCATGTATGGTATCCACAAAAGCTTCCAAATCTCGACATTTTCAGCCCAGTAGTGGACACGTGACTGGAGGAGGGAGTGACATAAATTTAGCAGCACTTTCTCACTTTGTACCTTCCAACTAGTGGAACTAATGTAAACAAGGTTATGTTCGTGTGATTCTATTGGCTTAAATTATTAAAAAGAGGGGTCAATCATGCAAATTGGCCAATAGAAGCCAAAGTTACGGCCCCTCAGAGTTTAAAGGGAAACGGGCTATTTAAAGAGACTGTGGGTAACTGTGCCAAAAATATTCAAAAGACAAGCATTTGTAGGCATGTAAATAAAGTTAAATAATTTCTGCTGTTCAATACCTGTTCAAGAAATTTCCACTCACAGATGGTGCCAAATGTCAAAAGACTTCAAAACCACTGTAACATTTGTGTTTCACTTCAGCAGCATTCATCCTTGCACAGATAATGTTCGTATGTTGATTGAAGATATGCTTCAGTAGGCAATAAACTCCAGAAAACCAGCAAAGTGGTTATATGCAAAAATAAATAAATAAATAAAACATTGAAGAAAAATAAATCTCCCTGATGATTTTGTAAGTAACAAATAATCAGTCTCTCATGTTTTATGGTAGTTTAATTTTAATGAAAGACAGAATATCAACTGATATTAACTAACAATTTTTCTGGATTTAATTTATTTTTTGTTAATATTTTGTTAATATATTTCCATTAAAATGAAGCTACCCTTAAAAATTTGACTATTCATTTCTTTGTAAGTGAGACAACTTAGAAATTCAGCAAGCAATTATTTCCCTCCACTGTATCCTTGTTGTCTGTTTCATTATTCTGTTCTGTTACATTTTGGATTGGATCTACTGATAAAATTTATGGGAGCTTAAGAGTTAATTTAACTAATTTAACTTTTTGTTTAACAAAAAGACAGCATGGAATGATTTTCAGCATCGCTCTGAGACGGGATGTTCCTAAAGGCAAACAGTAATGTGAAGATGAAAAATGGCAGTCCTACAGAGAAAAGTAAACAACAACCAAATAAAATTATAAAACTTTCTGCTGTTTTCTGTCTTCATCATAAACAACAAAAGGTTGAGGGGTTTGAACTGTTGGTACAAAAACAAACTAGCAAGCATATTAGAACTGGTACAAATCCAGAAATAAGAAAACATCCCCAAATTTTTGGCATTTTCACATAAACTGCCAAATTCTGTGGACAAGTTCAAAAACCTTTTCTCCCAAGCTTCTAACTAATCATATAAACTTGGCAAATGATAAACCTGGCAGACTTGTCTCCTTCATCTGAGTCTTTCTTTTTGCACCATCTCTCCCTTTCTGCCTTCTCTCCATCTCTCACTTTCGACATCTAGTTAATTTCAGGGACATGAAAGGTTCTCGGCAGAACAAAGTCAGTCTTTTGTTTCCTCACATCAAAGGTTCAAAATCTCCTTTTAAGCTGCTTGATGACCGACTTTTAAAAGAGAGGGGTAGGTGGGCTCATCTGAAGAACAGAGAGAAGAGTTGACACTGGAAATAGATCAGAAACAATGCTCCCTCTCCATCCCATCGGTCTTCCTGGTAATTCTAATTCCAACATCCAGAGAAGTTTTGTAATGTCAACTTCAAATTAAGAGAAGGAACAAGTGAGGAAAAAGGCAATAATGAAGACAGATGGCAGTAAGATAGAGGAAACATATCTCTGTATATGTCAAGGTGACATATACAAGTCATTTACATTATTATGATACTGCCATCATCACCAGTGAGCAGGAGGGCAGAGCACCTGTTTCTTTTGAAGCTTTGCTTGTGTTTCCCTGTTTTGTTTCTGTAACATAAACAATTAAACACTGTCATCTGTCAAACTGAAATTGTTCCAGATTATAGAAAAAAGTGTCTTATATTTGAGCCAGCATGCATACTAGTTTCTAATTCAGTTGGGCTAATGATCCCTTCATTATCGTTTTACAGGCCAACTGAATTTTATACTTTGTTGATGGCCAATCAGCTGTCTTCCACTGACTAGCTTTGAATCTAATTTAGATACAGTTAAACTGCAAGAATGTCTTCTGTAAAAGAGGAACTGGGTAAAATTATAAATATGAAAAAAAAATATATTAAATATTAAAGGAATCACACATGCTGGATGCATGGAACAGGCTGGGAGCACAAATGGCTATGGCAGTGCTTACACGTGTTATAGAGTTAAGGGATATTCTTAAGCATTCTGAAATGACATTTTCACTTTGGCAATGTCATGTATGTTAAGGTGAAGGTTTCGCACAAGGTAGTGTATCACTAGCTCTTTTTAGGGCCATTTTTGTACATGTAAATTGAGTTGACCATGGTTCAGATGTTAGAGCAGGTTCTCTTGTAGAACTTAACAGCCTATTTTTAAAAAACTTTATTTAGGTGGGGATCTGAAGTCCATAAAAATCTAAACAAGGAATTCATAGAGAAGTTAAAAATCTTCTTTAACTCACACCTGGAGAAGAGAGACGAGTATGTGAAAATGCTGTTTGTAGATTACAGCTCAGCATTCAATACCATCATTCCCTCGAAGCTGGAAAGGGGAACTGCAGGATCTGGGACTGAGCAGCTCTCTCTGCAGCTGAATCCTTCACTTCCTGTCTGACAGACTCCAAGTGGTCAGACTGGGCAGCATCACCTCATCCCCCCCCTCATAATTAACACTGGTGCTTGACAGGGGTGTGTACTGAGCCCTCTCCTGTACTCACTCTACACCTACGACTGCACGGCCACTAGCAACTCCAACATCACTGTGAAGAATGCGGACGACACTACAGTGGTGGGTCTTATCACCAAAGGTGATGAGACGGCTTACAGGGAGGAGGTCAGCGCTCTGACCCACTGGTACCAAGACAACCATCTTACCTTCAACGTTGCAAAGACAAAGGAGTTGATAGTGGACTTCCGGAGGTGCAGAGAAGCACACACCCCCATCACCATCAACGGAGCTGCTGTAGAGAGAGTGAGCAGATTCCGTTTCCTAGGTGTACACCTGGCAGAGGGTCTCACATGGTCAGTACACATAAACAAAACGGTGAAGAAGGAGCAGCAGTGACTCTTCTTTATCAGGAGACTGAAAAGATTTGACATGAGCCCCCGCATCCTCAGGACCTTCTACCGCTGTGCCATTAAGAGCATCCTCACTGGATGCATCACCACCTGGCATGGCAACAGCACTGCTTACAACGGCAAAGCTCTCCAGAGAGTGGTGCGGTGTGCTGAAAGAATAATTGGAGATGAGCTTCCCTCCCTCCAGGACATCTACAGGAAGAGGTGCTTGAGAAAGTGGGGAGGATCACCAAAGACTCCACTCATCCCAGCTAGAGCAGGGCGATATGACCAAAACTATTTATCACGATATACATTTGAAAATTTGCGATAACGATATAACTGACGATATAATTGACACTAGACAAAATACTTTCCAACTCCACAACTTTATTAGTGCAAAAAACCCCATCAATGTATTTTCACTTAAACAAGCAGCTGTTTTTTTATGTGCATTACAGTTATATAAAAATTTAACAGTGCAAATTCCTTGCTGACAGTTTAACCAAAAGGCATTTCCAGTGGAAATTGGCTGACATATCCTCAGCATAACCATGTATAATATCCACAAAACTTAAAGAGGTTATACACACACAATATGGTAATATCATGTTGAAGCACAGTACGTATCACTCCGCGAGGCTCCTGCCTACGATAGCCGTAATGCTCCGACAATCCATCAAGCGGTGGCTTCGTAGCTTAGCAAAGTCGTACTAAAACATTTGACAGATTTTCGAGCACCGTGTACATAAAATCGTTTCGAGGTCAGTAAACACAACCAGAATTCATACATAAGGCGCACGGGATTATAAAGGGCACTGTCGACTTTACAGAAAATCAAAGGATTGATTTTATGTGTGCCGTATTTTCCAAACAACACATTAATAACGACGGCCCGCTAGCATGCTCTACCAAAAATAGTGCTTTGTTGTGTATCTGACGGACAAAAGCTAAACTAGTTCCACACCACTGAAGTTGCAGCATTTTTACAAACCAATTCTGGTTCATCTGTTTCATTCAACGATCCACTTTCACTCTTCTCATTCTGCGTTGCCGCCATGTGCGTACGTAAACATAGGCACTGCGCATGCGCGTTTTACCCATATTCTATCGCGATATTTCATTTTCCCATCGTTGCCCAAAATTACACCGGTATTACCGTGAACGGTATGATATAGCCCAGCCCTAATCCCAGCCATAAACTGTTCAGACTTCTTCAATCAGGCAGGAGGTACTGCAGTATTCGGTCCCAAACAAGCAGACTTAGAGAAAGTTTCTTTCCATCAGGCCATTAGACTGCTGAACACTTCATAGACACCTCACCTTACTGGAACTTCATCATTATCGTAATGTTATGTGCACATTGAGCATTTTAGCATCTCCTATGTTGCCCCCCCCCCCACATCCTCCAACCACACACCCATATTTTGCTTTATTGCGGTTTATTTCACACCTCAAACATTTAGTAAACAATTAAGCAAATAAAAGTAATCTGCAATAAATTACAGGTAGTAAGAAAAAAAACTACTAACTCTTTTACGCTACGTCCACACCTACACGGATATTTTTGAAAACGCAGCTGTTTCGTCCACACGTAAACGCCGTTTGAAATCACCGAAAACGGAGATTTTTTAAAACTCCTTTTTTGCTTTTACGAGAATATAGAGTTCGTCACGCAATGTCAAAGGTATGTGCCTTTTTTCACGTCACGCTGTGCGCCACATTATTGTTTACATGAGATGAATTGCAGAATGGCAGATAGAGACGAAATACTGTTACTGTTAATCTGACTGTCTTCAAGATTTATACACAGTTACTGTCCCTCCATTTACAAAGGCAAAGGCGTCACGGTGTGATTGTTTTACGTGTAGCTGTTTGTTTGTTTTTCCTGTGTAATAATATTCAACATTGCTATCAATACATTTTTTTTTAAAAAACATAAACAACTGAGGGATACTGTTTGTCCGTGATTTGAACCGAGGGAACAAATTTGGCAGGATCAGCCTGATATTATTTTTATCCCACTGTAACTTTACTGTATAAAGAGCTAACATCTCCAAAATGTCAGGAAGTTAGTCATTACAACAAGTGTTTGTGAACTAAAAATCAAGAATGTGGGATACTGTTTGTCCGTGATTTGGAGAGCCCAGCGCGCGCTCCCGACGATGGGAAAACCAATTCTGCAGGGGAGACTTACCTTTGCACTTGTGCAGGTGAAATCAAAGGGAAGATTTGCTTCACCATATTTTCTAGTCTTTGGCTTAGAATGAAGTTGGTTTGGAAACATATTCAGCTATGCTTCATCTCCTGCTTTGCGTTTCTGTGGGCGCCCCGTGCTAGCAGTGTCCAAGCGTTTTGTTTTTTTCCTTTTCATACCGCGCCCCCCCTGCCATGACTCTGCCCCCACACTTTGGGAAGGTCTGTCCTAGTGGTTAGCTTGGAGACTGCGTCAAGTGAATTTTTCTGTGGCTTGGCTTGTATTCTTTCCTATTGGATGTTTAGGGTCACATGAGTGGGGTAATGCAGGAAGCCATTTTAATATTGGGATTTGCACAATGAGGCGAACCAGAAATCTCCCTGTTTAATCCTTCAGCATCCATCTGTGTTATGCCATTGAGAAGCTTTGTTTGTAAGTTTAAATTGTGTTTCATCTTTATGAGTAGTAAGTGATGCAAATTTTTTTGTTTTGATGCATATTTGGAGATATATAAAAATGCCCAAATCTGTTCGCCACGTGTAGCAAATGTATAATTCTTTATTTTCCTTTAGTATATTTCTTTTTTGTATTATTTTGTAGTTTCAAAAGTTCTGGGAAAGCACTGTAAGATGCATGTTGGTGAAGACAAACAAGCAAACAGCCCTCAACTTTACTTTCACGTCTGACTCATCAGTCAATGCTTTCAGTGCCTACTGCATATGTTTAGCTATCCATCACTTCGTGTACCAGAACCACGCACGCAGGGGACAGAATAATTATGCACTCCATACTGTACATAAATGCCACTTGTTTTGCACAATTTCCAACTGCCGACCTCTGTATATTTTATTTTCATTTAATTTTACACACACACACACACACACACACACACACACACACACACACACACACACACACACACACACGCACACACATTCAATAATGCACATACACTCTTATATTTGTACATATATTTATTCTTATAATTCTCGCATTCCTATTCTTATGTTGTTGTATTTTGCACACCTCTGTTGCTTGTGAAGCTCGCACACTTCACTCACATGTGCTGTACCAGTGTACCTGCGCATGTGATATGCCAATAAAAGTGCTTTGATTTGGTTTGATTTGATAAACTAAGGACTCTAAACTGCCAAAAAAAAAGTTTAATAATAAGGAATTCTAAAACACGAAACTTAAGAACAACAACCAAACAGAGTATATTGAATGGTGAACATGAATTTAAAGTTCAAAACACAAAACCGAATACATATCTATTGATTTTAGAGTTGGCAGTTTAATTCTTGGCCCCTATTCATATGCCTGAGTGTCTTTGGAAAAGACGCTGAACCCCAAGTTGCTTCCAATTGAGTGTTGCTTCCAGTATGTTGCATGGAAGCTTTGGCACAAATATTTTTGGCTGTATGTGTGTTGTAATTACTGCTTGTGTGGAATGTGGATCTAGCCAATTAACAAGACAGCTACTTTAACAACATCCTGCACATTCCTGTTTGGATCCTCTTAATTATGTAATATTTAGTCACAAGACTTTCATTAGTGAGGCACAAAAAGAGTGTGTGTCTATGTTGTTGTTTTTCTGTTTATAGATGCGAACAAACACACACATACAAACACATGCTGTAAAACTGAACACCCTGCAGAAGTCCTTTATAGAAAAAATGCTGTTAAATCTGGAACACACACACACATACTCGTTTTACCTACATCGTGGGGTCCACTGCGTGACAGGTGCCTGATGAGATCCACCCTTTCCAAAGGGTGTAAAGACACGATTTTCACTCCTAAATTCATAAGAAATTCATCTAAACTTGAAAAGTCAAACTCTCAAATTTTAAACCTGAATTTTTGTTTTAATGGGGACCAGTTATATTGTGTGTAATTCACAGTTGGGACCAATCAAATGTCTATGAGCATACAGTCAACAACACTGAACCATGAAATTTAACCTGTGTTGGGTAGAAACCTTACTATCAGATTACATATATTTTAAAAAAATCTGATTCTAAAATATTATGAAATTACACAAACACTATTTATGAAATTTAATAATGTTGTAAAAGCTGAGCAAAAGGTAACATTTTGTCTAGTGTTTTACTTTGTAAGATTGAACATATGCAAATAAAATAATTTTAAATCAATTCAGTTTATCAGTTAATTTTCATCACATATGAAGAACCAGATCTGCTTTAACAGAAAATGGAAAACAACATTTTTACTGAAACCACCACATTCAATGTTTCCAAACCACATTTGATGGTTAAAAAAAGTCACCTACTGTACAAAATGGGCAGAGAAACTGAGCTTATGCATTCATGTAACATTTATTTCAGCCTTTGAAAAGACAATCAGCCCCTTACGCCCAGCAAACATCACATATCAGATTGTTTGAACTTGTAGCTCATCCAGTTCATGATCCATCACATTTCACAGTTAAATTTAAGTGCAGAAGAAAGCAATAAATTTCTGTGTCAATGATTGGCTATATTTCCACTAATAAGAATTAAAATCCATTGAGAATCACAAATGTGATCTTGGCCTCAAGCACAGTTTTGTTGAAGCCCCATTAGGTGATCATTATGTTTATATTTGATGGTCATAAATTGTGCTGGTCAAAATGTTTTAATTTTGAGCAGTACTGTAGGAATAGCAATTCTTGTGAATGGTGACTGGATGGATTGACAACGGATGTCTTGCCATGACATGAGCTCATCAGTCCTTCATCCAGATGAGCTAAAAACATTTTTTACTGCATTTTCAAGATGTGGTATTTTAAGAGATTTAAAATTGGCTGACTCCGAGATAAAATTGGTTATCAGTACTCACTGATAACCAATTTTAGATATATCAGTATGGGAATGCCTTTTTTCTTTTCAAAACATAATTAAAACAGTAACATGAATTGCATTTTTTCCTAACTTTTTTCTTGACCTCCAAAAACATTGGTCCAGCAGAAAATGTAAAAATAAATGCAAACGGGCAGACAAAGCATAAATAAACAATTAAGAACAAGTTCAGGCTGTTAAACTCTTTTTGCAGCTCTATGCTGCATTGCAGTGATTCATTTTTTTACGTAGAACTTTACCGCTGTCCAGCTTCTATTTTTAAGTGCTTTCGGTGAAGCCTCAATACAGGGAACACACTCTGACTTTCCTGGTACTTTACCGGACTCAATGAGGGACATTAGTGTCTTTTCCACAGCATGCACCTCAGCTGATGTCCAAGTCCTCTTCTTTGATGTTCCTAAAATAGAAAAGAAAGTGACTTAATACGGTTTTAATAATTAATTTAAGATAAATAAAGACAAACGAAAAGGGTAGAAACTGTGGTTTTATGGTAATCACTTTCAAATTTTGAATTGTTTCCTCTTAGCTGTTGAGAGTCTAGTTAAATCATGAATTTTCAGAATATTAATAAAAGAAATCTGTCAGTGAATTGGCAAATTATACATTAGGTGCTTTATCACAGTTATCTGTGGATACATCCTAGTTCCCTGAAACTGCCTACACTTTTCTATCATTTGCATCTTTTTGTTGCTTCTTAGTACCTCCCAAATAGGATGGAGGATAGATACAAGAAAATGTAAGGAAACATCCCTTTCTGACAAGTGAGGTAGCCGATCACAGCTGGATCAGTTGTCAGTCAGCTTTAACAGTTGAGATTAATCCTAATAGAGACACTTGAAAGTGGCATTGTTTTCTCCCTGTAGACTGCTAGCAGTTTAGCACCTGTACATATTTGTAAATTTAAAAAAATTGTTTCTGTTCTGTGTCCTGTTCTGTGTGTTTGTTTGTTTGTTTTTCTGCTGATACAACCAGAGCTCTTGAAGGGAAAAAAAAACACAAAGTTTGAAGCAAACAATTTTACCCAATCACGGTTAGAGAATTAGTGCTAACTGAACTGACGTGGCTTGAAAATAAAATGGTAGGCAAGCAGCTAGCAGCAATAGAAAAGCTAACAATTATAAGCACACAAGGGTACAAAGAAGGTTACACAATACAGGCAACGACAGTGCTGCCAGGCTCTTTAGTAGGTGATACTCAAAATGATCAATCTAAAAAAGTTCTAAAGTACATTCAGTACATCCAGTTACCATTACAGAAATTATGTTTTTCTTGTGGATTATTGAAAATCTGCTCTAGATACCAATCAAAAAGTTTTCAGGTTTGCACAACTGAAATAATACAATTTATTTATTTATTTAGGACAGTGCATATTAATGAACATAAATGTAAAAAAAATTACATGAATGTAAACATGCCAGATTATAGCCAAAGGCTAATTTCCATCTGTTGTCCTTAAACATAGAAAAATAGACATAATAATTCATAAAAATTCATCATTCATTCATAATAAAAACTCCATCACCAAACTTACTCATACACACCATTCTGTTCCCAAATAAAACATTAAAACTATACAACTCATACATGATCACACACTTGATTTGTCCATAACCAGTTTTTAACCTTTGCCTTAAACAAATTGAATGTCGAGCATTCTCTAATGGGTTGAGGAAGACTGTTCCACAGATGGCCACCCTGGACAGAAAGGACGTTCTGCCCAAATGCTGTCCGTCTGTAGGGTATAAACAAGTCTCCTTGGATTGTAGCTTGAGTGGTCCTGTCTGAGCTTTCTTTATGCCTAATGAACTGCTTTAGTGGTGGTGGAGCAAGGGAGTGTAAGACTTTATATATTAAACACACTCTTTTAAGTTTCACTAAGTTATTGAAGTTCAGTAATTAACTTCATAAATATACCCAAAAAAAGAACTTCTATACTCTCTGTGCTCCTGTTTGGTTTAATTCTATCCAATTTGTAAAAGCAGGTTTAGAAAAAGAAAGGGGGGCAAAAACTTAAAGTTTTGTAGTTTTTTTGCAAATTACCCATTTTAATTAGTGATGGGATTTCCGGCTCTTTTTACAGATCCGGCTCTTTCGGTTCGGCTCACTAAAAAGAGCCGGCTCTTTCGGCTCCGAACCGGCTCTTCGGGTTGTTTTGTTGCTTTAATTAATTTATTATTAACAATAATATAAAATTATGCACAAAAGGAATTACTAACGTAAAAAAAAGTGGTTTTATTTATATATGTTTATATATAAATATATGCGGTGGCCCCTAGAGACAAAACACGTACAAACTCCAAAACACAATTCTAGCATGAACTGAACTTCCAAAGCAGAGCTACTAGATCACTTAAATTACACAATTGAAAGCATGTGTGTATTGTTTGTGTATTTATACACAGGCACTCATATATATTCAAATAATTTTAAAAAAAGTTCATTTACCTGTTACTACCACACACCAAATCCGGTCGTTGGTACTTGCTGGCTTGTGTAGCCACAAGATAACAAAGGCTCAACACTGCGCCCAGCATCCTGGAGCACTTCTGCTGTCTTTTGTACGTGTTTTGAGTTTTTATGTGCTTCTGAGTTTTTATATGCTTCTGTGTTTTTACGTGCTTCGGAGTTTGTACGTGATTTGAAGTTTGTATGTGCTTTGTCTCTAGGGGCCACCGTAAATATACTTTTATTTATTCACTCCACATAAAATGTAATAAATAAATCATATAATACAAAAATCAACTATTCACATTTCAACTTTTAACTATTTAAATTTTCAGCTTTTTCCTTTTACAAATTTAAAGTGAAAAGAACACAAAACACTGCAAACCACAACACAATTAAATATAAATTATAATATGAAAACAAACAGAAGATGCACATTCTCTGTTATATGGACCTGCATGAATAAACTTTCTGAATCCTTTATCATCTGCAACCGAAAATAGTTGTGGATGATTACTATACCTTTCTAATGTTGTTGTCCCTGCCTGTCTTTCTCTCTCTCTGGCTCTGTTCCTGTGCTACTGAGTGTAACTACCGCCCCTCCCCCTCTGCCCAGCGTAAAGCACAAGGCTTGCGTGCTGAGTGAAGCGGAAAAAAGTGCGAGAGAGAGGGTGAGAGAAAGGGGGGAGAAAAAAAACCCACGTGACAGCTCGCGTCGTTCACGTCAAAGAGTCGGCTCTAAGAGCCATTTCGTTCGCGAACGACCCATCACTAATTTTAATGCCATCAGTGTCAGATTCAGTTTCCTTTGTTTTAGTTCCTGTTCCAAATTGAGATAGCACAGAATCAAAATTCTGTAAATTTTCTTTAGGTTTTTGTGAACCTTGCTTAGAGGCTTAATTAAGACAGGTACCTGAGACGCAACAGGGTGTGCGGTAGGTGTGAGAAGTACCCGCTTTAGGGTCATCAATGTCAGACCCAGTCTCCATTATTCTCTCAGGTGTTAAGGATCCTTTTTTTAATTTCTGTGTTTTTAAAAACCACAAAAGAATAAAAACAGGTACCATCTAGTTAGTCTGCTGGATACCTGTGGGTGTTTCATCAAACTCATCTGTGGTTGGCTGACTTTTCGATCTTTGGGATCCTTTGACAAAAAAGAAGACAAAGTCAGTAATGGTATATGGTTGACCTCAGTGCCTATTCAGCCTTCACACTACGCAACGTATTTTTTGTGAGACGTATTACAGTAGCTGTATGTAAAGATGAATGGCATGTCTCCACGTCTTTGCACTATTCAAATGATAAGATTAAAGAAAAAAAAACAAGCACAGACATCTGTTACTTGTCATTTGGATCAAGAGTCTGCACAATAGTGATGGGGCAGTGCAGCAAGGGATATAGTTCTTGTCCATCCACCTGCCAGAAACGAACTGAAATCAGCTGTCAATAATGACAGCTCACAGCCTTTTTATAACATTGAAGTACACTTCAAAGCAAACTGATCAGAAAATTTAACAATTGAACATACATTCGCATGATAAGAAGTAAGTAAAATGAGAGAAACTCTATCAGAACAATTTATTTGGCATGTACTTTGAGGTTTTAGTTTGTCCCCTCTGTTAACAGTCTGCCACCATAAGATTCCACATTTAAGCTGCAAGTTTAAAAATTATCATGTCATCTATTTTTATATACAGTAAATGGCTGGATGCTAAAAACAGTTAAATGCGTCGCCTACTCGATGTTGAGGAACTGAAAGATGAGTCCAATGATACATCTGTCTCTGAAAGATCACTGTTCACATATTTCTGCATTTCTTCTGAAAAGCAGTGATAAGAAAAACACATAGCACAAAAGACATTTACTCTAAAATAAATACATAAATAAGAATATTTTGTTTACTATTGGGATTCATTTGGATTTGACCGAGGCTCATTCCCTTGAAGTCTTACAGTCTGCCTTGTTCTAGGGGTAGGGAACTCCAGGCCTCGAAAGCCGGTGTCCTGCAGGTTTTAGATCTCACCCTGCGTCAACACACTTGAATCAAATGATTAGTTCATTACCATGCCTCTAGAGAACTGCAAGACATGCTGAGGAGGTAATTTAGCCATTTAAATCAGCTGTGTTGGATCAAGGACACATCTAAAACCTGCAGGACACCGGCTCTCGAGGCCTGTAGTTCCCTACTCCTGTTCTAAAGCAATGAGCACTTTGCTGACTTTAGCCAACTCAAGTGTTCCTTCAGGCAGTCTATAGTACTCCCTATGGACTATTATATCATGGCCTAGAAAAATTGCGAGGATGTCCATCTCATTGTCTCTCAGGACAATGAGATGGACACATGCTTTCTCAACTTAGTTGAGGACAATGTTTCTGTCTGATGGCATTCGATCCCCTAAAGTGAGTGTCTGCTTTAGGTCTAGAGAAGAAAAAGGGATTTTCATCAGACACACCACAGGCCCGCCGATGTGAAACCAAGGCTTCTGTTGAGGACAGCATGTCTGGTGTTAAGAGGATAAGAACTTTTCTGTTTCTTTTCCCTCTAATTTTGATGCTGTGGAAATGCAGACAAAGTTTTTGTTCAAACTCTGAAAGTCCTACTGCCAAATCCGAATGGCCTTCTGAAGTATTTCGCAGGGTGAATGCAGTTAGTGGCATTTTTGATACCTCACCCTCTCTCCTGCGGTTAAACAGTATCACTTCACAAAGAGTCAAATTGGCCAGCATGGACCAGTTCTTCCCATTGGGATCACTGGCAAGTCTGGCTTGGTATTCTTTTCTGTACCTATCAAGATACATATGCATGGTTTTTACATCCTCAGTGAAAGGGAGGAGTTGAGGAGTGTTCTATTTTCCTTCTTTTAGAGTTTGCAGGGCAGGAGATGACAAAAACACATGCCATTTTTTTCTCATAAAGATCCCGGCTTCTGTTCAGAATCTTAAGAAATTCCTCATTGAGAAAATCTGCCATCTTTGCTTCACAATCAAGAATATCTGCGATCTTCTTGAGACTATGGCCCAGTTTCAGAGCCAGTGATGGAGCTCTGTAGTTGAAGCAGTCAAGGATGTGGCTGGCTTTGATGAAGACAAAAACATCTACAAAGTTGAAGTTGGAAGGTACATAGAAATCCTCCATTTTTTTCCAGTCTCTCTGCTTCCCATGAGCACAGAAGTAATCATCCTATTTCTCCCATTTTTTGTCTGATGTACTTATGTTTGGTCTTGTCATGTCCATGTTTTGAATACAAGTGTTCTCCTAGTCTCAAGATATTTTTCTCCTGTCTGATGATGTTTCTGACTTCATCCCGATGCATAGCATTCACCAGTTCCCAAACCTTTCTGCTGACACCATCTGGGACAGGCTGTACAAAGGCACAAAGTGACTGGATCTGACTTTTGCCTGGTTTTGCTGTCTGCACCTCTGTGAAATATGTCTCCATAATGAATGCCTTTTCAGCAATGCCTGGCAGTTTATGCAATGCATGTAGTCATTGGCCTTCACTGGTTTACGAGTTTGCTGATTTGGGATTAGTGTCCCACAGCCAGCTTTCAGAACCTCAATATTATGAGCATGGTTCCCCTTGTTTCCAATGAGGTCAAAATGTAGTTTTCGCTCCTTTGATTTCAAAGGAAAACTGATTGCTCCTGCTATAGCTAGTTCACTGCTGTGCTTGTGTATTAAGTGACTTACTATTTTATGGCACTCCTGTGGACGGTATAAGCAGTGATGCTTTTTACTGTATACTCTAGTTCCATCCTTCTTCTTTTTTTGCAGCTTCATCACAGAAAAATTTCCCTGGTTAGGTTCAGAGCTTTCACTTTCTCCTTTCTCATGGTCCTTATCCAAAGATGTACTTGGGAGTGCTTTTCTTCTGTAAGTCTTTTGTGACTTCTTTGTTTTCTTGATTTTGAACAATGGGACCCTGTTTGTCAGATCCCTCTGAACTGCTTTCATTCCTTGAGTCTGTTGATGGAATATATTCATCATCAGTGCTTTCAATATAACTTCTAGAAGCTTCTGATGTGTCATCCACCTTAGAGATTGACTGATACAACTGACAACCAAATGTCAAATGTTTGTGTCAAAAAAGCTGTAAAATGATTATTGAACAGAGCTGTTCAAATAATTGGATGTGAACTCCTGTATTTTTTCTTCTCTCTCTCTCATTACTTTACATTTTTCCTCCAAGGAGGCAGACTTTCTTGTAATTTCTAAAGTGCTCTTGAGCAATAGTTCTCCAGACTTCGGAAGGTCTTTTAAAGTTTTTCTTTGGACATTGGCTACCACACACACACATTTTTACAGCACCATCTGGGCGTAGCATTTTCAGTGAGCACAACATTAAGTTACTTATCCAAGTGACTTCTTCAGGCTGATCTTCTTTTTCAGACACCAACTAGGGAGGATAAGATAGACAAACGCAACAATGTCGTCATCTCCTATTTCGCCGGTTTATCAGAAAAACTCAGTCTTCTCCAAGCATCCGAGTGTACTTCAGACCCAGCCACACACTCAGACAAAAACTGGCTCATCCCAAAGACAAAACTCCTAAACACAAACTTGACAATGTAGTGTGTGCAGTACAGTGCAGTGAGGAATGCTCAGACTTTTATCTTGGAGAGACCAAACAGCCACTTCACAAACGCATGGCACAACATAGAAGAGCCACCTCAATGGGACAAGACTCGGCTGTCCATCTGCATGTAAAGTACAAAGGTCACTCTTTCAAGGACGCCAATGTTCAAATTTTGTACAAAGACAGATGACTTCTTTCATTCCTCTTTCAAACTATCTATGTCCACTGTGAACGACCATCTTTGAACAGAGTCAGCGGCTTACACCTCCAACTGTCTTCCATCTATAATCCAGTTTTGAGATCCCGTCCCAGACACCTTAACACCCACTCATATTCTTGAGGGACACTCCAATAGGGCTTAAAAATCTGGGACTCTCTGCCAATTGCTCTTAGAACTGAATAAGCTTCTCAGATGAAAGGTGAAACATCTTCAAGCAACTTCAAGAAGTCCAGACGCTTTTCTTTCCAAGCTCCTTAGACCACGATGACCTGAATGACTGAGAACCTTCACAGACATTTTGGAACCCCTGGCACACCCATGTTTCTGCATGTGGTACTCAGCCTTGTATGGGAAATAGGTGGAATTAAGACACAGTTCCAAAAGTAAACACACTTGGTTGGTGCTGAGAGTGGTGCTGTTGCTGAGGTTGGGGTCATCCTGTAATCTCTTACGCACTACCTCCAGCAGTTCAGTGACTGGAATACAAGTGAAGAGAGATGTAAAATCATACTTACCTGGATGACTGTGCATGCATCAAGACAAATTTGAAGGTAAATAATTCACCTACTGAAAAAGTGGGCACACAAATTGAGGTTATGTTTTCACATAACATTTATTTCAAATAGCCTTTGAGTTTTTGATGTAAGGGCTGAGTGTTTAAATTTCAAAAGCCAGAATGTCAGTGAACTAGCAGCTCACACAGCTCATGATCCATCACAATTGACTGCTAAATTTGACATGTTGACAACAGAGTGAAGGCAATAAGTTATTGCTACTGTTTTTGCTTGGCTATAACGTACAAACAAATTAAAATGCACAGAGAATGACAAAATGCAAACTGGACCTCAGGTACAGTTTGGATGATGACCAATTAGGTGCTCAATATTAACAAATTTGACAAATTTTTGGTCAATACTGTAGGAGTAGCTGTTCTAGTGAATTGTGCCAGGATGGACAGGCACACACCTTGACAAGACCTCACTTGCCCTATGGCCAGCATGTAAAAATGTCTTTTGCATTAATGAACCTATACAAGCATATTTGCTGATAACCAAAATCTAATTAATTATTATAATAGCTAATTATTATAATCTGTATCCAAGTTAGTTCTCCAATTGGAATGTGTGACATAAAAGCGAATGTAAAAGAATCTCAAAAGATTCTATTTAAGTGCTTCATATAGAGAATGCAATCTTATTTATTATTATTTTTTTAATCTAAAGAAAAAACATCTTGGTCCAGCAGAACATTTAAAACAAAAACAAAAAGTCAGGTGAGGCATAAAATTAACCGTTGCAGCCTCAGACTTTTTGAAGGTCTATGCTGGAGGGCAGTGATCCAGTTTTTAACAGAACTGCATTTAAACATGCTGTTCAGCATTTAAAAAATGCATAGAAGCGTGTTCAGTGTGTAAAACTACAAATTTGGGATTATTACATTTAAGTTGTTCATACACTTCTTTTCTCTTAGCATTCATGGTTTTAACTGGACCCTTAGCATTGCACAGACTCACTGTCTGCTGCTCTTGCACGGACGCCATTCACACAATCTCACCCTTCCATGATGCATGCTATGGGAAAGGAAAGGAAGGGGGGAAAAAAACACACTTTAGCCATTTCTCAGAAAATTTACGTTATTCATTTAGTTACTTTCCAGCTGAAGCCAACTCCGAAATTAGTCCCCATGGTGTACTGATATGTCAGGTCATGGTCCCCACCAGCATAGGAAAACAAACACACACACAGAGCTTGTTTAACCTTTATAAAATGGCTTCAATCAGGTCTCGTTCTTCACTTGGTGAGAATTGTTGTCCTAATAGCACAGTTTTACAGCTCATTAAAATGCAGTGTTAATGTTAAGGGCATGGCTGAGACTCATTTAGCTTACAGAAGTCCAAAAATCTCTTTTTACAGGGGTTTTGTTGTCTTTTTTTTTTTTTTTTTTTTTACAGTTTTCAAAAATCTCTTTTTACACTTGGATAAGATAAGATAACCTTTATTAGTCCCACACGTGGGAAATTTGTTTTGTCACAGCAGGAAGTGGACAGTGCAAAAGTTATGAGGCAAAAATTAGAATACAATAAGAATAAATACAGTACACAGCTGTACAGAATAGAATAAAATACTATATACAGTAGAATACAATAAAATAAATATACAATAAGATAAAAATAGAATACAAATACTATATACAACTGAGTAAAAATACAACGATGACAGAAAGGATTATTGCACTTAGTATTATTGCATATGTATGGATGTGTGTGCTTGATCAGTTAAAGTCTTTATTATGGAGTCTGACAGCAGTGGGGAGGAAAGACCTGCGAAATCTCTCCGTCCCACACCGTGGGTGCCGCAGTCTCCCACTGAAGGAGCTGCTCAGTGCTGTCACAGTCTGCTGCATGGGGTGGGAGATGTTGTCCAACAGGGATGACAGCTTAGCCGCCGTTCTCCTGTCACTCACCACCTCCACTGGGTCCAGAGGGCATCCTAGAACAGAGCTGGCCCTTCGGATCACCCTGTTCAGTCTCTTCCTGTCCCCAGCAGAGATGCTGCCGCCCCAGCAGACCACACCATAAAAGATAGCAGAAGCCACAACAGACTCATAGAAGGTCTTCAGGAGTGGCATGTCTAGCATGTGCTAAATAACATTTACACTTTGCACTGAAAGTACTTGAGTGTATGCCGATCATGCTGATAATTTTTGACTATTTTTAAAACTGTTTTGGCACAGGAAGTGACAGTCCACATCAACTACCAGATGGTCTGTGTCTCCATACTTTCCATCAGTGAGATTTAATTAAGTCAAGTCAAATTTATTTGTATAGACACCAGGCACCAGGTTATTCAGAGTGCTTGTACTGCACAAGGTGGCAAAGTACGGAGTCAGCTAATTCTGGACAGGCTAGTTTTCATATTTGTATAATGTGAAGAAATCATGAGGGGAAGTATACACAAAGCAGACTGCAAGTGAAGCAACTTCATCTGACTACCACAATTATTTATTTATTGATCATCATTAAAGCACAATTTGCACTGTAAATGAGGTAACTTTTCTAAACTTTCATTAAACTTGACAGCAAAAGGAAAGATAATGAATGAACTCTTATGAACTGCACTTGTATTGGATCAGGGCAGCTGCTGTGCTGGTAGATGTTCAGTATAAAGGCAAATCTGTCAATTTACTTTTAATATATGTTTATACTTGACCTATGGCCAATGACCAAAAAGACTGGCTTGCTAATTTAAGTGGCTGAAATGAGCTTCCTCCTAAAGGTGCTCCTTGGAGATAAGGCGAGCAGCTCCATTGTTGTGGCTCAGAGTAGAGCTCACTGTTTCTCTGCACAGGTGTGATGGGTGAAGGATCTGGCTTTGGATGCCTTCAGGAGAGAGCTGGGCATATCCAGTAGGGAGTAGGCCCCAGGCAGATCCATGACCAGATGGAGAGATTATGCCTCTGGAATGACTTAAACTCAAGATGCAGTGGCTAGGAAATATTTGTGTATTGTGTGAATATTTATATAGCCATTATAATATTTATAATATTGTGTAAACATTTGTGTATTATGAAACTAGAAAAACCCAAACAATTTAAATGTCCTCATTCCACTGACTGTACTTAAATCACCAAGCAATTAATGTAAATCATCCTCTCCAGACAATAGAGTGGTTGGTTCTAACTGCAGCACAGTGATAATGTATACATAACGGCCATATGCGCCCACACACACCAACAGAAACGCAATAATCCTCAAAGATACTCTATACCAGTTGTTGGCATACTGCGTACCCCATGTTATAAAATCCCTTTAAATCTCTTTCTAGTTTGATTCCATGGCACGCGCGCACGCACACACACACACACACACACACACACACACACACACACACACAAAGTGAACTGTACACTTGAAATTCTCCTTGCTTCAATACATGAAACCTGTATCGGATCATTTTGTATTCTTTGTGTATGTGTGTACTGTTATACAATACTACTTGTTGTAAAAGAATGACATAAAATAGTTGCCATTAAAGAATGAACGTCTGTGAGCGTCACTGTCAGTGGATATCAACAGCCAATCTGTTTCATAGATGAAAGAATGACTGAGGAATATTGTATCACTCTTTTTCATGCACAATTCACACTGCTATTCCTGGTTAATTTAGCCATACAAAAGAAGTGCAGTTTTATGCTACAGATCCTGGAATTCAGCTGCTTTGTAAGAGATTTAAAGTTCACAGTACAGCCAAAAAACTAGATTATTTTGCTTTGGCAGAGGTAATTGCTGAGTGTCATTAGTGCTGTCTGAAACCTCCTGGACAAGTAGAAAATGAGAAAAGGAAGAACTCTTAAATTATTGGTGTTGTTATTTAAAACTGGTCTTTGCAGACCATGCATGCTCTGAGTCCCTTTGTTTTTGAAAGAATTCAATCAGTTAAATTGTTTTGGGTCATTTTACGTCAGAGATTAACTTATGATACAGTGTGCTGACTCTTCTGTGACAACTTTTATTGTTTTAATATTGATGATTTTGGCATACAGCTCATAAAAACCCAAAATTCCTATCTCAAAAAATTAGCATATTTCATCCGACCAATAAAAGAAAAGTGTTTTTAATACAAAAAAAGTCAACCTTCGAATAATTATGTTCAGTTATGCACTCAATACTTGGTCGGGAATCCTTTTGCAGAAATGACTGCTTCAATGCGGCGTGGCATGGAGGCAATCAGCCTGTGGCACTGCTGAGGTGTTATGGAGGCCCAGGATGCTTCGATAGCGGCCTTAAGCTCATCCAGAGTGTTGGGTCTTGCGTCTCTCAACTTTCTCTTCACAATATCCCACAGATTCTCTATGGGGTTCAGGTCAGGAGAGTTGGCAGGCCAATTGAGCACAGTAATACCATGGTCAGTAAACCATTTACCAGTGGTTTTGGCTCTGTGAGCAGGTGCCAGGTCGTGCTGAAAAATGAAATCTTCATCTCCATAAAGCTTTTCAGCAGATGGAAACATGAAGTGCTCCAAAATCTCCTGATAGCTAGCTGCATTGACCCTGCCCTTGATAAAACACAGTGGACCAACACCAGCAGCTGACATGGCACCCCAGACCATCACTGACTGTGGGTGCTTGACACTGGACTTCAGGCATTTTGGCATTTCCCTCTCCTCAGTCTTCCTCCAGACTCTGGCACCTTGATTTCCGAATGACATGCAAAAGTTGCTTTCATCCAAAAAAAAGTACTTTGGACCACTGAGCAAGTTTTTAAAAGCCTCAGGAATCTTTTGCAGGTGTTTAGAGTTAATTCGTTGATTCAGATGATTAGGTTAATAGCTCGTTTAGAGAATCTTTTCATGATATGCTAATTTTTTGAGATAGGAATTTTGGGTTTTCATGAGCTGTATGCCAAAATCATCAATATTAAAACAATGAAAGGCTTGAACTACTTCAGTTGTGTGTAATGAATCTAAAATATATGAAAGTCTAATGTCTGTGAAGGTTCTCAGTCATCCAGGTCATCGTAGTCAAAGGAGCTTGCAAAGAAAAGCGTCTGGACTTCTTGAAGTTGCTTGAAGACGTTTCACCCCTCATCCGAGAAGCTTCTTCAGTTCTAAGGTCAAATGGTGGAGAGTCCCAGATATAAACCTAGTGGGAGTGACCCCCCACAGAGGGACAAAAGGACCCCCTGATGATCGTCTAATCGCCTGAGCCAAGGTGTGAAATTGGGTGTGGGACCCAATCAGCCAGAGTTTCGGGTGTGTTCATTGTGAAACCTGGCCCCACCTTATCATGCGAATTCCTGAGGTCAGATGGCCCAGGATGTGAGTGGGCGTTAAGGCGTCTGGGAAGGGATCTCAAAACTGGATTATAGATGGCAGAGAGTTGGTGTCGTAAACCCCCGCCTCTGTTCAAAGATGGTCGCTCACAGTGGACATAGATGGCTTCTTTCACTCCTCTTTCAAACCATCTGTCCTCTCTGTCCAAAATGTGAACATTGGCATCCTCGAAAGAGTGTCCTTTATCCTTAAGATGCAGATGGACTGCTGAGTCTTGTCCTGTGGAGGTGGCTCTTCTGTGTTGTGCCATGCGCTTGTGAAGTGGCTGTTTGGTCTCTCCAATGTAGAGGTCTGAGCATTCCTCGCTGCACTGTACAGCATACACCATATTGTTAAGTTTGTGTTTTGGCGTTTTGTCTTTCGGGTGAACCAGTTTCTGTCTGAGTGTGTTGCTGGGTCTGAAATACACTGGGATGTCATGCTTGGAGAAAACTCTCCTGAGTTTTTCTGATACACCGGCTACATAGGGGATGACAATGTTGTTGCGTCTGTCCTTCTTATCCTCCTTCGCTGGTGTCTGGTCTTCTTTTCTGTGCCTCTTTGCTGACTTTAAGAACGCCCATTTAGGATAGCCGCACGTTTTGAGTGCTTCATTTACATGTCTGTGTTCCTTCTTTTTTCCTTCAGGCTTAGAGGGAACATGTTCTGCCCGATGGTGTAGGGTCCTAATTACTCCAAGTTTGTGTTCCAGAGGGTGATGGAAGTCAAAAAGGAGGTACTGGTCCGTGTGTGTGGGCTTCCGGTAAACTTCGATGTTGAGTTTGCTGTTCTCTTCAATGTGCACAGTGCAGTCCAGGAAAGGCAAACAGTTGTCCTTTGTGTCTTCCCTGGTGAACTTGATATTTTTATCCACAGCGTTAATGTGCGCAGTGAAGGATTCCACTTCTTGTGTCTTGATTTTGACCCAGGTGTCGTCCACATATCTGTACCAGTGGCTGGGTACTCGTCCTTTGAAAGAGCCAAGAGCCTTCCTTTCCACTTCCTCCATGTAAAGGTTGGCTACAATAGGTGACACGGGGGAGCCCATGGCACAGCCATGTTTTTGTCTGTAAAAGCCTTCGTTGTACTTGAAATATGTAGTGGTGAGGCAGAGGTCTAACAGTGTGCAGATCTGATCGGGTGTGAAGTTGGTCCTGTCCTCCAAGGAGCTGTCTTCTTGTAGTCGTTTTCTGACAGTCTCCACGGCCTCCGTGGTGGGTATGCCATTTGACCTTAGAACTGAAGAAGCTTCTCGGATGAGAGGTGAAACGTCTTCAAGCAACTTAAAGAAGTCCAGACGCTTTTCTTTGCAAGCTCCTTTGACTATGAAAGTCTAATGTTTATCAGTACATTACAGGAAATAATGAACTTTATCACAATATGCTAATTTTTTGAGAAGGACCTGTATTTTAGAATTTCTCTTTGAGCAATGATTTCAGTTCAACTTGGAGACCACAACCACATTTACTTTCTCTAGTGTTGCCAAAGGATGACCTGATGTCTTCTCATCTTGTGAGGTGGTTGATGTTTACAAGTGTGAATTCTGGCAAATGTATTTTGTCTTTTGCTCTCCACATTTACTGTACCTGTATTCAACATCAGCCCAGATTGGTCAAATGAACCAGATTATGTATTTTCATACGTTATAACACTGGTATGATTTTTATTTTATCCCCCCCCCCCCCCCCCCCCATTTTTTTTTAAATAAATGAAGTTGTAATTAAAAAAATTTAAAAATGTGAATTTTTTTGTCTAGTAATTCTCAGAAATCCAGAAATGTTTTCACTTATCAAAGTTATCTCAGATAAGAAAATTCCTTTACAAAAGTGAAACTATGTTTAATTACTTCTGTACAGGAATGTGAACAGACTCAAACTTTAATTACACATTGTAAGAATAAGAAGAGGATGAAAACAGACTGACTGCTACTGGGAACAAATAGATGAGCAAATAAAGATGAACACAATTATTATTTTGAGGCGGGGGGGGTCTGTCATAACCCTGGGGCTACAGACTACAACATTTTTTATCCTCTTAAACAGAATTTTTTCTCATCTGAACAATTCTTGTTTCTTCTTGCTTGCTTCTCTTTTGACCTCCACCATGTATCACCTTCTGTCTCTTTATCTTGGTAATAACACCAATTCCAAATATTTGCTGACCAGTGTGATTCTAATTGAATGCAACTCCTGGAGCTATAACCTCTCACGATTCTATCAATCTAATCAAGTGGACTTTAATCTCATTCTCTATTTCTTTTCTTTGCGCGTTGTTATAGCCAATAAGGGCAAGGACGTGACAGCTGCATAGGAAGGCTAATTTGAGTCGCCTTTTAATGAAACGATTTAAAGTTGAGTGTGAGTGGTGCTGCTTGGACTGAATGACGGATTTCAAGTGAAATGCAATCTTTATAATGCTGCCAAATTGCACATCACAGATATTTTTTTTTCGGTGTAATGTGCCTCATTTTAATCACAGAGGACAAAAATAAAACCCATTGTGTTACAGAGGTGTACAGCATCAAATATAACAATCAGTGTAGTGTTATGTCTTAATCCAAACCTAGTGCAACATTTCTTTCACTGCACAATCAATGCGCTCCTGAAAGATGTTTCTTCACTTTCTTCTGTTCATGTTGTGAGATTTATTGTAATTTGTAATTGTAATTAAATATTTGTTGGAAATATGGGAAAAGAGATTCTTTAACAACCTGACATGCCACGTTGATGTCTAAAAGTGTTTCGTTTTGAACCGGCTGGAGTCACAGGGAGCGGATTCCTCTGTGAATGAGTCACTTGATTTCTCTTTACGCCACACAGGTGCCCGTTAATGGACAGTCAAGATTTGTTGGAATGGAATGAGGGTGGCTAGATTGGATTTCCAGGGGATTCTCATTTCAGTCAACTCTAATCTGAGAGAGAGAGAGTAAGGAGGGGGAGGAGTACTGTCATTATGTGTGATGGAGCAGTCCAGGATAAAACATCCCACTGTGAAGCTTTTAAATTCTGCCACTTGGAGAAACCACTTCTGACTGTGTGCGCGCGTTTGTGTGGAAAAAGTGTGACCCCCCTGGTTTTTTAATTAAATATGTAAATTGCCCCCAAACCCCCAACCTACAAATCAGGAATTATGTAAACTGCAAACTCACAGACAAATATTAAAAAATAATCTTACAGTGTGTAAAATCTCACCACTAGAAGTCAGTAAATTGCAGATTGAGTTCTGTTTTCTTACAAGCGCATAATTTTCGCGATGGTGGCTGCTATAGCAACCATGTTTTAGTCAGTCGGAATAGATCAAAAAGAATTTAGTCGGTTGCTGCTGTTAGCCTCTGTTAGCTGCTGTTAGCCATCCATCCATCCATCCATCTTCATCCGCTTTATCCGGGGCCGGGTCGCGGGGACAGCAGCCTAAGCAAAGAGGCCCAGACCTCCCTCTCCCCAGCCACCTCCTCCAGCTTATCCGGGGGAATACCAAGGCGTTCCCAGGCCAGCCGAGAGATATAATCTCTCCAGCGTGTCCTGGGTCTGCCCCGGGGCCTCCTCCCGGTGGGACATGCCTGGAACACCTCACCCAGGAGGCGCCCAGGGGGCATCCTTGTCAGATGCCCGAACCACCTCAGCTGGCTCCTTTCGATGTGGAGCAGCAGCTGCTCTACTCTGAGCCCCTCCCGGATGGCCGAACTTCTCACCCTATCTCTAAGGGAGAGGCCAGCCACCCTTCGGAGGAAGCTCATTTCTGCCGCTTGTATCCACGATCTCGTTCTTTCGGTCACTACCCACAGCTCGTGGCCATAGGTGAGGGTAGGGACGTAGATTGACCGGTAAATTGAGAGCTTCGCTTTTACGCTCAGCTCCCTCTTCACCACGACGGACCGGTGCAGCGTCCGCATTACTGCAGCTGCAGCCCCACTCCGTCTGTCGATCTCCGGCTCCCTTCTCCCGTCACTCGCGAACAAGACCCCGAGATACTTAAACTCCTCCACTTGGGGCAGGAACTCATCCCCGACCCGGAGTGGGCACTCACCCTTTTCCGGCTGAGAACCATGGCCTCAGATTTGGAGGTGCTGATCCTCATTCCCGCTGCTTCACACTCGGCTGCGAACCGTTCCAGTGCGAGCTGGAGGCCCTCACCCGATGAAGCCAACAGAACCACATCATCTGCAAAAATCAGAGATGAGATTCTGAGGCCACCAAAGCGAAAGCCCTCCGCCACTTGGCTGCGCCTAGAAATCCTGTCCATAAAAATTATGAACAGAACCGGAGACAAAGGGCAGCCCTGGCGGAGCCCATCACCCACCGGGAACGAGTCCGACTTATTGCCGGCAATGCGAACCAAGCTCTTGCAACGGTTGTATAGGGATCGAATGGCCCGTAGCAATGGGCCAGACACCCCATATTCCCGCAACACCTCCCACAGGACACCCCGAGGGACACGGTCGAATGCCTTCTCCAAGTCCACAAAACACATGTAGACTGGTTGGGCATACTCCCATGCACCCTCAAGTATCCTGGAGAGGATAAAGAGCTGGTCCAGTGTTCCGCGACCAGGATGAAAACCGCATTGTTCCTCCTGTATCCGAGGTTCGACTAGCAGACCAACTCTCCTTTCCAGCACCCTGGCATAGACTTTCCCAGGGAGGCTGAGGAGTGTGATCCCCCTGTAGTTGGAACACACCCTCCGGTCCCCCTTCTTAAAGATGGGGACCACCACCCCGGTCTGCCAGTCCACAGGTACTGCCCCTGATCTCCACGCAACATTGCAGAGGCGTGTCAACCAGGACAGCCCTACAACGTCCAGAGCCTTCAGGAACTCGGGGCAGACCTCATCAACACCAGGGGCTCTGCCACCAAGGAGTTGTTTAACTGCCTCAGTGACCTCGCCCCCGGAAATTGGCGGGTCATTCCCCTCATCCCCAGACTCTGCTTCCTCCTCGGAAGACGTGTCAGTGGGATTAAGGAGGTCCTCGAAGTATTCCTTCCACCGCCTGACAATTTTCTCAGTCGACGTCAGCAGCGCTCCGCCAGCACTATACACAGTGCAGGTAGAGCACCGCTTTCCCCTCCTGAGACGCCTGACGGTTTGCCAGAATCTATTCGAGGCAGTCCCAAAGTCTTTTTCCATGGCCTCTCTGAACTCCTCCCACACCCGAGTTTTTGCTTCAGCCACTGCCCGAGCCGCATTCCGCTTGGCCTGTCGATACCTGTCGGCTGCCTCCGGAGTCCCACAGGCTAACCAAGCCCGATAGGACTCCTTCTTCAGCTTGGTGGCTCCCTTCACCTCTGGTGTCCACCATTTGGTTCGGGGATTACCACCACGGCAGGCACCAACCACCTTGTGGCCGCAGCTCAATGCAGCAGCTTCGGCAATGGAGACGCTGAACATGGTCCATTCGGACTCAATGTCCCCAGTCTCCCTCGGAATGCTGTTGAAGCTCTGCCGGAGGTGTGCGTTGAAGATCTCGAGGACTGGGGCCTCTGCTAGACGTTCCCAGCACACCCTCACTACGCGTTTAGGTGCACCAGGTCTGTCCAGCGTCCTCCCCCGCCACCTGATCCAACTCACCACCAGGTGGTGATCAGTTGACAGCTCAGCCCCTCTCTTTACCCGAGTGTCCAGAACATATGGTCGCAGGTCTGCTGATACGATTACAAAATCGATCATCGACCTACGGCCTAGAGCGTCCTGGTGCCACGTGCACTTATGGACACTCTTATGTTCGAACAGGGTGTTCGTTATGGCCAAACTGTGATTAGCACAGAAGTCCAATAACAAAGCACCGCTCGGGTTCAGATCAGGGAGGCCGTTCCTCCCAATCACGCCCCTCCAGGTCTCGCTGTCGTTACCCACGTGAGCATTGAAGTCTCCCAGCAGGACAACAGAGTCTCCAGGTGGAGCACCCTCCAGCACCCCCTATTTGTCATAGCTGGGAAGGCATCACTTGGATGAGTGATGAAATGCATTTCCCACTGAAAATGCTGCGTCCTGAGATGTTAACCAGCTGTTATTGTTTAACCATCTCGTTGTCAGCTGAGTGGAGAAGGGATGTCTAACCTGCTGACAACAAGTAATTGTGACAATATCGGAACTATATAAGCAAGTTTATGAGTGGTTTTGTGTGTGTGTGCGCGTGTGTGTGTTAGAGCACCGACTTCACCGCAGGAGATGATGCTTGAGGTTAGGAAAATGCGATTAGGCAAATGGAAAATTCCATCAATTCTAAGTTTATGTGAATGCATCATTACTTGAGTAAAATATTATTTTTCTTCCTATCAAATAATCTCAAAAATGATGGAGTGTACCTTTTAAATAGCTTATCAAGGACCATGAAGTCTGGGCTGATGACACAAACAAAGAATTCAAAAGTGATTAGAGCACTTGACACTTTTTCAACAACAAGCAAACAACTATGCAGTCACTCTGTTGTGTTTACTGTTGGGAATCTGATGTTTGCGCTGATGTTACGAGTGGTTGCAAATGAGATACAGAGATGGAGAGTGATCAAAAATTCCATAGTGCCTTACTGCATCAATCTGCTGAGTGTTTGATGGTTAGATTACCCCTACTCCAGAATATAACCATGATTAAACTATCACCAGAAAGAGCCTCCTCTCATTTCAGCTTGCTCTATCGTCAGTCACTTCAAATGGTTCACACAATAGGACGGTTTCTCTCTCTTATTGTTTTGGGTATTTAAAATTTAAAGGTTTTAAAGTAGCATCACCTCAGTGGACAATAGATGCACATGAATTACACGTATATGCTAGTAATGACACATAGAAAACAATGTCATAAACATTGTTACGCTGCATTATTGTATGCTCCGTACATTAAGCATCTTCTGTGTAGTGCCTATCGATGTTAAAGGTTATTCAGTCAGCAAACACGAAATGCTCCATTTCTTTTTAATGTTTTGTATAAAGTTAAGATCTTTTACTCACTTATGTCTGAAGTGATTAGCTTTGTTCTACGAGCTTAATTGGAAAAAAGAAATTGTGCTTTCTGCGTTCACAAGCAGCACAACATCAAGATCGCAGACACCACACAAACATAAAACCAAAGCCAACAAGCAAAGAGATTAAACTGTTGCCTTTATTGCCAAATGTGGCCCTTGATCTTAGCAGATTGGATCTCAGAAGCAAAGAAACAGAAATATGGAGGTTGAGAGAGAAAAAGTGGGAGAAATCACTTTACTTTTTTTCTTTTTTTGCAGCGGTACAAAAATGAGCTCACATCTTTATAGCTGCTGGATGAACAGAGAATAAAAAATCTGAGTACAGAAGAGGAGGAAAAAGGGAAACAAGCGGAAGGCAGGGAGGGAGAGTGATTGCACAACAGAAAGCTATAAAAGTCCCATTAAGCTCTCAGCCTTGATTGGTCTACAATTAAATGTCCATTTTCTTTGCCTGCATAGACAAGGTTGGCAACTTCACTTCGGCAGTTGGTTTACTGTGTGTGTGTGGGGGGGGGGGGTAAAAGCCAGCTATTTATTGTTGAGTCTAAGTGGTGCTGCTACACAACCACACTTACCTGTCCAAGATCCAGGAGCCTGCCAAATTGATTTCAAAAATCAGTTAATTGAATAAAGACGCAAACAGTATCAGAGTCCAAAGCCGTGCCTCTGTAATCATGGTTTGTTTGTCCTGGAAGTTCACATGAGAGGGCCGTTAAACAATGTTTCTGTTTGACAGGGTGGGAAAAAAATAGGAAAGCCTTCATATAATATTACATCAAGAAAATCTGCTGTACTGGAGTGTGAATGGATGATATTTAGCCAAGCATGTACTGGAAAGCACTTGGAAAGCTGTAAGCAGTGGTTATGTTTACACCCATGCTCTGGATCGGCTTCTTTTCCATCTGCACCTTTCAACATTTCCACAGCATCAGGCACCTGCCTGCACTCCTGATCTATACATTGCGTTTTATATATTAAGTTTCCCTTTAAAAATGTGTTGCATCAATATATATTGCAATTTTTCAGTTTAAAAAAGTCAGAGGTTGAAGATTTGCATAAATGTACTCAGAGTTAGCCGTTTGTGGATCTAACTGCCTAAAGCAATTAAAATCTTTGCAGCCTTGGCTTCAAATACATTTCTCTCATGAGGCTGCACTGATACTGATCAGTATCAGTGAATCAGATCCAGTGCTATGCTCATGTACACGGACTCCTTAATCATAAAATTCATCTGCTCTACAGCAATCACATTAACCTCACCTCAAGCAATGACACAAGTCTTTTCGGTCTTTAGAGACCAGTGGCAAAAAAACATGCGCGCTGGCTTCATTAAAAATGTAGCAGGCACTACTGCTACAGCAATGCACTCTTAAAGGAAAGAAATTTCTCCCCAAGTCCCTTTTGCTTTTTTTTTTTTTCTGAGACGCTTTATTTCAGCATGTTTTAGTCTGTGCCTCTGTCCTGCAATATACCTGCTGGGGGGAAGGAGACACGGAAACAAGTGCAACAGGACACTCCAAAGGGGCGATTAATTCACCCAATATGTGTCAAGACCTACTCAAGTTAAGTATGTCTCCTAAAGCAGAACACCTCTCACAGCTCATCAACATCAGGGGCACTGCAGAAAATGGGACCCAGCAGTCTGATAGTCAGGAGAAGTGCACCAAAAATCCATCAGCCACAGCGAAGCCCTGGGTTTATTATGGCTTATTGGTGGTTACAAAAGTTTCCAGACTAAGAGGGGCGCAAGATCCTTCATCTATCAGCCTTTCTTTTGAATCAACTTCAACATATTTTTTTCCTTTGATATGGTGCCTGTAAACCCAACTTCTACTGGCCAACAAAAAAGCAGCTGAATAGAGGTTACTATACAAATGCAGGCCATTTACCATTTACCATACACATTATCTGGACTTCTCTTTTTTCTTGTTTGTGAAGCAAAATGATCATCATTTCTTTAGAGGAATTTAAGAATTAACTAAAGCTCAGCCAAGACTCATAAATGTATTTAGTTAAGTGGAGCTATGACAAAACATATTTCAGCTGGAACTCGAACCAGCACAAAGAAGTTCATTTTGTTTGGCTGTGCAGTTTAATTACTGAGGTTCGGGTAAAAATAAGCCACAAAAGAAATGTAAAGTGTACATTTTGCTAATTGCACAAAATGTGCATGTAATTTTACCTTTAGTACCAGATTGCACAACTATGGATGCAGACCAAAGTCGAGTCTTGTTCTCTCAGAAACTTTGTGAACAGCTTGCTGCAGTGATGGTGAGTCTCCTTTCTCGTTTGCATAATGAAACCAGACAGCAGCACTAATGGCAGCACGACAGTTACTGCAGTTACATTAAAGCAGAGCTCTAAGAGGTTCTTAAATGTTTGAGTGAGTTAAATCCAATACAGCTACTGATTTCAGTGTGTGTGTGCATCAGTTTGAGTCAGTCTCAATATATTGTTGTAATCACAAGGATCTATAACACCAAAAAGCTCATCAAGCATGTCATTTCTTGACTTTTCTATGGAAAGTATTAACATTTATATGCTAATGCTCAATGTAAACGTGCTATTATTGTTGGTAGAAAGTGTCCTGTTATTGTTTGGGGTGGTTGTTGAGTGGCTGGAACAGCTCTCTGTCATATCCCTGTAACATGTTCCCTGGAAGATCCACTTTATGAAGTGCTACTGAGTAAAATAGGTACTATGATTCATTATAATAACTTCAGTGTTATACAAGGATTACCATGCAAAAAGTATTAATTTTTTCAATATCATTGAATCTACATTCTAAATTATTATCCTACTAAGCTATACTTTCTTTTTGCTATCTAATTTCAGCATGTTACCTTCCTGAACAAATACCGTGAACAAATTAAACATTACACCCACCTAAAATCAGCATGATGGCATTGTCAGTGTAGTCATACAAACAAAAACTCTTGCAACAGAAATTATGCACAAGTACCCTCCTGCAGGGCCACAGGCATGGCTGTGGACTCCAAGAGGATGATTATTAATCCTGAAGTTTTTTGAGTTTTTTTACTGTTGTGGAGGAAAAAAACCTTTCCATAGAAAATCATTTCAACATAGTTGACCAAGAAAACATTCTCTGAAAAAGAATCTGCAGATTTACTTCAACAGCAGCACAAGGAAAATTTGCTTTTTCTATCATTTATTTAACAAAAATATCAAGTGAAGCAATGTCTTTTCATGGAAACAGCCTCAGAAACTACTGTTGCTTCTTACTTCTTGTGGGTGTTTTGCATAATTGTCCATCAGTCTCTGGCACTGATTTGCTGTAATTTTTGTGACTAATCTCCCCTGCAAAACTCCTTCAGTGTCGAGATGTTTTCTTGCATAAGACTGCCTGTTTCTAATGTTCCACAAGCTCGTACGTATTCTTTTTGAGTCATTCCATGATGGATTTACTAGTGCACGTGATCATTACAATGTTGAAAGGTCAACTTCAGACAGATGGCCTCTCATTATCTTCAAGCACTCTTTGATATTATGCGGCATTTGTAGATGAATCAAAGAATGAAGGCTGTGGATTCCCTGAGAATTGCAAGCTCTCGCTGTCTTTAGTCTGCATGTCTACTATTATTGCCAAACAGTTCTAACTTTGATTTGATTGTGCAAATGTTTGGCTGTATTTCACTAGCAGACTGTAGTTTAGCTCTAATTTTCTCTGTGAACAGCAAAAGCTTTATTTCAGCACAGCTGCTATGCAGATCCAGCGGTTTTAAGCGTTACCTGGGTTTAAGTGTTTTTTTTCCCTTTGCAGTGAAATTGTTTAAAATGTTTTAAAAATAATCTGTAAATCATTTTCAGAAAGCCTGCAAAACTTACAGGAATCCTCTTTAGAGGGTGTTGGCATGATGATCACACACACTTCAACACATTCCAACAGCAGACACCAGACCCTAGATGCCAGATGGTAAAGATGACAGGCTTGAAGAATAGCACCCTACGAAGGATTTAGGGTTGTACTTACTTGTGAAGATGACTACCAAATTTTAATTTTGCATGATTAACACCTTTATTGTTAGGTTCTTCAAAGAGAATCAACTGTTTGCTTGTTCAACTTAGTTTTCACATGACAGCTCCCTGTGTGCGTACCAGTCTGTTTAACATTTAAAAAATAACCTGCTTTAATGATGAAGAGGACTCCTGGAAAGTAACAAAATATATTCAAGTGTTTGATTCCTTTATCTATGTTTTGTTTGTTTTTGTTTTCTTTTGCTGCTGAGCTCATTTACTGGTTCAAGAGAAGATAAGTTGGACCTGAAACTGTGTATTTATCCCACAGGAGTAAGCTGTGCGATAAAATGCTGTCAGCGCAACAAGAAAATCTGTGACTAAATGAGTAAGTGGGCAAAATTGGTGCTTTTGACTAAAGGAGTGTTTATTTCTGTAAACAGAAACTATGGCCCATTCACTAGTCATTACTGGTTATCTTAGCACACAAAACTAGACTTGCTATAATGAAAGGTCAGAAAAAACACGCAGAGAAAGGAAATAAAGGATGAAACATATCTGTTATACATTTTATTGTATTATTACTCAAGTTAATTTACTGTATTGTGCTTTTGAGATTTCATTAAAGGTTTTTTTCTTCATTTTTTGTACTTGTAATGGTGGATGCTCATATAAACTATGACCAAAGATTCAAATACTGAGGTCAGTCTATGCTTAAATAATAACTGCAAGTAAAAAAAACTGCAGTTATTTTTTACTCTTGGCTCTGTGTCACTGCATGAAAACATCTTTGTAAAACTTTTGGTCTATCTCACTCTTATACCTAAATTATGCTGATTTGCAGATACAGACATGGACAACTGAAAAAAGGCAAATGCCCAACTGGACATTCGAAGCTGAGCTTTAAGTGTGTTTTTAAAAGAGACATAAGGAGCACTGATATACACACTTACTGTTGGGAGGAAATTTCCTATTTACACTGATGTAAATACTGTTGTCCGTGAGGAAGTCCACAGGCCTGCCTTTCTTTTCTGACCACGTGGACTACAGATAATTTCAATTACAGTGCACCAATTATGCAAGCTCCCCAGGCAGCAGACTTTAAGTGGCTGTCAAAGTATAACATGAATGACTACTTTGCCTGTCCAGTTAGGTACTTGCCTTTTTTCAGATCTCAATAGTAAAGGTCTTTTAGGATCCATTTATTGAGTACGTGGATGTTAGTGGATGTTCTGGCAAGTGTCTCCATGTTGGTGACCTTGTGTTTGTCTTTCTAACAGGAAAACACAAAGTGTTTAACTTGTTGTCCAAGAGTGCTTAAAGGTTGTCCAAGATTGGCTGCCATAGTGTGTCACACACACGGTATATAGTAAAAGTAAGTTTTTATTGCAGCAACCAACAGGCACAATGTACTTTCACCTCTGCAGGATGAGCAGTTGACAAGTGTTTGTATGTCAACATCTTCCTCGCAAACTACAGGTGAGCACAACAATCTGCTGAAACCACAATCACTAGAAGACTTTTGGTGCAAAAACCTCTTTGGAGCCTCCACCATTGACTCACCATGTATTCAGGGAATGCTCATTTCCCTAGTGAGCGGGGATTGTCAGGGAGCTGGCAACAAGTCTCTGGGTCTGTGTGACTGAGTCCTAAGATAAAGATTATACTGTTCTGTGAATCATCCAAAGCTACTCTAGTAGCTCTATAAAAATACAGATTTGGGAGTTTGCATAACAGGTACCCTTTAATAATGAGTTTTAGGAGCAAAAAAAACCAAAAACATGAAAAGCAAAGATTTGAGAGATCATGATTAAGCTCATTTGTTTTTGTTTGTTTATTTTACCATAGGTTTCTCCTGAATACAAAAAAGAGAGGCCTCAAAAGTTTTTTTTAAAGCCAGTTTTATTTACTCAAGGATATTAAAAAGCAAGTAGGTATACATAACAAATGCATAAGAAAACGTTTATACTATTGCTTAGTAAGGTAAATATGCAAACCTGTCACAATTGCCCCCAAAGGTCCATTTTGAGCATCTGGTAGGGTCTAGTACAAAGTCTAGTTGGTTTAGATACAATGAGTGTCACAAGTTACCATTTAAGTTTTCTCTAAAGAGACTGAATGACTCATTAAGCAGATTGCCGCCATTTGTTTAAGACACATTCACTGTTCTTCATTTACAATATCCTGCTCAGTCATGACCATTTCATTCCTGTTTTAAACTGATCAGTTCAACTTCACATACGTACACATTCATACAGCAAACAGAAAATCTCTGTTTTAGAAGAACATATTTTGTCTTTCTTCATCATGTTATTGCTGTATTTTACAGTGCTGGAACAACCACACGCAACCAAAGCTATAATCACATTAAAGGACAACAGTTTTATGGTCATAGTAAACATATGTTGTCGTGATTTGATTTAAATCTCCCTTCATCCCCATTTCCCCTACCCCTCTTGTCTCCTCCTGTTTCTTTGCTTCTCTCTGTCTTTCTCCCTCATGAATACTGAGCAGCACATCAAATATTCATAGCACACAACACACAATCAGCCATGCACTGGGGCGCGCACACACACACACACACACACACAGGCTTCCATATGGACTTTTAACAAACGAACTTCACGCACGCTCACCCTCGCCCACTCTGTCTTATGCACTTCAACGCACACATTCACACATATACGTACAGTGGTGCCTGTAATTTACATGCTGCAAGAGAAAGAACCAGCTCAAACCAAGCGGCCATGAAAGTTTAATACATACAGTGTCCAATGGATTCATAAACAGACACACACAGAGCCATGAGTGTGTGCTAGTATAGACTCACCACATCTCTTTCTATACTCACACCTATTAAAGTTTAATCTCCAGGATGTCAAGTGGGTTCTTTTATTGAGCTGTTTGTACCACCTGTATTTTTAAGAGGTCTTAAATAGTTGAAACATTTTCACATTCTATGATACTACCAACATCATTATCATCATCATCATCATCATCATATGCCTACTGTTAGTCTGGTGAAGCCAACAGGACCACCATATGGATTCATATTCATCATTAAGGGAAAAAGCAATATGCTTTTTATCATAGTATTTCCTGAGCTGCGCCAGCTGTTAACGTCTTTTTGGCTCTATGTGCTGCACAAACTGTCAAATGATGTGAATAAATGTATTATGTTATAGTTCATCAAAGAAAAACGTTGTTTATACATAAAAATCATCCCATCAAAATATTCTGGTCTACTGTGATTCTTGAGGTGGGCAGATCAATCCAGATATCAATAGCTTTTATTGGTATTGGATCGCTTAATAGTTGAGACTTTGTTTCAAGCCTCTAAGTTCAATATGCAGTCCACTGAATTGTGGTACTGTCTTTTTGGGGGAAATAAAAACTATACCTCAAAAATATCTATCTGAGCCTTTTTGTATTGACTGTCATAGCTCTTTTATTTATAGCCTGTGGCACATTTTAACAACAGAAGTAAGTAGACTCAAAGTCCTTTATAAACATGCACATTCCAGGTTTCCACAAAACATATCGATCGATACCAAGTAAATACTGGGACATGCACTTACTGGGTTGGCTGGTCGTTCTAAATTATCCATAGTTGTGCATGTAGGTCTAATTGGCTGTCTGTCTCTCTGTGTTAGCCTTGTGACAAATTAATGACCAGTCCAGGTGTACCCAGGCTCTCGCCCTATGGTGGCTGGGTTAGGGTCCACCCCCAAGACCCAGAATTGGATAGATGGAAAAGGATGGTTGTGTTCATGGGTAAGGACTGTTTGTCCCATGCTTGAGACAGACAACTCTATATTATAAACTACAACTATCTGCATGGCTTAATATCATTGGCTGTAATTTGGGTGTACTTGGCCCTATAATGGTACATCAGCTAGTGCATCTCATTCATGAAAAAAAAGTGCAACTACTAATAAGGGCTGCAATAAGCACTTTCAGTTACCATGCCCAAACCAAACACCATATTGTCTGTCCAAGTTTCCCTGTCCTGACATGCTCTTGACATAAAAACTTAGCCTTGACCGTTCTGGAGGATGTTTTTGTTGCAACTCTTGACCTACAGCCTCCTGTAGGAAGAAGGTGAGCACACATTCTTTGGGGAATTAAGAGTATCACTTAAGAAGGAAGCAGGTTTGAGAGAGCCCTTGATTAAAGTGAAAGAACATAAGGGCTGTAAATGCAGGATCAAAGTCATGGACGTGTCTCTTTCTGAAATGAAGAGGCAGAATGTTGCACAGTCAGAGAGAGCAGTGTAATCAAAGAAAGAAGACGAAGACTGAGGCAAGAAAGAGAAATGAAATGAAAGGGACAATATGTGAGACTGTAACAATGGTTTCAGTCTAGCCTGAGCAGTCACGCTTGTGTAATTTGAGTGCTTTCATAAATGGTCAGTAGATGGTCATAGTGTGCGGACAATTGGCCATTCTACAAACTAATTATTGTAGAACATCTAATCCTCAATTGTGTGTTTTTATTACACTGTCAGTGAGTTTGGGATCATTGTCACTGTGATGCTCAGCTATTTCTGAAGGACATTCCTTTCAGATATAGTTCATCTGCTGTAGATAGTTCTTTAGGCCTGACACTTCTTCATTTGTCCTCCACTTGTCCAGTTTATTTATTGTGTTTTCTGAGGACACAGTGGACACCACACTAAGATATGCCAAGTTTTCATCTAATAGCTCTTTGGGAAAATGTCATTTTATTCCTGTCAAACTGTGTTATCTCTTCAGCCTTTTTGTGGATTTGCTAAGTTGTCTGTTATGCGTAGACACAACACTGCTTCATATGCTCATATGGTCAATACTGCTGCACATGGTCATCCTATTTCATTTTTAAAACTATTTTTCAGTTTTCTCCTCATTTCAAGGAGACAAACAGTTCCCTATAGAGAAGAACGGGTAGATGTTTGATAGCATGCCTTCCTCTCTCTTATTTTTATCTCCCTTTCAGTCACATTTCTTCTTCTAGGTTTCAGACACCCTGCTCTTCTATTTTTCTCTCTATTACTGTCACTGCTACTTCCGTCATATTTCCTGTCCCTCACTTGGCAAAGTGAAGAAAGGCACCTCTGCTAGGATTACATTGCCAAAGGGGCACTCTTGAAAATTACAAGCTGATGGTGGCCTGATTGGGACTGTGTGTAAGAACATTTATCCTTAAAATGCAAATGTAGCTCCAGACCAGGGTCATATCTTGTACCCATAGCCTCTCATGTTTAAACATGGTTCAAGCCTGAGAGCAGTTTTCATCTTTTTGGCATTAAAAATAATGTATCAATGTTTTCCCATCATCTTTCAGTTTTGGTATTAAAAATAATTTTGTTTGTTTAGGTTTTTAACAGCTATGGCTTATAAAATGATAATAGTATCATTTTAGTTTTATATTTTCTGTTAAGTGTTGTCAATCATACCTCTCTTATTTTAATAGAAAGTGTTAATGTAACAGGACAACACAATTATTTGTATTTAAAAGGTGCTGTGTTTTTCTTAGAATCCCTGAAAGGAGCTGAGAAAAAGCAACTTGACAGAAACAATGGCAGCCTGTAGCTGAATACATTTGCATGAGGCAGTATTGTTTGAATCTCTATTTTTAAAAATGTATGCCCCTTCATTTTGTCATTCCCCCCCCCCCCCCTTGGTGTCAAAAAGGCATTATGTATTATTTTCCTGGCTATTGGTGTCCGGTTTGATATTCTAGTCTTGTGACAGCCATAATATGAACATAAAGTGACGATGAAGTTCAACCTCGCCTACGCCAGTGCTGCTAACACCACATCAAATCTTTCAAAGCAGCTGCAGAATATAAAGCAAAGAGCAGGAAATGCAGAATGAGGTGACAATAAGTGTATTTTGATCCCAGTCAAGCAGCCAAAGTTTAATTTTCAGTATTCAGTAAAAGCAGGGCTGAGCAGCCCAGCCTGTTCCAAACAAGCCTCCATAGCAGTTTTTACAGCAGAATCACATTTCTGTGCTCTGTAATTGGCTGATTTTCACCACTTTTGCTCTTGGCTTTGTTAAAACACTTAAACACCAGAAGAAATCTTCTGTGTGTGTGTGTCCTCAGTATGATAGGGATTTGTGTCAGTGTGTGGGTATGTGGCCTAAGGTCGAAAGTGTTAATGGGTAATTATTTGACAAAGCAACTTAGGACTAAAGCAAAAGTAATATAAGGAGTAATCTGTGCAACAAATTACATTTAAAAGGAATAAATAAGTACTTTATATAGCCATGGGACATATTTTGCATTTGATTAATGTGCCATCCTGAGGGTAGCATTCAGATTAAAACATGGTCATTTAGGGCAAATTGAAATAAAATTCAAGGTCTGATACCTTTACTATAAGCAAAGAAAGTCTGGAATTGGAAACACCGGATGTCAGTTTGTTTAATATCCACAGTGATCATCCCAGGTTCCCAAAAACACACAAACTATTAATGCTATGGTCTGTAATCAGACGAGGGATGTCCTAGGCACAGTTTATAAGGGGTCATACAAAGGCCACCTACAGCACTGCTGGATAAAACTGTTTTAATGTCCAGAAGGGTCATTTTGAGGGAAGCCTGGGTTTATCATCCAGGGACAGGCCTAGGGTAATACCTATAGGAAGAGTCATTCTAGAGATTTTACTATCCAGAGGATGTGTTGAACTGCCTATGGGGCCCACCAGGTTCTAATTAATATTACATCTTTCATACAAGGCCCACTGTGGGCTAAAAATGAACTGGAAAAAGAAAGAGACAACTAGGCACAGTAAAGGTCTTTATACTTTGTATCGCTCCATTTTTCTCCATTCCTGGAGCTGAATGGGTGGTCTCGGGGGTGCTGACTATTAAAATTAATTTAAAGTTATCACTGTAATCTATCATTGATGGAAAACAGACATTATGGACCCACCTTAAATGCAAAGTTAAGGGTCTTCAGAGGGACATGCAGGATATGAGAGTAAAGGGGGGCCGGGCAGATGGTGAGAAAAAGCAGAAGAAAGCAGAAAGTCATCAAATGAACAGGAAGGATGAGAGGTAGTGTAGACTGTGTGAAAAGCATTTATTAGCTTTTTTCTGTGTGCTGAACTTGACTAACATTTTAAAGGCCTTGTTTCTTTGCTGACTCTTGTTTAGTTCAAATTATTTGCTGTATAAAGTATCATAAGAACACACATGTCAGCTGCAAAACAGTTTAAATTCTGCCTTTAATATTAACAAAGCAAACTAAAAACATTTTATCCACAACACTCGTACACTGTGACTCAAATCAGGTAAACCAGATAGAGCTGCTTTGGCTTATTTTGGCTTATTTTAGCTGAGGTAGATATCGGGTAAAATTGCCTTTTACAGCCTGCTGTGAAGGAATACTGAGCAAAAAAAAATCAGTGAAGCACAAATTTACAAATTCTTCTTATGCAAGAAAAGGGATGGGAATCGATAATAATTTAGAGATTCCGATTCTATTATTGATATCAGTCATTGATTCAACTAATAGCTCTTTGGGAAAATGTCATTTTATTCCAAACTGTGTTATCTTCAGCCTTTTTGTGGATTTGCTAAGTTGTCTGTTATGCGTAGACACAACACTGCTTCATATGCTCATATGGTCAATACTGCTGCACATGGTCATCCTATTTCATTTTTAAAACTATTTTTCAGTTTTTTTTTCAGCCTGCTGTGAAGGAATACTGAGCAAAAAAAATCAGTGAAGCACAAATTTACAAATTCTTCTTATGCAAGAAAAGGGATGGGAATCGATAATAATTTAGAGATTCCGATTCTATTATTGATTCTATTATTGATTCAACTCCCTATCAGTTCTGTTATCCATTCTCATTGGGTTCATTGTCTCTACTTTCCATGTACATATTGTCTTTGACAAATTAATTGCATGCTGTGTGGTCAATTGTTTTTGCACGTTGGAGGTATTTCCCCTCTTTGTTAGGATAAGTATTGGGGTTGTTCCTCAAAAATGTAATAATTTAACATATAACACAGAACACTTTTCAAAAAAAGAATGCTGTATGTTACTTAATTACTCCAAGAAAAAAGTAATTCACTGTACTACTCATTACAGTACTTTCACGTTACTCTGTAAAATAGCTGAAACACACTGTCTCATAACTACCATTTAACGATACTAATCTGAAGCTGCAGCCCCACACACCAACACAAATCCCTATCTTGAGCATGATCTTTCTCTTGGTATTTAGGTATGATCACAAAGGCAAAAACACAAAGCATCAGTTTGTTACCTGTTGAAGTTCAGGCTGCTGGGCTGGGGTTGGCATTCACCTTGCTTTCAGCCTGGGTTTTTGGCTAGCTGAGCATTAGCACGCTGTTTGTGCAGGTGCTTGCAAAGAGGCGAAGTTGTGTTAGCAGTGTAATGCAGCTGTTTCAACTTTACTATACTTTATGCAGTTTCTCATTCTTTTGTGCAATAAAAATATAAGACATCTCCGTATCCACGCTATAGACTGCACTGCTCCACAAATTGGAACCAATACACAGAACTGTTAGCACGCTAACAAGTCTCTCTTGACTCCTGTCCCTACACAGAAACCAGAAACAACTGAAAATTTTAAAATAACAGTAACTGGAAAATCTCTCTGACATGTGGAAATACATGGATTTAGTCATCTGCTTCAGTTTTAAAAATGTTTGGAAGAAAGCCAACAGCAGCAGTGTGAACTGCTGGAGTGAACAATGTGTATCAGAACAGGTTGTTTCATGTGTTTGCTCACTTACTGTCATCTTTAAGGTTACACGAAATAAAAGGTCCCGAGTTGTGAGGAAAACACAAAGTGAATACAGACAGGGATTTTGTCAGTCTCACTTATTCTGCTAAAATTGTGGGTGTTCTTTTTATTATTCAAGACTTTACTAGAAGATATTTCAAATAATAAGAAAAATAAGCAAGAATATGAGGATACATGATTGCTTTAATGAATTATAGTTAACGGCTAAAGGTAAAAGCAGCAGAATCACTGTTTCAAGTTCCAACAAAGGCAGTGGGTGACATAAAGCAGTTGTGCTTAAATAGAATATATTGTTTCTCACATAGTAGCCTATCCCTCTCCGTTTGGTGATTTTAAACTAAAAATGCAAAGAGTGGGCTATTATCTCATTATGTTATCAGTGAACATAGTATGTCACCCACTGGTTTGTGGATAACCCTTCTGAATCCTCAGCTTGACCATTCTGACCACTGCCATCGGTGTTGAGTCGTAATCAGTGTTGGGTAAGTTACTTTAAATTAGTAACTTAGTTACATTACTAGTTACTTCTATCAAAAGTAACTCAGTTACTTCAAGTTACTCGTTACTTTCAGAGTAACTCGTTACTAGGGAAAGTAACTTTGGTTTTACTCAGAATTCTTTTGTTAATGTGTTGCTTCCGTAACTGGATACCCAGCAAGATTGCCAGTCTTCTAGCTTGCTTACTTGCCACAAGTGCACTGTGCCACCTACCAATAGAAAGGAAAAAATAATGTGCACATTTCCACGAGAGAAATCCCACACCTGATTCTATCCTAGCCATTCTATCCTCACTTTTTACATCCAACACAAAAACTGCAGTCGTGGTGCTTTCGATTGTACTCAGAACTCGGAAATTCTGCCTTCTGAATAGGAAGATGTAGGCAACACCAGACTGCAGATGAGCTGCATACAGAGCTGGACTGGGACAAAAAAAATCGTCCCGGGCATTTTGACTAGAGACCAGCCCACCATTATAAGAAAAATCATAAAGCCTTTGAATGAAAATAAACACTGTTGTGACAGTGATGTACACTGTTTTGATGGTATATATGCATCAATCTATCAATTGTTTGTTGCAAGACTCAGATAATTATTTTTTTTAAAAGTGAGACATTTTAAATGAGAATAAGAAAGTATTTCCTTGTGCCCCCCTTTCCCTGTTAATGCCCTACATGGACCCCTGGCAACACTTTGCTAGATCCGCCCCTGCACAGTTACCAGCTGTCAGCTACCTAAAAAAGGATCCTGGTGTTATTTGTCTCTCAGAAACAGTTCATAACTTCCCTTCAACTCATTCATGTCACCTAAAAGGTAAACCTGTTTCTCCATCACAGCTCTGATGATTCAGTAAGGACATGTCCTGGTTTCATCCTCATGTTTCCCTCTCACCACATAACCAAACCGATATCATGACCAGCAGCTTTACAGCTGTGGCTCCAGCCAACATCAGCTGATACTAGAAATTAATATTAAATAAATTCTAACAACAGCTGATCAAGCTTAAATGTGCTGCTGTTGTTTACCGTGACATCCGCTGGTTTCCTTTTTCTGGCGCAAAGTGGGCGATAAATAAACAAGAGAGAAAAGCCGATCAGCTGATCATTGATCAGTTTCATGATTGAAGTAGAAACAGGAGAGGGAGGGTGAGAGGATGAGAGAAGAAGAGGCAGCTGTGCAGCGTAAACACAGAATAACTCCAGCTTTGTGTCTTTTTCATTGTAGCTGAAACACAAACTGTGTTCCTTTTCACCTCAATACGAAACGCATGATATTTTCTCTGAATACGAGACGATTCCGTTTTTTACGGGACGGTTGGCAACTCTAATTAACCTTATGAACAAAATAAAGTTCAACATCATTAACTTCATAGCACCCACCCAGCTGTATAGAAACTCCGTCATGCTAGCTAGCACGCAGTACGGAAAAAGTCAGCATAACGAAAATAAACTCCACCTAAACTTGGTTTATATCTGACCCAGATGGACTGCAGGTTATAACTTCTTACCTGAAGTTCAGTTCACCTGACACTCTCGGACCAGCGGCCGCTTCGGGTCTCTCCTCTTGCCTCCCTTTTCCTTCATCCACTGCTGGCTTCCACCACTTGCTAATGTTATTGAATCTGTGGAAGCTTCGCCATAGCCACCACACGAAGTAACGAATAACGAGCCTATCTAAATCCCAGTAACGAGTAACGCGTTCCCGGTTTTGGCATAATAACTAGTTACCGTGCTCGTTACCACAATAATAACGTAGTTACTGTAACGCGTTACTTAATAACGCGTTAGTCCCAACACTGGTCGTAATAGACATTTTTGTTTCTGTCCTGGACCCAGATTGCATTTTACCATCGCACTCTCATCCTGTCATACAATAAAAGTGAAGTAATGTCCATGTGTCCACCCCTTATAACTTTTAGACCAACCTCCTCCATACAAAGTGAAATTAGATGGAAGAAAAACATATATATTTTTTCTGTCCACCTGGTATGCAGACAACTAAAGAATCTTTGGAATCCAAGTAATGATGAAATTGTAACTGCAATATAAGTTACTGAATTTAGTTCAGTAACTTATATTCTCAATATAAGTGATAATAGTAATGTGTTATTGTGGAATACATTACACCCAACACTTGCCTCCATGTTGGACTTTGAAACCTGATGTCATGAATGAGGGTATGCATGATCATGTGGTAGTGCCCTGTCACGCCCCGAAACATATTAGTGATGATTTCTTAGGCTATACAATGTGTTCACATCAAAGTTTATGCATGGCATGCTCATGTGCAAAGTCCCTACAAACTGAAGTAAACTTGAACAGTGCTGCAAATAGAGCTCTTGATTGCACATCTGAAGGTTTGAAAGCATTTGTACTTTAGTTTAACTCCTTTGACCAATGTTTTTACAATCTTCTATTGTCCAGTTTAGGTGCTAGCATTAGCTCAGTTTCCTGTTCTTACCTGAAAGGAATGGCACACTGTGTGGTCTTCTGCTGCTCATCTCTATCAAGGTTCACCAGGTTCTGTGTTCAGAGATGCTCTTCTGTGGAGCTCAGTTACAAGTGGTTATTCAGGTTATGTTTGCCTTCCTATCAGCTTCAAGTAGTGCAGCCAGTCCCTAACAAAGTAACCCCTTTGTTTGGCACATCAACAGCAGCTGGATTTGGATCCACCTTTTAAACAGCAAATCTGTGGATGGGCTGAAGAACAACATCCAATCTGACCAAGAAGCAGCTGGGACCTCAGTGGTCCGGCATCAAAAAAAGGGATCGACCATTAAAGCTGAAGACTCAAACCACAATGGGAACACAAGTGAGCTGAGGATGAAGACTGCAGCCAGACTAAACACACAAACACCCGCCAGCTCAGTGACAAAGTTCCAACACAATGCTTACATACATTATCACAGCCCTGCACACCATCCCCACGACCAGCATCACAGAAACCAGTGAAATGGCATGTGCCACTACAACAGCAATCCTCAAGATCAAGAATGCTACATGCAGAGAGAGCCCCCCCATGGAGAAGAAGGTTGGAAACCAAGATCCAAAGAGGTGTGTTCCTCAACTAACAGAGGTGCAGATCTTTCTACTGTGTGGAAAAGAAGTATAACAAGATGTCACACAGAGAACAGAGAGCTGTTCATAGTGTTTTGTATTATTTTATTTTTAAGGCAGTAGCTGTGATCTCAGAGCAGTTTTCAAAACTATTCAAACGTTAGCGCACTCAGTAAACTAAAAGACTCCCATATTTCCTTGGCAGACAACTGAACCTCTTAGATAACATAGTCTGGAGTTGACCAACTACACACCTTTAAAAAAAAAAAAAGTAGTTGGCAGATTTCAATACTATACTTACTTAACTGGACATTATAGTTATGCATGACTGCCATCTTGTGGCAGCAAATGATACCAACACATGATAGTGATATGTGCAGTATACCAAGAATGTTAAGTGGGGTTATCATTTCTTCATTTTGTGTGTTGAAATAACTATTTGAGGAAATCAGAGTGGGACTGTGGTTTACAGGCCAATGTTTCTGACTGTGGAAATGGTATCGTCTGAACTTCTACTGATCTATGCAGTGCTTATCTGCTTTCACTTGTGAATAATCAATGCAAGGCTGGTGGCCAACAGGAAACCTTTCATCTTCAGTGATGTTTTTCAAGGCATAAACACTGGACACACTTACAGATACAGTTATACAGATGAGTATTAGCAGCAGGTTCTCTCTTAAAATTTGTGAAGTTATCTGATTACAACAGCTGTATAATTGAATCCTAAATCGCACACTCCCAGATGCAGTCCCTAAATGTGTCTTTCATGTATGTGCTTGCAATGGCATTTCATTATCTTTCCTTTTATAAATCCGGTTTAGTCACTTCAGTCTAATTACAGACAACAATCAATGTTTTCCGGTTTATGTTTCCTCTCATCTCCAAATTTCAACATATTTCTATTTACTTATTCACATATGTGAGTTAACTTTTCACAAAATGCTTCCAAAGGAAAAAGTAACTATTCCAGTCACATTTCTGCCTTCGAGTTGAGGGGAGAAAGTCTACAAGAGGCACGGGAAAAGCGATGACGAAGGAATAGAAAAAGCACTGGGTATAGACGTGGAGGAGAGAATGACTGAGGCACATGGGAAAGAGAGTAAAAAGACAGACAGAAAAGGGAGAACCAGCCGACATTTAGAGAGCAGTTTTCATTCCCCTGAGAACTAATTACACCATCACCACAGAGCTCAGTTCAAGGCCACTTTAAAAAAACTAATGTTGTTTCTTTTTTCCTCCCCCTTTTTCCTCAGCGGCTGCAGATAAAAAACACACAGCTTCTCCAAATACATCCCATGCTGCCATCTAGTGAGAAGCATGGATTTGAACAGCTTACAGAAGGATTAATGAAGCAAAGTGAGTCTGGCACATGTCCTCAAGTGCTTTCTGTTATCTAAACCCAGAAGGTTGTTTTCACATTGATCTACTGGGGTGGGTGGACTCACCTTTACACTCATTTTAAAGGATACTGATGATGCAAGGACAAATATTTTGGCAGCCAGTCCTTGTAATTACAAAGCCCCTTAAAGAGGACCTATAGTGCTTTTTCCCAGCTCCAACATCTCAATTCCTCTCTGCTTGTGACAGGAAGATGTAAACAAGCAACATAGAGGGCAGCCATGTGGATCAGCATTGCTGGTGGTACTGCACTATACTGATGTAGAAAATGAATACCCGTATAGTGGCTGTAGTCCAATCCAGTCGCTGATGGAGTGATGCTTAACCCCGTTCCAGACAGGCATGTGGTGCCAACATGCAAGGAAATAAATAATTCTGCTGCTACTAGCACTTGTAATGTTAGGCGCCCTTGGCAGATCAATGAGCTGACATGATGATTATACAAGATAAAAATCCAGGATAAAAAAAAGAGTGTTTAAAGCAGTGTGAAGCCTGAGCTTTTTGGCTCATGTACAAATGTTGAGCTCATTATTTGAAACTTTAGCCATGTTTCATATGAACAGCTACTATTATAGCCGTATACATACATGTCAGAAAGTTTAAAAAAAATGAATAGTTGACCTTTAGGAATCACGAATGGCAATATTCATCTAGACTTTTACTGTGATCCTGATCCACATGAACAGCTTATGTGTTATAAGTTATGTGGTAAGATAATGTGGCATTTATTTCTCATTGTAAAAGCTGCTGCATGAGAGCACAGCAGTTCTTCCTGGCTGTTGTTTCTTGTAGCTCTATGGTGTAATCTATGCTGTTGTATGCATGCCTACCCGTACTGCTATCCGAACCTACAGCGCTTCTGTGACAGGTGTGTTAGCAATGCACAGCATAAGAGCGCACACACAGCTCTTTCAATCTAACACTCACCCAACCCAACCACCACTGCATATGCACACACCCATTAACTCCTGTGTCAAAGCCAAAGTTGTAACAGCCAAAGCACAGCAATGACTGGAGCCATAATCACAGTGACAGCTATATGTCATCCAATAGCTGCAGTAATAATCACTGCAGACAGTGAGAAGCTGGATGGACTAGCTGCCATTATTTCTGAATGCTGTGCTACAGGCTGAGCACACAAAGCTGAGGGTGCCCTGAATTATGCTGTGCTAGCAACCAGTGCAGCCTACTCCTTTATACATGATGCCATCAAACAGCTCAGCCAATCATTGCAGGTGAGAGGAAATGTAAAATGTACTTAAAGCTTTCCTCATCATCCTTAATTGAGTATTTAAAAAGAAATGTGATACGGTAGCAGCTTCCAACATGCATACTGTATGATTAGAATGGACTTTGTGGTGATACAAGAGGCCTGCACGCTGGTTAAAGTCAAATATTCAAAGATACAAAATCATAGAAACATGTGCTTTATTTTTATTTTTGAAGGTTTTTAATTGAAAAAAACATTTTAATGTCTCTTATCTACAGCGGAGTCCTTAAATATCATAAGGCAGAGATGTCAAACTCATTTGACATTGTGGGCCACATAAGACCCACTTTGATGTCAAGTTGGACCAATTAGATTCAATTTTATTTATATAGCATCATATCTCAGCTGTTGCATCAATGCTCAACCAGTGAAACTCCTCTTTCTGTCAGTGTAAAGCTTAAGTATAAATTTAATTCTGACATATCTTCAAATAAGAAAGCGAAGTGAACTTTCAGCCACAGGTCTTAGTTTTTCTACATTATAAACAAATGCTGCTGTATTAAATGAAAAAAAATATGTCAACATGACTCTTTGGGCTTAAACTGTGATAAGCAAAATTGCAGGAAAATTTTCACGTAGGTCATTATGCAGACTTGTTTTTCTTACTGGAAAAAAGCAAAAACAAGAGTTTTTCTGTAATTTAATTGTTTTTCATCGGGTGAGGGCCTCCAGCTCGCACTGGAGCGGTTCGCAGCCGAGTGTAACGCAGCGGGAATGAGGATCAGCACCTCCAAATCTGAGGCCATGGTTCTCAGCCGGAAAAGGGTGGAGTGCCCACTCCGGGTCGGGGATGAGTTCCTGCCCCAAGTGGAGGAGTTCAAGTATCTCGGGGTCTTGTTCGCGAGTGATGGGAGAAGGGAGCTGGAGATCGACAGACGGATTGGGGCTGCGTCTGCAGTAATGCGGACACTGCACCGGTCAGTCGTGGTGAAGAGGGAGCTGAGTGTAAAAGCGAAGCTCTCAATTTACCGGTCGATCTACGTCCCTACCCTCACCTATGGCCACGAGCTGTGGGTAGTGACCGAAAGAACGAGATCGCGGATACAAGCGGCGGAAATGAGCTTCCTCCGAAGGGTGGCTGGCCTCTCCCTTAGAGATAGGGTGAGAAGTTCGGCCATCCGGGAGGGGCTTAGAGTAGAGCAGCTGCTGCTCCACATCGAAAGGAGCCAGCTGAGGTGGTTCGGGCATCTGGCAAGGATGCCCCCTGGGCGCCTCCTGGGCGAGGTGTTCCAGGCATGTCCCACCGGGAGGAGGCCCCGGGGCAGACCCAGGACACGCTGGAGAGATTATATCTCTCGGCTGGCCTGGGAACGCCTTGGTATTCCCCCGGACAAGCTGGAGGAGGTGGCTGGGGAGAGGGAGGTCTGGACCTCTTTGCTTAGGCTGCTACCCCCGCGACCCGACCTCGGATAAGCGGATGAAGATGGATGGATGGATGGAATTGTTTTTCTATTATTTAATTACTTTGGTTTAGTATAAATGTAGCAAAAGCTGTGAAATAAAAAAAAAACAGATAAAAGTCAAGATAAATTACATAACATTGTGCCTAATAGATAAAATACACAAACTCCAAAGTCCATAGGTCGACACTGGCACTGTTTGGCTCACAAATATGACAATAAAATATAATGTCCAATCATTTTATTGAATCACTGTATTTTGGAAGAGGTAACAATTTCAGTGGGTGTAATGATGCTGAGTTTGGAATTCCATGACTGTTTTCATATGGTCTGTTTTTTATTTCCTTTTTTTGCATTAAATGTAACAAAGGTAGAGGAGTAGAAGAAGAGCACCGGTCTGAGATCTCACAAACACTGATGCTATTGCCGGTGTCCTTTTGTGCTAGCATCCTTCCCACTTTGAAGCGGGCCTTCCTCCATGCATCTTTAACGTGCTTGGTTCCTAATAATTACAAGGCCTCATTTGATGGTTGTTGCAGTTCTTGTTGCCACGTCGAATGTTTCCTTTTTTTGACTTTAGGTATCCAATCACCATAAACACAGCTTTGGAAAATGAGACCAAGGAAACAACAGCAGCCATTATGCAAACAGCAGCCCTCAGGTTCGTCATAATGGCATCAGTGTCGTGAACCTTAACAAGGTACTGAGCAATGGTTTTTCTGTGGACTCTGCCCTTCACTGCTTCTACTGTCTCACATCTGTACAGTCCAGCATCAGAATAGGAAGGTCTGATGATGAGACCCAGACTCAATACAGTGAATTGTGGACCAAAATGAAGGACGTTGTGAGAAAAGTACCAGATGATTGGTAGGTTGGTGTCAGGGGAACATGGGAGGAGCTGAGATATGTTGACGTTGAAGTAGACAGTGACAGGTTTCTTTTTTGCTGAGGGACAGATCAAACAAAACAAAAGCTCTTTATATCTCCATGTTGTTGTAAATGGTAAAAATTAGTGATCTGTTTTTGTCAGCCTGCACTTGCTTGCACTGCAAGAGAATGAATGCTGCACTTACACTCAGAGGGTGGGCACATCGTGATGTCTCCATTACTGAGACTCTGAATCCTAGAAGGAGGGAAAAACCTTCATTTAGTCCAAAGCTTAGCACTCTCGCTCTTTAGCATGGTCAGTAATTTGGCTTACATTGATGAGTTTGATGCACCAAAAACCGATGCACACTGGCTTCTGATCTGGTCCCAGCCACAGTATGGATCTCTGGCAAGAAGGCAGTCATCACATGATGTGTAGCGGCTACAGTCTCTAAGATTAATCTGAACAACTGCATTACTGGTGCCACTGTACAGATGGCCCTACAGGGAAAAAACAAACAAACAAAACGAGTTCACAGCCATCTCTTTACAAGCATATTTAAATTACTACTGCTCAGAGCTGAGTAAGACAGCCATTAAACTCAAGTTAAAGATTTCCCAGCTTAATTTTGCATTTGGACAAAATTAGTGAACCTTACAGTCTTGGAGGAAAGCTGCAGGAAATCCACAGGCTGAGGCTCTTTAAACAGCTGCAGCTCCTCAATGATACGCCCGTCCTCACCTTCAAACTTCACCGCCTTCTGCAGCCAACCAGTATCTGTGGGAAAGAGAAATGAATCCATCATGGAGCTTCATCTGTCAGTGTGATTCATCTGTCTTGTGTGATTTTGTTACTGGCATGGATGAATGTGCACCTGTGCCGACGAACATAATCAGGTGCTGTTGTCCATCCAGTGACGTGACTTGGTCCACTACAATGTTCGAAAAATGCGTCATTGGCTTGAAAAGCAGAGGCTTGCCAGTCATTGGTGAAACCACACCCTCCATCAGAGGGTGGTTCTTTACAAACAACAGCGTTGTGTCTGAGAGGTTCAAAGAGCTCGTCAGGCCGCTGGCACGCATTTCATCATCAATGCACTGAGTATATGACAGAAAGCAAGTCAGATTATGTTGTTTTTTATTTAAAAGGAAAAAGTCAGTTAATATATAAAGTTTGGCTTAATACTCACTGAACCAGGGTAGGGGGATGGCTCCTCTCCTGTGTATATGTCCCAGTTCCCAGTATCCAACTCAGTCAGAAACCTCCCACTAAACACCTGGCTGATGTCTGACAGCTTGTATGCACAGACAGCAGAGTGACTGCAATCACAGGAGGGCTCCCTGCAACAGATACAAAAAAATCCCTACAGCATATATATGACTGCTGATACACTGCTTATACCTGTACTTGGTATTTGTTTGCAACTTAACACAAAATGTTTTATCTCAGAAAATAATTCTAATATTTCACTTGAAAAAGCTGAATTAAATTTATTTTGGTATGTCTCATTTTGTCATGTAATGACAGCAGCTGTTTTAGCCCATATTAACCACATTTTCCCTGCAGACTTGGAAAATGTTCCAAACAGACTCTTGTAATGTCAGGAATGCTTGGCCGCCTTAATTTAGTGCTACAGAAATGTTCTTTGAAGCTGTTAGGTGTGGTTGGGCCAATTATCCCTCTTCAGTAGTTCCACTGTGGTGTCACTCTCTCTCTTCTTCATCTCTTTACATGCACCCTTTTCTTAAATCTCTAACCCTGATTCATCAGTAAGTAGGGGTTTTCTATGATCCGCTGTGAATGGAGATACATCTTCACCCACTGGACTTGTTTCCTTTTCTGATAGCTAGTTTTGAGATACTAGACCTCTGAGATCATTATCAGCCAGCTTGTGGTATCTGTTGTTGTTTATTGTCTCTTGTGTTTGTTCACTTTTACTCTGCCTTGTGATTTAATCCTGAGATTATTTACTAGGTGGCTTTGTGACAAACTACAGAAAGTTCTAAGAGAAACATGGTGCACCACCATATTTCTAGCAGTGAACAATTGCTGCAAGCTATGATGAGATGACCTGAGCTGTCGTGCAAGATTTTGATTAAATTAATTCACTTTGACCTAAAAATGGCACCTTTTATATATTTATCTGGACATCCATCACCCAGTCGCAAAAATCATTTAATCAAACTACACTGGAACATTGAACTCATGAAGTCATTACAGTATACTGTTGCTTTGGTTTTATCAGTACTGTACATGCAAAATAATGATGCTATAATACAAATTAACACAGCTTACGAGTTGGAGATGAATGTGGCGTAGAAGACGCTGTTCCTCCAGTCATTCTCGTCTGAGAGGAGAAAAACATCCTGGACCAAAGATGGTGAGCCAACATCTCCAAATGGACAGTTCAGTCTGGCTTTCAGGAAAGAAGTCCACTTTTGCTGTAGTGTCCTTTTGCCCCCCAAGTCGCTCTAAAACCAAACCCATAAACAATTGTAACATTTGTGCCACGTTACAAAGACATTTATTGCACACGAACATGGCCTTGATATTTTCTTTATCAGATGAGTTTACAGTAGCTACCTTACACACACGAGCAATCCTGGACACTGGGATGCTGCCGTGAAGTTCCTCCACAGCATTTTCATAGAAGAACAGAAACACGTTGCCATCTTCACCCTTGCTGCTATTTTTGCTTGCTTCAATGAGGCTTATGGAAATCATGGTGGGATCTGGGTCAAACCATTTACAATATGAGATCAAATAGTTAAGAGTTTTACAAGGTGGAGCTATTAAGGTCTGTCTCAGGTATCTGACACCTTATAATGAGGTACATAATTGGGTTACATGTCCAGAAAGATGAAATTACCATTTAACCAGGAGCGTTTTAATTCAGTCTTGACAGGGTTTAGTCCGAATCTCTGGAACACCGATTCTGTACCCAGAAAGTTTGTCGAAGCAGCAGAGTACAAAGTATCACCTTTTGAGTGGAGAGGAAAAAGCTTTAGCTTTCTGGAATCATCAGCAGGGATAGCTCAGTAGGTAGAGTGGTTGCCCCATGATCGGAAGGTCGGGGGTTCGATTCCCCTTAACAGCTACCCTGAGGTACCCCTGAGCAAGGTACCGTCCCTACACACTGCTCCCCGGGCGCCCAATGGCTGCCCACTGCTTCACTGAGTGAATGGGTTAAATGCAGAGAGCAATTTCCCCACGGGGCTCAATAAAGTACAATAATGTACACACTTTCTTCTTCTTCTTCTTTCTTATGCCAGACTATTATTCATCAAAGGAAGAAGAATACATACAGCTACTCACCATCCATAAAGGTCGCAAAGCGTTGGTAGGGGTCAAAAGGAATTTTCCCCCGACCTGTTTGTGTTTTTCTTTCCAAGGAGAGAGTTCCGTTTGTTAAAGTCTGTTAAAAGATTAAATCATGTTTAAGGGTCTCACGTTATTAATCAGTGTGGACAGTGTTTTCACTACATGCTAAACTTTACAAAGTACTATAAGCTGTTACAGTAATGGCAGAGTTTGGTGTAGTATTGCATTTTCTTGTCATATTTTTGACTTTTGTTTCTTGTTTTCATTTTTATTTTTTCAAGCTGAGTTTTTGTGTTGTTGTTCAGGTGCACACATTTGTTCTAGTCTCCCGTGTGTATAGTATTTGTCCTGCTGGTTTCCTCATGTGTCCTGCACTTTCTCTGTGTGTGATTGTAAGTAACAAAAGTAATTAATTTCATGCCAAGTGAACTAGCATGCCTTATTCATTTTCATGCCAAAGGGTAAATAAAAAAATCGAAACAATATCTCTGACTCTCTATTACTAAAATACCTAATTATGAACTGTAATAAGGTTAAATAACCTTGTTCTGCCAAACCTTTTTTAATAGCCTCCGATTTCATCTAAAGATCACCAACTAGCACTTCATTTTATATTTCCTTAATAAATAAATCAATAAATATAATGCTGCAAACAATATGACTGTTTACAATGATGGTACAAACAGTTAGGCTAAGATTATCTATAAAGCTATTTAGCAACCATAGATGACAGTTCAGTCCCTGAAGTTTAATATTCTACTGTTGAAGATGTAAAGTAATAAAATAAATCCCACACTATATAAAACGGTGTCTCTTTGAATATTATGCATTATTTCCACTAAATTGTTAATTTTATATATTTTTGCTCTGTTGCTCCAGCTGCAAATTGAAACACAAGCCGATGCTTGTCTTTGGAAATATATTCATCATCTCTTTTCCCATTTCGGATATTTTATTTTCCTGATTTAGTGGCATATCCATGTCTTTACGTTTGGTCCTGTGTATTCTAAGTTTGCTTTTACAAAGATACTTACCATATAGTCACACACAGGGTTGAAAGCGTTTGTCCCACACACAAGCATTTTACTGTCCCCCATTGTGTGCAGGGTCCTGATAAAGTTATCACATTCCTGTTGGAAGACCATACAAAAATAAAAGAATAAAGTCCCAAACTGTAAGTTGTGTTTGGGAGTGAAAACCTCCACGTAGAGCTGATAATATTTGCTAACTTTTTACTATACCTCAGCACTCTTGCCCTTCATCTGACAGAGGTCTTTATCTGCAGAGCTCACAGCCCATTTATTCTGGAAGAAAAAACTACTGGTAATGACCAAGACTCTTTTATGTTTGACAAGCTTCTTATGGTTCTCTATTTGAGTATTTTGAAACCTGCAGATTAATTCTTTCACATTAAAAAGGGGTCGCCATTCTGAAGTAGAGCACAGCGGTCTACTCAGACAAACAAAGGTCATACCTCGCTGGTCTGTTTGGTGATGTCATCCAAGCTAAGGGTGAGCACTTTCCCTCTGGCACCAAGGACAAGCTGCCCAATGTCTTCTCTTACCATCAAAGAGCTCAAACTGTCAAAGCCAGACTCTTTGAACTGTTTCAAGTTTATGTCTAGGGCAGACAGGTGGACAAGGAGCTTGAGGTTATCATTCAAACCCATGCATTTTAATAATGTCCGCTTTGATGTGTTATGTTGCGTAGTCTATCAAGTTTTCAACAAAAATGCATAAATGCCTGTTTTATTATAACTGTGTGCTTTGATTTAGAATATTCTTAATCATATATATTGTAATATATATGTATATCAATGCTTTGTCGAAGGTGACCCTACAAATATTTGCCTAGGTTAGGTCAAAAAGCTGAATTTTAGCTGCATAATAATGGTTATTATAATAATAATAATAATAATAATAGTGACATTGCTCCAGAAACCAATTAGCATGACTGTTAAAGCATGATGGTGTATGCAATGGATTTGAAGGAGAAACAAGAACCCTTGACACCTAAAGTGAGGGGATCCAGTGGCTCTGATATGCTCTGGCATGATGTGGGTGCACTGTTACCAAAAATAAAAGGTCACTGCATAACAATAGAGGATTATTCTGTGATAACCTTTCATCATGTGATGAAATATTACAATCGTGATAGAACTGGTGTCTAGCAAGATGACAGCCAGTCTATAGAGACAGCGCTTCAGATTATAAAGTGCTGCAGAAAAAGTGTTCGCCCCCTTCCTGATTTCCTGTTATTTTGTATGTTTGTCACACTTAAATGTTTTAGATCATCAAACAAATGTAAATATTAGACAAAGATAACACAAGCAAGTTTTTTAATGAAGGTGTTTATAACAACATCCAAGGAACTGCAGGTCCCACTTGCCTCAGTTAAAGTCAGTCAAGACAAAAACCACTGCTAAGCAAAAGGAACATACGGGTAAAGGCTCATCTCAGTTTTGCAAGAAAACATCTTGATGATCCCCAAGACTTGGAAAAATACTCTGTGGACTGACCAGACAAAAGTTGAACTTTTAAAAGGTGTGTCTCCAATAACATCTGGAGTAGAATATATTTGTCTAATATATGCTATGTTATGTTATATTTGTCTAATATTTACATTTTTAAATTAATTTTTAAATGTATTTAAATCTGTGTGACAAACATACAATAAAAGGAAATCAGGAATGGGAATAACACATTTTTCATACCTACCTATCCGATCACCAAATCTAGACCTGGACTGAAATGTTAGGCAGTGATCTCTGACACCAACTTTAAAACACCAACATCTTCTGTTAATATTTTCCATCTCTCCAGCAGAGCTCCTTTAGTGTTATATATATATATATATATATATATATATATATATATATATATCACACTGCATAGTATATAAAATAATTTGCTCTTCATTAGTCACTGTGTACTGCTGTTAGGCTCTCTTTCAAACTATCATGTAAATAAGATGTCTTACCTTGGAAGGGAACGCTCCTGCGGGGTGTGTTGCTTGATGCAAGCCCTTCACTCATGACAAGGAAGCAGTAAAAGAATGTGATAGGATGCGTCATCGTAACCTATCAGACAGGGAGAATAGCAAAATGGCCATCAAGTTGAAATGACACAGATTAGGTCAAACGTTCAGTGTAATGCATGCTGCTTATTTCCCACTGGCACTTCGGAGAAGAAAATAGTGAGGAAATCACAGTTTCTGTTGTAATACATAGCCATCACAGGCTCACTGCAGTTGCTGGTGTGTGGCAGCCGAACCAGAGGAATCACAAATGCTCCACTACCATAGAGGAATCATTGTAATCACGTATTTGGAACTTATTTTGATTATTTTTTGCAGGTACATGCAGTTACTGACATCAATAGTGCAATGCAGAGTGATAGTCTAAATGGTATACCATGTCAGGGCCTTGGCACCATGTTTGTCCAAATGAAATCATTGGGGAGAGACAAATGACTGACAGAGAACATTAGGTCATTAGTGGCAATAATCAGCATTTAATTAAAGCCATGTGTTGTTTCCTTGTAACCATCACTCAGGTGCAATGCACGGTCCGAACACTTATAATTAGAGACTGGGCACATTTCAAAGTAAATGAAAGATATCAAATTATTATTATTATTATTAATAATATCATTAATATCATTATATTGTCTGGCTCTTCAATTAGCAGCACCCAAACTCTATCAACATTTTCATTGACATTTGTTTTCCTGACCCTTTACTATGTGTTCCTGAGGCCATCAGTCTCAGGTCTTCAGTCTTTATTTTTACACAGCAATTTTCACTTGTTGCCATTCCAACCTTGCGCCACAAGAGGGGGTAGCTAGACTGTATTTTCAGCAGAAATGATCGCAGTCACAAGGACAGTGAGTCAGAAAGCTGGTTTGATGCTTAACTCGTGATCTTGTAGAATGTGTTCTGAAAGCCTTTAACAGGGCAGTGCAAAGACATGAATCCACAAAGAAATCTGAGAGAACTTGCACCACCTTTTATCTCATATTAAGTGGATGATTTTTTTAAGACTTGTGAGCATGTTCGTGTTTCTATTTGCACACATATGACAAGCCACAGTTCCATAATTAGTTAAAAATCTGATACGACACATAAGAAGATTGCTCCATATCATTTATCAAGCTCATTAAAGATTTCTTTGCGATTTGTAATTGTGTTTATTAAATCTGGGGCTGCAGTGGAATAATAAGCAGCTTACTTAATGGGAATTTTTGCTCCTGTGCCAACAAACAGAATACGTGCCTGAAGATATGCTGTTCAACCTGAACTCAGACGACTGGGAAGTGTTTTCAGCTTTTTCTGTTTGTCACTGTGTGTGATGGACTACAGACAGATGTGACACGTGAAGGAAGGATAAACACGGCCAAGATTCAAATTAAAGTCTAGTGTTTTGTTCTTTTTTCCGTCAAACACAGAGTTTTTTATTGTTTAAAGAATGTGGTGCCATTTGATATCAAACCATCTTGCACTTGTGACGCCATAATAAGTACCTCCACTAAGGGGGGGATGTATTTTTCTGATAGCATTTGCGTACGTGCATGGGTGCAGGCATGTCATTCTGTATGTAAATACAACAGCGGGAGAGGTTTTGAATGAATTCTGATAAAACTTGGTAGGAGTGTAAAGTAGAGTCATGTTAACAAACCACTGAAATCTGGCTTACATCCACCAGGGTCTTTAAGGTCAAATCTATGATTTATTGGAAGAAAATTGATCCCAAAAAAATGTCTTATAACTATAAACTGTGATTTTTACAAGTGCACCGTATAAAGGTTTAAAATATTAGGTCACATTTGACCTCTGACCTCTCCTTCAAAGTCAATAGATTGATTTCAATGTCAAATTGATATTAAACATATATATATATATACAACTATTTAAAACTATGTTTCTTGCATATAGGTATACAGGGAATAATTTGTGGGGATTCTAGTGAAGCTTTCATAAAATGTCTTTTTTATCTTCGAGACTATGCTCACAATTCTACGGCCTTTAAATATCATCTCACATTTGACCTTTGAGTTAACATTTACACTTCACCTTGCTTTTCTGTCAAGTTGACCTGGAAAGTATATATCTATATCTTTAAAGATAACACATACGATAAGATAACACTATAGAATAGTAGTATATCATTATATCATAACCTCAAGTTATTCATTTACAGTTATTTGCAAATCAATACCTATTATCTACATAATGTTTATATTCAAAGTGCAGTACTATTTCCAGAAAATAAGGTGCCTTCACATGTGTGGACTTTATATTAGAATTTTGAGAATAGTTTTAAGGGTAGGGTTAGGGGGTTAAAATCACCCTTGATTAGCTTCTTAACTGCTGTTAGTGTTTTAAAGCTGCTTTGAAGTTTTCAGTTTTTCTTTCCCTGTTTGGAAGTACTGTTTGGAAGTACTGACGAAACGTGATGAAACTATGGCGATTTTACCCCCTCATGCTAATCATTTCAAATTTATTGTGAAATATTATAAATATTAACACTTTAAGTTTAGTTTTTAATTGTATATAATTTCTGTTAATCCTCCTGAACCTCATGTACTTATGACTAATTTGTAATATTTTATTTATTTATTTGTTTATTTTAAATGACATCAAAAACATCTGTAATGAGTTGTAATCAAATGTACATAATTTAAGCCACGCCTCTCTGTAGACATTATGGCCCCGCCCCCACCAGGACAGGCTTCGGTTTACGTTGGTTTACGGGGCGTTGTTTTCCGGTATTGAGTATCTAGATTTTCAGGTTACACAGGGAGTGGGCTGTGCGTGTGATTGCTGTTCGTGGATGTGAGCGTGTCAGGGAGTTTGTAGTGCGTGTGCTTGTAAACGTTCACTGCTCGGATACTGTCACCGCTTTGCACCGCGGGCAGGCTCCGTGTTCCTACATGCAAGTTACTGTGGCAGCTCCACCATTCCTGCCCAGCAATGACCGAAAGCCCCGAGACCAAAGCAGCCGACGACGAAGTGTGTCGGCGGGTGAAGAACGGGCTGAAGCCGGAGAGAAACGGTTTGGCAAAGAGCCTCTACCCCCGCCCCTGCCATGAGCGGCCGCCCAAGAACCGCTGCCACACCGCCGAGGAGGAGGTGAGGCCCGGGATGGGACGGGTCGGATGGGTTGGTGAAGCCGGGGAAAGCATCCACTCTGTGGACTCGTGACACCGAAGGATGCTGTTAAATTCCCGTTATTATGATAAAGTCCTGTGGTGTTCGGGTAGGACAGCTGACCGAGTCCTGCTGCTGACAGCAGTCTCACAGCATGCTGTCATCGAGTTCTGATGTTTCCCGGCTCCTGTACAAAGTAAACGCCGAGCTCCATTTTTTTTAAAAGTCCACTTTAAAAAGTTTCAGCTTATTTGTCAGGTTAGATACCTCGTTTTTTCTCAATGACTTACAGCAGCGTTTTAATTCCCCATTATAATATTTTTATTTTTTAAATCAAAGTCTAAACTTTGAATGGCTCCTTGATGCTCTCCAACCCATTTTAAGAGGAGTCCAGGTTTGTGACTTTGATCAGAGGCTCAAACTGGGAATGGAATAACTCCAGACAATTTTGAAACAAATCTCAAACTCATCCACTCAGTTGATTGTTCTTTAGGGAGATTGTTGTGTTTATTTCGTGCAATATGTCAGCTTTTTCTTTCTGTTTTAGTTTTAAATCTCGTTCTTTGGCTCTGTTCATCTTGGCTGTACTTTTCTCTCACTTGTTTGGCAGTAAAAGTCTGGAAACATTTCTCTTTCATGAGGCGGTTGGCTTCCATTTGCAATCCACACTGAAACTGTGATGAGTTAGTGATTAGGGAGACACCGAACCAGTGCACCTGTTCACTTCAAGCTGTCCGCTGAGACTTGAGTGCATGCTGCAAAACAGCTCTTCCCAAATAGGCTAATGAAATTTCCACCCTTGGGTGCATCTTCTGTAGCTGGCCCAATTAATGGGCCTCCTCTGACTGATTAGGTGCTGCTACACACACTGGCATTGAAAATACAGAGAATTTTTTCCCCTGTTGTTTGAGTCAGATTAATATTTCTTGAGAGGAAAGTAATCCCAGTTTTCTCCAGCGTGTGGTTCTTAAGTAAAATAACGTGAAGCACGTTGCTGTTTATTATCTGATTATTCTAGTCACTAAAGAATTTGGTACAAATTGCACAGAGGGTTTCTGCCACACTTGCTTTTCAGGCTAAGAAACTGAGTGCCTGCTGACTAAACCTCAGCTGATTAGGGTTCATGCAGATGTCAGCATTGCTATTCTGTAAGGAATTTGAGGGAAAGGCATGACCGGTCACATGCAATGCCCTAATAGCCATGAGCGCGATAGTGAAGTGAACTGCACAGTGCCCATTAGGTTTCATTGTCTATCCAATTACTTATCAAGATGTAGAAGAAAAAACATTAGAAAGTGAATTCTATCTGTTCAAGTTTATCAACACAACCTTCTCCTCCCTTATTTGGCAGTCAAATCATCGCTCTCCCTGTTTACTTCCCTGAGTACAGAGCTGAACCAGAACGTAATAGTTTGGTCTTATCTTCCTTTTTCATACAGTCTGGCTTTAAATAAGTACCTCTAAGTGAACCATCTAAATGTCAGCCAATAAAAACAAAAGTTAAACCACTTTTTCGTAAATAAGACAAAGGAAGAGGCGAAGTATATTGTATGCACAATGACATGGAAGTTTATTCCTTTTAAAGTCTTAGTTAGGAAATGTTGTGAATCTCTTTTTAGGCTAGGTTTGCATAAATACAGGTAGCAGCGGTTGGGTATCACTGTAACATAATCCTGCGTAGTATGGCTTCAGCTACTGACTTTTTTTATTTTTAAGTAATCAAAGGATATTTTTCCACTCAAAGGTTTCATATAAATTGGAAAATGGTGAAGAAATTGAATAAAATGTAGTTTAGCACCAGATATGACAAAGACGACTATATTTGAAGAGCAGCAAATCAAGTTTGTGTATTTTTTTTTGTTTGTTTTAATTTTCAGCTCTTTGATGTTACACAGCACAAAATATCAGCCACTGCCATTATTAAGATACTAGCGAGCTAATTTCAGTCAAGAAGGTGGATAAATCGGTACATCTCTACTCAAAATATGTTTCAATTATCAGAGCACTCCCAGGTTAATTTCAGCTAGATCAGCAGATTTGTCAAACATATTGTTGCAGTTTGATTTCCTCATTTCTTTTCACTTTGTTTTTTACTGGCACTTTGGCTTTCAGAGTATCATCAGGTAGACACCCTGCAAGCTAGCAACGCTGGTCTCGTATACTAACTGTCAAAAATATAAGTCTGTTTACCAGCATCTATACAAACACCATTCACAATGAACAACACTGTGCAGAGCTGAGTTAAAGACTTTCAAAGGTAAAATTACAGTGACATGGCAGGGAAAGATGAGCCAATATGACAGGCAAACCTAACTCTGAAATAATTCAGTGGTAATTCTCCATATTAATGCAGACTGATATCTTATCCGTGAGAAGCTCTTCCACCATGGTAGCTTAGAGAAGCAGGGCTTATTGCAGAAATAACCAATCAAACTGAAATAGGGACTCACTGCTGTCAGAGCTGCTCAGAGTTTTTTTTGATTTTACGACTTTGAAACACAGGGCGGAGGCTTCAAGCTCAGATCACAGCACATCACAGTGAACAAAAAGAGATGATATCTCAACACATTATAAACATGCAATGAGAGCAACCTGCTACGTGAGTGACAGAAAAGGCTGCATTCAATATTATGGAGTGTTAAAAGTGAAGCGACCTTTCTTTGTACTATAATTACAAAGTGTAGTGTATACGGTACCTGCGCTTTGCTTGTATGAACTCCTCTTGAAAACTGAAGCGTTTTAAGCTCTTTTTCCTGCTTGACTCACCTCTGAGCACATGCTCCCACTTACATTTAAAGTTGTTATTTTTTAAATGTGCTGTTTGAATGTGACAGATTCAAGTATAAACACAATTCTTCACAGCTTCTTAAGCACCCATACACATTGAAAGATGCCTTTTGCCACAAGATTATTATAACAGATTAAATTGGTTATTTTTATTCAGCAAAGTTTTGAATCAGTTGTCACGTTTCATTGCATAACTTGTATGACCAAATGTAAACCATGGAAGCCGTGGATGCACTGTGGGCTGCAGTGTGAGCCTTGTTCTATAGCTTGGACTTAAGAAACGTCCTGTAACATTTACTGACAATAAACTACTTTATTGTTTGTTTGTTTTTTGCATTGGCTCCAATTACACACAAATAGTAACACAGCGTGATGTGAAACATGCTAGTACTACATATTGATAAGTCACATTGCTGCCACTTGCAACACAATCATCATTATGCCAAACTTGTATATATTTTATTTAAAAAGGGAATAATTTAACCAAAATTTCAGCATTTTTTTTGTACTTCTTTACCACTTTTCTCTGTTCAGCAATGCAGATGATAATGTTTCATGAGTCTTGAAGTTCATTTAGTGTTGTAAAATTGTTGTGATTGTATTGTTTGGATTGTTTTAAGTTATTTTGTGATTCCTAGTTTGCATGGCAGATATTATTTCATGTCTTTCATTAAAATAATTAAACCACTTGCTTCTGTACATTTTCTGATTTACATAGGTCTATGCAGCGTCATACAACAGCAGGCTGTACAGCCGGCCCTTCATCGAGTACTTTGAAGAGACCCCCATGATGGTGGCAGTGCTCACATACATGGGCTACGGCATCCTGACCATCTTTGGCTACCTCCGTGACTTCCTTCGTCACTGGAAGATTGAAAGGTGCCACATCGCCAGAGAGAAAGAGGAGCAAAAGGTAGGATGAAAAACAAATGCAACAGTAAATTTGCAGGAACACAAAATCAATTGATCTAAAAGGTGGTAATCAAAGTTAGGGCTCATGCTAAGAAATTCCAGATAAAGGCAGCAGTTGAGAAACTTGGCTGCCCTTTACCTAAACGCAGTAGCTGTAGCGTTATGATTGCTTCTGGCAGGGATTCATCTCGCATTTCAGGTGTTGAATGGTTCTTATCTGGGAGACTGAGCTCTAATTACATGTTGCCTGGTGACCAAATTGTTGCAGTGTTTGTGCGGGAACAGTAGTGATAACAAAAAGGGGGGGGGGGAACCTTTTGTAGTTTCATTAATCAAAGTAAGCCAATGTGATATTTGCACACTACAAAGCAAGCATCCATCCCAATCACTAGAATCTGCAATGTAGGTTGTCATATTGCAAACATTTTAATCAGCATTGCTTGAAGCTTGGTGTTTTTTAAAGAAAGCAAGCATCAGTTGTTTGAAATGAACCTGTCAGCTGTAATTATGTCCAGCTATGGGGAACTTTACATAGAAATATTCTTTGTTGCCTTTAATCCAAAGTGTGCATGCTTAAGATTGCATTTTTGTTAGAGGTGGAACATGTTTAGAATGTCTTCTGTGTCACTCACTTTTGTTTCCAACATCTTATGTAATGTGTGAAAGTAAAGCCCATTGTTCTCAGAATTTAGTTATGTCAAGGAAAGGAAGCCTTTCGTGGGGAAATCATTAAATGGGCCCGACGATATCGGACGGATGTTTTCCTCCATGAAACAAGGAATATCAGCTCCCTTGATCATGTGTGTTCTTTTAAATGTTGTTGTAATGCTTAAACTGGATGAGATTAAATTCTTTCCTTGTGAGCTTTTGAAGAAACTTGAAACTGTGAAGATCTAGATATCGTTACAGGAAATACCAGTGATGTAGGAGAAAATTCCTATATGTTGTGCTGCTTTTTACTTTCCTTTATTATCTACCTTTTCATCCATGTGTAGGATTTTGTACCGCTCTACCAGGATTTCGAGAACTTTTACACCAGAAACCTCTATATGCGGATAAGAGACAACTGGAACAGGCCTATATGCAGCGTCCCGGGAGCCAAGATGGATCTGATGGAACGAGCCACCTACGACTACAACTGGACTTTTGAGTGAGATTAATGTAGCTTTCATTCAAGAGCGCAAATATTGTTATCATTAAGCTAACCTTAAGGATTTCAGGCACACAATAGCAATGGGAAGTATGCTTTATAACTGCTATGTTACCAACATCACACAAAGTTGGCCAGGTTCCAGACGTCTCTCACTGGACACGGCTTTTTAAAAGCTCCGGCAGGCCTTTCCATTACCCCTGATTAAATAAAACACGAAAACTAATGTACAGTACAATAGCACTAGACTGATAAATCAGCCAGATATCAGGTGACATTTGCTTAATGTGTTTGCATAATAGACACAAAACTACCTTAATTGAGTTGTGGAATTCAAAAGATGCTGGAAACCTGCCTTTGAGATTGACGTGGTTTTCATAGAAATTTTTCACCTGGACATTAATATTAATACACATCCCCAATATCCCCTGATATGATACGACTGTATGACTGTAATAGGAGTTTTGGTTTGTGACTTGGTGCATTAATTTGGAACAGAATTCAAGATTTATAAGACCAGGTTGCTTTTCCTTTTGAACTGTCCTCTTTTGACAGAGTCTGTGCCCACTCCAGCCTTAGCTTTCTGTTGAATTTCTCTTTTTTTGAGCACAAAGTAATAAAAGAAGCTGTTCACTGGAGGTTTGTTACTTTTGTTTCACACTAAAGGCTGTTGTGGTGAAAATCCTGTTTTAGCTGATTGGATAAGTGACTCAGAAGGTGTAGAGTTGTTCCTAATAAAGTTTATTTCTCTAGATCCTAATAAAAGTAGAGAAATCTTGAACACATTTATTACAGCATTATATTGCATAGAGCAGGTAGGATTCTCACCTTGTTTACCTCTGTGTATAGTATGTAAATTCTATGAACAGACAGAACATGTGTACTCAGACAATATAAACATAAGACAAGATAAGACCAGAAGCTTGTTGTTTAGAGTCCATTGATCACTAATCCTTAAGCAGGGTTTGGTTTCATGCACATGAACAGTTAAGGTGGACAGGGAAGGTTGGATTGCGTTTTTAATTTGTCTCGTGGTGTGCTTTGGAAATCATCCTGTTGATGCAAAAAGAAATAAAAATGCTATTTTTTTTTTTTGCTTGTCAGACTGTGTTACCTTTGACCTTTTTGTAGATTTAACTAAAGAAATGTGAACAAATTCTGTGGTTTTGCAGCACGGTGCTAATAACAAAGCTACAGTTTAATAGTTTAAAGTTGGCTCTTTGCCAAGTTGTCTGTTTGTGGAGACACAACACTGGCTCATCCAGCGAGTTAGGTGCCTTTTTTTATGCTTAAGTGTTTATATTTCAGTGTTAAGTGGCTTAACAAAGAAGGCATGTGTCTGAAAATGTTCAGGTACAAAGACTGGACTGGAAATAAAAACCATTGAAAGACTTTCAGGAAGCCTGGACAATTGTTCCTCAAGACAACTTTAAAAATTGCACGTCATTCTGGTTCTTGGCTGCAAAATATAAAAACATGTTGAATGGCTCTAAGACTTTAGTACAGAATTGTATATGTAGCAGTTTTGTACAATATATATATATATATATATATATATATATATATATATATATATATATATATATATATATATATATATATATATATATTCGCACTCTTTATATTATGAAGGTGATAACCCCAGAATGAACAGCCATGTAGCGTTCATCTCATATTAAAATCGGTCCAACTTAAGATCTATAATGTTCGTGAAGTCAAACAAAACACACAAGTGAGAAGATGTGGGAGAGACAGACACCAGAAAGATTGGAAAAACAAAAAAGAGCACGCTGATGCTATCAAACCTCTCAGTCTAGTTTTTAATTACTTCTACCAATCATTACTATTAATTATACCAATCTGTTTCCCAAATCATTAGTTTCTTCTCATTGATTGTTTCCTGTGTCTGTTTATCTTCTCCTCTCGCCCTCTCTTGCAGATACACGGGTCGGGTAGTGCAGGATGTGATTAACCTGGGCTCGTATAATTACCTCGGCTTCGCTGAGAATACAGGTCCATGTGCTGACTCCGCAGCTGAAGTCACTATGAAGTACGGTGTTGGAGTTGCGAGCACGAGGCAGGAGATTGGTACAAACACATGGCAAAACACAGACACACCCGCTACCTTTGCTATCACTGCTGGGTCTTAAATGGCAAGACTGAGCACAGCTGAATTCACCTCGGTAAACAAAATGTCATAAACCAGTTAGTTTAGTAAAGCTGTGGGAACTAGTATGATGATCATCTGTGCGCGGTGTTTGAGCCAATTGCAAATTACCGTGACTTTTCTGTCTTTACAAATGCTTTCAAATAAGTCTCACTGACCACTTTGTAAAGTACATTTTAGGCATTAGTCTGGTGTTGGAGCACCTTTAACCTTAAGAAAGGTTTTAATTCTTCTTGGCAGAGATTCAGCAACATGCTGGAAACATCCAAACACATCTATGATGCAAATCTCTCCCTTGGTTGTAACGAGTAGTTATTTGAGTTACTGTTGCCTTCTTATCAGCTTGAACCAGTGAACTGCTGCTCTCACTGGATCTTTTCTCTTGTGTGGGAAAATCCCAGTAGATTAGCAGGTTCTGAAATGCATCAGGCACCATGCCACATTAAAAGTCACTGAACTCACCTTTCTTCCCCTTTCTAATGCTCATTTTATCTTGACTATGTTTACAGGCCTAAATGTGTTATCGTTGCCATTTAAATAACTGATTTAATATAGTTGAACACGTCCCTAATAAAGTGGCTGGTGAGTGTAGATGGCTGTAATGCTTATGTACACTATAGGAGTTTATGTCCAACATATTATGTTGTTTGTTGAAAAATATTTAGTCATAATTGACCACTTAAGTAGAGCTTGGATCTTGGATTTGTACGAATACTGGAAATGGAGCGAAACACAAAATATAACAGTTACTGGTTAATGTTGCAAACATGTTGTATCCTGATTGTTTAATTCATACAAAAGCAAAGAGACAATATTTAAAGTTTTGATAACCTCACAGGATGCGAAGAAGTCTGTGCCTCTATGTGGGAAATACTACATGTATCATAATGAAATCCACAACTTGATGTCTTTACACTTGGATGTTATATGATCTGGACAAACAAGATATATCATGTGAACTTTAAGTATCTGAGTATCGACAGGTTCCTTTTTTAACTCCCCAGACAGAAGCGCAAATTTATTGGAGCAGAATGCGATCAGTGCAGTTTGTCAGTCAGCACGATTATGCAAGAAATCTCAAGGTGAAAGTGATTAAACTTGGTGGAGAGGAGAAGCATGGGCAAAGGAGGAAGCTGTTCTACTTGGTGAATACAGTGGGGCAAAAAAGTATTTAGTCAGCCACCGATTGTGCAAGTTCCCCCACTTAAAATGATGACCGAGGTCAGTAATTTGCACCAGAGGTACACTTCAACTATGAGAGACAGAATGTGAAAAAAAAATCCATGAATTCACATGGTAGGATTTGTAAAGAATTTATTCGTAAATTAGGGTGGAAAATAAGTATTTGGTCACCTCAAACAAGGAAAATCTCTGGCTCTCAAAGACCTGTAACGTCTTCTGTAAGAAGCTTTTCTGTCCCCCACTCGTTACCTGTATGAATGGCACCTGTTTGAACTCATCATCTGTATAAAAGACACCTGTCCACAGCCTCAAACAGTCAGACTCCAAACTCCGCCATGGCCAAGACCAAAGAGCTTTCGAAGGACACCAGGAAAAGTATTGTAGACCTGCACCAGACTGGGAAGAGTGAATCTACAATAAGCAAGCAGCTTGGTGTGAAAAAATCAACTGTGGGAGCAATCATCAGAAAATGGAAGACATACAAGACCACTGATAATCTCCCTCGATCTGGGGCTCCACGCAAGATCTCATCCCGTGGGGTCAAAATGATCATGAGAACGGTGAGCAAAGATCCCAGAACCACACGGGGGGACCTGGTGAATGACCTGCAGAGAGCTGGGACCAAAGTAACAAAGGTCACCATCAGTAACACACTACAACGGCAGGGAATCAAATCCCGCAGTGCCAGACGTGTTCCGCTGCTGAAGCCAGTGCATGTCCAGGCCCGTCTGAAGTGTGCCAGAGAGCACATGGATGATACAGCAGAGGATTGGGAGAATGTCATGTGGTCAGATGAAACCAAAGTAGAACTTTTTGGTATAAACTCAACTCGTCGTGTTTGGAGGAAGAAGAATACTGAGTTGCATCCCAAGAACACCATACCTACTGTGAAGCATGGGGGTGGAAACATCATGCTATGGGGCTGTTTTTCTGCCAAGGGGACAGGACGACTGATCCGTGTTAAGGACAGAATGAATGGGGCCATGTATCGTGAGATTTTGAGCCAAAACCTCCTTCCATCAGTGAGAACTTTGAAGATGAAACGAGGCTGGGTCTTCCAACATGACAATGATCCAAAACACAGCGCCCGGGCAACAAAGGAGTGGCTCCGTAAGAAGCATTTGAAAGTCCTGGAGTAGCCTAGCCAGTCTCCAGACCTCAACCCCATAGAAAATCTGTGGCGGGAGTTGAAAGTCCGTGTTGCTCGGCGACAGCCCCAAAACATCACTGCTCTCGAGAAGATCTGCATGGAGGAATGGGCCAAAATACCAGCTACTGTGTGTGCAAACCTGGTAAAGACCTATAGTAAACGTTTGACCTCTGTTATTGCCAACAAAGGTTATGTTACAAAGTATTGAGTTGTATTTTTGTTATTGACCAAATACTTATTTTCCACCCTGATTTACAAATAAATTCTTTACAAATCCTACCATGTGGATTCATGGATTTTTTTTTTTTTTTCACATTCTGTCTCTCACAGTTGAAGTGTACCTCTGGTGCAAATTACTGACCTCTGTCATCATTTTAAGAGGGGGAACTTGCACAATCGGTGGCTGACTAAATACTTTTTTGCCTCACTGTATCTGTCTCACCATCTTAACCGTGAAATAGGGAATTGGCTTTGGCAGTGGATCCTTGAGTTCTCTTGTTTTATTTAACCTGAACAAAGCTGGGGTAGCTGTTTCCCTCCATCTCCAGTCTTTATGCTTATTTTATTGATCTTCTGTGGTATCATCTCCCAGGAGAAGCAAGTAAATAAACAATACTAAAAAAATCGATGTCAGTTTTAGAACTTCAAGGTGTTCATTTTAAGCTCCCATGTTTTTTGTGGGTTTTTTTTCTTTTAATTCATGTATTTATTTATTTTTTGTTCCTCAGGTAACCTGGACAGACACGAGGAGATGGAGAAACAGGTGGCTAGGTTCCTGGGTGTGGAATCAGCCATGGCGTTCGGCATGGGATTTGCAACTAACTCAATGAACATACCAGCACTCGTTGGCAAGGTAAGACCCCAAGTGACACAGGGGACAAGGATGAGCTTATTTTTAGCAAGATATCCTGGATGTTCATGGGTCTTTTCTAAGTATGTTTACTTAATAGTACGCTATTGTAGGTCACCAGTTACACCAAGCACCTTATCTTATATCAGGAAGAAACACTTGCTGGTGACTGGCTGGTTGTGTGTGTTAAAGTGAAAAAGGAGCAAACTAAGGAAGTGAAAGCCAACAGTGGTGAGACTGCTAAAGACTTCTGCTCTAATAAAATGATTCAGACCTGCTGGTATAAAGGTGTAGGGTTAGACTCAGAGCAGTGAGGTATGAAACAATGCAGTTCTACAAAGCAAGCTGCATTCTCAGTGTAATTCTCTCAGCAGAGGTTGTTCTATATAATTGTAAAAAAAAGGATTCTCCAGCCTCTCACCAGCCAATAAAAACAATGTTGACTAAAAAAACGTAGCAGTCCATCTGCTATTGTGTGCAACAAATCCTATATGTGTGAAATATTAATGCTAATTAATCTTCTGCAGGGTTGTCTAATCCTGAGTGATGAGCTGAACCATGCCTCTCTGGTCCTGGGAGCCAGACTATCTGGGTCCACCATCAGAGTCTTTAAACACAACAGTGAGTCTCCTATTTGTTCTTATCCATCTGCTTCCTATTTGCATTTATTCCCATGCATTAGCCATGTCGTAAAACTTCCATTGCTTCTCAAGGTCTGTAATTATAGCGCTTTTTATTAGTTTGATTGTCTGATCTAATGTTTGCCAGCTTTAAAACAACGTCAGTGGAAAAGAGAAAGCATTTTGATGTAGAATACAAAGGAAGACCACTGCTAAAACCACAGCTTTCATTTTGAATGTTAACACTTCAAATTTTTGTTTTTTCCTGTCAGATATGCAGAGCCTTGAAAAACTGTTGAGAGAAGCCATCGTTCATGGCCAACCCAGGACTCGCAGACCATGGAAGAAGATCCTAATAGTGGTTGAAGGCATTTACAGGTACTGCTTTGATTTCCTGTATATGTCATACATGACTTCATGGGGAAAATAAATATTTAGAACGTTTAAGTCTGTTAGATGTGCTTATTTAATCTATTGGGAGTACATTTAAATCTTGTCTTTGGTAGGAGAAAGTCTCAGCGCTGAATTTATACAATTTTTGCAACTGTGCTGAAATTGTCTTTGGCCTTATGCAGTAGAAAAAAAGGAGTTGCCCACTTTTAAAATTCCCTTTATTTTCCTTCCTAGTTTCAGGTTGAGCAAGACCTAAAAACTTTATTGCATAAGCAGCAATTCCATCTGTGGCCAAAGCCCCTGGGCGGATTATTAAGAATGATTGTTGATGCATGTGCTTAATGCATGTATGTCTTTGCACCAGAAATACAAGAGCAGGTTCAGCTTCCTCTGATGGTTTATTCAGGTTCAGCACTTTAAACTGTACTGAGAATGTGTCAGTGCTTAGTTAGCTAACCTGATTCTGTCTGATGGGGTGCTACAAAAAGCATTTGCAACGTGCAAGACAGTTTCTGCTGTCTTTTTTGTTTTTTAATAAGTTTAACTTTTTTTTATTTGAGTCAAAAGTCATTTCAGCTGTTTATTCTATGTTGACAGCTGTTGGGTGGATAGTTTCTGGTGCAAAAGCTGAATTTGTTGGGAAAAACAAAGCTGTAACACCTCAGGAGATGTAATGCACCTTCCACTCTGCCGGTTTCCTCCCTGCAGCATGGAGGGCAGCATAGTGCGCCTGCCAGAAGTGATTGCCTTAAAGAAGCGCTACCGGGCCTACCTTTACTTAGATGAAGCCCACAGTATAGGGGCCCTGGGTCCAAGAGGAAGAGGTGTGGTGGATTACTTTGGCCTCGACCCATGTGACGTGGACGTCATGATGGGCACTTTTACCAAAAGCTTTGGTGCTGCAGGTGGATACATCGCAGGGAAAAGGGTGAGCTTTATCTCTTTGTTTATTTTTTGATTTTTTGAAGAAAAAAAAAAGGGGGGGGGGGAAAGAGTGCATTTTCTAGCATAACATCAGTTTAAACTCATAGTTTTTCAAGAGTGCACTGATGCATGGACTCTCTAAGCGTCACTTGTTGCAGACACAAGTGCTAGTCATTGCAACAGTGCATGTTGCATTCTTGACAACAAAGCTTGCTTATCGAGATGGTTATCAAGATAAGACACTTTGTCTAAATCATCATGTAGTGGCGTCTTAGAACTGCCGAAGCCCTCAAGCAGAACAAAGGAGTCGGAGAAAATTGGTCATGAATCACTTAGGAATGTGTTAACAGGTTACAGGATGTAGCTCACATTATGCTTTTAATGACTTTCATATCCTTCTAAAAATGTAACGGGCAGATTGACAGGTTTGAGAGCGCAAAGCGAAATTCAGTTCTCACTTTGTGCTTATCAGACTGTTGAGGTTTTTAATGTAAATCTGGTGCTTCTAAAAATAAAAACATTTTCACATATTCGTGAAAGAGGGAAGCAACAAGCAACGTTGTGAGGGACTGAGAGACTGCAGCTGTTCATGCGTATCTGCTTATGTCTTCTGTGTGTCTCCTGGGTTTAGGAGCTCATCGAATACCTGCGCTCCCATTCCCACAGTGCGGTCTACGCCACCTCCATGTCTCCTCCTGTGGTGGAGCAAATCATCACTTCTATGAAGTGCATTATGGGAGAGGATGGCACAACAATAGGTAAGCCTCAGTCCAGATTGTTCACTTTTTTATATGTGGGAAAACTGCATTTCAAGATAAAGTTTAAAAATGTTTTGCTTTTAAGGAGTCATTATGTTGGATGTTGAGACAAATCTCACTTTCCACTTGCATATAGTGCACTCCACATGCACTGCAGTCCATGACCACATCTGAATCTGATTGGTATATAGGCACACAAAGATGTTATTTTGAGGTCAGAAAACTTCCTCTATAGATTGATCAAAGAGTGATAAACAACTAAACTCTGCAGCAACGTCAAACTGCAAAACAGTTTCGGATTAAAAATGTAAAAGTTAAACGGCCAGTTTCAGCAAACTTCAGGCTGTTCTTGCATATTTACTATAGTGCATAATGGTGCAGGTCCTTGGTTATTTGTTTTGTTGCATTATGTTTATAATTTGGTGACGTCTCCACTTCTGATGATTTTATGTCAGCAGTAATTGTTATGATGGGCCACCAGGTGTCACTGCAAAGTTAAGAATTGTAGGACTGGAGCCAGCCTCTGGTCTTTTTCACCAGATGTTATATAAAGAAAAGGAGTAGAAGGGGGGGGGGGAAGAAGGATGTCCAGTTATAAATATGTATGTATTTTTTTTTTTTTTATTATAATGGTTACTTGATTTAATTAAAGAGGTTAAGGAATATTTTATGATGATCTGTGTTTATAGACGAGGCAATTCTATCTCCTCTACATGGATTGTTTAATCTAACTTCAACCCTTTTGCTAGAACAGTTCAAGATGTCGCTAAGCAAAATCTAAAGTCCACAGTACACAGTTTGATTCCAATGTAGACGTGCAGAACGTTTCTTTTTCATCTTTGGAAAGCATCATTAAGAGCTCATTTTTATTTTTTGCACTTCAGGAAAGTCAAATTTAGTAAAGAGTAAACAGCCCTCGGTAAGAGAATCACCTCTAAAATTGAGTTGCAACCAGTGACTGACAAAATGTGGATGTAAAGAAAAATTATTAAAAACCCACAAGAAAAAATAAATCCAGACGAAACTAAATATGGGTAGATAAAAGATGAATGATACAAGCATGACACAATTTAAATCATGCAAATGCAGATTTACACCAAACAAACTCGTTATTATAAACAAATAATAAACTTGTTTGTTAACAAACCCAGACCAACAATAAAAACAAAAACATTTAACTGATAAAGCAGTAAATGCAGCCAGGCTTCATTAATGAGTTTGCTATATCCAGTGAGTGTGAGTAACAAGTTACACTAAGCAGAGATGAGTGGATATCACAGCGCTCTGTGAATATTCACATATTGTCCATTAACACATCAGGATGTGATGACTTGTGTGTCTAACACGTTAAAGTTGCAAAGCAAACGGCTGTCATCACACTGCAAAAAAACAAAACCTAGATGATTAGATATAGATGATCTTAGAACGCAGGACATCCGTGTGATTAACTTCCATCGTGCTTCCTATCAACTCTGTCTCCAAATTTCTTCATCATCCTTAGGCAGTGAGCGTGTGCAGCAGCTGGCAGAGAACACGGTCTATTTCCGCAAGAGGCTTCGAGAAATGGGCTTCATCATCTACGGCAACAACGACTCTCCCGTCGTACCCTTGATGCTCTACATGCCCGCCAAGATAGGGTGAGCCTCCATCTTTGCTGTTTACTACTGCTCTGATTGCTGGAACTCTTAATTGGAGCCTTAGAGCAATACAGTGTGATCAATTATATCATTTGTTGATGAGTATTGGGTTTTTTGTTTTTCCCCTGAAATATTATTAAGGTAACAAGTTTAAAAACTCTGTTATAGCAGTGGACAGTAGACAGTGTCCCAACGTCACATCACAAGAGCTCAAGGTGTTAAACTGACTGCAGAAACTGAGTCTAGGTGCACACATGCTTTAGTATCAGTACAAGGACTGTACCTCTGCAGCTTTAATTAATCCTGCTGTAAATATCAAGCAAAACACTGGGACCAAAGCAGGTTTGGGACCATTCCTTTTTTCTTCTAATGAAGAATTTGTCTGTCTTCGTAAAGCTTCTGCAGACATGTTTTCACAGAAGACTTTACCCATCTTTTTTTGTCTGTCATACTCTTTATTAAACCTCTGCGGTTATTTTTGCTATTCAGTTTTTTTAATTCAATTCAGTTTTATTTATACTGCACCAAATCACAACAGTTGCCTCAAGGCGCTTTATGTTATATGGTAGACCCTACAATAATACGTACAGAGGAAAAACCCAGCAATCATATGACCCCCTATGAGCAAGCACTTTGGCGATGGTGAGAAGGAAAAACTCCCTTTTAACAGAAAGAAACCTCCGGCAGAACCAGGCTCAGGGAGGGGCGGGGCCATCTGCTGCGACCGGTTGGGGTGAGAGAAGGAAGACAGGATAAAAGACATGCTGTGGAAGAGAGATAGAGATTAATAACAAGTACGATTCGATGCAGAGAGGTCTATTAACACAGAGAGTGAGAAAGGTAACTGAAGAAGAAACACTCAATGCTGGGAATGCCCCAGCAGCATAACTAAGGGAGGATTCAGGGTCACCTGATCTAGCCAGCTTTGTCTCTCCCACCAGAGCGTTTGGCAGGGAGATGCTGAAGAGGAACATTGGCGTGGTTGTCGTGGGCTTCCCTGCTACACCCATCATCGAATCGCGAGCACGCTTCTGCATCTCTGCCGGCCATTCGAAAAACATGCTCGACCAGGTAAACACACACTTAAAAATATCTTCAAGTTCAAGTTCAACTTTATTGTCACTTCAACCATATACAGTTTAAAAATACACAGTGAGGCGAAACAACGTTCCTCCAGGAACCAAGGTGCTACAAGACAAGTTAGTGCAAAAAAAAAAAATAATATATAATATATCTAGTAATAATATTGTGCAAAAGAGCATTTACAGGTTGGTGTGTGCGATGGTTTGGTGGTGTAGGTCAGTGTGTTTGCGCTTTGTGTTGGTTAGTCAGTCCAGTCTCAATGTTTTGAGGTATTTGAGTTAAGCTGAGTGATAATGTTAGTGTATGTGTGTGTGTGCGTGTTTATCAGTCAGTCCCTTTTTGCTGAGGAGACGGATGGCTTGTGGAAAAAAGCTGTTGCACAGTCTGGATGTGCGTGCCCGAATGCTTCGGTACCTTTTTCCAGATGGCAGGAGTGTAAAGAGTGTGTGAGAGGGGTGTGTCCGATCAGCCACAATGCTGGTGGCTTTGCGAATGCAGCGTGTGGTGTAGATGTCCTCAATAGAGGGTAGAGAGACCCCGATGATCTTCTCTGCTGTTCCCACTATCCGCTGTAGGGTCTTGCGGTCTGATATGGCACAGCTCCCAAACCAGACAGTGATGCAGCCGCTCAGGATGCTCTCAATAGTTCCTCTATAGAAGGTGGTCAGGATCGGTGGTGGAAGCCGGGCCTTTCTCAGTCTTCTCAGAAAGAAGAGACGCTGTTGGGCTTTCTTGTGCAGGGAGCTGGTGTTGAGGGACCAGCCGAGGTCCTTCTCCAGGTGTACACCCAGGAATTTGGTGCTGTCAACGATCTCCACAGAGGAGCCGTTGATGCTCAGCGGTGAGTGGTCGCCTCGTGTCCTCCTAAAGTCAACAACCATCTCTTTTGTCTTGTCAACATTCAGAGACAGGTTGTTGTCCTTACACCAGTCCGTTAGTCTCTGCACTTCCTCTCGTTAGCAAGACTCGTCGTTCTTGCTAATGAGACCCACCACGGTCGTGTCATCAGCGAATTTAATGATGTGATTTGAACTGTGTGTTGCTACACAGTCATGAGTCAGCAGTGTGAACAGTAGAGGACTGAGCACACAGCCTTGTGGGGCCCCAGTGCTCAATGTGGTGGTGCTGGAGGTGCAGTTCCCGATCCGTACTGACTGAGGCCTTCCGGTCAGAAAGTCCAGGATCCAGTTGCAGAGGGAGGTGTTCAGGCCTAACAGGCTCAGCTTTCCGATCAGTTGTTGGGGGATGATCGTGTTAAATGCTGAGCTGAAATCTATGTACAGCATTCGAACGTGTGAGTCCTTCTTGTCCAAGTGTGTCAGGGCAAGATGGAGTGCAGTGGAGATGGCGTCGTCCGTTGAGCGGTTATGGCGGTATGCAAATTGCATTGGGTCCAGTGAGGGGGGCAGCAGGGTCTTGATGTGTCTCATGACGAGCCGTTCGAAGCACTTCATGATGGTGGGTGTAAGTGCGATAGGGCGGTAGTCATTGAGACAGGACACAGAAGACTTCTTGGGCACGGGGACGCCTTAACACGTGTTTAGTATTCAGCATGTCTCATTTAACACATTCTAGATATGATATTCTTTTATGGTAATACTCATAGGTAAAGGTCAACAATGATTTCTCAAAATGGGACAATTTCTTTCTTTTTTTTTTTTTTTTGGGCTTTAAGACCAAGAAGAAGCTGTTACACACCACTGTGTGTCATTAAATCCTGCTAAATAATGACCACTAAAAATACTGTTCTGCTCTGTTCTGATGTCTGATGATGGCAGTTAATTGGATGTAATATTCTGCAGCTTGTACTTAGTATGCAAAAGCTGTCAGGTTTTTTTTTTCTTTAAAGAAAGACTGCAGCACCTACAGCTGCAGATGTATTGATGCTGACTAGTCTTGCGTATCCACTTCTCGCTGTCCACATAGGCGAACGGTCAGGCTGAAGCCATTACATTTCAGTGAAAAACATTCCCCGAATTCCTCTAATTATTCAGAATTGTTAGACCCGAGCCTCTATGAATAAGCTCACTGGTGTTTTGCTAAGTGTACTTTCACAGGGGTTATGGCTAATTACTGGGCCTGCACACAGATCAGGTTTTTGTCAAAGTTTTTCCAGCATGTAGCTTGTTAGCTAGATTTGCCGGCAGGAGTTCACAAGGAGGAGAGGGGTGCAATTACTAATAGTCTACCAGTGGCAGGCTTATTTGAGTGGTGCTGGCTGCTACTAGCCAGGCCTGATTTGTTTAGTTATACTCTCTAAAGTTTGTTCATTCCTGTTTCACAGCAGTGTAATGACCTTTGAGCTGTTTGAAACTAAGTGGAGAAATCTAGTTGGCATTAAATAAAGTGGAGCAGTCTAACAGGGGCAAACACTGTCTGCAATTTGAGGGACACTGATATGATCTCTTTTGACCTCAAATGTCTACCTATGCCTTGAGTAACTTAGAGCATGCCGAGTCCCTTGCAGCTTAATGTCTGACATCCCATTGCCAGAAATCCATCAAAGGACAAGAATGCCTCACTTGGATTTAGAGAGTGTCAGGAAAAGTCTCCCAGAAGAGGCTCCATATAAAAATAAAGTGTCAGCTGTATCACTCTGCAGGTTAACGTACTGTTTGTTCCCTGTGTTTTGAGTGTAGACCTCAACATTGCTCTTTGTGTTGGCCTGTGTAAGTGCAGACAGTTCAGCTTTGATTACAACACATCTAAATCCGCCCACTCTTCACAGCGAGGGCTCTTCTGCGTTGCTGAAATGAGCTCACTGCAGACCTGTTTGCTCTTCACTACGGGCCACCGTCTTAGATCCTCCACGGTTCTTTTCTTATTTTGACACTAATGTAAATCCTCTCACACAGAGGTTGAGCTTTCTCCTGTGCTTCCTGTCTAATGTGTGTAGCTCAGTTGGCGCAGATACAAACTGTGTCTCCAGGAAGTTTTGTATATCCAGGGTTATGGTATCTTCCTATTATTCTCGGTGCACTTCAAAAAATTGAACAAAATAAGCTGAAGACAAGGAGTGGGAGTACTGTACCGTAGTGCTTTTATCTGTCATGGTGTAAAATCTGTCTCCGTTAGTCTTCCTCTCTGTATTATTCTCATGCACTTTGAAGTGTCATCTTGGTTTGTGTTTCTTTTATCCGCTGGCGAGCTTTCAGAGTATTATCTTTTCACTCTCTCACACCCACACTTACATCCCGACCTAAATCCTTTTATTGCCATCGTTATTTCATTCTACTGACCGCAATAATCTGTCAACCTTAAATGTCAGGTTATAACTAATGTATCTGAAAATGTGGAGACGGTTACAAAATTGTCCACCTAGTGTTGATTTGGAGGAGCTACTTCGACATCTGATGGCTCAAAATGTTAAAAGCATCAGAGGTAGAATAGTGATTGATTCTTCCATGAAATATATTTTTTTTTTTATTTCATTTTATTTTTTTTTCTAGTCTACCTGAAAAGCCTTACTTGATTAAGGAGATGAACCAACTTAATATTTGGCCGAAACGACACAGAAAGATACTCATGATTTGACTGCAATAAAGCATTTCAGTTCCTTTTATACTTTAAGATGTGATACAAAGCCCATCTGTCATCCTCACAAAGCTTTACCATAAACAGAAGGTATATATTGCTTTACTGGCAACCTACACACATTGAAACACTGAAAAACTCCTCAAGCCCCATAAATAGTCACTTATCCAAAGTTGCATAAGTCCAGGAATTGGTGAATAAACATCTGGTGTAATGGGAACAATGTACTCCACGCATGCATGTTACTCCACAGCTCTAATTTCAGAACAAAAACGCGTTGTATAAGGTTTTGACGCACTGGGAGAAATCTAACTTTACTCTGAATTTTTGGAAATTCTCCACTCTTTTTTTTTTTTTTTTTTCTCTTGTATTTCTTTTCCAGCCTGTTACTTTATTATTCCTGGTTAATGTCACCAGTGTGAGATGTGCGACAATAAATCTCGTTTCCTATTTCAGAAAAGCAGCTGTGTGCTGCAGGACTGAGGGATTTAACAAATAGCTGGTGAACAAAATGTAGCATTTGCAATCTTGAGAGAGAAATATTAATTTTAAAAAGGAAACTGTAGATTCATAAAAACGGGAGTCCAGATTTATGCCAATTAATCCATTAATGTGCTTTTGAGCTGACAGTATTGAATCTTAAAACTTTTTAAAAGGTTGTTTGTTCTGCAGCTTGTTGCTCTGACCTCAAGTGAGCAGAAATCTACTGATGAAGCTTAAAGTTAAAACTGATGAAACAAACATGCATGATGCAACAAAGCAAAACCACATTAAAATTTCAGCAATATATATACTCATCCCTACATTGTGTAATTATTGTCGACCTTATGCTATAACAGCTTGAACTGTAGCACTTCAGTTGCATTAACCAGAGCTCATGCGCTCAGAGTGAATATGTCCCCCTTAGTTGTAGGGCTTTAGATAGAATGACGATTTGCTGCTGTTTGGAAGACGTGTCTGTATGAACTCATCACTTTGCTCTAACACCCAGGTAATAGAAGTGAAAAATGTAAAAGTTCAAACCAGAGATCTTTCCTGCTTCGGCCCCAGTTTACAATTTGGTTTTACGAGGCTGGTGTCTCTGCATCTGTAAACGTCCTCGCTCTTCATGTTGGCCTTCAGACTGACAGCATTTTTTTTTCTTCTTCATTGTATAAATGTCTCCACAGGCGCTGAACGTCATCAGTGAGGTTGGAGACCTCCTTCAGCTCAAGTACTCCCGTCACAGACTGCAGCTGTCTTCTGCGCGGCCTTTTGATGATGATGTGTATGAGGATATTGACGACTGATGAATCACTCTGCTGCTTAAGTGGCGTGAACCAGAACAACCCCGGAAAATACAGAGCGGGTCGGTCAAGATGGATCACAAGTCTTCCTTAAGGAGAAACTTGTGCGTACGTGCCCCCTGCCATCATGTTGCCAACTCGTAACCTCCCCAGACGAAAGCAAAACGCTTAAAAATACCCTCAGATTTTATTTGCCTTACTACACATGCAGAGATTGTGAACAGTGAAAATGGCACCTCTGCTTCCTGTGTCTTTTATCACTTTTTTTTTTTTAAGATTTTTTTGTTTGTTTGGTTGTGTCTTTAGTATTTGTGGTTTTGGCCTTTGTTAAGCTTGTAATTACAGATCCAGTGTGCACGTCATCTTTTTGTTTTTTCTTCACTTATGACATGAATCTGACTTAAATCGAAAATGTAAGGAGACTAATAAGGAGAACATCGTTACCATCTATCAATGAACGGTCCTTTCTTCCACTCCTTTGAAAGGAGCCGTTATTGTCATAAGTAGAAATCACTAGATGCATTTCCACAAGACCTAATTCTTCACCACCAGGAGCCTGTTGGCGTGCAAACATGACATGACTTACAGCCAGTTCCTTCCGTTTTTTTCGAGTAATGTAACAGGGAATCTGTCAGTTTAGAGCTAATTACCTGACAGCTTTCCATTTAAAAAAAAAAAAAAGAACATTTTGACATTTATTGCTATTATTTAGAAGTTTGGATGGACAAAGTCAGCCTCAAGTCTTAAAGCTAAGCTCACCGTTTGCTAACTTTCACTTCATATTTTTCCTGCTGCATAGCATAGATCTGAATTTAAGCAACAAAGCAGATGAGCGCATTTCCCCAAATCCCAAATACTGTCTTTTATGTATCTCCAGTAAAGTGAAATATCTGTCTTCAGCAGTAAGATGAAGGTATTGCCATAATTTTGCGTTTGAGAATTTTATTTGCCTCCACTGAGATCAGCTCTGGGTCAGTAGAACAGTGCCAAAGTGAACAGAACAGATTATCTGTGATGTTTGTATGTGTGAGGAAATGTTCCTGAATGGGCCGCATGGCTCAAAAGAATAAATGTTTAATATCCTGTTCAAGGCTTCAGTAAAAATCACAAGTTGAAATAGAAATCAAAAACTAATTACTCTTTCAAACATTTGATTTTATCTTTTTTTTCAGTAATGAAATGATTGCAATGATATTACATGTTTTGTTTTGTTTTTTCATTTTACTTAAGGAGGACCTGCTCTCTGTATTGTTACTGTTAAACTCTTATAGAGTAGCTTTGCATTATTCACAGTTCAAAATAATCTTTATTTATGTGATACTGAGCCTTGGAGCCGCCTCTCAGTTCATCTCAATTTGTTAGAAAATGACCCATTTTTAGCACCCTTTCATTGGAACTGACTTTCTTCTGATTGGTCACACCTCCCTAAGTGTTTGCTGATAACAAGTGGGCGTGGTTTCTTCACTCAGAGCGACACTCGTGATGATTATAACAAAGACATCTTCTCTAAATGAGACGAGCCCCAGGAGTAGAAAATCCTTTTGATAACTGAACATTCAGAGCAGTCTAACGCTGAGGTTTTGGCTCACAGAGATGACGTTTGCATTCGCTGACATTTTTATTTGAAACTTTGGGTAGAATTATTATAAATATCCACTGCTGTAGCGATTTTATATATACAAAAAAAAAAGGAAAAGCTTAAACGCACCGCTTTAAGTGAATAACACTTTTATAATAATCAGTTTTATGTTGCAAAACTATAAACATGATTTCTTTCATTGACAGAACTACCACTTTCCATTTCAGAAAAAAACATTTTAAAAAGCCATGTTGAGATTTAAACACACTTGAGTGCTGCTACTGGAGAAAAAAAAATGGGGAATTTAACCCTAAAACATAATACACATTATACAGTCAGCGTCTTTTCCCCCCACCAGGACCAGAATTACTGGGACTGTGTTTGTCTTCCTGTTTGTTACGGGGGGGTTCCTCTTAAGTCATGTGACGAGGTTCAAACTGAAGAATATCTATTAGCGCAGGTAAACTAGTGTGGACAGGATCCAGCTCTTTGCTGCTTTGTGCCTGATAATTGTTTTGCCTTGAAAAACAAAATGCTTTCTTTGTGCTGAGACTAATGAGTCAATAATGATGTTAACAGTCTTCTTAGGATAGGCGAGTGTGTTTTGCCTTTACGTTCTTCCACATAAACAGCAGCTGTATTTGGAAATGTGGGCATTTACATTGTACTACTGAGCTTTGGGACAGCAGCACTCCTTAGTGAAGGGAACTCATGTCCCACGTGTATATGCTACCGCTTGCATGTGTGCACACTGACGAGTGCTGTGCAAGCGCTCGTCCTTCATACTAATGCACACACAGGAAGAATTCCTCCCAGAAGCTGCTCTGCACCAGAGCTGGTGGTGCTCAAAGTGACACATTGTTGCTGTTTTTTTTTTTTTGTAACCTACTACATTCTGTCTTCATGTCTTTCTGGGGTTGCTGAGTTGTTTTATTTTTTTATTTTTTGGTCCATCTTTGCGGATCTTCTGATGTGTAATGTGGGATACTTGTGTAACACGTCTTATGTTATCCTTTTGGCTTCCTTTCTGCAGAGAATCGATCACAGATGGTCGTTCGTGAGCTGAAAGTTTGGTTGCAATGTTGTTCATACAAATACAGAATGTATCTATGTATTTTTAATTATGAACCGAGAGAAGCTGTACCGTTATACTCACAGCAAATATTTAAACATATGTTTACGTTATGTAAAGATTTTATGTCCTGACATTTTACTAAGGAGTTTCTGAACATTAATTAGATCAGTTTCCCTTCAGTTCATTGGTACTTCTCAGTAGTCCTCTGCAAAGACTGCATCTGGTTTCAACCATAAAAGCAAAATAACCTCGTTGTTTTTATTCTTTGTTTTGGTAAAACGGCATGAAATGCTGTTATGGATGATGGCTCGCTACAAAGTTTATATATTGTTTCATTAAAAATTAGCTGTTGGGACGGATGTGTGAGTGTAAGTTACCACACATCAGAGATCGTTGTTCTCTGATATAAAGTAGTTCCTTTGAAGCAGATTTTCTTTCTAAGAATTCTGGTTCTACTCTCATAACTTCAGTTGTTCATCTTTGAACATCTTAATTGTTCTCTTCAACTACTTAGTCTTCAGCAGTACTCGACTGTATAATTAGCACTGTGTGATATCCATGTTAACTAATTTCTCTGCATTTCATCAAGAAAATGCACTATTTCAACATATCGGTAAAAAATTTAAAACGTAATGTTTCACCCTTGTCAGTTACACGAGTAGATGAATAAAAGAGTTTAAAATATTTGGAATTTTCTTCATTTTTTTTTTTTAATACCCCAATGTAGTGTGTCATGATTGTGTGTTAATTTGGAGGGCAGACTTTCTATTTTTTTTATTTTTTTTTTAAATGTTTTTGTCAATAGTTCTGCAGGTTTCCTGAAAAACTTTTTAAGTTGTTCTTTTGGACACTGGTGGCTTTTTCACTCATTTTCAGTCCTAGTGCTTGACCATTTTCAGAAGAGCATTTTGTTTAAGCCACTTGATCCATTCCAGTTTTTCTTTTTGTCAGATCAGCAAAAACAATGCCAAAGACAACTGTTTGACTGCATAACAATAGTATTCTTTGCCGTAACAAAGTGATTACCAATGTTTTAGTCCAAATCCTGGTGTATTTCAGCATGATTTGCAGTGCAAATTTGAAGAAGTTGGTAGTGGCAGGGTTAAAAATTACCTCCAGTCAATGGAGTGTATCTGGAAGTCTGAAAGCAAAGACTGCATACAGGAGCTGATGCATCTGATCTTTCAGTTGATCAATCTGTTATTGACTGAAGCCTTATCAGAAATCGTCTCAGTGTAAGGTTGGCTGTCAAGATGCTAGTCTTAAGGAAGGGAGACAAGTTTACTTAAAAGAGAGTTTATTAAACTACCCCATCAGGAGACAAACATCACTGATGAGTTGGTGGCCAGTGAAGTGAAACAGAGATGGAGCAGTTAATCTGGGGCAGCCTTTACTGCCTAGAAGTAAGAGGTAAGCTGCATCAAGTGCTGATCTTCCTTTGGCAGCAAATCAATAACAGTAGGCTGCAACTAAGAAAGCAGCGCGTGCAAGTATTATCTGCGCCAAATAGCAAATCCATTCTTGCAAATGGGGTCAACAGGAAATCATTTGACCTTACAACATCAAGTAAAAATCAAAGTGTTGTTACTTAAATGTACACCCGACCTCATCACATGGCCTGCAGCAACAAACACACCACACTGCTTCGCAAAATCTTTAGTAGTCAGAAATCAAAAATCAAATTAAAGCATGAGAATCAGCCATAGTAGCAAAACAACCAAAACATCCAAGCTGCCACCAAAGAGGGAACCAACCAAATTCACGCCAATTCAAAGCTCAGTCAATGTTGTCTACACCAAAGCTGCCAGACCAAACTACTAAATTTAAAACATAACATTATTCAAGTCATACCAGTTACACTTGTGGCACAGTTATGCCACAACCAATTGTGAAAACTCAAGCCATGTGTTTCATAAGGCCACAAACCACAAGAAAATGACTTCAACCACATTTTCTGCCAGACTAAAGAGAAAGCATGCTCCTCTGTTGAGGTCAGCCACTTAAGCCTATTAAAGGGGATGCATGGCTCATGAAGCTAAACTCATCCCAAAATACAGGTGTTTAATGGCCAGGCAAAATGGTGACTATTGTTGTTCTCCTCCAGCATAAACCACAGAACAGCTCAACCTTAATGTAACCAATCCAAATCTTATCTTATGCGGAACTTATTAAGATATTGTATCGGGCTGTACTCAAAAAGCAGAACAGCTTTAAGCTATGTTAGCAAACAAGTTAGCACTGACCCAAACTTTAACCTTACCAATGGACTGAACATCTCCCATTTGTCACAACCTCACTCAAAGTGGGTGACAAAGGGCAATTTCCCATAGTTCACATAAAAACCTATCATAATATAACCAAGTGGCAATTTGGGTGCTTCCAGGTAGGGTAGAGTAGAGACTGGATAGTACATCTAGACCAGCTTTTATAGCCTGGAAGACCCATGTGAGCTGCATTAGCTGACTATGCTCTCATGCCGGCCAATCACCAATAAAAGCAGGTCAGGACTTTCTCGATAGTGGGAAGGTCATCACAAGTCACACATTAGAAATAACGAAATGACGTTAGCTCAGAGTAATGTGTTTGTTGTTTGATTCCTAATGACCAGATTTGTTTCTTCATTCCCCCAGGTGAACAGTTAGAGCCCATATTTACAAAAGGTCCTGTTCAGGTGCAAAAAGAAACTATTTGGAAAACTTTGTGCCAACCCCACAGTATGCTGTTGGTGTGAAATGCATTTTGCTTGCAGTTAAACTTGATCATAACTGTATCTTTTTAAGTTGCCAGCTGTTTGTGAGGTGATTGTTTCACAACCGTTGGAATACTCTTAAATAGTTGGGGGACATTTTAACAGGGAACAACAGTCCTGAACTTTTCTAGATATAATGTCCAATTTAGGGTTTGTTTGGGTTTTTTTGGATGACACCGGAGGCACGCAAAAAGCTAAAAGTATGGAATGCTGCTTTTAAGTCTAGTGATGAGGCTGTGTTCAAGACAGCTAGAGCCAGCCTGAACTGTGCATTTATGCTGGAAGGTTCAGTTTCTTCTGTGACCCTATAACACCAGGTGCATGTGGCAGGAGATTCAAGCAATAATAGCTTATAAGGCTACTCCTACACTGTATGACAACAACCCACACCTCCTCAACGACCTCAACGAATCTTTCTGTAGATTTGCAACAGACAACACCTCTGCAATAAAAGCCAGTCTTCACGCGGATGAGAAAGCGCTGAATCTCAATGCGGATGATGTCTGGGAAAACACTGGGAAAAGTGAATGTACGGAAAACATTCCAGGATGGGTACTGTTGGAATTTATTTTGATCTTTAAGGCTAATATCTCATAATTAGTATCACATATTTGTGTTTTGTCCTTTGTTGCACACAGTGTAATGTAGGAGTTTTGGAAGTAGACTTTTACTCTGATACTAACAGAGACAACACTTCCTCACAACCCCCTCACAGGAATGTGGCCTTGATCATAAATCTGCTGTTATGGTATGCACTTTACACCCCTTCTTTAACTCTACGGGGCTGACCGGAGAACAAAACGTGGTTTCATCGTAACGGGAGTGTTGCCTGCAAAAGGGCGTCCCCAAATAAGGAGAGGTCCAGAAAGCTGCAGAGCTGGTGATTGGCCGTGAGCTGGTATCAGACCTAAGGCCACTCTCAGCTCTTTCGACCAACCGTGTCAACATTCAGTTTCTGTGACCAGCAGTAAAAAGTGTATACTGCCTGGGTGCGGCAGCCTTTGAGCCTGAGAGAGGCCTACAACGCCATGTAAAACTAATTTAAAATTTTAAATGTTTTATTAATTATCTGTGAAAACTTATAATTGGAGCATATTTGTCTTGTCTCTCATAATAAAAACCCCAACAGTACTCGGGGAGTGCAGTGACCAGCTAGCAAACGTCCTTAGAGATATCTTTAACAACTCCTTGGAGCAGACTGTGGTTCCATCATGTTTCAAGTCTGCCACCATCATCCCTGTGCCCATCACGTGTTTTAATGACTACAACCCTGCTGCACGAACTCCCATAATGATGAAGAACTTCGAGAAGTTGGTAAAGGACTACATATCTTTAATGCCTCCCATATTTGACCGATTCCAGTTTGCTTACCAGCCAAACCGCTCTCCAGAGGACGCCATTTCCTCTGTTCTCCACCTGAGCTTGGTACATCTGGAGTAGAAAACAGTCAGCACTCCCATGGTTAACTGGCTGCTGGACTTCCTCACCAACAGACCTCAGTCAGCGAATGGGAAACAGCATCTCCATCTCCATCGGCTCCACCGGCTCCACTCAGGTCTGTGTCCTGAGCCCACTGCTGTTCACGCTGTGACACATGACTCCAGTGCTGCATCTGCTTCTAGTCACATCATCAAGTATGCACATGACACAACAGTGGTGGGTCTCATTAGGGACAACAGCGACCTGTCCTATAGAGATAAGGTGAAGCCGTGGATCTGTGCAGTGCTAACAATCTGTTCCGAAACGTCAAGAAGACCAAGGAGATGATCATCGAATTCAGGACAAAACTCTCATCAATGACAACAGTGCTGTTGAGGTAGTCACCAGGGATTTTCTGGGGGTACAGATAACTGACAGCCTGGACTGGAATGAGCTTGAGAGTTTGTAGCAAGTTTTATTTCAAGGTCTTGAGAAGGGTAGTTGATAATTATAAAGTTTATGATGGGAGTTCTCTCAAAGACTTGTATATTGACCTTTATCTATATAAGACTAAAGGGCTGATGCAATATCTAGAACTGTTACTAAAGTCCAGTTACATTGTACACAAATCCAAAAGATAACATTTCTAATGTGCCAACTTACTGTTACGCACCTGTGATTGTACAGTTGACTAAGAAATCATCTGTCAAATTTCCAAACTGTGAATGTGAAGCCTGAGTGCCACCGAAATCTTTCACCTCCTTGACATACTATATAAAGTTTTCAAAATTATAGAACAATTCAGTGGATTTGTCATTGTGATGATTGTTGTTGAGTGTCATAAACTGTGTAATTATAAAGAAATAAATGTAAATTTTTATGCCATTCAGCATAAATGACTCACGATGGCCACTCAAACAAAATAACAGAAATACAGCGTCAGGTAGCTCTGTAAGTTGTCATAGTTTTTGATAAACGCAGTACAAAAGTGAGTTTTTCCATGATTTATTATCATCTGTGTTGACTGTGGGTTGTTTGTGCAAACATAGCAGCCTCCATATCTATTCTCCATATGAGTTTAAGCAAGGGAAGAAGAAAAAACGTTTTCAGTTTGCAATCATTGAAAAGTCCCTGCCCATCTGGTGGTTGCATAACTCCCTCTCCAGCTGTAGTATTTTAGCAGCAAGTCCAAGCAAGTTTCTCTGACTCCAGTCCTGCAGCTCCTGTTGCTTTCAACTTTTTTGTGACTCTGTCATAGTTGCAGAAATGTCCACCGCTGGTAAGGTAGGTACATAATTCCACATGGGAGGCCTCATTTACAGCTTTAATGTTTTAATGTGGGTTTTTTTGTTTGTTTGTTTGTTTGTTTGTTTGTTTGTTTTTGTTTTGTTGTTTCAAAAAATTTTGTTGCAAACCTCACATTAAAATATTGTACTTGGTTGAAATGTATTTTGCTGTACCTCTGTGTCTAAGTGTGGGTGGGTGTGTCATGAACACTGTAATAGCCGAAAGTGTTACAGATAAGGGTTTCAGGGCAGTTGAGCAGTTGTTAACCTATATCCTTTTACACATGCATGTTTATTCCACTAAGCCCAGCCTAGAGTTACTACTTTGATTGCAATAAAACTGTGATGAAATACATCTGTGAAATATTGCGTTTCCTATTTTGACTTGGAATGCACTTTCAAGCCATCGAGACAGTTTTGTGCAACTGCAAATTTTGGCAAGGATGCTGCTGTGGAAGGCCAAAAGAAAAGTATGGCGCATGCCCAAGAATTTAGTGCAGGGAATTCAAAAATAATGACCAAAAAAGCCCCTTTATTTATGTAATGTAACAACATGTGATTTAGTGAATGGTTTATTTTGTGTTATTCAATTTCCAGAGTCTACATTTACTACATTTGCTAAATGAGACATGGACTTTAGACTGTTCCTTGTCATATGATGTTTGCCCTTCTGCAGGAAAAGCCTTATCTGAACTATTAAAACCAATCTGCTGTTAAACAGTGGCTCTTTTGCACAAACTCTTGCTTGCACCAGTTGAATAGTATAATTTAAAGATGTTTGAAATTTCTCGAGTTGTGCCAGGCAGGCATTAATGCACTTCAAATTACAAATGCTACATGAGTAGGTGCTTGTCATAACTCTCCAGAAACCCATCTTGGTATAGTTCAGCAGCACCCCAAAAATGTGACATTTCACGCTGCCACTTTAGGTCATCAAGTGCAAGGCAGCAGTGGCCTGGGAGCCAAACAAGCCTATGGTGATTGAGGAGATTGAGGTAGCCCCACCTCAGGCCAATGAGGTCCGGATCAAGGTGAGAATCGACACACACACATTCACAGATATCTCTTAGTGCACTTGTGTTGGTGAATGAAAGGAATCATAATAGTGGGTTCTAATCTAAGCAAAAGTTGCAGGAAACTGTTTCTCATGGTGAAACACAAAAAATGGGTAATAAGGCAAAAGTGAAAAATCTGAAAGATAAAAACTCGGATAACTAAAGAGCAGAATCTCCACTTCTTAGCTAATATTCAAATATTCAAATCAGCTGTAACCTGACAAGGACAAAGTGCAGGTGACAAAAATAGACATAAAAAAATATACAGGGTGGGCCATTTATATGGATACACTGTAATAACATGGGAATGGTTGGTGATATTAAAGTCCTGTTTGTGGCACATTAGTATATGTGAGGGGGCAAACTCCTCAAGATGGGTGGTGACCATGGTGGCCGTTTAGAAGTCGGCCATCTTGGATACAACTTTTGTTTTTTCAATAGGAAGAGGGCCATGTGACACATCAAACTTATTGGTAATGTCACAAAAAAAACCAATGGTGTGCTTGGTTGCCCCACCCTGTAGATCAGACAAATAAGACAGTGTTTACTTGCGGACGTATGATGTCAGTCAGACCCAGTGAAATTACGTTCCTTTCAAAATGTTGCTCAACATTGTTTAGTGACATGTCAGCACATTTCAATGTGAAATGCAATCAGAATACCATCAGATGCTCTGTAAAATAACTCTTAGCTCCTTTTTAGGATCTTAAAGTAATTCCAGGCTCATCTTCTCCAAGATTTCATGTCCAGTTGACTGACAAGAGGCACAGAGATGCAGAGATGAGACCTACAATGTCACACAGTAGATCTTGCCTTTAGCTCTAATAAAGTATACTAATGCAGCTTTTTATCAGCTATCATTAGCTAGCAAATGAGGCTATCATCTAAAAACTGAATCTCTGATGGGAGCAGATATGAAAAATATTGTCTTTCAGTAGTACTTGTTGGTTCTATACCATTTAATACTGTTCAAAATGATTCTAAGGCTAAAAGCTGTAGGCGACAGTGAGCAGTTTTTTTTTTTTTAACTAGTCATTATGGAATTGCAGTACACTATCCACACAGTATGACAAAAGAAACTGTGGGACTTGGACACCTTTTACCACAAAGAATAACCATGTCTGACCAGGTTTGATGGGGTGTAGCCACTGTATTTAATCTCTAAAAGTCCATGAAAAATCAGGACAGAGATGTTAGCCACTGGACTCGGATAAAGACCTAATAACATCTGGGGGAAATTTTAACCCCAGAAATGTTCTTATTTAACAAAATGGTTCCTCATTTTGGGTGTATTTCTGGTATATAGCAAAAGACAGAGTTTTATCCATTCCCTTGCGTTTCCATTTCTTTCACATTCTTGCTATGTCAGGTAAAAAGCTTAGCAAACTGCACAGATAAAACCACAAGCCAAACTCTTCAAGTGTCCAAAAGAAACAATCATCTGTGTTCTCATGCAGATCGTTGCAACTGGAGTGTGCCACACTGACCTGTACCACCTTTTTGAGGGTATGCACAAAGATGGCTTCCCAGCAGTGCTTGGACACGAGGGAGCTGGCATAGTAGAGAGCGTTGGCCCCGGCGTTACTGAGTTTCAGCCAGGTCAGTTAAAGCTTTCATTTGTCTGTCTTGTCATGTTCACCAGGTGGTCTCTGTAAGATGCAGCATTCTCAGCCTTGTTTTTGAATTTTAGGAGACAAGGTGATCCCTCTGTTCATCTCCCAGTGTCGGGAATGTCGCTTCTGTAAGAATCCTAAGACCAATCAGTGTGAAAAAGGCTGGTGAGTTAATAGTTTTCTTAATTTCGCTTAATCGTAGAATTTGTTTTATATGTACCCTCTGCCACAAAGTACTATATTTTTTAACCAATGTTTTCTGTACAGGGCTGCTGATAGTCATGATGTGATGGCTTTAGCAGAATCCAGGTTCACCTGTAAGGGGAAGAAGGTGCTGCAGTTTATGGGGACCAGCACCTTCTCTGAGTACACTGTGATGAACCAGATGGCTGTGGCTAAGATCGACCCAGCTGCTCCTCTGGACAAAGTCTGCCTCCTTGGGTGTGGGGTCTGCACTGGATATGGGGCAGCTGTTAATACTGCTAAGGTGTGTATGTAGGTTTGACAGCAGGCGAAGATTGATGTTTGTTACTGTATGAAGTCTTAACAAGTCCAGAGTATCCAAACTGACTGTTTTTTTTTCCTCCAGGTTGAGCCGGGCTCCACCTGTGCCGTGTTTGGTCTGGGAGCTGTGGGTTTGGCTGCAGTCATGGGCTGCAAGGCTGCAGGAGCCAAAAGGATTATCGCTGTTGACATCAATCCAGACAAGTTTGAGAAGGCCAAAGTG